>NC_057919.1:32909256-33509256 GCF_018873765.1 Telopea speciosissima | reverse complement strand
TTTAATCCTTAAAGCCCCAAGCCAAACAGGCCCTAAGAGGGGGCCAACTATAAAAGCAAAGCTTAGCCATTAAGGGTTATTTACTTCTCCTACCTACCCAAAACGTTGGAGGCTTGGAGAGCTTTGAAAGCTTTGAAAGGAAGATTGGAGGGTTGTGGAGGTGGAAGCCTTCTATTGGTTCATACTTGAGGTGAATGTTCTCACCTTTCTCCCTCTCTTTTCCATTTTCAAGTTTGGGGATCCCCTTGGGATCGATCCTCAGCTTAGGGTTTCTCTTGGGATCTCAATAATCTCCAATGAATACTAAATTTGAGACTCACTCCCCTTTCCCTTGCTGCCTTCATGGCTTTGATGAGCTAAATTGCTGTTCAATGCATTGAAGACCTAGTTTAAGTTTGGGAAACACGTTGGAGATGGATCCAATCCCTGGAATCCTCTAAGTCCTACAAAGGGCTAGGTGTGTAGGACCCCCAATGAAGGAATGGACTCACCTCCCTGACCCTGGGACCCTTGTGGTTCCATGAATGAAAGGCAAGAGGTGGAGATCTTCCCAGATTTCAAAGAAAGAGTCGATAGATCCACGAGCGGATCCACTGTCGTGTTTCCACCCGTTAGTTCGTTCGGTATAACCTAGCTGTTTTTCCTGGACGGAGCCACGAGCGGATTCACTTGGTAAATCCGCCCGTAGCTCAGGTCGCTCTCGGGAATGTCTCAGGGTTTGGACGGATGCACGAGAAAATTCACTTGGAAGTTTCGCCTGTGAATCCGTTCCATCTCTTTTCAGGGATTGGCCTGGATGGATCCAGGAACGGACTCACCTGGCTGCCTCCGTTCCTGAATCTGTCCGTGCTGCCTTGACCTAAACCTGAAATAAATTGTTGGGACCCCTTATGGGACCCACCTATACAATCCTAACTATGTTCTCAAGCATCCTCAGACTTTATAACTGGTACGGGAGTACGTGCACCAAGGTAAGTCTTACCGAACACACCAAACAACAAGCAAGCAAACTGTGAGTGGGTTTTTGGGTGATATTTGGGCTTGATATATAATATATATATATAAAGCTATATAGATTATGTGACGGTTATATGTCTGCATTCATTCTTGCCATGTTGCATCTTTGCATAAAAAAACCATGTTGGATATGAATTGATGAAATGTGGATATAATTTCTTTACTTTATTGTATCGGGTTACGGTGCCGAGTATGCCAGTGTTGGAACCCCAGAAATGCTCATGATATTTAATTGATTGCCATCCTGGTCTGTATGTGCTGTGCCGTGCTGGTATCTGGGTACTAGATGGAATGGGACGTTGATGCACCTAGAATACTCGGAACGATACGACTTGCATATAGTATAACTGTGGGTAGGACTCTTATTCCCTTATGCTACGACCCTTGCCAACAGGGGTTTATGTGTTGGATAGTCTGAGCACCTGTTGCCTGTGGAGGTGGGAGAGGCCAGGTTAGGGGTAGTGATGGCTATCGGGGTCTACCACTGGGTGGTCTGATGGCTTCTATAGGCGTAGGCTCCCCCGTGATAATTGAGGTTTCACTGGGGCGATAAGTTAAGTAACCCTCAGTGTCTCCCGAGTTATCATAGTAGCATATACCATAACTTAGATTGTTTGCTAGGTGGAAAATCTATTTAACATGCCATGCATCATGGAATATGTGTGATTGTGTGTTTGTGCTTTCCCCTTTCCCCTCAGTGACTCAGTGGAGCTAACCCCTTGTGTACAACAACTTTTTGGATTTTGATGCAGATGGTGGCTATTTGGCTGGCCTAGAAGCTCAACCGGCAAATTATGACAGTATTGGAGCAGAGGAACCTGAGTTTGTGTCAGATGAACACGATGATGGTTGCCCCTATGATGATTGTGCCTATGGGCATTGATGTTGTTGGGAATTGTCCCCACTTTTGATTCTTTTGGGGCTTTGTGCCCATTATGAACAAATTTCTGTAATAACTTATTATCCTTTTGAATAGTTACGTCATGGTCAGTTGGTAGTCAGTGTTAAACTATTACTGTATCACCTAGCCAGCTGAACATATTGTAACTGCTATATATATATTGTTTCCGCTCAAATTAACTCTGATATTGAATGGAGTATTCCTTTTTTTTACACAAATATAATTATTTGGGTGGGCCCTTGGTTGTTAACTATGGCTTGGGACACTGTGTCATTGATCCTGATAGGAATTGGGGTGACGCGTGTCATCCTAATCACCCTCTTAACTGCGCTTATTCCTAAGCTTGGGATAGGGGCGTGACAACATGGTATTAGAGCACAATGCTCTGCACCAAACATGGTCTACCAAGGACTCTTGATTTACTCTACACAATAGAGTCTAAATTAAAAGTTTTCAACTGACATAATTAGAATGTGCGCAAAACATAGGGAGAAGACTAGCTAAGGTGGAATCCGGGAACCATAGCAAATAATAGGGACAACATTAGAATTAAAGAGCTAATATATATGTATATATGTTCCACGTACATCCAGCTGCTATATTTACTCAACCTCCCTTGGAGGCGAGCAAACCACATACAACCCAAAAAGAGAATTTCCAAAATTACAACTGGAGAACCATATGTACATGCTTGGACAAAAAAAAAAGTGGGGAAAAGATAAAGGAAAAGCTAAATTAAAATATTGTTCTGAGAATATCCACCCAAACCACAAAAGCACCAAACAGAGAGAAAATCAGAAATAACTCCGATAGCCCGGGGTCTAGTATCATTGCCTTCATAGTACAGGTAGGCATTGATGTCGTGGATGTCTTTCTCCACCCTCTCGAAGCGACGATCATATGAAGCGAACTGTCCATGTATGCCTGTAAATCCTTGTACCATGTTTGAATTAATCTTGGCTAAGTTGGTGTTCAATAGGCCAAGGGCATCTAGGACAGTGCCCATATCAGAGGTCCCAGAACTGGAGGCTCTAGTAGAAAACTGCACTGGTGCTCCTCCCTCCTCATCATCATCACTCCCCTCTGCATCCTCCTCCTCTCCACCCTCTGAAACCACTGGCTCCCCATCACTAAATGTTTTACATTTGATCTGCATCCGGGCTAGGGAATTTCTCCTAAAAGGTTCCTTGAAGCTCTCGAAGGGTGACTCATCCTCCAGGTTGACCTGGAAGTGCTCGAAAATGTGGGTGGGAAGCCTTCCATAAGGCAGAGTCTTCTTTATCCTAGACTTGAACAAGACCTGCTCCATATGTTTAACCATGATGCAGGGCAGACTTACTTGGACACCTTGATGCAGACAGTAGCCTAGAGTTGCAGACATGAGTGAAGGCTCGGTGTTGTGCCCCTTGACAGGCACAAGGTTAGTCTTGGCTAGCATGGTCAAAATCCGTTGTGACTTACCAAATGTAGTCAAATTCATCCGGTACTTGAACGTATCATTGCTCAAGACAGAATGCAGATGTTCATACTCTGGCTTGGACACACAAGTAAGAAAGAGGGTCCCTCCCTGGTGGATGGTAAACACGGTCTCCAATGAAACTGATTCCAAGAATAACCCCCAACTCCACCTCATTGAAGGAAATCCTTACTCCCTTCATAAAGGAATTTATCCTGAGCCTCGTTGCATCCTCCTGAACGACTGTGAGATTGGAGTAGAAGTTCCCAATCAACTTGGGGTAGTAGTACTTGGGCAGAGTCAATATGTTGAACCAGCCCAAATTCTCAATTCTTTGCCTCACTTTATAGGCAATCAATTCTTCTACGATAACATCTCTTCCCACCTCAATCTTCCTGTCATAAAGTTTTTGAGTGTATAGTCTTTCCACTTCAGCAGACACAAAGAAGTTGGCATCATAGCGGGCTAGGGCTGGTGCTGCTGCTGTTGCAGGAGCCCTCTTTCCCCTAGTCTTGGGAACCATTTCCACTCTAGTTACCTACACATAGACAATGAAAAAGGACAATGTGAGTGCTTGGTCACTCCAACTCCAACAAAAATATGGAGATTAAATGTAAAATACAACGACCAAGTGATCCACATTCATTGGGACATTAGAAAAGAATTGTTAAGAAAATAAACCCCCTTGAACTTGGGTTTAAGGAAAGAAACCCCAATAAACTTTCTATAAAAGTCAAATACAACAATAAAGATCAAACACAAAGGTACAAATAATATGTTGTAAGGGAGATTAAAAGAGAGAATAGTACATCTAAAATATAAAATAAACTCCCTCTCAAAATGGCAAGAATTTGGAGATTTTCTTCTAATCCCCATTGAGGCATTGACAACGATGCTAAACAAATAACAACACATAGAAATTTCAACAAATTCATGGAATGTAGGAAGAATTAAAGTGCATTTCCTAGTACAAAACCAATTATCCTAAAAACAGTAGGGAAATTTCGGTTTTGGCAAGGGTTTAACCAACCCTAGCCTTAGTCGATGGGTGTAGACAGGGAAAGGAATGTTCACAAATAGGTTGGGAGTCATAGAATTAAAGAAAAACAAGGTTCCAATATCCTTCAAGCAATCAAACACAATACCATGGAAAAGGGAAGGAAAAACCAAATCAAAAACCCTAGAAAAGGGCTAAGAACAAATCTAAGAAACCAAAAATGGATAGAGGATCTCATACCTTGAAGTAAGAAGCTTAAATTTTAGGGTGAAGAAGTCCAAATCCACCACTCTAGGGCATAGAAACTTCGAACGGACGAAGGAAGGGCTTCCCTGCACTGTGCCTCTACCTTCTCCAAACAAGCCAAAGTGAAAATGAAATGCCCGA
The DNA here is from genome assembly GCF_018873765.1 of Telopea speciosissima. Taxonomy (NCBI): domain Eukaryota; kingdom Viridiplantae; phylum Streptophyta; class Magnoliopsida; order Proteales; family Proteaceae; genus Telopea; species Telopea speciosissima. Next base: position 33,504,498 of record NC_057919.1, on the reverse strand, counting down.
TTGGTATTCTTATCAAAATTTTTCGAATGGATGAACGACCGGACTCATTATCGTGATTTTGCCTGTAAATCCATTGAGTGTAAAAACCTAACTTTTTATTCGTTGAACTGCACGGACATATGAACGGAACCACGATCCAAGGATCTGTCCGTAGTTCCGTTTGGCCTAGTCTTTTGGGCCAAAATGAACACCCTGAGAACGGACAAAATAACAGATTCAAGTTCCACATCCATCCAGCCTATTTTGGGGCGACGGAGTCACGAACGGACTTAGAAGACTAGTTCTGTCCGTGAATCCGCCCATGTTCTAAAGGATATTGGCCTATATTTTTGGCTCAACCTCACTTTTAGGACCTTAGTTTTGCCTGTGTTTTGTCTCACACACCTTATATAAAGCTTTGTACTTGTTCCCTTGAGGCCCCTTACCTTGCATTTATTATCCCTTGACTTTGTGCTAACATGTGAAGCATCTTATCTGAATCAGGTGCTAAATCATGGTCAATACCCGTAACCGCAATCGCTCCCCTCCTAGGGATGACGTCGATGATGTCTTTGAGGAAGGTTTGCCTGTACCACCCCCAATTAACACTAATGCGGATGTTGCCGTACTCTTGGGGAACATTTTACGAGATGTGCAATGGGAACATCGGGAATCCCAAGATGAGCAATGCACCTTTATGCAGAATGTGACTGCCTAGCTCCAGAATGTTGGTTGGGAAGGACCAAGAGTGCCACCCCCGGTGCACGTAGTTCCTAATCCCACAACTAATACCACTCCTATCATTCCTCCCCCTGGGCCAGCTGCAGTTGAAGTCCCTGCAGTGCAAGTATTCCAGAATCCACCTCCCCTTGCTCCTGTTGCTCTACCAGTCCAAAATGTGGCGCCATAGTGGGCCGATGCCTCTAAACTTTCTGAGAAGTTCCAAAAGCATCGTCCTCCTACTTTCTACAAGTTGATTCACGACTCTATGTTTCTGGCTACTTGGATACAGGATCTAGAAAGGATCTTTGAGGTACTACCGTGTAGTGACATTGAGAAGATTTGGTGTGTCACCTTCCAACTTCAAGGTGACGTTGATGCATAGTGGCGTTCCTCAAAGGAACATTTTTGGGCCAAATACCCAAATGTAACCTAGGCTCAGTTTACAGAAGCCTTTCTTGAGAATTACTTCCCAAGGAATTTTTGAGAGAAGATGGAAATTGAATTCATGAGCCTCAACCAGGGATCCAAGTCGGTCCTTGAATACCAACTAGCCTTTGAGGAGTATTTCTACTTCTCTTCGGCACACTTGAAGACTGAGAAAGTGAAAGCAAGAAGATTTGAGAGAGGGCTGAGAGCCAACTTGAGTACTTCTGTGGTACTACACAAGTACCCTACCTATGCGGAAGTGGTTCAAGCCGCTAAGCTGATAGAAGATTAGCAAAGAGAGAACTATAGGGCTATGAAAGCTGGCAAGAGGCCAATGTCATCTCATGACTCTAGGGGACCTAATAAGTTCCAGAGGAAAGAGGCCTACACGAATGTAGCTCCAATTCAGTCCTGTAGACCTGATGTGGCCTAGGTGCCTAAAGCCACATCTGCTCCTTATTATGGGACCCAGACTCTTGTTTGTTACAATTGCAAGGAGTCCAGGCCAAGGATTGCCCACAACCTCAACAACCAGGTTCATGGCCAGCTGTGACTTCCAAGGCACCCCAAGCAAAGACTGCTATTCGCCCACTTATTTCTCCTCCAGCAAGCAAGACTCAGGGGTGAGTTTATTTTGTTACTCATGAAGAAGCCCAGTCTGACCCTGATGTCATCACAAGTATTGTACTCAACCACCTTAGTAAAATTCTTTATGTTGAGTTTATCATGTTTGGCTATTCGGTGTTGTCAGGCATGATTTTTGTGTGCTCTTTACCTGCATATGTGTTATATGACTCGGGAGCATCGCACTCCTTCATATCACCATCATTTGCCGAGAACTTACCAATTAGACCCGCCAATATGGAACAGAAGCTGATAGTTTGTACACCGACTGGAAGCAAGGTTGAGCTTGACCAAGCCTTCAACTCTTGCCCTATTCGAGGGAGCGACCATGGGCTTGAGACTAGTTTGATAATCCTAGATATGAGAGACTTTGATATCATTTTGGGAATGGATTGGTTGTCCACTCATGGAGCTAGCCTAATCTGCGTAGAGAGGAAGATACTCTTCAAGTCAGAGGAAGGCAATGAATTCGTGTTCAAGGGCAACAAAAGTAAAAAGCCAAGAAAGACAATCATTTCGGCTCTCCAAGTTCAGAAGCTCTTAGCGCAAGGTTGCCAATGCTACTTAGCCTCCGTGTTGGACACTGAAGCTAAGATTTTACCTGTGAAAGAGATAACTATGGTGAGAGATTTTCCTGACGTCTTTCCGAAAGACCTTACACGGTTACCACCGGATCGGGAGACAGAATTTATGATTGACCTAGTGCCCGGTGCTGCTCCAGTGTCTAAGGCACCATACAGAATGGCCCCTTCAGAATTGAAAGAACTTCAAGAACAACTCAATGACCTATTGAAGAAGGGCTTCATCAAGCCAAGAATTTCCTCATGGGGTGCACCTGTTTTGTTTGTAAAGAAGAAGGATGGTAGTATGCGTATGTGCATTGATTACTATGAACTCAATAAGCTTACGATAAAAAATTGGTACCCGCTGCCTAGGATCGATGACTTGTTAGATCAATTGCAAGGCGCAAGGGTATTCTCCAAGATTGATCTTCGCTCGGGGTATCATCAATTGAAGATCAGAGGTAGTGACATCAGCAAGACCGCGTTCAGATCGCGATATGGACACTACGAGTTTCTGGTTATGTCCTTCGGGCTAACCAACGCCCCATCAGCTTTTGTGGAATTAATGAACAGGGTGTGTCACGACGTGCTGGATAAGTATGTCATCATGTTTATTAACGACATCCTGGTCTACTCTAAGAGCGAAGAAGAGCATGCTGACCACCTTCGCTTTGTGCTGCAGCACTTGAGAGAAAAGCAACTGTATGCTAAGTTCAACAAGTGCAAGTTCTGGTTATAGTAAGTGGCTTTCTTAGGCCATCTGGTTTTTATGAAGGGTATTGAAGCTAACCTCAGAAAGGTACAGTCCGTGGTTGATTGGGAGATAGCCAAGGATGTAGCAGATATTCACAGCTTCCTCAGTCTAGCTGGCTATTACAGGAGATTTATCTAGAATTTTTCAAAGATCTCTGCTCCTATGACTCGACTGACCCGGAAGGGAGTGAAGTTTGAGTGGTCAGACAACTGTGAGAGGAACTTCCAGGAATTGAAGCAGCGATTGATTTTGGCTCCGGTACTTACCATTCCAAATGGTACCGGAGGGATGGTAGTTTGTTGTGATGCTTCTAAGATGGGTCTCGGCTATGTTTTGATGCAGAATGAGAAAGTGATAGCTTATGCTTCTCGTCAGCTGAAGGATTATAAGAGGAATTACCCAACTCATGACTTAGAGTTGGTAGCTGCGGTCTTTGCCCTGAAGATCTGGAGACACTACCTATATGGAGGGAAGAGTGAGATCTACAGTGACCATAAAAGCCTCAAATATTTCTTTACTCAGAAAGAACTCAACATGAGACAGAGGCTTTGGCTGGAACTCATGAAGGACTATGATTTCACCATCCATTACCATCCGGGTAAGGCAAACATTGTGGCGGATGCCCTTAGTCTGAAGTCCCAGACCTTATCCCTTGCATCCTTGCCTGTCCGTAAGGAAATTGTGGAAGAAGCTAGAAGGATGGATCTAGAGTTACTGGTAGAGGGTGTTACTCTATCTCTAGCAGCCTTATCTATGCAATCAACTTTGGTGGAAAGGATTCAGTCAGGTCAGGCCTCAGATGAACGCTTTCAGGAGATCATTGAAGCTATCCAGAGTGACACACAATGAGATTTGGATTTTACTTTGATAGATAATGACGTTCTTATGTTTAGAGATCGGCTATGTGTTCTTAAGGACGATCAGCTGAGGAAAGAAGTGTTGTCAGAAGTACATGATTCTCCCTATTTGATTCACCCAGGTAGTACTAAAATGTACAAGGACCTGAATGGACACCACTGGTGGAGTGGAATGAAGAGGGATGTAGCTGAATTTGTGGCCCGGTGCCTCACTTGTCAGCAAGTAAAGGCAGATAGACAACGGCCCCATGGCCTCCTACAGTCATTGCCCGTGCCAGAATGGAAGTGGGAACATGTTACTATAGACTTCATCACTAGACTACCTCATACACCCAGAGGTGTTGATGCTCATGGGTTATTTTGGACAGACTGACGAAGATAGCTCATTTCATCCCAATCAAGGTCACCTATTCTATGGATAAGCTAGCCTGCTTGTATATCGATAACGTGGTTTACCTGCACGGAGTTCCAGTTAGCATTATCTCAGATCGGGACCTCAGGTTTACATCCAAGTTTTGGGGCAGATTCCAGAGAGCTATGGGCACCTTATTGAGTTTTAGCACTACCTTCCATCCACAAATTGATGGACAGTCAAAGAGGACTATATAGACATTGGAAGACATGCTCCGAGCCTGTGCCATTGATATGCAGGGCAATTGGGATGAGCACATCTCGCTTATTGAATTCGCCTATAGTAACAGTTGTCAAGCTACTATCGGGATGGCACCATTTGAAGCTCAGTATGGGAAGAAGTGTCAGACTCTACTGTATTGGTATGAAGTAGGTGAGTGACGCATCCTTGGACCAGAATTGATCCAAGCAACTTGTAAGAAGGTGGATTTGATCCCTGAACGAATCAAGGCTGTCCAGTCTAGACAAAAAGGTTATGCAGACCAAAGGCAGAAGGATCTAGAATTCTCTATCGGTGATAAGGTATTCCTCAAGCTGTCGCTCACCAAGGGCATGATGCAGTTCAGCAAGAAGGGCAAGCTAAGCCCGAGATATATTGGGCCCTATGAAATTCTTGCAAAGATCAGACCAGTGGCTAATCGATTAGCGCTTCCACCATCTTTAGACGGAATGCATGACGTCTTTCACATGTCTATGTTACGGAAGTATGTGCATGACCCAAGTCATGTTCTGTCTCAAGAACCACCAGAGCTGGTGACGGATATGTCTTATAAGGAACATCTTAAAAAGATCTTGGACAGCAAAGTGGTGAATCTCCGCAATAGGCCTATTCACTATGTAAAAGTGAAGTGGTGCAACCACCCAGAAGAAGAAGAGTCCTGGGAAGCCGAGGTGGAGATGTGAGCAAAGTACCCTTCTCTTGAATTCTTATAAGGTAAGACAAATTTTGAGGATGAAATTTTTTGTAAGGTGGGGAGGATGTTACATCCGTGCCTGGATTTGCTATTAATTATAATTTCTCTCTCTTATGACGTGTAGAATCTGCTGCCGTGTATGCTGGTGAGCTATTTTCACTGGTGGTCAAACCTAGCCACAAGATCATTGAGCAGTTCACAGGCTTGCCTGTGGAAGAGAGGTTCCTCAATCGACAGTGGGGGAGATTTATTGACGGTGATTTCATCGACTATCGTCCTAGCAAGAGTCCCCGGAGTGAAGAGTATCGGAAGGCATTTCCTGTGTCCCCGCACTTAGACACCTCCTTCGGTGATCTGCTTAGCATCACGATCGGGAACTCTTCAAAATCACGAAGGACATGTCGTGACGGTTAGAGGGTAAGATACTGCCCTTATGAATGTTAGTATACCCTCCCCTTGTTGGCCTCTAAGTGTGGACCAAAGCCCAATAAATTTCTTTAGGGTTCTGCCCTTTACAGTAGCAACAGACACACAAACGGACTCATAAAGACTGCTTTCGTCTATTAGTCTGTCCGTGCTATTTTAGGCTTTTGGATGTTTTCCTTGTGTGGGACCCACACCCCATGCCTCGGGCATCCTACCTAGGCACCTAGATAAGGTGGACCCCACCCTTGGTCTCCTTGGCTCATGTATGTGCTATTTAGGTGGACCCACTTGCTTAAATGGCATTTAAATGGGTTTTAATCCTTACAGCCCCAAGCCAAATAGGCCCTAAGAGGGGGCCAACTATAAAAGCAAAGCTTAGCCATTAAGGCTTATTTAGTTCTCCTACCTACCCAAAATGTTGGAGGCTTGGAGAGGTTTGAAAGCTTTGAAAGGAAGATTGGAGGGAGCTGTGGAGGTGGAAGCCTTCTATTGGTTCATACTTGAGGTGAATGTTCTCACCTTTCTCCCTCTCTTTTTCATTTTCAAGTTTGGGGATCCCCTTGGGATCGATCCTCAGCTTAGGGTTTCTCTTGGGATCCCAATAATCTCCAATGAATACTAAATTTGAGACTACTCCCCTTTCCCTTGCTGCCTTTATGGCTTTGATGAGCTAAATTGTTGTTCAAAGCATTGAAGGCCTAGTTTAAGTTTGGGAAAAACCTTAGAGATAGATCCAATCCCTTGAATCCTCTAAGTCCTATAAAGGGCTAGGTGTGTAGGACCCCCAACGAAGGAATGGACTCACCTCCCTAATCCTGAGACCCTTATGGTTCCATGAATGAAAGGCAGGAGGTGGAAATCTTCCCAGATTTCAAAGAAAGAATCGACGGATCCATGAGCGGATCCACTATCGTGTTTTTACTTATTAGTCCATCCGGTATAACCTAGCTATTTAGCCTGGATGGAGCCACGAGCGGATTCACTTAGTAAATCCTCTTGTAGCTCAGTTCACTCTTGGGAATGTCTCATGGTTTAGACGGATGCACAAGCGGATTCACTTGGAAGTTCCACCCGTGAATTCGTTCCATCTCTTTTCAGGGATTGGCCTAGATGGATCTAAGAACGGACTCACCTGGCTGCCTCCGTCCCTGAATCCGCTCATGCTGTCTTAACCTAAACCTCAAATAAATTGTTGGAACCCCTCATGGGACCCACCTATACACTTCTAATTTTGTTCTCACACATCCTTAGACTTTATAACTAGTACGGGAGTACGTGCACCAAGGTAAGTCTTACTGAACACACCGAACAACAAGCAAACAAATTGTGAGTGAATTTTTGGGTGATGTTTGGGCTTGATATATAATATATATATATATAGATTATTTGACGGTTATATGTTTGCTTTCATTCTTGTCATGTTGCATCTTTACATAAAAAATCATGTTGGATATGAATTGATGAAATGTGGATATGATTTCTGTACTTTATTGTATAGGGTTACAGTGCCGGATATGCCGGTGTCAGAACACCATAAATGCTCATGATATTCAATTGATTGCCATCCTGGTCTGTATGCACCGTGTCGTGCTGGTATCCGGGTGCTAGATGGAATGGGACGTTGATGCACCTTGAATACCTCTCGGGACGATAGGACTTGCATGTAGTATATCTGTGGCTAGGACTCTTATTCCCTTATGCTACAACCCTTGCCAACAGGGGTTTATGTGTTGGATAGTTCGAGCACCTGTTGCCTATGGAGGTGGGAGAGGCTAGGTCAAGGGTAGTGATGGCTATCAGGGTCTGTCACTGGGTGGTCTGATGGCTTCTACCGACGTAGGCTCCCCCGTGATAATTGAGGTTTCACTGGGGCGATAAGTTAAGTGACCCTCAGTGTCTCCCGAGTTATTATAGTAACATATACCATGACTTAGATTGTTTACTAGGTGAAAAATCTATTTAACATGACATGCATCATGGACTATGTGTGATTGTGTGTTTGTGCATTCCCCTTTTCCCTTACTGGCTTAGTGGAGCTAATCCCCTGTGTACACAACTTTTTAGATTTTGATGCAGATGGTAGCTATTTGGCTGGCCTAGAAGCTCAGTCGGCAGATTACGACAGTATTGGCATAGAGGAACCTGAGTTTGTGTCAGATGAATATGGCGACGGTTACCCCTGTGATGATTGTGCCTACGGGCACTGATGTTGTTGGGAATTGTCCCCACTTTTGATTCTTTTGGGGCTTTGTGCCCATTATGAACAAATGTTTGTAATAACTTATTATCCTTTTGAGTAGTTACATCATGGTCAGTTTGTAGTCAGTGTTAAACAATACTGTATCACCTAGCCAGTTGAATATATTGTAACTGTGATATATATATTGCTTCAACTCATACTAACTCTGATATTGAATGGAATATTCCTTCCTTTTACGCAAATGTAATTATTTGGGTAGGGCCCTTGGTTGTTGACTATGGCTTGGGGCACTGTGTCATTGATCTTGGAAGGAATTGGGGTGACGCGTGTCATCCTAATCACCCTCTTGACTGTGCTTATTCCTAAGCTTGGGATAGGGGCGTGACCCCAGAGATAAGGCAAGAACGTTACAGATTTAAGGCTGATTAAAAAAAGAACACAGAGATATGTAGTCTCAGGTCTAAGGCTAATCAAGAAGTTAATCAAGAAATAGGTCAAAGGAATTGCATATTCAAAGATCTAAAAAAAAAACTAAACACAAAAACTATTCAAGACATATGGAGATGTAATTACAGATCTGAAATCGAACACAAGAATGAAACAAAGAGTAAAGATCGTAGATCGATCGTGATCTATTGATTCAGCAAAGAGATTCAACAAATAGAGATTATAGAGAGACATTCAATCATTCTCAGAAATTACTACATCAACTATGATTTAACGGTTCAACAAAGAGAGATTCAGATAGATCACAATTCTTGAAATAAATTTAAAGAGAGAACTAAAGTAAGAAAACTCCCCTGAGGTTGAACGGAAATGCAACAACCGCGATCGATCCCAGCGACTGTTCCTCTCGATCTCTGCCACAGTAGCATATGATCTGCTCAGATATGAGGGGATAGGGATTTATTACAAACCAGAAACTAAGAAAATTACAGATTAAAAGGGAACAAGATGGATCAGACACAAAAGGAGTCCAAGAACAGATCAGAGCAATGCCAACGATCCAAGTTGCTTCGGCGCTTGTCGATGATTCTGTTCCTCCGATGCTGCCTCCATCACCCTCGTTCTTCGGTTCCCTAAAAAAATTCTCCCTTAATCTTTGATCTTCTCTCACTCTCTCCCTTTGATTCCTCAAATCCAGGAGAATGAAACCCTATTTTTTCTCCTTCTTCCCCTCTCTCCTCTTTCTTCTCTTTGTTTTCTCCCCAAAACAAAAAGAAATCTGAAAAAACCTAAAAATGATTTTCTCCCCCATTTCTCTCTCTCCTTTTGCTTTTATATTCTTTTTTTGTTTTAGTTATTTATTTTTTATTTTGACTGTTTATTTTGTGTTTTGATCGAATTGTCCTCAAGTTAAAATCCCTCTTCCATTAATCTCCTCTCAATCAAATTGAAAGGATAGAATTTTCCTCCTAATTAGATTCCAATTTTTTGGCTTAAGGCTAGTTGGGGCTAAGGACTGGTTTGGGCTTTTTTTTATTTTATTTTTTTGATTCTATGGGTTGGTTTAGTCAATGGGTACTTATTTTCTGGGATTAGATTCTAGGGTTAGCTCAGGGGTACTTGACTAGATTAAAAATGACTAGAATGCCCCTGGGTATTCTATGGCTTTTTTGAAAAAATCCTAAGGGCAAGATTGGGGTGTCTGCACATCCATTTAAAAAATCTTCCTTCTGCAAGTTGCAAGTGCAAGAAACATCTGAATGGACTCTAGTCTAGCCACAGGTGCAAGTCTCATCAAAATCTACACCTTCAACCTGAGCATACCCTTTAGAGACTAACTTGGCTTTATTTTTTTATCACCTCTCCTTTTTCATTAAGCTTGTTCCTAAATACCCATTTTGTGCCAATACATTCTTACTTTCAGGTCTAGGAACCGACCCCTAAGTCTTGTTCTTATCAATTTGATCAAACTCTTCCTCTATAACTTTGACCCAACTTGAATCTCTTGAGGCTTGTTCAATAGACTTAGGCTCAATATGAGACAAAAGAGAGTAATAGTTGCTACTCCAGCTGAAGGATCTCTAACAATCTGATTCTGAGGGTGATCTCTTTTAAGTCTTCCTATCAAGCCTGCCCCTAACTGGCTAGAAATTTTGAATGAAAGACAGAGACCTCTAACCAATCATCCAAGCACCCTGTGGAGCATCACTCTAGTAGCTGAACCTCTAAGGATGACCTCCTACATACCTGCCAGAAGGTGGATTGCAGCCCCACGCAGTTGCACTGCCCACAACATAATGTATTGCATAAACTCCAGGTATTCTCTCCACACCTAGAAAGATGTGTATCAAGCCCTGGGTGTGATGTGGGTGCAAGGCCTAAACCCTGGGCCAAGCCCCTGTGCAAGCACAAAGTAATTACAGCTTTGCTGTATTCTCTGGGTGATGCACTGGGCGATTGGACCAATCACCCAGTGAATTGCCCAGAGTGGCTGAATTGCATATTTTGGACTCTAGACATGTGGGGACCACCCATACAGACCATGGACACCCTTTAGGGGTAGATGGGAATTTTAAGAACCATTACGTAGCCTTGGACTCCTGTGGACCCCACTTGAGTTGCCAGAATGGCTCAGAATTAGTTTAAAAATGCATTCTTGGAATAGGGGGCTGGCAGCCAAACAAGCCTTAATTAAGGCTGGCCTATAAATAGGCAAGCCCCAACCCAGAAATAGAATGCTGCCATTGTTCAAATCGTGGAGGGAGACAAAGGAGAGAAAGAAAGGAAAGAAAGAGAGGAAAAGAAGAGAGAAAGAAAGAAGAAGAGGAAGGGAAGGGGAACACTGAGCTACTGCATCCAGCCTCAGTTCCAGCAGCTCATCCATCTCAGGTAAACATGTACACTTCCATATGCTGCTGCCTTCCATGGATATCTGTTGATCTCAGCTCTGAGATGGTGAATTTGGCTAAGGAAAGCCCAGAAAACCTGGGGACTGCCTTATGTTGCTTTAGATCTAACATGCAAACCTGTTGCATGTAAGATCTGGGCATTTTATATGTATTATACCTGCTGTTTTATATCTGAGACTAAGATCAAACTCTATGCCAGACTGCACTGCCCAGTTGCACCCAGAACAGGCAGTCTGGGCTTGGATCTGAGTATACAAACTGCTCCTTGCCTAGCTCTGTGTAGGAACAATATCCTACCATGATTATACACGTAAATCCATCCCTGCATGCAGCCCAAATCGTGGCCAAGTGTTGGAACATAGCTGGGCTGCTGTTCTCTGGGCTGTCTAGACAGCTCTTGGCTTCCAAATGGAGGAACCAAGCTATGATCCATGTGGACCATTGGATTCCACTCTCCATGGGGTCCCTAACCACCCTACATGCATTTGGGATCGACCCCAACACTGGCCATGCAGAAAAATCCAAGAAAAAGGGCATGTTCACATCTTAAACAGGCTCTGGGCGATGCACTGGGTGATTGCCCAATCACCCAATGAATTGCCCAGAGAATTAAAATGGGCTGTACTGCTGTCTTGTTTTTGTGGGCCTTCACCAGTGGACCATACACAGTGTGAGGAGGTGGTAAATGATCAAAATACCCCGCTTCACATCTGTTCAATGTTATCCATACCTTGGGTACCCAAGTGGGTCCCACCGCCTGGTAACCATGCCAGGGATGGTCCAGCTAAACTGCTAACCTGAGATCTGATTTGTAAGACTATCAAGACCATGTACACCTAATTACACTGATAAATACCAAATCTGACCCTGTTCCGCATCTCTAGATGATGCACCGGGACATGGACCCGAAAGCCCAGTACAAGACCCGGAGAATTCCAAGTGATACCAGACTGAATACTGGGTCAAACCAGTGAGCCTAGACCAACGCTAGGTTATCCAAAACAGTTTTGAATAATTAAAATAACACATTTCTGATTTATTACTTTAGGATTTGATCTTACGCTCGAGGTGCATAGCCAGACACCAGCCGAAATTGAACCAACAATTAAACCCGTAGGACCAGACCAAGGTGAGTGAAATGTCATCATGTATGTAGGTGTAACACAACTAATATGCTGAAATGAAATATATCATAATGAAATTATGCTGTAATATTTATTTCATTAAATCTTGAAATTCATAAACAACTATGTGTTGACTGCTGGAATCTATGGATGAATATTGTATGCTGTATGTGATTGTTAGACTAGATGCCGTAGCTGGCTTAAAAATGAGGCCTGTGGTAGCCCGTAGAATGGGATACGATTGACACCACCTGACTCATACGATGCCATATAGACATATTCGGCTAGAGTTTCATCACCCGTGCTATGCACCCTTGCCAACAGGGGTTAAGGTGTTGGATGCCTATTGGAGTGACCTTATGAATGAGAAAGGAAAAGAAAAGAAAAGAAAGAAAATAAATGTTATTGCACCGAAAAGGTGAATTATGGGCTATACGCCAGAAAAGAAATATGATATGAGAAAAAGGATGGATGCATCACAGGTTAATCCCAGAGGGCTGGTGGAGCTGACCTTGGTGACTGATGTGGGAGCTGATCGATCCTCTCCGATAACTCAATGGGTGTATCGCGGGAAGGGGTTAAAAGCCCGCACTAGGGATACATGTATTGGGGATTGTAGTAGCACTAACCTACCTTAGTTGTGATGTTAGGTGGCTAATAAGTAAATGAACTGCACCTTATGTAGGATCCATATGGTTGTGATTGCATGTGCATGCATGATGATGTATTTCATTCACGGGCTCGGTGGAGCTCATACTCTGTTATATATGTTTTTCTGTTAGAAGATCCTGCAAGTGGATGTTACTATGGCGGGGAGACATATCACCCAGAGGAGAGCTATGGTGGTTATGATTATATTGGTATGGACCCAGACGGAGGTCGTACCGATGGTGCGAGTATTTTCTATGAAGGCTGATGATGACCCATGACAGGTGTTGCTATTGACTTTTATCTTGGGGACTCCTTTTTGTTTTTGACAAGAGTTTTTCCCCGTTTCTACTTTTAGCTTTCTTCTTTTTGGGACTCGGGTTACCTTGCTCTGTATATATTTCTTTTGTATATGGTAGAGATAGGTTTTACTATTTTCTTTGTGGGTGTGAGAGAGGGAATGATCAAAGACAGTATTGTATATATTATAATTTCCTGTATTGCTACACTTTTAAAATGTTTTAATGTAATTATAGCTTTCCGCAACACTCTGAGTATTACATGATGTATTATGGTGGATTGAGAATGTCTGTGAATGGATTAACTATTTCTAGATCTTTGGGATTTGGTGGATTGCTGTCATGCAATTTGGGTCACCTACCTAATCCTCCCAGGGGGTGGTTTGGGGTGTGATAGAGCTTGCTATCAGAGCGAGAAACTCTTTCTACATTCACAGATAGCGGAATAGGGATAATGAAATTGCAAGAAAATAAAACATGTAATAACTAAAAGTTACAAGGGGGCAAATGAAAATAAAAGGCAGAACACACATTAAACTTTAATAAAAAGTTAACTGTGGCTGAAGCCACTACATAAAAGTCAATGGAAGTACTACTTCCAATTACATTTGCAGAGGAATAAAAAAAAAAAAAGAGAACTACATCAAGTCAGGCTGAAAGATTTAAAGGACTAAATCCCAAAAAGGTAAATTGGTGCTGGAAGGCTACTCCTGAGGAGGTATGTCGCTCGGTGGAGGCTGAGTCTGTCGGGAGTTAACGCGATAGTAGGAGTCCCAGAAGTCTAGGCGCTACTCCATAGAACCTACTCTCCCCTCCAGGGAAGTGAAGCCCTGATCCATCCGCATCGACATTTGAGTCAGCTAGGTGCGGAGACCCTGAAACTGTGCCATCATATCGGACCACCTATAGGACTCCGACACTTAAGAACTAGTAGCACCGGTCGGCTCATAAGTGGGCAGATCTGCAATTGTGCCCCAGTGCCCTCTAGATCACCCTGCTCATCCAAACCAACCTCCTGCTCTTGCTCCATCTCCATCTCCTCTCCAACCTTGGGATCACTCTCAAGCTCCCCTTGCATCTTCATTTTCTGGATTGAGGTCTTGCTAATGGGTTTTGACCTGTCCCCATCCGTATACTCTCCAGCCAGTGTAACCCTAAAGTACTGAAATACAAGGGTTGGGAACTTCCCATAGGGCAGGTTCCTATCAGATGGGTTCTGAGCGTGATAAACCATCACCTGCATCAGCAAATATGGAAGGTTTATACCGGACCCCCCTTACCAACCCCCAACAGACAATATGTGATATAAGCCCGGAGCATAGAAATACTACCCCGATTTTTGCCCTTCGGATAAATGTTGTAAGAGATGCATCTGCTAATGATCCTAGGTGTAGGCTTGTAGTCAGTCTCAGATTTTGGAACCCCATTTGTCCCAGTCAATGCTTTGAAGACCGTCCTTCTGGTCTCCAGAGAAAACATATCAGAAATATCTACCCGAAGCTTGTAATAATACCTATCGCCTATGTTGGGCAGTCCCAGGATCTCAGCTAAGATGGCAGGGGTGAACCTCATGTCAACTCCCTTCACCCTGCTCTCCAGACCAAATCCTTGCACCCCAGAGGCTGGTACAAGGTTACAATAGAAGTACCAAACCAGGTTCGGATAGCATGGTTGTGTGGGTGACAGCATCGATGCCCAACCTAGGGCATTAAATCTAGCATACAAGCCATACTGGTGGAAGTCATCCACTTGCACCACCCTTCCATTCACTATGTTCTTGGACTTGAACTTCGCCCAGTCCTTCGAGTGCTCAAACCTAGAGAACCAAAAGTGATCAAACTCTAGTTCCTCGGACTAGGAATAATCTTTTGGCGATGCTGCAGGTACTGTCGATGGTGACGAAGGTGCAGGATCAGACCGTAGCCGCTTGCGGGTCACTGCCTTCCTCGCTGTGCTATGCCTACCACTTGTGGACATGGTGCTACAAGCAAGAAGGGAAAATAAAAACAAAATTAGGGCATAAAATCTATATTTTTAAACAAAAAGACAAGAAAATTGTGGACAACAGTCCAAATAGGAGAAAAAGTGTAGGGAACTTACCCTAGATTCACGTGAATGCGCGGAGGACCCGTGAAAACACATGGATTTAGTGTAGAGATAGTCAAGGAAACCTTTGGAGCTCTGCCCTAGAGGTTTAGAAGACTTAGGATGGAAAATGAGTTAAAAATGACAACTCTCGGACTAATATAGCCTGGGCCCCGATTCTCTGGATGATGTACTGGGCGATGGGGCCAAACACCCAGAGAATCGTCCAGAGAATGAAAATTTCAGCAGTTTTGAGATATTTATTTATGAGCCTATAGATTCCACCCTAAAACAGTATGATTAACACAATTATAGTATTCAAATGATTAGGTAAATAAAAAAATATATATAATAATATAATAATAATATAAAATAACTAAATAAAAATAAGGCAATAATGGGAAAAGACACATAGGAACAAACTAATAAGATGAGGTGTGAGTGGTTTAAGGAAATAATTTTTTTTATATGGCTTATTCTAGACATAATTTATACATTTAAATATTTAAATGTTATATGTTTATATGCATGTGTGTACGAACCACTGTATGAGTGATGCTGTGCAAACTTGAAGATAGATACATAGGCATATTGAATTGTGTGGTTGTAGAATCTTGGGAAGTTTAGGCATTACCTAAAATTTTGTGCCTGCAAATAGGCCCTACCATACCCATAGCCTAGCCCAACAAGGATTAGACCTAATAAGCTGTCGAGTAAGATAAGAACCCCGTAGGTACTGTAATACTGTGTGCAACCTCGAGCTGACCTATTTAATTTCCTATCTACATTACTTAATTTACCTATAGTGCCGCATTTACATTTTAAGTTGTGTGGCCATAGTGACCTGATACTTAGAAATTCTCCATGACAGGACCTTATCGCGTTGTTCGGGCCTAGAGAACCCAACAACATGCTCTACATTAGACGACTGAGGAAGAGACTAGCTTGGATATGAGAGATACAGTCCCGAGCCAAGAACCAGTTGATTGTTTTCTTGGCACTTGCAGATACTAGAGGACCCGAGGGTCGTGCCATCTACCTTTCCCTAGCTGACGAGGTTAGGAGTGACATAACTTTACGTGCAAGCTCTTATCACCAGGACGAAGTTGGAGAGACTTGCATGCTAGACCCAGGTATAAAATTTAAAAATTCTATTTAAAATAAATCTTCAGCATAATATCATGCATGACTTATCACAACATAAAACAATAAACAAAAATAAGACATTCAATATATAACACACCTCACTGGGATGATAACATGATTTCACTAGAACTGTGGAATGGGTAAGTACATGTGATAGTTAGAAATTATACGTTGACCGTGTTAAGAGTATTGGAGATATTAAACGTATAGTTTCTTTCAGAAAAGCACACATGATCAATACTAGATCCAACAGAGATGGTCGTCAAGGAAGACGCCCTCGATTTGTTCTAGAAGTTGAGCTGTCGAACGGAGTTGAAGCTCAGAATTTTGAAGTGTCGGTCACTCTGCCAAGGGTACCAATGGCTGCCCAAACCATTGTCACCGCACCTCAGCCCGGTATAGCATCTGGAGAGGTGAACACTTTCATAACCACCATGATGCAGACCATGCAGCAACAACAGGAGTTGTTGGGCCAAATGTCTACACAATTTATGGCCATGATGCAAGAGAGAGTAGTGCCACCACCGCCCAACCAGCCAATACTTTTCCCACCACCTGTGCCTCAACACATAGCGGAAAACTCTACAACTAAGGTGATGGAGAGATTCAAGAAACTCCAGCCGCCCGTGTTTTCCAAGTTAACTTTTGAGGCAATGCAGCTAGAATGGTGGACTAGCGCCTTGGAAAAGGCATTTGACATACTTGAATGTACGGATGAGCAGAAGCTGATATGTGTAGGGTATCAACTACAGAACGAAGCAGAAGCATGGTGGAAGGCAACCAAGCCTAACCTTGAAGCAGCTCATCCAAATCCTACTTGGGAGCAATTCAAAGAAGTCTTCTTCAAGAACTACTTCCCTGAAAGTTTTAAGGATAGGAAGGAAGGTGAGTTCTCTCCACTAGTGCAAGGAACCAAGTCTGTGCTGGACTACCAGTAGTAGTTCGAATATTTTTTCCACTTTGCTCTGGAATACCTGAAAGGGGAAGCTAGTAAGACGAAGAAATTTGAGAAGGGACTCAAACCAGAGATTGGGTCAATCTTGTCAATTATGGATATTTGGGATTACGCACAAATGGTCTACAAGGTGAAGACTATGGAGGACAGGTTGAAAGAGAAGGAGAAAGAGAAAGCTACAACATCGCCCGGCTTGGGTGAAAAGGCCAAACAACTATCAGAATTTTGGTTGGCCGAATAAAGTTTTTTGTGGAGCTAGTTCGAGTCCCAATCCGACTCCGTATCGTAGGCTAGATGTGGGCCAGAATCCTTTCTGCCCCACTTATAACTGGTCTGCCCAACCAACTGCGAGTCAAGCAATAATAGCGGTTGCGCCAGTCTGACTTGCTACGAGCCAAGTGAGCCAAGCCTCATTACTGGCCGTGCTGTTCAACAGATGCTACATGTGCCACAAGGTAGGACATATGGCTAGGGAATGCATGCATCGCGGATACAATACTTACTTGCCAAACCAGTCCCACGCTCGACCTTTTTAGCCATGGGACAATCGGACTCGAGGAAAGGTATTCGCGCTGACTAATGAAGAAGCTGAGGCAGAACCCCGAAGTAATGACAGGTAAGTCTACTAAACACTACTAAATTGTAGAAAATAACCTGGTATATGCAAGAAAACTTAAATTCTATATGAACCCTAGGTACCCTAATTGTCTCATCCATCCCCGCACGAGTACTATTCAACTCAGGTGCATCCCACTCTTTTATTTCCACTACCTTTGCGAGTAGGATGACTATTCAACCAAGGGACATTGAGCATGATTTAGTAGTTAGTACACTGACTGGTAGTGTCGTGAGCCTGAAGAAAATCTACGACCCCTGTCTGGTAGAGATTTGTGGGAAGAACTTGGCTGCACGACTGATTAAGTTTGACATGAAGGACTTTGACGTGATACTAGGGATGGATTGGCTATCCACCTATGGAGCGAATGTCATGTGTGCGGAGAAGAAGATCACATTCAAGTTAGATGATGGCTCGATTTTCACCTACCAAAGTGAACCGATGAGGAAGTCCAAAAGAATAACCTTATCCGCCCTCCAGGCGCAGAAGTTGCTGGATGATGGATGTCAAGGTTATTTGGCCACGGCAATGGATACCGAGGCAAAGATAAAACCTTTGGAGGAGCTTGACGTCGTTAGAGATTTTCCTGACATCTTTCCAGAAGATCTGACCCAACTACCGCCTGATCGCGAGATAGAATTCGTAATTGATCTGATTCATGGTGCGGTACCGATTTCCAAGGCACCATACCGAATGGCACCTATTGAGTTAAAAGAACAGTAGGCCCAACTATAGGACTTGTTGAAGAAGGGATTCATACGACCTAGTGTGTCTCCCTAGGGAGCACCTGTGCTATTCGTAAAGAAGAAAGATGGTAGCATGCGTCTATGCATCGACTATCGAGAACTGAATAAACTGACAATTAAGAATCGATACCCGTTGCCACGCGTCGATGACCTATTTGATCAACTGCAGGGAGCAAGAGTTTTCTCCAAGATAGATCTTAGGTCCGGATACCACCAACTGAAGATAAAAAGTGGTGATATTCATAAAACTGCATTTAGAACTCGATACGAACACTATAAATTTTTAGTACTATTGTTCGGGTTAACTAACACCCCGACAACATTCATGGATATGATGAATAGAGTGTTCTATGATGTGTTGGACAAGTTCATCATCGTGTTTATCGACAACATTCTGGTGTACTCCAAGAGTGAAGAGGAGCATGCTCGACACCTTACCTTTGTGTTGTAGCAGTTGCGGGAGCACCTGCTGCACGCCAAATTAAGCAAGTGTGAGTTTTGGCTCCACCAGATTGGATTCTTGGGACACATCGTCACCAAAGACGACATCAAAGTAGACCCAGACAAGGTGAGGACGGTTCTCGAGTGGGAGACCCCGAAGAATGCCACTGAGATCCGAATCTTTTTGGGATTAGCCGGATACT
Organism: Telopea speciosissima; assembly: GCF_018873765.1. Classification (NCBI taxonomy): domain Eukaryota; kingdom Viridiplantae; phylum Streptophyta; class Magnoliopsida; order Proteales; family Proteaceae; genus Telopea; species Telopea speciosissima. The sequence goes on along the minus strand of NC_057919.1, from coordinate 33,485,503 downwards.
ACCGTCAGTTTATTGAGAATTTCTTATGCATCTTGGTGCCCATGACAAAGCTGACAAAGAAAGGTGCCAAGTTTGAATGGAACGATGCTTGGGAGAAAAGCTTCCAAGAGTTAAAGAATCGATTGGTGACGGCGTCAGTCTTAACCATTCCAGATGGCACCGGAGGAATGGTGGTATACACTGACACATCCCGAACAGGATTGGGCGGTGTATTGATGCAGAGAGGTAAAGTGGTCACCTATGTCTCAAGGCAGTTGAAACACAAAAAGAACTACCCTACTCATGACCTAGAATTGGTTGCGGTAGTCTTCGAATTAAAAATATGGCGACATTATCTCTATGGTGAAAAGAGTGAGATCTTCAGCGATCATAAGAGTCTGAAGTATTTCTTCACCTAGAAAGAGTTGAACATGAGACAGAGACGATAGTTAGAGTTGGTGAAGGACTACGACTGTGAGATCCAGTACCACCCTTGTCACACCCCAAACCACCCCCTAGACGGGTCGGGCGGGTGACTCGGATGTTGAACCACATCCGTCAATCCCCAAGAATCCAGAAGCAGTACTTACATGTCATAAACCACACAATGAGGGTAAAAGATAATAAATGAATATCAGAGTGCAATGGAAGATCTAACTACCCACAGATGATTTATATCATATATAATAAAATCCCAAATACCTATGTTATACCATATACATATCCATTTATGTTCAAAAAGTACATTATCATGGTAATTACACTTCTTGAAAGAGAGAAATTCAAATAGTAATATAATCTTCGTAGATCAACAACATGAGGAAGATCTACAGTCCATCAATAGCTTCATCGTCCATTAGCAAACCAGTACCTGTAAAATCACCTAAAAGAGAATATACAAGAGTGTGAGCTCCACCGAGCCCGTGAATGAAATATAAATCATGCGTGCACATGTAAGCACAACCATGAGCCTATATGAATGATATTCATTGTTATTATTTAGCCACCTAACAGACAAAACTAAGGCAAGTATAGTGCTACTACAATCCCTAATACATGTATCCCTGGTGCGGGCCTTTAACCCATTCCGTGATACACCCATTGAGTTGTCGAAGAAAACCAGTCGGCTCCAGCATCCCTTCCCAAGGTCAGCCCGAGCGGCCCTCTAGGTTACCACTATGCTACCACCAACCCTATTAGCTGATGGGCCAACAGACATCACCTATCCTAGTGACCCGATGAGCCAACTGACCGAGCAATGCCCTTCAGGACATTGGTCTCACACTTTTGTGGTATCCAACTCCTAAACCCCTGTTGGCAAGGGTTCATAGCAAGGGCGATGATTACCTAGCCATATGCATTCTACATGACATAGTATGAGTCGGGTGGTGCCCCGCATCCCATTCTATGGGCCACCACTAGTCTCATTTCCAAGCCGGCTACAACATCTAAACTAGCAGCTTTAATGATATTGTACGAGTCGGGTGGTGTCAACTTCATCCCATTCTACGAGCTACCACCGGCCTCGTTTCTATTTAGGCTAATAATTTATATGCAAGCATTCCATCAACAGTTCTCAACATAATTCCAATAAGAACATGAGAATATAAATATAAAGACACCTACACGTATGGTGCAATTCCACTCACCTTGACTATACTCTGCCTGTTCCGAAGATTGCCGGTCCACAAAAGTGCTCGAACACACATCACTGGGCAAATAGTCAAAGCCTAGGTAATTAAATTAGAAAAATTATATTAATACACACCAAATTATCCTAGGAGACTAGGGGTAACCTTGGTCTAGCCTCCAGACCAAAGTAGGACACAAAACTACCATGACAGTAGCAGTGGTCGATTGGCACTGGTCTATCCAATGGACTAGTGGCAATGGACCAGTAGGCTACTGTGGCCCAAAATCAAATGGAGTTTGTGGGTTCAGACCAAAAAGGGTGCCTAGGTACTATTTTAAGTAATTACAGGGGTTAGGGTCATGTTACACAACCATAAACAGTACTGGTTGATTGAACTAGTCTATCCAATGAACTAGTGGCAATCAACCCATTACTCAAAGTGTAAGAACAAGGCTGTGATAATGGGTTTCTGTTATGGGGTTTATACCATTGGCTTAAAAGAGGTGTTTCAGACCTTGGGGTAGGTCTGAGACAACACAGGGTTAGGTGTTTTGCGGTGGTTGATTGGTACTGGTCCATCCAATGGACCAGTAGGGTCACAAATGCAACAATGCAGGGTTTCCAGGGTAATGGTTATGGCTTCGTAAAAGAGGTCTCTAGGTGTTATTTTAGTGGTACCAACATAGGTCCTTGGCCTTGGTTCCATTTATAAGAGGTTTAGTTACCCGATACCTATCTCAGGATGTCAGATTGGCTCCAAACAGAGGTACAGAGCATGGATTTCAAATGGGATTACATGCAAGGCATCACAGACCTAAAGGTAAGCCAGGGGTAACACAAGTTTCAATTTCTTGTAGTGGTCGATTAACAGTGGTTGATCCAATCGACCACTGCAATCGACCAGTGCATGACCAGTTCAAAAAATTTAAAAGTTAAAGCTATTTTGGCTTAGATCTTCATATCAATAGTTTGCATGGATGATCAGAGGGTATAGTAGGGTTCCATGCATGACAATTAACATGTGTATGGTGAAAAATCAAACATGCATGGGGTTCTTGGGAGTTTGGGTACCTATGCTAGCATGCATGGCTGTTCATGCAAGGAACAACTGAATTCACACATGAGCAGGTTTATCTCAGTGCTATAATAGTTTTGGCTTAGGACATCAAGGCCTTGCATCAAACATACTATGAAGCTAATAAATCCTATACCCATAAGGCTCTTTTCAAACTAACCATGGGCATGTAAATCAGTTAACCAAGGCTGGTTTTGATAGTTACAGCATGTGTTCATCATGACACAGGTAGATGACAGGCCAAACATAGCAGATTTATACTTGCATGTGAGGATCTAAGCATCTAAGGTTAGCAAAACATGATTTTTATTATAGAACTCATGAGAACATGGTTGTACAGCCAACAACAGAGAAGATTCATGGTTACAGCCATGGTAATTGCTATGAAAACAGCAGGGAATAGATGGGTTTGGGTTTTCCTTGAAGGATCCAAGCACAAGGAGGTCCCAAGCCCTCTCCTTCCTCTTCTTCTCTTCTCTTTCTCCTTCTCCTTCTCTTCCTTCTTTCCAACGAAATGAAATAGGAGAGGCTTTTGGGCTGAAGGTTGCTTATATAGGCCCAGCCACTAAGGCCTGTTTGGCTTAAGCCATTTTTATGAAAATGCATTCTAAGAACTCATTCTTCAATGCAAATGGCTCCAAAGTGGGCCCCATGTGATCACATTGTTAGGGTAACATACCCACAAGTCATTCTAGGTGCAGGGAGGTGATCCGGGGTGCAAGACACTGGACCCCACACATCTGAGACGTATTCTGTGCAGTACAGCAGCACTGGTCGATCCAACTGGTTGATCCAATCGACCAGTAGGTAAATCCCAACTGTTTTTGCATTTGGGCCCCACTGAGGCCTGTGCCATGCCTAGGGCATTGTCCTTATAAAATTTGTGGCCATTAAACCATGTTTTAACATTTAAAAATGAATTTAAACCTGTTTTGGTTAAGCAGGGGTTGTACTTTAGGCTATTCATCAACTGGTGTATGGAACAGCAACACAGGTCAGGTGGTTGCCTCTGGACCGATAGGTATGATATCACTAGGGGTTCCCCTTAAAAAATGAGCATCGGGTCGGTGCACCACAGGTTGGTAGTGGGTAAGACCCAGGATCCATTGGGTTTCGGACCTATATTTGGAGTTTGGGTTAGGGTTTGGGTACAGATGTAACAACCCTGGCAGGGCCAACGTAGTAGCTGATGCGTTAAGAAGGAAGTCCCAAACCTCATCTCTCGCTTCCTTGGTTGTAAGCGAGCAAATGATAGAAGAAGCTCGGAAGTTTGATCTGGAACTTATGATTGAGGAAACGGCTACACAGCTAGCAGCTATGGGTATACAACCGTCGATCCGAGAAGAAGTAATCGAGAAGCAGCCCAAAGACCCCGAACTAACCAAGATAATCTGGGAAGTGCAGCATGGTGTCCACAAGGACCCAGACTTTTCATTGGCCCATGACGGGGCATTAAAGTTTAGAGACAAATTGTGCGTGCTTGACGATTATGAGGTGCAGGACCGAATCCTTAAGGAGGCACATAATTCACCCTATTCGATCTACCCTGGGAGCACAAAGATGTACAAAGATCTAAAGAAGTACTATTGGTGGATTGGGATGAAATAAACCATAGCTATATACGTGTCCGAATGCCTCACCTGTCAGCAAATAAAGACAGAGAGACATCGACCGTATAGATTATTGCAGCCACTCCCTATTCCTGAGTGGAAATGGGAAAGAATTACCATGGATTTCGTGACAAATCTACCCAACACCAGAAAAGGGATGAATGCATTCTGGGTGATTGTGGACAGACTAACGAAAGCAGCTCACTTCATTCCCATCAGAATAAACTATTCGATGGAAAAGCTCACCTAACTATACATCGAGAATATAGTCCGCTTACATGGCATGCCTGTCAGTATTGTATCCGATAGGGATCTCCGATTCACCTCAAGATTTTGGAAAAGTCTGCAAAAGGCACTGGGATCTCAACTAAATCTTAGTATGGCTTTCCATCCTCAGACAGACGGACAGTCCGAAAGAACAATCCAAACTCTGAAGGACATGCTCAGAGCCTGTATATTGGAAATGAATGACAGTTGGGATGCCCATTTACCCTTAGTGGAATTTACATACAACAATAGCTACCACTCCACCATTGGCATGGCACCGTATGAAGCTCTTTATGGTCGAAAGTGCTGGACCCCGTTGTATTGGGACGAAGTCGAAGAACGGAAGTATCTTGGGCCCGAAATGATACAAGCAACTTATGAGAAGGTGAATATCATTCGAGAGAAGATTAAAGTGGCACAATCAAGACAGAAGAGTTATGCTGATAATTGGAGGAAGAACATTGAGTTTAGAGTTGGAAAGAAGGTATTCCTCCGAGTATCTCCAACGAAGGGATATTCAACAAGAAAGGCAAACTGAGCCCAAGATTTATTGGTCCTTATGAAGTCCTTGACAGAGTGGGTCCCATAGCATATCGACTGGCATTACTACCATCTTTGCAAGGCATTCATGATGTTTTCCAAGTGTCAATGCTAAGGAAGTACATCAACAACCTGGCACATGTGCTCTCTGTTGAACCTGAACAATTGGATGCAGATATGACCTATGAAGAATAGCCTACGAAGATTTTGGACAGAATGGAACATAACCTCCGTAACCGGATGGTCGCATTGTCAAGGTTCGATGGGGGAAACTGTCCCATAGAAGAAACGTCACGGGAACACGAAGAGGAAATGCAGGAAAAGTATCCCCAACTATTTGAGCTACAAGGTAAGCCAATTTTGAGGATGAAATTTTTGTAAGGTGGGGAGAAATGTCAAGCCTACCCCTAACTGGCTGGAAATTTTGAATGAAGGACAGAGACCTCTGGCCAATCATCCAAACACCCTATGGAGTATCACTCTAGTAGCTGAACCTCTGAGCATGACCTCCTACATACCTGCCAGAAGGTGGATTGCAGCCCCATGCAGTTGCACTACCCACAGCATTATGTACTGCATAAACTCCAAGTATTCTCTCTCCTATCCATAAATGTGGGGCCTATACCTGAAAAGATGTGTATTACGCCCTGGGTGTGATGTGGGTGCAAGGCCTAAACCCTAGGCCAAGCCCCTATGCAAGCACAAAGTAATTACAGCATTGCTGTATTCTCTAGGTGATGTACTGGGCGATTGGACCAATCATCTAGTGAATCGCCTAGAGTGGCTGAATTGCATATTTTGGACTCCAGACATGTGGGGACCACCCATATAGACCATGGACACCCTTTAGGTGTAGATGGGAATTTTAAGAACCATTACCTACCCTTGGACCCCTGTGGACCCCACCTGAGTTGCCAGAATGGCTCAGAATTAGTTTAAAAAAGCATTCTTGGAATGGGGGGCTGGCAGCCAAACAAGCCTTAATTAAGGTTGGCCTATAAATAGGCAAGCCCCAGCCCAGAAATAGAATGCTGCCACTGTTCAAATCATGGATGGAGAGAAAGGAGAGAAAGAAAGGAAAGAAAGAGAGGAAAAGAAGATAGAAAGGAAGAAGAAGAGGAAGGGAAGAGGAACACTGAGCTGCTGCATCCAGCCTCAGTTCCAGCAATTCATCCATCTCAGGTAAACATCTATACCTCCATATGCTGGTACCTTCCATGGATATCTGTTGATCTCAGCTCTAGGATGGTGAATTTGGCTAAGGAAAGCCCAAAACACCTGTGGGGTACCTTGTGTTGCTTCAGATCTAACATGCAAACCTGTTACATGTAAGATCTGGGCATTTTATATGTATTATACCTGCTATTTTATATCTAAGACTGAGATCAATCTCTGTGCCAGACTACATTGCCCAGTTACACCTAGAACAAGCAGTCTGGGCTTGGATCTGAGCATACAAGCTGCTCCTTGCCTAGCTCTATGTAGGAACAATATTCTACCATGATTATACACGTATATCCATCCCTGCATGCAGCCCAAATTGTGGCCAAGGGCTGGAACATAGCTGGGCTACTGTTCTCTGAGCTGTCTGGACAACTCCTGGCTTCCAAATGGAGGAACCAACTATGATCCATGTAGACCATTGGATTCCACTCTCCATAGGGTCCCTAACCACCCTACATGCATTTGGGATCGACCCCAGCACTGCCCATGCAGAAAAATCCAAGAAAAAGGGTTTGTTCACGTTTCAAATAGGCTCTAGGTGATGCACTGGCCGATTGACCAATCACCTAGTGAATCGCCCAGAGAATTAAAATGGGTTGTACTGCTGTCCTATTTCTGTGGGCCTTCACCAGTGGGCCATACATAGTGTGAGGAGGTGGTAAATGACCAAAATACCCCTCTTCACATCTGTTCAATGTTATCCATACCTTGGGTACCCAAGTGGGCCCCACAGGGCCTGTTAAACATGCTAGGGATGGTCCAGCTGAACTGTTGGCCTGAGATCTGATTAGTAAGACTATCAAGACCATGTACAACTAATTACACTAATAAATACCAGATTTTATCCTAATCCACATCTCTGGATGATGCACCGGGACATGGACCCAAAAGCCCAATATAAAACCTAGAGAATTCCAAGTGATACTAGACTGAACACCGGGTCAAACCAGTGAGCCTAGACCAACGCTAGGTTATCCAAAATAGTTTTGAATAATTAAAATAACACATTTCTGATTTATTACTTTAGGATTTGATCCTGCGCTCGAGGTGTACAGCCAGACACTGGTCGGAACTGATCCAACAATTGAACCAGTAGGACCAGACCAAGGTGAGCGAAATGTCATCGTGTATGTAGGTGTAACACAACTAATATGATGAAATGAAATATATCATAATGAAATTGTGTTGTAATATTTATTTCATTAAATCTTAAAATTCATAAACAACTATGTGTTGATTGCTGGAATCTATGGATGAATATTATATACTGTATGTGATTGTTAGACTAGATGTCATAGCCGGCTTGGAAATGAGGCATGTGGTAGCAAGTAGAATGGGATGCGGTTGACACCACCTGACTCATACGATGCCATATAGACAAATTGGGCTAGAGTTTCATCACCCATGCTACGCACCCTTGCCAATAGGGCTTAAGGTGTTGGATGCCTGTAGGAGTGACCATATGAATGAGAAAAGAAAAGATAAGCAAAGAAAAGAAATGTTATTGCACCGAAAAGGTGAATTATGGGATATAAGCCAGAAAAGAAATATAATATGAGAAAAAGGATGGATGTCTCACAGGTTAATCCCAGAGGGCTGGTCGGGCTGACCTTGGTGACTGATGCGGGAGCTGATCGGTCCTCTCTGACAACTCAATGGGTGTATCACGGGAAGGGGTTAAAAGCCCGCACCAGGGATACATGTATTGGGGATTGTAGTAGCACTAACCTGCCTTAGTTGTGATATTAGGTGGCTAATAAGTAAAATGAACTGCACCTCATGTAGGATCCATATGGTTGTGATTGCATGTGCATGCATGATGATGTATTTCATTCACGGGCTCGGTAGAGCTCACACTCTATTATATATGTTTTTCTGTTAGATGATCCTGCAGGTGGATGTCACTGTGGCCGGGAAACTTATCACCCGAAGGAGAGCTATGGTGGTTATGATTGTATTGGTCTGGACCCGGATGGAGGTCGTATCGATGGTGCGAGTGTTTTCTGTGATGGCTGATGATGACCAATGAAGGGTGTTGCTATTGACTTTTGTCTTGGGGAGTCCTTTTTGTTTTTGACAGGAGTTTTTCTCTGTTTCTACTTTTAGCTTTCTTCTTTTTGGGGCTCAGGTTACCTTGCCATGTATATATTTCTTTTGTATATGGTAGAGATAGGTTTTACTGTTTTCTTTGTGAGTGTGAGAGAAGGAATGATCAAAGACAGTATTGTATATATTATCATTTCCTGTACTACTACACTTTTAAAATGTTTTAATGTAATTATAGCTTTCCACAGCACTCTGAGTATTACATGATGTATTATGGTGGATTGTGAATGTCTGTGAATGGATTAACTGCTTCTAGATCCGTGGGATTTGGCGGATTGCTGTCATGCAATTCGGATCACCTACCTAATCCTCCCGGGGGGTGGTTTGTGGTGTGACATTTCTAGTTATGTGTCTCTTCTCTGTTGCTTCTTTATTTTCTTCTTTCTCCTTTTCAGATTCTGAAGAAGGTGTGGCTGCATTCTTGGATGCTGAATTTTTTATTTTGTGCTTCTTCATCACAATTCTCAATGAACTCACTATCAGTCCCCAAGGCTCAAAGACTGAACAAGTAGCCATTGTTCACCACGGATCGTCGAAAGCATGCACTATAGATTTGGAACCCTCCCTTGTCACCAAACAGAGTGAGAGTTTCCCCGATTAGCTTTTACCAGTGGTGAAAGGATATTGTTTGCCGATAGGGAGTATCATAGTCAATTCTATCCACTTTGGGGCTGATATTGCTCTTCTCATCAAAAGTGACATCAGAGCTCTCTACAATCTTACCTAGCCTCTGGTTGAAGCATTTGTAAGCCTTGCTTCTGACTAAGTACCCAAGGAATATGCCCTCATCAACTTTATCTTGAAATGTGCCTAAATTTTTTTCTGTATTCCTGATGAAGCACATGCTACCAAAGATTCTAAAGTTTTTTACTGTAGCTTTTCTTTTGTACCAAAGTTCATATGGTATCTTCTTCTAAAACCTTCTGAGCATGCATCTGTTTCGAATGTGCACAACTGTGTGCATTGCTTCTTTCTAGTACCTCTTGCCAAGATCACTCTCTATCAATATTGTCCTTGCCATTTTTTTAACTATCTTGTTCTTCCTCTCTGCAACTCCATTTTGCTGTGGAGTTCTAACTGTTGAAGTCTGCCTCCTAATACCATGCTCATAGAAATACTCATCAAACATACCCCAGGTGTACTCTCTCCCTTTTCAGACCTAAGACACTTGATAGTTCTTCTAGTTTTATTCTCAACTTGCTTTCTGAACACCTTGAACATATCTAGAGCTTCATTTTTATGCTTGAGAAACGATACCCAATTCATCCTATTATAGCCATCAATGAAAAGAGTAAAATATTTATCTCCATTTATGCTTTGGGTTCTGGAAGGACCACATAAATCAATATGAATTAAATTAAGGGGCTTCTTAGAATAGTATTCTTTAGGCTTGTGAATAGCCCTGGTTTGCTTGCCTCTCTAACATGATGAACAAATAGTATTAGAAGGCTTTTTGAGCTAAGAAATATCCCTGACAGCCTTTTTAGAAGTGATCTTCACCAAGTTGTCAAAACCAATGTGCCAAATCTCTTATGCCAAAGCCAATGTTCTTCTTCTTGACTAACCAAGTAAGATCCACTTGTGCTATCTGACAATGCATACAAATTTCCTAAAGTCCTCACACTCGATGCCACACGTTTGCCATTCTTTAACTTTATGATCTCATATCCGGATTTGTCAAAGATGACCTTGTATCCCTTATGACACATCTGACTAATGCTAAGAAGATTATGCTTCAAACCTGAAATATATAAAACATCAGATGCCGTCACTTTCCTATCATCCAGATGCATTGTGCCCTTGCCAACTATTTGTTCCCAAACTTTACAGACCCTCCTTCATATTTGTTGAGCTCTGCAAACTTATTCTTGTCACCAGTCATGTGACTTAAACAACCACTACCAAGGATCCATGGAACAGTCTTGCCTTAAGCTTTGAAAGCAGTTTGAACCACTAAAGAATTAATATTCTTCCCTCTTGAAATTTTTTCAACCCAAACCTTCTTAACTTGCTTTTTCACGTCTGAACCTATTGCAGTCTTCTTTTGACTTGACTTCTTTATAAGAGAGAGATGTATAGGCTGTTTGCAATTCCTAGCAATGTGACCATGATTGCAACACTTGTAACACATCACATTTTGTAGCAAGAATGCAAAAGGGTTCTTACTAGTGAAAATTACTTGCTTTGAGTTGAACTTGCAAGTGGCTATTTTATGCCCAAAAGTATTACATTTGAAACAATAACCAAGAAAGTAGTTACTCTATTTGTCTTGGAATCTTGACCTTCCAAACCTGGATGTACTATAGACCTAAAGAGAGAGAGGTATTGGTCCTTTGTTGATTTCTTTACTCATGATGTTTCTTCTTCTACTCCCCCTTGTTACATGGGGAACTTTTCCTCTTGCATTAGTAGAGTTGTCTTCTTCCACAAAAATCATCTTCTTCAAGGTTTTGGTAAGCTACTCATTAGGAACTGACATAGGCCTCTTATCCCTCCGTGATTCCATGTGGACATATCTCAAACCTGATTTCATGCCAGCTGCTAGTCTCTGGAGGTTTATGATCTTTTCAAGAATCTGATTTGACTCATTTAGATGAGATTGAGTGAGATGAATTTCTTGAGATACTGCATTCTCTTCAAATATTCTAGCTTTCGATTTTAACTCATTTAGTTCAATCCTCATCAGCTCATAGTTGTTGATCTTATCTTCGTACTCTGTGATCTGGCTTTGAAGAATCTCATTTTCTTAAGTAAGCTTGTTGCATTGAGAAACCTTGAATGCAAGTTGAGTCTCAAGATCATTCAAAGTTGTCTGGCTATCCTTCAAACTCTCCCATTCAGTTTCTTGTTTCATACTGATCTTGACCAACTTCTTATTCTTCTTTTTCTCAATATCAAGCATCTCAAGAGCCTCTTCCAACTCACCCTCAAGATCAACTATTGCTTCCACTTTCTCTAACTCTTCAGACGGTTGATTTTCATAAGCCATGAATAGGCAGACACTCATTAATGTCACAGTCTAAATCTTTATCAACCCCTGAATCAGATGAGGAGTCATTACTCTCCTTGGAGATAAAGACCTTCGTCTTGGGGAATCTTCTCTTAGTGAACTGCCTTTTCTTCCCTTTGAATTTTTCTTTTTGTTGTTGTCTTCATCACCATTGCCTTTGAATTTCTTATTTTGAGGACAAGAGACAACATAGTGACCAACATCACCACACCTGAAGCACTTGAATGGAAGCTTGCCTTAATACTTTCCTTTCCCTCTAGTAAGCTTTCTAACAAATTTTGCTTCGGCCTCATCATAACTATCCAACTCAATATCAGATTTTTCATCAATTTTCAAATTCTTCATTGCTTTAAAAGAATTTTCTTTGTCTTCAGATTTGCCTTTTCCTTTTTCAGCTCTCATCTCATAGGCCTTCAACTTTCCTTGCAAAACATCCAATGCTAGATTGTCTATATCAAAAGGGTCTTCAATAATTGATACCTTCGAGTCATATCTGGGCATAAGTGATCTGAGTATTTTCTGAAAAATATCTGAATCACTCAATGTATGACCCATACCTCTGATTGCATTTTCAACTTCATTAACTCTCACCATATATGCTTCAATATCTTCACTTTCATTCATTTTCAATCCTTCCAACTTGGCCTTGTGAACTTGAAGCTTGGACTTCTTGACCCTCTGATACCTTTATGCACACCCTTGAGCCTATCCCATAATTGTTTGTTTGTCTTACAATCAATGACTTTTCCAAGCTCTGTGTTTATCAGTGCACTCTTAAGTGGATTCGTTGCTTTTAGGTTGTTCTCAAACTTTTTGATCTCTGCCTCATCGGTCAATTTTATTTCTGGCATCTCGAACTTCGTGTATATCGATCTGAGAATACCATACCCTAGATATCCCAGATAGGTCTCCATTATATTCTTCCAGAAAACATACTCAATACCATCGAAGTGTGGTACCCTACCATAACTTAAGCCTTCATTGAGTGTCATTATTCTCAAAGAGATCTCTCAATAGCCTATTTGACTATTGTTAAGTCTGGCAATGATACCAATTGATGAACATGACTCAGCACAGAGAGTGGGGGTGAATCTATGCTTATAAATATTTTTCTCAAACTCAGATTTTTACAGTCAAACACATAGTCGTCTGGTCACCCATCAACTAGTACAATGTAGCTTGGTCTACCAGTTAACCACACCCACTCTGCAAGAAAGCACTTCAAAATATTTAATCAAACCATAACACAAACATATACGTGGTTCGGCATAATGGCCTACATCCACGGAGTATTACCCCTCCAAGGGTTTCGTGTTTTGCTCAGCACTCCACTATGAAAAAAACTTATTACACAGGTTCAGTTCAGTCATATAATGTAGGGCACCTAACTGTATTAGCATAGTACGCCTCAAACAATAAAAATAAGTTTAAGTGGTCAAACCCAATTCCCAACAATAAAAAATATAAGAATCTCATTCTCCAATAAAATTCAATGTCAAATAGGGGAACTTGAAGAAAGAATAACCTCAAAGACGAAGAAGATGAACATCAACTATTGATGCAAGCCTTTTGAACATCAATAGCAATGTGTAGCATGTCTTGAAAGCCTTTGACATGGATCCCAATGCATCGATCCACTACAAAACCAACCCTCCTTGATAAAATATGAAAATCACTTCATGGAGTCGTCAAACCCTAAATCTAGCTCCATCAGTGTGTAGAAGATGTTAAAATATGGGGGCTAAAATCTTTACACGAATCCTGAAAATCGGCTCTTAAGTAGCCCAAAATTTAAGACAAAGTATGAGACAATCTAGAACCTTAGATCAAACTATACGGATGACCTAGATCAAAAGAAAGATCAATACTCCATCCTCCGCTTTACACGGAAACGGCGTCAGCCACGATCGTTGGATTATCATCCAGATTCCAAGATTACAATAGAGCCATTGGATTAAATTTTTGATGCACCAATGAAAAGAAGCTCGTGACATTTGGAAGCAACACTACTTAAATGTACCAATTAAGCATGTGCATAAGTATGAAATACTAATTTGGTATCCTCCATCACAATCGTCGATCAAACCTTAGATTAATCAATAATAGCCATAAGATCTTTACAAAATACCATGCAATGCCCGTACACATCCTAATGCTCCATTAATCAACCAAAATATGAGATTCAGCATCCAAACTGAGGATCAATCACAACCATTCTCTCACAGTGTTTTTGGGAAAATGATGGCTCATCAATGAGTTGTACACATGGCTTTAAAAAAATGAAACTTATATTCTCCGACTCCTTGCCATGTGGGCTTCACATCCATACAATTGTATATAACTTCTGATGCTCTAAAAAGTTCAATAAAAATGGTATAGAGAAAGACTTCTGGAGAGCTTGGTTTTGAAACAATCAAAATTTTTCTAAGTCTTGAAGCTTCACCATGTGTTCGACAACAAGCCCAAAAGGGTTAGGTGGCTGCTGTGTAGCTGCCTTGGCAACATGACTGCCATGGTTGCTGTGGCTGGTGCCATGGCTGCTGAGCCATTCGACCTTGCTAGCCTAGTAGGTTGCCTAGGTGGCCATGTCACCTCACACCTTGACATGTAGCACCCCAGGTGGGGTCCGTACTTTCTTTATCTCTCTCTCTCTCTCCTCTTTCTCTCTCTTCAATAAAATTCAATAAAATTAGAAAAACAAGAAGGGAGATGAACTCCAACTTGATATGTTCTTCACACAAACACCTGAGTTGACTAGGCCACTGATTGGGCTGTCATATCACCAACATATGGGCCCCATAAACCTACAATCATCTAAGGGTTAGGCGGCTGCTATGCAGCTGCCTTAGCAGCATGACTGCTATGGTTGTTGTGGCTGGTGCCATGGCTGCTAAGCCATTCGGCCTTACTGGCCTAGTAGGTTGCCTAGGTGGCCATGTCACCTCACACCCTTGACATGTAGCACCCAGGTGGGGTCCGTACTCTCTCTCTCTCCTCTTTCTCTCTCTTCAATAAAATTAGAAAAATAGGAAGGGAGATGAACTCCAACTCGATATGCTCTTCACACAAACACCCAAGGTGACTAGGTTGTGACTCACCTAGAGGGGGGTGAATAGGTGAAGGTAGGAAAATAAAAAATTATGCGAAAATAATCAAGTAAAGACAAGGAATAAATAAGCAATAAATCAAAGAGTGACACAAGAGATTTATAGTGGTTCGACCAACACTTGCCTACGTCCACTCCTCTCACCTTAGAGAAAATTTCACTATAACAAATCTTGAGGATGAGCAAGAGGACTCATACAAATCTTGAAATAAAGAGCAAAAGGACTCAAAAACAACTAATCTTGATTTAATGAGCAAGAGGACTCAACCTACTCTTGACTCCGAGCAAGAGAACTCAACTTACTTTTAAAGTAAAATAAATCCACTAAAGAATTAGAGTTACCTCAACCCTTAGTAATGCTTTGCTACCTTTCAACCTGTGAAGCTTTAATGCAAGTTGAATGAAGGAAGCTAAGTGAGAGTGAATGCCTTGAATGAGTGCTTGAATTCTCACTTGAGACTAACTTGTTTTTGGAGGCTCTTGATTATGATTAGTAGTGGTGTTTAGAGCCTTAAACAAGTGGGTATTTATAGGCTAAATGGCTTTAATTAATTAGGAATCTAAATTAAGATTGGATTTCAAAAGCCATATATAATCCGGTATGCTGGATTCCAATCCGGTATGTCGGATTACCTAATTTCCATATTGAACAGGGGAATAACGGTCAAATTATAACAGTAGTATATTGGTCCGGCATGCTGGATAGCTAACCAGTATGCCAGATCAGAGTAAAACAAAAGCCAAAATGGATCTGGTATGCTGGATCATTATCCAGCGTACTCTGGAGGGCTACTGTGACTATTTTCCTGAGATTCCCATTAATCTGGTATGTCGGATTGGGCAATTTCAGTGGAAATAGTCCAATTCCATTAAGGGGTTGGTTTGGGGGGTTCCAAAACTCAATAGTCACATGTCTAAGGGGTCAAAACACCTCCTAAGGACATTCTAAATGGATGTATGCACGCGTGTGTGCATTACATCAATTGTGACTTTATCATTACAACCACTTGATTACAAAGTCTTCAAATTTGTCTTCAATCTTCAATAGGCTCTTTGGTAAGTCATAGCCTTTTGTCTTCAAGGTTTGACTTTTGACTTCCATGTCTTTGGAAACATCTTGAGTCGTATTCTTATAAGCATTTATATACGCTTTTATATACGCTCCCCCTCACTTGGTGCTACGCTCTCATCTAAACACAAATGTTAGTCCAAGAGAGGCTTTATTTGTTATCATCAAAACATGGCTTAGAGTGTATAAGGAGTTTTTCTCAACAATCTCTCCATTTTTGATGATGACAAATAATCCAAGTGAATAAAGTAATAATAGAGCAAAAAATGCAAGCAAAGAGTTCCAAATATACATGCATACACATTCCAAATTTCAAAATTTTCAAAACATAGATATATTCATAAGAATTCCAAGCATCCAAACAGTCCAAACATGACATTTTTATTCTCAAATATTCTCCCTCTTTTTCATTGTCAAAAAGAGGGTCATTACAAATCATGGGTTTGGGTCAAAAGGTGGAATAGGTGGAATGAAACTTGATGCACCGGGGAATGGTGGTCTAACTCCTTGAGGGGTGATCCCTTGAGGAGTGGCTCCCGGCGTGTCAAGAGATAGAAAACCAAGATTGAGACAGAGTTGTTGAACTGCATTAAAAATCTTATCTTGGCGAACATTTAGAGAGTCAAATCCAGTCTTCACGTCATTGCGAAGAGAAGTCACATTGATCCGGTTATTGGCTTCGTCCATGTATTCATCGATGCTTGAGACCCATTCTTGTAGAGATGCCGGTATTCCTTCTTGTGCTTGACGAGGAGGGGGCACAGTCTCATCCAAAACTTCTTCTTCTTCAAAAAACACATCGGAAGGAGGAGGAATAGCTATGGTGTGAAAGCTATTATGGGTGATGTGTTGGAAAGACAAGGTGGATTCTTCCTCACGATCAAGATCAATGTGTAATGCCCAAAAAATGCGAGTGAGGAGCCGGCCATAAGGAAGATTAGTGTGCTTGTGTGGGTGAGCATACGATTCCATATACCTCATAATGAAATATGGAAGACAAGTAGGGTTATTGGTGTAGATACAATAAGGGATATAGGCTTGTGGAGTAAGACACTTATTTCTATCACCACCCTTAGGAATGAAGTTGTGTTGAACTATGTAAGAGATGACATGAGGGATGAGCCATAGGCGACCAGTGACAACGGTCCCCGAATCAGGGTCAAATTGTTTGAGAATGGAGGAATACTCTTCTTCATGGTTGATCAAATCACTAAAGTTGGTGTTCTTAGGGGTCCAAAAGATGCAAGGTCCATCATTAGGGATTTCAAGAATGCGGGCAAGGTCATCAAGAGAGAGTTCTATGTGAGTGCTTTTCACATAGGAGTGAAGTTTCAAACCTTGTTCCGCCCCGCTGAAGTAGAGGTTTGCATAGAAGTACTTGACAAGATATGGATAACAAGGGTCCAAAATGTTGAGAAGAGGTTCCCAACCAATCTCCTTGAATCGTTCTTCGAGACGGATGCTATTGAAAGAGAACACGTCAACCTCACGTCCTTCTTCTATTTTTCTTGCAAGGTAGAGATGCCAATTTGCACGGCATTCCCTAGACCAAAAAAGTCGATCTTCTCCTTCGGCATAAGGTTGTCTTGAACCGCTTCTTCTTCCTCCAGTCCTTCCTCTTTTAGAAAGAGGATTCTCAGCCATTATCTCCTTACCTCTTCGACTCATTTTGAAAGAGAGAGAGAGAGTAAAAATAGAGAGAGAAAAGCTTAACACAATGTAAACAAAGTGTAAATCACAATTAGAGTGAACAGTGAGTGAGAAAAAGACAAAAAAAGGGCTTTAAATAGGCAAACAAATCTGTATAACAGTCATAAAACGGTCATAAAATCTAATCTGGTATACCGTTTTAGCTCCAACGGCTATAAAATAGCCAAACTTGCTGAACCAGCATACCGGTTGGCAATCCGGTATGCCGTTTCAGCAAAAACAGAGGCAAAACAGCATGACTTATTAGGCAAAAGGATCACAAATGCCTAGGTCTCTTTTAAGGGTGTAGAATCTTTCTTCACTCAAAGGTTTTGTGAAGATGTCTGCGAGTTGCTTCTTGGTCTCAATAAAATCAAGTCGTATTTCATCTCGCTGAGCCGTGTCACATAAGAAATGGTGATGGATATCAATATGCTTAGCTCTTGAGTGTAAAATCAGATTCTTGCTAAGGTTAATTGCATTTGTGTTATCACATTGGATAGAGGAAGTGTCAAACTTAACTCCATAGTCTTGGAGAGTTTTCCTCATCCATAGGACTTGTGCACAACGCCGTTCGGCTGCAATGTATTCAGCCTCGGTGGTAGAAAGAGCAATAGAATTTTGCTTCTTACTAAACCACAAAACCAAACAAGATCCTAAGAAGTGATAAGATCCACTTGTACTCTTACGATCAACATGACACCTGACAAAGTCGGCGTCGAAGAAGGTAACAAGGTCAAAGTCATTGTCCATAGGGTACCAAAGTCCAATGCTTGGGGTTCCCTTCAAGTACTTAAAGATTCTCTTCATAGTACTCAAGTGGGATTGCATAGGTTTGGTTTGAAACCTAGCACAAGCGTAGACACTAAACATAATGTCAGGTCTACTAGCCGTTAGATAGAGTAAATTACCTATCATGCCTCTATATTTAGTTGGGTTAACAAGGGTTCCATCTTCATCCTTGAACAAAGTTACAGATGTACTCATTGGAGTACCAGATGACTTTTGTCCATTGATGTCAAACTTCTTTAATAATTCTTTAAGGTACTTTGTTTGACTGATGAAAATTCCATTAGGGGTCTATTTTATTTGAAGTCCCAGAAAGAAATTTAATTCTCCCATTAGACTTATTTCAAATTCACTACTCATACGTTTGCTAAATTCATGGCAAAATGATTTATTTGTAGAACCAAAAATAATATCATCAACATAGATCTGAACTATAATTAAATCATTCTTATCAAGCTTAACAAACAGAGTTGTATCTATCTTACCCATTGAGAATCCAGTATCAACTAGAAACTTACTCAATCTGTCGTACCATGCTCTTGGTGCTTGTTTTAAGCCATACAGGGCCTTCTTCAGCTTGTAGACATGGTCAGGGTATTTTGAATCTTTAAATCCAGGCTGTTGAATGACGTAAACTTCTTCATTTATGTAGCCATTCAAGAATGCACTTTTGACGTCCATTTAGTATAACCTGAAATTCTTATGATAGGCAAAAACAAGCAACATTCTAATTGACTCAAGTCTAGCTACAGATGCATATCATTCATCAAAGTTAATACCTTCCTGTTGGTTATAGCCTTGAGCAACCAGCCTAGTTTTGTTTCTAGTTATGTTACCATCTTCATCAAGTTTATTCCTAAATACCCATCTAGTCCCAATAATTTTGGTATTAGAGGGTTTTGGCACTAAGTCCCAAACTTGATTTCTTTCAAATTGATTAAGCTCCTCTTGCATAGCAATTATCCAATTACTATCCAAAAGGGCTTGCTTTATGTTCTTGGGTTCGATGGTAGATATGAAGGCTACATTGGAACAAACATTTTGGATTTTACTCCTAGTTTGTATGCCTTTTTCAAGGTTTCCAATGACAAGGTCAAGTGGATGGTCTTTAACAGTCTTAATCTCTGTAGGAAGTTGATGTACTTGATTATTAGGTTCTTCTAAAGAGACATTTTTCACTCTTTTCCTAATCTCAAGTACTTCATCTTCATCTTCATCATCTTCTTCTAAGTCTTTGTACTTCCCTTAGCCATGGATTCATCAAATTTTATGTTCATAGACTCTTCCACAACTAGAGTTCTTTTATTAAATACTCTATAAGCTCTACTATTTGTGGAATAGCCTAGAAAGATACCATCATCAGTCTTTTCTTTAAACTTTCCTAAGTTGTCTTTAGTGTTAAGAATGAAACATGCACAATTAAACACTTTAAAGTAGTCAACTTTAGGAAGCTTATTATGAAAAAGTTCATAGGGGATTTTCAATAAAATAAGTCTTATCAAAACTCGATTTAACATATAACAAGCTGTGTGAACACCTTCGGCCTAAAAGTATTTTGGCAAAGAGTACTCATTAAGCATTGTCCTTGCAGTTTCTTGGATAGTTCTGTTCTTCCTTTCAACTACACCATTTGATTGTGGTGTTCTAGGAGTCGAAAAGTTATGAGGTATACCTTGTTTTCGATAAAACTCACCAAATTTATCTATGTTATCAAATTCACTACCATGGTCACTTTTTATAGAAGTGATCAAATAACCCTTTTGATTTTGTATTCTCTTGCAAAGAGATACAAACTCCTCAAAGACATCATTTTTATGCTTAAGGAAGAGGGTACAAGTGAAACGGGAGTAGTCATCTACAATAACGAAGGTATACTTCTTTCCTCCCAGGCTAGTAGTTTGAATTGGTCCAAATAGGTAAAGATGGAATAATTGCAAAGGTCTAGAAGTAGCAACAAAGTTAATGGCTTTGTGAGCTACCTTTGTAAGTTTACTTCTCTGATATGCTCCACAAATGTGTAGCTTATCAAATTTCAACTTAGGGAGATTTCTCACCAAGTTCTTAGAAGAAAGGGATTTAATGATCTTAGTATTAATATGTCCCAATTTCCTATGCCATAAAATAGCATCATCAAATTTAGAAAAGAGACAAGCATTATGAGAATTTATACTAAATACATAAGTATAAACATTGTTCTTTCTACTTCCTTCAAGGATAATATTATCGTTAGAGTCCTTGATCTCACATTTAGAGGCATTGAAATTAACAACATAACCATTGTTACATAGTTTACTTATACTAAGTAAATTATACTTAAGATTGTCAACTAAACTAACGTTGAACATAACTGTACCTCTAAATTTTATGGATCTGTTTCCAATAATTATTCCTTTGCTGTTGTCTTCAAAAGATACTCATACATATGAACCTTGGTTTTTGGGTGGTCTTTGCACCTTAGGTGGATTTCTCCTATTTTGACCATTGAAAGATCTTTTAGGAGTTTGACCATTAAAGAGTCTTCTAGGAGAGTGAAAAGATTGCTTCATGTGATAGCATTCCCAAATAGCGTGTCCCTTCTTGTTGCAATTATTACATACAGCAGTTTGAGGGATTTATGGAGTCTTCCCTTTGGGATTGGGTTTGCTAAATTGAGGGTTTTTCTTTCTTAAGTACCAATCCTCAATAGAGTGACCTTTCTTCTTACAGTAGTTACAAAACTTCTTTTTGACTTTCTTACTTGCCATTTTACTTGAGTTTGGCTCTTTTGATTGATTTGAACCTTTGTTCACATTATAGCCTACCCCTTCCTTATTTAGAGGTGCTTTGGAGGCATTTCCAAGTAAGATGTCAAGAGTCCTTTTTCCATTAGTAAAGGATTCTAAGGCTTTATACAATTTCTCTTTTTTTTTTTCCAAGATGTTAACTTGAGAAGTTAGAGTTGTGTTTTGGTCTTTAAGGGTATTTATCTCTTTCAAGAGATTCTTTTTTGTAGTGGCTAGTTCCATGCTACTTTGGTAGAGGTCTTCAAAAGCTTCTTCCAATTCTAAAAAGTCCTTATCTTTATGAGATGGAGAAGTGGGGGTTACCTCATTTTGAGTTTCTTCATCTTCAGTAGCCATGAGTGCCAAATTAGTTTGTTCTTCTTCTTCTTGAGATGCTTCATCCTCATCTTCTTCATCACTTAAATCAAAGGAATGTTCAGCTTTGTAGGTCTTCTTGCATTTCTTTATTTTTGGATAATTTCCTCTGTAGTGTCCTAGTTTTCTGCATTCATAGCATACAATATCTTTTGAAGAAGAATCATTAGTTTCTTTGGAAGTGTTTTTACCTTTTTGATTCCTTGAAAATCTCTTCTTATTGAAAGTAGCTTTTCCTTTGTTCTTCAAGAATTTAAAGAATTTCTTGGATAGATAAGCAATTTCGTTATCAAACAACTCTCCTTCGTCACCGCTAATGTCATATGTCTTGAATGCTACAACCTTCTTCTTTGTTCTTTCGAATCATCCTCTTTGGTGTCTTGTTTTAGTTCTATCTCATGAGTTTAGAGTGATCCCAAAAGCTCATCTAGACTTAGCTTGTCAATGTCTTTGGATTCTTTGATTACAGTAGTCTTGGGTCTCCATTCTTTTGAGAGGGATCTCAAAATTTTTTAAACATTTTCATCATTTGAGTAGACCTTTCCTAATCCTTTCAGCTTGTTCACAATGTTAGTAAATCGAGTAAACATAGCATCTATGTCTTCATCATTTTTCATTTTAAATAGCTCATACTCATTTACGAGCATATCAATCTTAGATTGCTTGACTACAAAAGTACCTTCATAGGTAACAATAAACTTATCAAACATCTCTTTAGTGGAGTCACACATGCAAGTCCTATTATACTCCTTTTCTCCTAGAGCACATTGAATATAACTTATAGCAATAAAATTTAGTTGAATCTTATCTTTTTCAGCTGGGGTCCAGTCTTCTTTGAGCTTGTCTATGGTATTTGATCAATTTTTAATTACCTCCCATGCGTCAATGTTATTGGCACACACGAAGTTCTTGAAGCGATTCTTCCAATAGGAGAATCCTTCACCTTCAAAGAAGGGAGGTCGGATAATGTTGTATCCTTCAATCTTGAGATTGACGGAGGATCCCATGGTCTTAAAAACTCTTAATTAGATTATAAAAATCACGGTCTTGAGCTTCCGCTCTGATACCAAATGTGAATTCACTTAGAGGGGGGGTGAATAGGTGAAGGTAAGAAAATTAAAAATTATGCAGAAATAACTAAGTAAAGACAAGGAATAAACAACCAATAAATCGAAGAGTGACACAAGAGATTTATAGTGGTTCGGCCAACACTTGTCTACGTCCACTCCTCTCACCTTAGAGAGAATTTCACTATAACAAATCTTGGGGATGAGAAAGACGACTCGTACAAATCTTGAAATAAAGAGCAAGAGGACTCAAAAACAACTAATCTTGATTTAATGAGCAAGAAGACTCAGCCTTCTCTTGATTATGAGCAAGAGAACTTAACTTACTTATAAAGTAAAATAAATCCACTAAAGAATTAGAGTTACCTCAATCTTTAATAATGCTTTGCTACCTTTCAAACTATGAAGCTTTAATGCAAGTTGAATGAAGGAAGCTAAGTGAGAGTGAATGCTGTGAATGAGTGCTTGAATTCTCACTTGAGAGTGACTTATTTTTTGAGGCTCTTGATTATGATTAGTAGTGGTGTTTAGAGCCTTAAACAAGTGGGTATTTATAGGTTAGATGGGTTAAATTAATTAAATCTAAATTAAGATCGGATTCTAAAAGTCATATATAATCCGGTATGCTGGATTCCAATCCGGTATGCCGGATTACCTAATTTCCATGTTGAACAGGGGAATAACGGTCAAATTATAACAGCTGGATAGCTATCCGGTATGCCGAATCCGGGTAAAACAAAGGCCAAAATGGATCCGGTATGTTGGATCATTATCCAGCGTACTCTGGAGGGCTACTGTGACTATTTTCCTGAGATTCCCATTAATCTGGTATGCTGGATTGGGCAATTTCAGTAGAAATAGTCCAATTCCATTAAGGGGTTGGTTTGGGGGGTTCCAAAACTCAATAGTCACATGCCTAAGGGGTCAAAACACCTCCTAAGGACATTTTAAATGGATGTATGCGTGCGTGTGTGCATTACGTCAATTGTGACTTTATCATTACAACCACTTGATTACAAAGTCTTCAAATTTGTCTTCAATCTTCAATAGGCTCTTTGGTTAGTCATAGCCTTTTGTCTTCAAGGTTTGACTTTTGACTTCCATGTCTTTGGAAACATCTTGAGCAGTATTCTTGTAAGCATTTGCATACGCTCTTGTGTACGCTCCCCCTCACTTGGTGCTACGCTCTCATCTAAACACAAATGTTAGTCCAAGAGAGGCTTTATTTGCTATCATCAAAACATGGCTTGGAGTATATAAGGAGTTTTCCTCAGCATGGGTCACTGATTGGGCTGTCACATCACCAACATATGGGCCCCACAAACCTACAGTCATCTAAATCAATATCAAATAGATCTTCAACTATAAAAATTCCTCCAAACATAGAAAATACATCAATAATGTGCTAGTATAGGCTGCTCCTTTACATCATAGGCTATGACAACCTGCTTAATGCTCCTTCGGGTGTCTGGACCTCATTCAAAACACAATAAAGACTCCATATAGCTTGTATATTATCTTGTACAGAAAACTAACACACAAGATGGGCATCCAAGACATAAAATAGTCACTGTTATGCATTTTTCTTCTAAAATAGCCTGAGATGGAGCAAACCAAGGTGGAGTAGAGATGTTTGAGCATATCCATGATGTTCTCTAGCTTCAACTTGACTTGAGAAAACCCAATGTGCCGGACACAGTCTAACCATGAGATCAAACCACCAGTAAATACTCTATATCAGAATTCCACCTGTCAAACCAAGTGATGACAACTACAATCTAATACATGCTTTCCATGAACTGTTCACAAAGCCTTCAAAACTTTGAGAGAAAAATTTTTAGATGTCAAATATAATGATTATGAGATTATGAACATCTTCAAACAACTGAAAAAGGTGGAATACACTTATACACTCATGCAATGGGGAAATCTGCTATGCAAACATAAAAAATTAGCAAGAAAAAAAACTAAATAGCTATTGTGTGCTACCAAGGCGTACCTCAAAGAATCATGTTATCCTTGGCATGATTGTCAAGAGTTGAAAAATCATGTCCAGCTATGGATGGCCTTAATATCTCCAACTGACAAGCAAGATGGAGGCAGGCACACATGCTTTTTGTCTCCATAGCATATTTTTTTTTTTTTTACATCTTTTTTTCTGTCTTCTCATTGGAAGCTCACATGACTTGGATGAACTACTGTTTTGCTTGGAGTCCATATGCTTTCTATTCTCAACTCCAACTTGCTATCATGTTGTGAGCTTTTGACACACAACCACTACTGTCCACAAGATTGCCAACAATGACAACAATGCCAAAGATCAACACCTCCGAATGAAGGGATAGAAAACAATGACAGAAAAAATGGTGAAAGTAGCAGGGAAGTTCTCCACTTTTCATTCAAGTGGAAGGGAAGAAAGTAGTGGCGAACAGAGGGAAGCGTGGGTTCCAAAAAAAAAGAAGGTCAATAGCAGCAAATAGGGCAAAATACAGTGGCGAAGGGAGAGGGATAGGTAGAATTGTAGCAATAGTGGTGGAATAAAAGGCAACAATAGCATAGAGGGAGAGGGATGAATAGAACATTTCCAGCCGGCGGTATTGGAGGGATGGGAGAGAGAGAGGGGGGGGGGAAGAGTTCCAACTCGACTACACTCGAACGATTCTATTATGACTCGGGAAAAACTCCAAGTCAGTTGAACTTAATGGTGATTGGAACCGAGTCCTGTCTTTCTTCTACTTGGACGAGTCTACTTGACACTTGACCAGGTTTCCTGATTTTTTTATTCGACTCAGGTGACTCACCCAAGTCAAAAACTGGTTTTCCAACTATGGTCCCTTGAGTCCCTCGGTATCTGAAGCCCTGGAAAATGTCTAAAATTTAGGGGGAATTCCGCAAAAGCTAGTGAGAGCAGAAATTCCCTACAAAATTCCATAAATTCCCAAAGTTCCCCAGAAGTACTGAATTACTCATTGATTGCCACAGAAGTACTGAAAAATCTCCAAAAATACCTGGTCGGAACCCAAAAGATCAATTTTCTATCTCCTCCCAAATTTTTTTAGGAAGCTCCGTATCGCTCTAGGATTGTTGTAGAAATACCCAAAATCACCAGGTAAGCCAGTTTTGGCCCCAAAACATTAATTTTATCCTTCCTCACTTATTGGCCTAGGAAGTGCCAAACTGATCCCAAATTGCTACGAAAGTGTTGGAATTTCCTTAAATTCCCCAAAAAGCTCGTTTTGGGGCCCAAAAGGTAATTTTTCTCCCTCCTTTTTATATATATTTTTTACTCAATTTTTTGCATAGATTAAGAATATGTATTTGCTTTGCCTAATTGTGTACCCGGGTTAGGGTTTTTTGACACTTACCGAGGTTGTTTTCTGCATGATGAAATATTTTGTTTCATTATTATATATGCCATTACCATGATACATTAGGATTATATACTTGAATACACATTCCCAAAAACCCCCGATATGTCGTTGCAATGCCGATTTTTCTTTAAAATACATATGTTGTATGCCATTAAGCTACCAAACTTTCGGTAAAGATTAGAGAGAAATCTGAATAATGTTATAGGCTCAATCCTTTCAAAACCATGGTTAGACCCCTAGTGTGGTCAAAACCCTACAAATCTTCCTAGTCATGTACTAGGAACTACGATTGACCTGATGATTGTCTAGGGTATGTAGGTTTCCTGATCAAGTCAGGTTCAGTCATAATCATGCATTCATATAAATAAATCTACATTTATATAGATATCCATCCATTAATCATTACATATACACGTACACACACACACACACACACACACATACATATGCATTCATACCATGATCCTCATCCCCTGCATGTCATCCCACAAATGCATGCTAAACTACATTTAACCTGATTCTCTAACCATTCGGGATAGGTAGTTAGCTGAGCAACCATATGCTTTGATTCACTCACTCCCCTATGTATGTATGTGTGTGTGTGTGTGTGCCTTTCCCCTTATTTATCTTCTATATTATTACATGTTTACATACATCTAACAATTGAGCTATATACCCCCGCTGAAGAGAAGAACTAGGGAGGAATGGACAAATGAGAACATATATTCATTGTACATATTGCATACATACATATACACTTTGCAACTTTCATTTACATTCGAGTAGTATTATCATCATGCAAGTTTTGTATCTAGGACTAGGTAGTAGGGCTAATAAGCCTAGGAGTTGGTTCACATAGAAAGAGACCGGTTGTTGGGTGTCTAACACCTTTCGAGCCCATTAATTTGAACTTACCCAGATATCTACTTCAAACCTTTGCCTTATCCATTAATGAATCAAACATAGCTCTTCCCCGAAAGGGGAAGATATTTATGGGTCCTAGACCTTGATATAGGTGGCGATTCCTAAAATAAATCCAAAAAGAATAATATAGGAAAAACCCATTTTCCTCTCCTTCCCTCGTGCATGGACCAGCGAGGAGAAGTGGACTTCCCCCACAGGATGTATGTTTTCCATATATCTACAGGCCCCAATCTATTGTTGGCCTCTTTGTTTCCCTTAATCAATCAACATTTATTAATGGGAGGTCCATTGATGACAACATCCTGATGTACCATGATGTGGTGTGGGGAATCTCTAAAAAATATTATCCCCCTTCAGCCATTCTAAAGGCTGATCGATCTCTATGACTCTTTGAGGTGGAGTTTCCTCTTTTATATGATGCATTTAACAGGCTTTGAGTCAATTTATATATTGGGTGAAGCAATGTGTGAGATCTGTCAGTTCTCTATTCTTGGTTAATGGGAGTCCTATTGGATATTTAGGCAAGGAAATCCGATGTGTCCCTATCTTTTCGCTCTTGTGATGGAGGGTCTTTCCATGATGTTGAGCCAGCTTGTGGTGGATAGTAGAATGAATCTCATTTACCGTTGAAAGCCTCTTTTGTTATCTCACTCTATCTTTGTAGATGATCTTATGGTTTTTCATAAGGGTAGATTATTCATTAATTCCTATTGTGATGGAAACCATAAATTCTTTCTCTACAGTTCTAGGCCTTCATATCAATCAGGCTAAGTCTCCCATTATTATTGGTGGTGTTACCCTCCAAGTTTGGGAAGAGTTGTTGGAGTTAATGGGCTTCACTAATACTCAACTCCCCAATAAGTATCTTGGTTTGCCTTTGATCTCAGGTAAATTGAGAGCAGCAAATTGTGCCCCTTTAATTAAATTGGTGAGGAAATATTTGGAAGGATGAAAATGTAGATTTCTATCTTTTGTTGGATGCCTCCAGCTTATATTATTTGTTCTCCAAGATGGCTATATATATTGGTTTGGATTATTTGGGTTGCCTAGGCATGTTATCATAAAATTGGAATCTATGTTTTTTTTACTTTTCTTTGGTCTGGCCCTAATATGGAGAGGAAAATCCATTATATAGATTTGATATCATTTGTAAGCCTAAAGGGGAGGGAGGCTTTGATGTTAAACATATCAAAACATAAATGTGGCAGGAATTCTAGAGCAATTATGGTGGGTGCAGTTTAATACAGATTTTTCATGGTGAAGTGGATCCATCGCAAGTGCTTGAGAGCTGTTTCTATTTGGACAGTGCAACCTATTCAAAATTGTTCCTGGGTTTGGAGGAAGATATTTAAGTATAAATCTCAAGTGGAACCATACATTCATCACATTATTGGGGATGGGGCTTCTACCATACTTTGGTTGGACCCTTGGCAACCTACAAGGGTCCTCCTTAATTCATTTGGAGATCGAATCCGTTAGGATGCAGGTTATGATAGGTTGGCCTCAGTGCAATCTATTATTCTTGATGACAAATGGAACCATGGCTCGTCCACTTCTATATATCTTTGTTAGGTGTGGGTTCATTTGGACAATATTCGGTGGTGGAACCGCCATGACCAAGATTCCGTCATATGGTCAAGGGCTCCATCTAGCCTCTTCTCTACTAGATCAGCTTGGGATATGGTGCAGTGTCCTAGCTCTAAGTATCTGGTTTAAGAGTTGCATTCCTAGGCATTTGGCGACAGCTTGGAGGTGCATGGTTGATGATGTTCCTTTGAAGGACCAACTGAGGAAGAGGAATGTAGGGATAACCCCCTTTTGTTGTTTCTGTTGGGTGGGGATCGAGAGTAGGGATCATATTTTTTGAGTGTTCATTTACTGTGGAGGTGTGGGGAGCTACCATAAAGTTTTGCTCACCTTCTAGAGGACCTGGAAATAGTGTCATCCTGGAGGCTCAGTGGATTGGAAATAATTTTAAAGGAGATTCTATTGCCAAGTTGCGTTTTGTAGCACTATTGCTTACATTTGGAAGGAGAGAAACTTCCATATATTTAGAAATGTCACGTGGACTATGCCGTCGATCATCAGAGATATTAGGGCTGATGTTGAGGACCGGCGTAGGGCTTTATTCCGAAGGGGCTGAAATCCCTACGAATCTCTTCCTTATTGAGAGATGGGTTGTGCACCCCGCTTTTGGGTTTCTAGGTGAAGTTGTTTTATTGGGCCCCAGGAGAAGGGCCTGTTTGTACTCTGTTTGTCTGTTCCTTGTTTTTCCTAGAGTGATTGAGCTTCTCTTGGGCTTCCCCCCACCCAGGGGGGGGGGGGGTGCTCCTCCTCCTCCTCCTTGTTTGGATGCCTTTGAACCTGTGATTATCTTTTCTTCTTCTTTGCAATAAATTGATATTATCTATCAAAAAGAAATATATATTAATCTTTATGTTCCAAAAAAGTATCCCCAGGCTTGGATTGATAGATTTAGTTACTGCTTTCTTGGACTCAGAAATGTAAGCTTCAAAGCAAATACATCTTCATTTCTTAAAAATAACAGCGAGGAGGATGCCGACCCCCCCCCCCCCTACACACACACACACACACACACACAAGGATAATATGAATGCTTATCAGACATTGTTGGTTCTTGTTAATTCAATGCAAGCACTCACATTCACCACTTAGAAAGTGGATGGGATTACAGCTGGTTGGAAGGACTAATATAGCCCTTTCTGTCAATAATGTTTGCTAGTTTGGTCATAGGCCAACCATAAATCACTGGATTGCAGGGAAACAAAAATTTTATCTCAAAAGTGAGTTGCAGCAGTTGGGAAGGCTTTGCTGCATACCTGTTTGTGTCCACCTAAACCTAGGTTTGGGTTAAGGTAGAAGTAAATCGAAATGAGATGGACTAAAATTAGATTAACATAGCTGAAGAACATACAGTATTATTATTCACACCATTTACACACTCAAGAGTTCAGACTCTTTTATGCCTCCCCATACTACTGAGTCCTGCGAATAAACTTAAAACAAACACCACTCTAAATCTACATCCATGACTTCTATAGATCATACCCTAGAACATAATCTTGAAACATCCCTTCAGTCTGAAGAACAGAAGAGGAATCCCAAGAATTTGAAGACGATGATTTTGTGTCGAAATCATTAGCCCACCAACTCATGCTGTCCTTTGACTCATCCATCCCTTTGAAACAATCGAATTCTGTCATCTGATCTTCATTCCCTCCCAATCCGCCATTTTTGCCGTAAATTAAGTCATTTAATTCAGTTTGTAGGCCAGATAATGACTGAATGTTCATGCTTGATTGTTCCATGACATTTGGTTCTGGTCTGTTGTTGAATGCAATTGATGCAATGGAGCTCTCCAATGACGAAAACCCGTTTATCGAATTCTCCATTTCATCTTCTTTTCTGCTGTTAATCATAGAATTATCTCCTTCAATGTTAATTGGGGCTGAAGAAGGGAATTCATGGAACTTCTGTGAGGGTAATAATGTCTGAATTTGAGGGACTTGTGGGATCTGAGTAATGGAACTATCATTCAAGCCATGTTGGAGTTGCAATGCCCTTTCTCCAAGGGGATGTAACCTAGGCCAAAGAGCAGGGTTGTCAAACAAAGAGAAAGGGTTTTGGAGGCTTTGCAGTTGCATATGGAGTTGCAATCTTTCAAATGCTGCGTTGCTTAGGCCTTGTGAGTATGGATTATCTTCCATCCCATTTGCATCCTTAGTATCTTGATTGAGTCCGGCGGCGGATAAACGACGTGCCTGAGATTCCTTACGCCTTCCAAGCAACTTCTTCTTCAATCTGGTGTTCCAGTAGTTTTTAATGTCATTATCAGTTCTTCCAGGCAATTGAGCTGCAATTATGGACCACCTACAACCAAAGAAAACTTGAACACCTTTAGTCTTATAAAAAAAGAGGAAAGAAAGAGAGGGAGACACATTGGTCAACCATATTTGAATTTTGAAGAAGGACAGTAGTTGACAGGCAAGCATCAATAGGAGGAAGAAGAAAGACAAGAAATTTAGCTAGGTTCAAATCTATGGCTTTTGAGTGTTGTTTTGTCTTTCTTCCTTTTCTTCTACAACATAAACAGTAAAAGCTTCTTGATCTAGAATAGTCAAGGAAGATAACAGAGAGAGTGAGAGAGAGAGAGGGACCTGCTTCCAATACTGATGTAGAGGCTGCAAATGATGTTATCTTCTTCTTCAGAAAATCCACCATGTTTGATGTCTGGCCTCAAATAGTTTAACCATCTAAGTCTGCAACTCTTCCCACATCTTTTAAGTCCTGTAAAATTTAAGAACCACAAAAAGAATATATAGAATTAAGAGACTATTAGGGCACAAATATTAGAGAGAGAGAGAGAGACAGAGAGAAAAGGTATATACATACCAATCTTCTGTGGAAGTGCAATCCAGTTGCCACCAGTACCATGTTGCTCAATATAGGATTTAAGCTTGGAATCTTCTTCAGGAGACCAAGGTCCTCTCTTCACATTTGCCTTGTCACAGCATGGAGCTCTACCCATCTTTCCCTTTAACTCTCTATATTTGTGTCTTTGTGTGTCTGGTTGAATGAGGATGAAGAAATCTGCTGCACTTGGGGGAGAAAGGGAGGAGGTAGACTAATGCTTTATAGCAAGGAAGAAGTCTTGGGTGATGTGATGCTTATTGGGACAAAAAGTCTCATACCTCCACCCTCCCCCCTCCCCCTTCTTACTATTCAACTCAATTTCTTTCTTTCTTTAGGGTTTTCGTAATGACCAATCACTCTCTCTCTCTCTCAAATTTCTTCATCTTTTCATTTTTTAAGTCTATTATTCTATTCAGCTGCTTTTTGATTCATTACTTTATTATTTCATTGTTATGCTATAGGTAATTTACCAAAAAACCTTCATCCTCTGTGTTTGTCGGGAATCTTATATTGATGTTCTTGTTATTATACTCAACTTCTTGTAAACCTGCATTAATCAAAATTTTTTTTTTTTTTCTTCAAATGTATCTCTTCTGTTTGGTTCTGTCCTGAGAATTAAGTGATTTGGCCAAAGTGAGCTATAGAATTATGTGGAATGCCAAAGGTACCATTGTTTAGGGAGAAATTCATGTTAGTATGTCTTGTTCAAAATTTATTGTCTAGTATAACACACACTACATTACTAAGTTGTTGTCAAGGAATAAAATTTATAAATTATAGTATATATTAAGTGGGTAGAGAATGGTTTTTAATAACTCCTCATTCACTTATTATTGCATTATTTCCTTATTTTCAAAAACTCATTATTTGTTGTTATAATTACACAAATTAACTTTCTAACTTGGTGATGACACATGATAGTTACATTAGTAGCCACCTTATTATGGTAATTTTTTCGCTAAAAGATCAATTTTATTAAAAAGAACGAAAGAATTACAGAGAAAAAAACTAACAAGCACGCTACGTACAGACCCCAACATATAGCATGACCATCAGCAGGGAAAGAGGCAAGCCAACAAACAAGAGACTACTGTGACCGGAATTGAAATCGCGGTCTAAATTGGGGGTCAATCAAAAGCTCATCACGAATTGAGGACAGAAAGGTCGTAGAAGAGTACGACACCAAGGTTTTAGCTGCTTCTTTCGCCAAAAAATCTGCAATTGTATGGTAATTATCCAATCAAGTTAAGTGATAATGCGAGGATCTGAATACCCCAAAACCCACAAGAGAGAAAAAGAAAATGATAGTTATCAATTATTGGCATGCTTGATTTAGTATTAGTTAGGCTCTTATGAACCCAAGGGGGTAGTGAATTATTCCATTTCCTTAACTGCTAGCCTTGTAACAGGAACATTCCTGCTATAAGTGTAGCAGCAAAACTTTTTTCGGGGGAGAGGGGATTTAAAGGTTAAAAAGCATCTATACTATAGCATAAAGATGGAAGGGAGGGCATAAAGGTCATTTACATTGAATATACTTGTGAAATTGCACAACATTTCTAGCATATAAAGTGGCCCAAACAACAAGGCACCCTATTATTACAAGTTGGCTATGATTTTTTGTATTAAAAAGTGAAAAAAGACAAGAATATTTTATAAGAGAAGGAAGAAAAATCCAAAAGGAAAGGCCGTTGAGACTGCATTACGTTAACATGCATTGACCTCGTTTCCCTATTTTATATCTCTAAATTCATTTTCAAATTTCAAGGCAAAGGAATTGAAGACAGAGAGGTCCGTGGCCACACCAACATAAAAAAAGCCCTCACTCCCACATAAAAAAATTATTGTTTTATCTTATTTTTCACATAACGACTCAGATCTTTGGAAAAAAACGAAAACATGTATCTGCTTGTCTTTCTCCCCTTCCCCGAATCTCTCAATTCATGATTCATTTCATCATCAAGAAGACCAAGATTATGCCTGTAAAGAGAGAGAGAGAGCTGGTGAAGGTGGTATAAGATAAGATCGGATCAGTAAACAAAAAGCAAATGAGAATAATTGGAACTATAGCTAAGTAGCTAGGGAAGGATACCGGCTACAAGATATGACAAAATTCATCATTTCTCTTGGGTCAACGACAAGTACAAGGTTTATACAAATCTACCAAGTAAATAAAAGTTTACAGAAAATATTACTTGCAGACCCGATCGACCCAGATGACCCAAGTGGGTTGTCCACACACCCTTTACCTTCAATTACAATTTTTTTGGGGTTTTTTGTAGTATATTATCACCCTCCCCAGACCTTGCAGTGGTGGGAGCCTCATGCACTGGATATGTCCTTTTTTGTGTGGTTCAATGTTGATCACTGATCTCGATGTATTTTCAAACTGATGGCCCTGTCTAACCCCTTTTCTGGTCAAGTGGTTCACATTCATGGTAATTGGATCCCCCCCCCATGTCCACAAAGAGATAAAGGGCGTACTCAGTGCATACAAGGCTCCTGCCATTGTGGGTTCTGGGGATGATCATAATGTACGCAGCCTTACCCTTGCTTCACAGAGAGGCTGTTTTCTGAGACTGGAATCCATGACCACTTGGTCACAATGGAACAACCTTACCATTGCACCAAGGTCCATTGACAGATACTGTTGGGGGTAGATGTCTTGTATTCTATTGTTTGGCTTGTGGGTTGATTCTGAAAGGCCATCAAGAGGCCGTAGGATCGACTTGCTTGCATGTTAATTTTTTTGAGGACTATATGGTTATTTCGGTAAAATTACTATATAGAGTTTTGCTATAAATATATAACGAGGATTCTTTCTCTGTAACAAAATCTGAGAGAGGTGTCAAGACGAACGGGCTTTGACCTTATTCTTCATTGATGGTTAAACAGATTTCATCTCACCATGGACGTAGACAATCTTATCGAACCACGTAAATCCTTATGTTAATTGTGTGATTGTTGTTTGCGATTTCCGTTCTTTTCTGCATCATATTAGGATTCATTTTCAACAACTAAACACAAATTAATTACTAAATGTGAAAGAGAGGCTTTCTTTTCATTTGTTTTTAATTAAATTATTGTAAGTCTTGATTGGGTTGAACCAAAGCTAGAAACTATGCATATAGAGAGAAAACTACAGTTTCTTATCCAAAGGCAGGTTGACAAATATGCACCTTTGCATGTAGACCCAAATATATGCCAATTTAATTTCTTCAAGCAACCATTATATTACCAAATTCCTTTGAAAGAGACACTAAAAGACCTTTAATTTAAATAATAATTAATTATCCTTTTGGTCATCTTATAATATTAATGATGGCAATCAATTATGTTGTAATCTTTGTTACCTTTTTCATATATTCAACAGAAACGTTACAAGAACGACACAGATTGTGACCTAGCTCACAGCAAATACCCAAATCCTTCCCCCCAAAGTAATAATCTAAATGTCAACTCTATCTCCCTTCCCTCACCAAACCCAACCTCCCCTCCCCCTTCTTCTCAAGGCATCCTATAAGAGCCTCTTGTACGTAATCCTTCCTACTCCCACCCCTTAGACCAGCATTAAGGATCAACGGGACGGGTTATCCCAAATGGACAACCTCTAACTGAATATGTCTTGACCCACTTATTAAAATCTTTATTAATTAACCCTAATCCACCAAATTATCAGTAACCTAGCCTTATTAACTGGTTCTTTATGGTGCGAGCCAATTTGATACGTTTTATTAGAATCATTTCATTCTAATTCTTATTCAGGTATACGCGAAAACCTTTCCGACGATACCCTGATCATCATGGACAATGAGACTGAAAATGGGTAATATGCATAGACCCGGATTGAGAATAGGGTTCTTACAAGTCACGTAAGGGAGGCTAATTTCGATCACGTGCAAATTTTGACCACCAAAAAGAAGTAAAATTGTGTTAGGTGCTACGTGGCAAATGTTTCTAGAAAGCTTACGGAAGCTATGGTGTCACAGTTATTGACCTTGTGTATTTTTATGTGTCACTAGTCACTACTAGTACTACTATTAAAGAACAATTCTTCAAAGTCTACTACCAGTTGAGAAATGTTTGAATTTGTTTCTAGTTTAGTTTCTCTATACTCTATAGTGATACGAAGGGTCTTACGTTCGTGGCGTTTACGAAGAGAAGCATAAAGTCAACTAGGGTTTGACAAAAGGATACCCTACCAATTACCGACTATCTAATCACGATCTGAGTGGGTTTTGGTGGGACCCGTTAAAATCATCTAATCAGGTGTTTTATATGTAATTTTCAACTTTATTTGGGTCCACAACGTTAGATTATGATCGGACGGTGGTTGATATGTCAACTTGTAAGAAAGTTGATTCTAATTGGTTGAAAGTATAGAAGTGTAGTAATAGGGTGTACATATCAGCGATGCGGCAAATCGTTTTTGATTTGAAGCTGACTTTTGGATGAGAAATTAGAAAACAACATTGATGGAAAAACAAAACATCACCATTCATGGTGAATTATAATGATTCACAATCATCATTTAGCCTTTTTTGTTTCCTTTTTTGGGTCTACCTATCTAGACAGGAATTTGGCTCTTCTCCGACGAGCAACCCCTCCGGGGAATGCCCAGTGAGGCATCCAATGGCGGGGCTACTCGTAACATGCCGGGATGTGTGCCTGGCCCCATCCCAGCATGTATCTCGACATGCTGCCAGCAGCCCCGCCGTTGAATGCCTCACTGGGCACTCCCTAGGCGGGATGCTCGCAGGAGAGGAGCCTGATCCATCTAGATAGTGCCCCTAGTTAAGGATAGATTAAGGATTATAGCCCACCAATGGTGGTTACAACCGAAATAGCAAAGGAAGTAGGCATTAAGTGGATTTATTTGAAGTACCTCAAGAAAGATTCAATTTGGACAGTCAAATGTGTTCCAGATGCTTCCTAGGTTTGGAAAAAGATTCTCAAGTTGAGGTATCTTATTCAAAATCACATGGTTGCCAAGGTTGATGATGGTTCTTCCACTAGACTTTGGTTGGATAACTGGCACCCTTGTGGAGTTCTTCTCCCAGTTTTTGGGGATCGAATCAGGTATGATGTTGATTCAGAAAGGATGATTCTTGTCTCTTCTATCATCTCAAATGGCTCTTGGTGTCCTAGCCTCTCAATTTCTTCCAGCCTTGATCTTGTTTGGAAGCAGTTGCAATATATTAGTAGAATATCGTCTACCTCTGGTGACATGGTTGAGTGGACCCCCTCTCCCAATAGGGTATTCTCTCAGCGTCGGCTTGGGAGCTTATTAGATCTAAAAGAACCAAAGTTCCTTGGTGGAGCTTGGTTTGGTTTGCTCATCACATTCCTAGACATAGTTTCATTACCTAGCGTGCTTTCACTAACTCCTTTCCTACCAAGGAATTCCTCTCTCACAAGAACCTCTCCATCCTCAATTGCAACCTTTGTTGGAACATTGTTGAAAATATCATTTGTTCTTTAACTGCCCTTTTTCCAAGGAGATTAGGGATGAAGTCATTCATAAGTATTTCTCTTCTTACTCATCCCTTCCTTCTTTTGATAGTGAATGGCATTGGTTTCGAAAGGAGTTCAAAGGAAAGTCGATCTATAACAAGGTTGTGAAGATGTTTCTATGCCTCAATTTATGATTTATGGTGGGAGAGAAACAAACGTAAATGGTCCTCTTCTTCTGGGACACATAAGCAAATTTGGTCTGCTATTGAGTTTGATGTCAAAAATAAGATTGACCATCTTCATGCCTCGAACGATAATGCCAACCCTTACAAAATTCATCAGATTATCAACAAACACGAGGTGAGATAATAACAGGGGTTTGCATCAAGGAATTAGCTGAATACTTTGGTTGTCCCCCAGGTTATTTAGAAGCAAGGGATAGATCTTCCACAACCAAAGTGAATATATAAGGGAACATGGGGTTACCTTGACTAATACCCTTCCTGCTGTTAAAATAACCTATTAGGCTTCCATTAACCATAATAGAGAACATGGTTGTATGTGTGCAACTTTTCACCCACTGGATGAACTTATCAAAAAATCCCATAGCTGCCATAATGAGGAATAAATACCTCCTCCTCAACAAGTTGAATGCCTATTGAAGATCAATCTTCAATATAGCATAAGGAAAGGCATGTTTTTGGGGCAAAACCCTTTATTATTTGAGCTATAATTGGAATAGCTATTGAATTGTTTGAGTGATGTGATCTCCGCGTGCAACTTCTCAAGGTGTAGAACCATAGTTTGGATTTAGGCCAATAGTGTGGTTTGTTACAAAGAAATTACCTTTATCAATAAGTGATCACCTTCATACCTCTCTGTCAGAAATGCTAGTGAAATTGCCCTAACAATGAGCATGAGGGAGCTCACATTTACCGACCAATGAGCTTCCTAAGGCAATCTGAATTCACTAACCTATTGAGAGCAGTTTTTTACTAGTTCAGTGGTTTTGTTGATAAGTCAACTGGTCCACCTAGGGCCCAATCCCAAATCCGGTTGAAAACAAAACCAAGTTTCAAAACGTTGTTCATCATTAATGACAAATATCTTGTTCCATAATATTGACCAAATATTGGATTCCCTCCCAATCTTGGGAACCCAATATTTGATTGTATCCTCCACCTCAGCTCGTGATAAGAATCAACTGTACCTATTGTAACTTCCATACATAGACTGTGCTATTATTCTAAACTAGTCATCTATATATTTTGTAATCCACCATACAATCAATTAAGGCAATTACAATCAATCCTATCTTTGTCTAATATGGTATCATGAGCTAATTTTAGGCTCACGCCTAAGTCAGATCCTCTCCCATTTCTTTCTTCATTTTTCAGTCCCACCCGCTCTTCCCTTGCCTCCCATTCCACTCTCCTCCATTCTCTACCCCTTCTACAATGGGAGAACAATCTCCAACTTCTGGAACTCTCACTGCCCTCACTCCCAACACCATCCTCTCCACCCTTCTTCTACATCAGCCCACCATCTCCTTTCTCTCAAACTCACTCCCACAAATTTTCTTCTCTGAAAAACTCAGCTGGAGCCCTTTCTTCAAGGGCAAAACCTCTATGGATACATTGATGGCTCTCTTCCATGCCCCACTGATGCTATTGCTACTTCCCTATGGCGCCAACAATATGCCTTGTTGCGTTCCTTACTCATCGCCTCCCTCTTTGAGGATGTTGTACCACTGGCCATTGGAAAACCTACAAGCTATGATCTTTGGACGGCTCTCAACACCGTTTTTGGCTTCACATCTCAGACTCACTTGATGGGTCTCCATATTAGTCTCAAAGATTCTGTGCAACAGCCCAATGAGAATGTTTCTGTTTTTCTTCGCTGCCTTAAAGCTCTGGTGGATGAACTTGCTACAGTCGATCAACTTATCACTGTTGTCGACTTCAATCTCTATGTATATCGCACATTGAAGATGGAACTACATGACATTGTTCCTTCTTTGCTCACACGGACAGAACCTGTGCCTTGCACTGAGCTCCATTCCTTGCTACTCAGCCACGAGTTCTTAAAGAATTCCTCACTTCATCAACCTGTAAACATGGCACCTACACTACAAGAAATTGGTGCAACGGCGGCACTTTGGGTTGAGCTATTGCGGCATTTTTTACAAATGTCGTCATATATGAAGATATATCGACTTTTCTTAAAAATGCCGTGATATATAAAGGTCTAACGGCGTATAGATGCAAACGTCGTCATATATGAGTATATAGCGGCGTTTGTGTACAATTGCCGTTAAACAAATTAGTTTCAGCGTTTTCTTTAACAAGTGCCACCGTAGCTCACCGTTTAAGGGTGATTTAATATTCTTATTAACGGCATTTTCAAAGAAATGTCGTTGTATGTTACAATACAACGGCGTTTTTAAACAAACGCCGTATAAAATAATAGATTTCCAAACCCAAAACTGTTTTCACTTCCCCGCTTCCCGTCTCTTTCTCTAAAACCTTTTTGTTTCCCCGCTCTCTACATCTCTCTCTCAAAGTTTTCTAAAAAATCTTTTCAAACTCCGGAGCGCGCTCTTTTTCCTCTATCAAGCGACGAGACAGCACAACTCTCTCACTATTCCGACTTCTCTGCGCTGCGATCTCCTCTTTGCCTACGGCGACGCATCGTCTGCCGTGATCTCGTCTCTCACTGCTCCCGACAAATACAGTAGGTGGGAGTGAGATTTAGGGCAAATATAAAGTGGGAAAGAAGGTAAATCGAGCGGGTGGGAGAGAAAAGAAGAGAGAAAGAGGGAAATGGAGAGAGAACGTGAGTGAGAGAGAAAGAAAAGGATAGAGAACGTGAGAGAGTAGAAAGAAAAGGAGTTTGAGGCTTTCTTCTTCAAGGTTTTTTGATTGGAATGATCGAGGTTTTGCTCGATTCAAACCAGATCTGGGAACCGACTCTGCGAAATGCTTAAGTCGTTGATTCAATAGAGATTCACTGCGGGATGCCCTTGGAGCTTCCAGATTCACGAGTGTTTGGTCGCCGAATTATCTTTTAGTGAACATCCAACCTATTTTCCCTTGATTTTCTTCATTCCAAGTAAGATTCTTCCTCAAATTACATTTTAGTTGATTAAATTCTTGGGCCTTCTGTCCTATTTGATTATGAGATTCAGTTGGAGAAAATTTTGGAAATTCATGTTTAGGGTATTAGCTATGGGAGACGATTCATGTGTTTTTACCTAGTTCTCCATTTTCTTCTCATCTAATTGAATTTTTGTGGACAATGGAACTGAATTTGGTCCGGCATGGCAAATGCCGGCGAGACCATCGAATGGCTATTCTTTGAAGGAATTCGACTTGTTGATTCATAGTTACTTTTGTTGAATGTATAATCTCAAGTCTTCATTTCTCATGCAATTCTGAGTTCATTTTGACCAATATTTTCTGATTGATATGAGCAATATGATTCATGCTCTCTTTTCTTTTTTCCATTTTATTTCCATAATGAACCTCTGTAAATGATTGAACCG
Organism: Telopea speciosissima; assembly: GCF_018873765.1. Taxonomy (NCBI): domain Eukaryota; kingdom Viridiplantae; phylum Streptophyta; class Magnoliopsida; order Proteales; family Proteaceae; genus Telopea; species Telopea speciosissima. Next base: position 33,445,475 of record NC_057919.1, on the reverse strand, counting down.
AGACCGATTCTGGTCATTCTAAGTAATGTGGCCTTTCTTGTGGTCCATCTACCTTTGCCACAATGTTCGTATTCTTTTGGAAACCTCGACTATAAAACCTCATGGTAATATGCTTGAATCAAAGGGCTATAATCAGCCCTGGTTAAATTCCTAGATCGTGGGGCTGAGGAGCTTGGCCAGCCACGAGAGAGAGACGATATGCGTGTGTGGGTTGTGTAAGTCCAGTGCATGTGTGTTGCTGCCCAAGTGGTTGCGAGAGTGTGTGTCTTTGGGTGTTTATGTGGCTGCCCATTAGGCTGTATGTATGAGTGTGTGAGTGTGTGTGTTTGTGGTGTTTGGGTGCTTGGTTGAGGTTCAAGTGGCCTCAGCCACACTACTAACCGAAAAGAAAAGTAAGAAAGAAGAGAAAAGAAGAGAAAAGAAGAGAAAAGAATGAAAATAATAAGGAGAAGAGGAGGCGATCCTATTACTTGTGTTTATGTTTGCATGTGTGTGCATGTGTGTTCTTGTGTGTATGTGTGTGGTTGCCATGTCCTAGTAAGTTGTGAGTGTGGTTGTGTGCATGTTTGGGATCTCAACCACTGGTATTGGAAAGAAAAGAAAAGAAAGGAAGAAGATGAACCATTAAGGTGAGATGCTGCATCTTGCTTTGGAAAACCTCTTAAGAGCTAAAATATTAGTTTATTCTTAATAGTTTAACCCTTGAGATTTAATCTAGGAGGGTAATTTTTATAATCCATGAACAGTGCTTGGGTTTTGGAATTGGTCATTCAACTTGTACATTGGGGAGTTCATAAAAATATTAGTTAATAAGTCAATTCTTGGAAATCTTTTCCATGTTGTGGAATTTGTTTAAATCAAAATCTCTATTATAGTGTAGTATGCATGTCCTTGAATTCATTTTTAGCCACTCTTTGAATATAATAATAATGTTGCATTCCACCCCTAGATATTTCGTTTTAGTCTCGTGTCTTCTCTAGAATTTGTTACATGTCTTAGGCTCCACTTATTCCAATGGCAAATATTTTGTGGGAATTGCTTGAAATGCAACACCGTAGGACTCTACAAAGTAAAAAAGATATACAAAATAATACTGCAATATTTCTTTCGACCTTATTAGTAGCAAAGTCCTATCAAATAGGAGACATGTATTAGAAAATGTCTCAATAGAAAGATTTTAGATACTTTAAGAGATTCTTCTTTAAGCTAGACAAATGCAGGAACCTTCTTCAAATGCTTAGGCATCTTGAGCCACCAACTCTTCTTATCCTTGCATTCAATGAGCACAACAGCCCAAGCAAATATCAGCAATGTTTCACATGCTAATCAAATTCAACTAAAGGAAACTCTGTACATCCTTAGTCCTCCCAAAAGGTTTAAACACAAACGCCAATATTGGCACAGTGCTTTCAACCTGGAATATTTATCATTCGTATATCGATCCCTTTCACCGTATTCCTTGTATGTCGGGGTTCGTTTTGAGGTAGAGAAATAGCATATCGTATTCCCTGTATGTCGTGGTTTTGTTTTGAGGTAGAGAAATAGCATATCATGTTTCTTCTATGGCTTTCGAATGAAGAAAAATGTTTCTGATTTTGGATGAGTTGAGAAAACCACAACCAACAAGAGATGGACTCTCAAAGGTCAATCCCTATTATTGTAGGCTAGGTTCTTTCAATGTTGAGAGCTTTGTAAGAAAGGTAAAGAAGTGAAAGACTTGAGTAGATACTAGAGGGGTTAAGGAGTTTATTTGTCTTGAAAATTAAGCATGCCATATAATGCGTGATCCACATTGAAACGGTGCTTTCCGATCCTATAATGGGTGGTCATTTTTATCGTACGATTTATGTTCGAACATTCCTTGTGATAAGTTAGACCATAAAATTAAAGACATATTTGGCAAGGTTTTAGTTTGATATTTTCTAGCATTCTTCTTGGAATGTGACATTAAACTTCATTATTATTGAGTGATATTTTGCAGTACTCATCTTTTTCGTGTAGCAATTAAGTTTGGTGTAGAATGTTATACACTCATCTTGTTGTTCCTAGAGTGTTGTCCTACAACACATTTATTGACATTGGATGCTCCTATTGGTGGGTGTTATGCAACCTGATCGGATTGTGATAAGGAGTTCTCTGCTAATAGCTAAGCAAAGGGGAAGGGTATCTGATGCCGATGTTATGATAGATTGATAGTTAATGGTTCTTAATGTTATATTACAAAGTATAAATTATTGAAAGGTAGAGTATGCACTTCAAATTTTAGAAGCAAGCAAATAAGATATATGAAGAGAGAAGATGCTCTCAAAATTTATATGAGCTAATGTGTATAACTAATATTATATTCTACATACATGTATTCCTTTTCCATGTACAAAGTGAAATCCTAAGGCAATTCCCTAGAATAAAAAAATGTGGGTGCTTATGGAAGACAAAGTGTGTTCTTGGTTGAGGATATTGAGGAGGGTGACTCTAGTATTGATCAAACTTCAATGATAGTGATGGGTCATCCCTCATTTAGAACGAGCATGACGTGAAGCTTTAGGATGGAAAGGAGAGGTATGCTAAAGCCAAGGTAGACAAGGACGATGCACTCGAGGCGCAGTGCAAGGAAGAAAACTCGAAAACCGCGGCAACGAAGGAAAGTAAGAATTGAGGCACTAAGGCAGACCGCGGCAGGAAGCATAGCTACCGCTTCTCAAATTGAGGTATGGTGATATCCCATCTTATTTTCACTATAAGATTGATCTAATTTCATAGGTAAGTATTGATTTTCTATTTGGGTTTAGACTTGTACTAATTGAATTTGTTTAATAGGAAAAATTTAATGTTTCAAAGATGCCCAACGTGTTATTTTCATGAGAATGAGCCACTCATGGCGGGATTTCAAGGCCGCTCGAAAAAGAGACAGAGATAAAATATCCTAATTTTTATAATGCTCCCGCCCTATCGATCCCGTAGACATTCCAATGATCAATGGGCATACCTCATAGGGAAGTGGACATCCGAGAACCGGTAAATATGTTTTTTTTTAGACAATGAATTGTTCTGATTTCATTTTACTTAATTAAGTATGACACATATTTTAATGATGGGTTTGATATATGATAGGCAAAATCTATAGCCAACAAAAATAGGAGAGAGAACCAACAAGTGTCTCATACAACTCGGCCTAAGAGTTTCGCACAGTAGCACACGAGATGGTAATTTTCTTATGCACATCTCATGAACATTTGGTAATATCATAAATGGATGTGATTATATTTAATCTAACTATGATATCTCGCTTGTTCAGCGGCTTGAACACCCCGATGGTGCAGATCCTACTAGAGTGCAGTGTTTAAGAAAACCCACCAAAGGAGAGATGGCGATTACATCAATCAAAGGCGACAAGAGATATCATAGTAAGTATTTGTCAAGGTTAATAATGTTTATAAAATTTATGCATATTCTTGGGTATCTATTGGAATGTCCGTTGTTAACTGTTATACATTGGTTTATAGGATAAGTTTGAAGAGAAATTGGAAGAACTACCCCGTAAATGAGAGAGACGAGTGTTGTCCAAAACGATCTTTTTGTGGAAGCATTTGGCGTTGATCCTCCAGGCCGAGTGCGCGGTGCGGCCTAGGCGTAAAGCCGAGTACTCTTGGCCTTACACAAAGAAATATTGAGGAGAGACGGGAGAAAGAAGAAAGACAAAGAGAATTTGCAATGATGAAGGAAGAAATTGCTGATTTGAAACGTGTTGTAGCTGATCTATCTCAAATACTTCGGGGTAGAAGTAGTTCGGAAAGTTCAACTCACTTATGTAAGTAATAAAATTACGAAATTTTGTTGGTTTTTTATTTTAATTTTTATCTCAAGTACTATATATATTGATTTTACTTACCCATTCATTTGAACAATTGATAATTGAGGCCATTGCATTAGTTGGCTTTTTTTGTCCGTCTATCCGTACGGGTATGCTTTCAAGATTTTCAAGATTTGAGTTTCATTTGAACTGTTGCATGGATTAGTTTTGAGTTTGATTTGGGTTCTTTTGATAGTCTTCTTCCTACTCTTTAATCGCTTCCTACTCTTTAACAAACCCCAACTTTGAACAACAAGCGCATGTGAAAACAAACCCCAAACCCCGCACCGGCTTAAGCCAATTTGCCTAAATAGTGAGCTAAATATGTTTTCACCTTGCATTCATTTTTCTCTTGTATGTTATACCTCAACACTTTCCACAATTTAAATCCTTGATAACATAGTATCCAAAGATCAATTCTTCCAAGAAACCTTAGACTAATGGCAATTCAGATTCATATTCCCGCAACCATAAGTAATTGTATTGTAGTGAAAGCTTTATTTGATGATAGATTAGGTCTTTAATTTGGAACATATCTTAGAAATAGTCAAACTTGCATTTGTTATTCTTTTTCTTACATATAAAAAATAGACAGTCTTGAAGTTCAATGGTGTGTGTTTGAGGGAGGGGGTCAATCTTGCTTCTAATAGAAAAAAATTAGAAGTAAAAATAAAATGAAACTTCAATCGATTAACTAGAGCTCCTAAAAGCATAACATACCCTGTGTTACTTCACGCTTGCTTGTGGAGGCGAGGAAAGAGGAGGAGGAGTTGAAGGAGGTGATGGAGGTGTTGGAGCAGCTATTGATTCATAGAAAGGATCATTGAGCTCAAACCTCAAATTACAGTTGGGCATGAGAACTCTCCCACATTGCTTTGCATTGCAACAATTTGGGATATGAGCAACAACTTCAACTAAGCATCTATTGCAGTCATTCTCGAGATATATCGAGTACACCGAATTAACCCATGAGTCTTCTCAAAGTCTATAATTCATGCCCAATTCCAAAACATTCGAGTGGAAGAACCAAAGACAGCTTGGTTCACAAGGTCATTCATTAAATTTGCCAAAGTCTCATTAAATTGAACTGGGTTTGACACATTATTCACATTCCACAAATACCAAGTTGGATTTTCTTGCATAGTTGAGAAGATGAACTGATCGGAGTACCTTAACATGCATAAATCATACCATACTATTGCACTGTTGATTGGGACAACGTTGTGTGATATCTTTACTTGCTATGTTAACACAATTTTGACATTCTTGGGAAGTAATATCGCTTCCGCAGAAGAGACCATAGACTGTGTTGAAATTCTGGGTAATTGTTGTGTTGTAAAATCCAGTACTGTTGATAGCATTAGAGGATCGAGAAGATAGAAGATGGTTGAAATTGTATGATCTGTGTTAGATTTGTTTTTTTGGACCTCCGGTTCAGCTTTCTCTGTGTATTTCAGTATTTGTGTGCATGTGTGTGCATGTGTATGTAAATGCATTTATTTCCTTGATTTTCATTGAATCTAAAATCGCTAGGCATTTGGGTATTCTCGGCATTTTTCGATTGAAGCATGATTCTTGTCTCTATGTAAGCAATTCCAAGGTTTCAGAGGGAAGTAATGCTACTTTTTAATGCTTACTTCTCCTTGAGACAAGCTTTAATTATCCGCTTAAGAACATCTAGGAAAGTTGCACAATTCAAGGCTTTGAGTGTGGGCTTGAGTGTGAAGATCTGTGAAGAGGTTTTATTTATTATACAAGCGCTGAAGGATGGTTGATTGGATTGTTTATCTGTCCCTATAATTTTTTGTTTACTTTGTTATTGGTACTTGTGCATACCTCTTGTCACCTTCAGCTTACTAATTAGTTTATATTGCTATTTGATGGTTTTGTGTAGGATGGAGATGGTGTTCGTGTCTTGGAATTTCACTTTTGGGCTTGGTTTCCTCACGGGAGTATAACTTTGGTGGCTTCAGAGATCCATGAACTAATATTATTTTACTTGCTAATTGGGTTATGAATTTTTTATAGAAGGGGTCTCTTTGTGGTCTTTTTGCAAGATCGAACCTTAGTACTATGGATTTTGTGTAGGAGGGATCTTTTATCTTTTTGTAGTATTGGAACCTTAGAACTATGGATTCGTGTAGGAGGGGATCTTGTCTTTTGCGATATCGGAACCTTAGTACTTTAGACTCCGTTTTTATTTTATGTTTAATGGATATTTTACATAGTTCAATATATCTTGGCATTAGTAAAATCATTATTTTGTGGGATTTATGTGTTCTATATGAAACAAGTGGTCGAAAAGATTAATATGGATGAATGCATTATATATGAAATAGGTGGCGAAATGAATCTATTATATTTGAAACAGTTAATGGAATAGATACGTAAGCTATTCTTAAATTTTAAAAAAAAATAGCACCTATAGCGGCGTTTTTAAAAACGTCGGCAAAAACAAAAGCCAGGCCTCATTTACGGCGTTTATTAACAAATGCCTCAATATTATTGCCTACAAGGCGCTTTTATAAACGCTGCTTTAGTGTACTAAGCCCTGGCATTTGCTACAAACGTCGCAACAATTAGGAATTCAATGCCTACCTCGGCACTTTTAAAAACGTCGTTGTAGGACATTTTCCACGACGTTTATTAGAAAACGCCGCGGTAAAGGCACTTACACGTCACTCTCAAAAACGCCGTTGTACAAAACGGCGGTACCTTCGCCGACGTTTCTACGGCACAAAGTAGAAACGTCGTTGAATGATACAGTGGCGTTTTTGGGATCTATAGCGGCGTTTAAAAACGCCGTCGTAGACCCAATTTCTTGTAGTGCTAATGCTGCAGTTCCTAGTGCCCATCTGACATCAAAGGATAGCCCAGATACCTAGCTCCCTTGTTCTGGCTGCGGGTCTTCGCGTAGTTGATGGGGGCATGGTGCTGACTGTTTTCAAAGAGGATGTGGTCAAGGCCATCAGTGGTACTCTTATTGTCGCCGCAACAATCATTCTAATGCGAATTGTTACTATCGAACAAGGGGACCCCTAGCTGCCCATTACACATCTTCCAACCCCTTTCTCCACAACCCGTCTCCCCTCCCCTCCCCTCCCTACCACGGTACCACCCCACCTCTCCTTCCCAACCCCCTCTTACCCCCATCTATCGCTTTAACTTGGTACCTCGATATAGGGGCTACCCACCATGTTACTCCAGAGCTTCAATCACTTGCAACCTATGATTCCTATGGTGGTAATGAGCAGCTCTTTGTAGGTAATGTTAAGGGGCTGCTGATCTCTCACATTGGTTCGGCCTCTATAACTTCTCCTTCCTCTTCTATTTCATTTCAGTTACGTGATGTTTTGTATGTTCCCTGCATTTCTAAACCTCTCCTTTCAGTACAAAAGTTTGCTACTGACAATAATGCATTTTTTGAGTTTTACCCATCTTTCTTTCTTATGAAGGATCGAACAACCAAGGAAGTTCTTCTATCCGGCCCGAGTAAGGACGTGTTGTATGTCTTCTCCCTGCCATCTTCTCAAATGCGTGCCAATATTGCTGCGCGAACAACATTGGATGGGTGGCATAGCCGACTGGGTCGTCCCCATAAAGACTTGCTTCACCGCATAATTCACATAAATAATTAGCCTTGTAATAATAAATCTCTATCCCCCCTTTGCAAGGCTTATCAATTAGGGACATCTTGTCATTTACATTTACCCCTTTCCCCCCTTTAGAAGCTTATTTCCTCTTGAAATAATATTTAGTGATGTTTGGGGCCTTGCCCACATTTCTTCTATTTTCGGTCATCAGTATTTTGTCATCTTCATGAATGACTTTTCAACGTACATCTGATTTTATCCCATGACCCATAAATCCGAGGTTTTTCAACTTTTTTGTTATTTTCTTACCCTAGTTGAGCACTAATTGTCACAAAAAATTCCCTCTATCCAACGATTGGGGGGGGGGGGGGGGGGAAGGGTGAGTATCGCACTTCCCCCTCCTTTTTTGCCCAACTAGGTATTCAACATAGAATTTTGCCCCCCATACCCATGAGCAATAAGGCTCTGTTGAGGGGCAACATCACCACATTGTTGAGACCGGTGTCTCTCTTCTTGGCTATAGCTTGGTTCCCCAACACTATTAGCACAATGCATTTGACACAATAGTCTATCTAATAAACAGAATGCCCTCTAGGGCTTCAATGGATCATTCCCCCTTTCAAATATTATTTCATAAAGCACCTGATTATTCTTTCCTTTGAGTATTCGAGTGTTTATGTTTCCCCTTTTTAAGACCTTGTAATAATCACAAATTGGATTATTGGTCTGCCCCATGTGTGTTCTTAGGTTAATAACTCTCATACTGGCTATATATGTCTTGACCGCTCTACCAATAAAATTTATATAGCTCGGCATGTCAGATTTCATGACTCTGAGTTTCCTTTTGCTACATCCACCTCCTCCCCAACCTCCTCCACGGCACCTCTACCGTCATCTCCATGGGCAATTGCTCCCAACAGGTTACCATCACTTACCAATCCATCTCCACCACAAAACCAGTTTGACCACTCTTCTATTCCCTTCACCCCCAATAACCCACCCTCCCCTCCCCAACCGAATCCCACCCCATCCCCAATGTGCCATACCCAATCTCTTCACGACCTATACCTTAACATCTCTCCCATCCCTCCCACAGTTCTTTCTACCCATACGACTCCCACCATTAAACCCACTTGTTTCACTCAAGCAAATGAAGTTTCAGAATGGCGTACGGTGATGACGGAGGAGTTTAATGCTCTCTTAAAAAATGGCACTTGGGACCTTGTACCACCCCCTCCCCCATCTAAAAGTATTGTGGCTGGAAATGGGTGTATCGGGTCAAAAGGAAAGCAAATGGCTCTCTTGAGCATTATAAAGCTCGCCTTATAGAAAAAGGCTACCATCAACAACATGGTCTTCATTACACTAAAACCTTTAGCCTGGTTGTTAAGTCCATAACCATTCGTACTATTCTATCTCTTGTTGTTTCTAATGGTTGGGTCATACGTCAATTGGATGTTCACAACGCCTTCTTACATGGCGTATTTTAAGAGGAGGTATACATGTCTTAGCCTCCGGGTTTTGTTGATCCAACCAGGCCAAATCATGTCTGCAAATTATTGAAGTCTCTCTATTGGCTCAAGCAAGCTCCCAAGGCTTGGTTCACACGTCTTTCTCAGTTCCTTTTTAGCATTGGATTCAAGGCATTGCAGACAAATCCCTCTTTATTCATCCATCGACAAGCTGCCAATACTATATTTGTGCTTATATATGTTGATGACATAGTTGTCACAGGGAATTTCCAAGGTCACATATCAACTCTTCTCAAGCAATAGCGGAGGAATTTGCTATTAGGGATTTGGGCCCATTGCACTTCTTTCTCGGGGTTGAGGCTCTTCCCCTAGCCGACTATAAGCCCCTACAAACACCAATGGCCACTTCTATGGCCCTTACAGCTACCTCTGGTACTCCTATGGCCGATCCTACATTATATCGCTCCATCGTCGGGGCACTTCAATATGTCACATTTACTAGCCCAGATGTAGCCTTTGCAGTAAATAAGGCATGCCAATACATGCATGCCCTAACTGAAACTCATTGGATGTTGGTCAAGCGGATTCTCCGCTATCTCAAAGGTCCCCCAATCACAAGACCTTATGATTGATCGTCGATCTGATCTACGGTTAGAGGCCTTTAGTGATGTCGACTGGGCTGGTTGCGGTGATGACAGAAAATCTACCGGTGGATTTGCCATCTTTCTTGGTTTTAACCTTATCTCATGGATATCAAGAATACAACGTACTGTTGCACGCTCTTCCATAGAAGCAGAATATAAGGCCTTGGCAGACGTGGCTACTAAACTAATCTGGCTCCAATCCTTATTCATAGAACTTGGCATCTCATTATCTGGTCCACCAATACTTTGGTATGACAACATTGGAGCAACCTATCTCTCAGCTAATCCTGTCTTTCATGCCCGAACCAAACATGTTGAAATTGACTTCCATTTCGTCCGGGATCGCGTCACCAATGGTGAGTTGCTAATCCAATTGATCTCCATAAAGGACCACTCGCTGACATTCTCACCAAGGCCCTAGCAACGGCCTGGTTCTAGTTTTTACGTGACAAGTTGAAGCTCTGATGCTCAGGACCTTCCACTTGAGGGGGTGTATTGACCAAATAGTGGATTTCCTCCTAATCTTGGGAACCCAATATTTGATTATATCCTCCACCTCAGATCTTGATAAGAATCAATTGTACCTATTGTAACTTCCATACATAGACTATGCTATTATTGTAAACTAATCATCTATATATTTTGTAATCCACCATACAATCAATTAAGGCAATTACAATCAATCCTATCTTTGTCTAATACATAAAAACTCAGGCTAAAAACATGACTTTTTGGTGAAGCGTAGATTTATATATTAATATGTGAAGGAATAGTTACATAACACATGTAAGCTACTATGCAACGATCACGAGATAAGAAAGACAAGATAAAATAGATTGGAGGTGAGATAGGTTCTAGATATCAAACATCTAGTTGCTAGCTCCAAAGGAGGCTAAACTATTGGCCACGGGGTTAGCTTGCCGATAAATGTGGCAAAAAAGAACATGTTGAAACTTATGTGAAAGAAGAATGAGTTCTTCAAAATAGAAAATATTCTCCTAGGATAATTGGACGAAGGTCCTTTAATCAAATTGATGATAACCAAACTAGCACTCTCCACCATAATCGAGTTCAACTTTTGTCTCGAGCAATTTGGAGAGCAAGGCGGATAGCTAAGGCTTCCACCATGTATGCATATAAATATCTAGTGTATTTAGCAAACGTAGCTACAAAATACTCATCACTATCTCTGAAGACTCCACTAATGCATGAGTCTCCTGGAGAACCAAGACAAAAAGTCATATAACATTGATTTTGAAGTAGTGAGGCAGAGAAGGATGCCATGCAATGTCAACAATCTAAGTTCAACAATTAGAAGAAGCTAGAAAGTGATTGTATTCTTTTGCAAAATGGCTAAATCTCCTTATAAGACGAATAAAAGTATTGACGTTAAAAGCATCAAAGAATGCCAGCCAAATGTCCCAAACTATGTTTGCTATAAAACATATAACCCAAGTATTAAGTTTAAAGTTAATGTAGAGACTCAAAATTGAAGATATCCAATCTTGAATTGAAGGTGATAAATGAAATGAAACTTGAAGACCAACTGCTAACCAAAGTTCTCGAGATAGAGGACAGTAGAGAAATAGTTGATCAGAACTTAGAAGTGATAGTAGCTAAGTGTGAGCATAATGGACATGTAGTTTGAAACACACCTCTCTAGTGCATAATGCCAGTGTTAATTTTATCTATTGGCCTCCCTTCAGCTTATGGGTTGTTAATGGGGTAAAATTAAAAAAAAAAAAGGGAATTTCTCTGTGGGGGGACGCAGGCCACGTCCAGACACAGTGGGGGGCAAAATGACTGCCCTTCTAGGCAGAAATCCCACCCCCTGAGATGCCAGCGCACACTCTCATTGACTGTCATGTGCGTGTGGCCCCTACACTCTCCCACAGAGAACGATCTCCCTAAAAAAAATAAAGAAAAAGAAGACTTTTACATGGATCGAGTGTTTGGTTGGACGTGATAGTAAAACTGAAAGCAACTAGGTCCAAACATTTAACAAAGCAGTATCTTTATCATTAACTCTTGATCATCATTAAATTCCACCCTATTGTATTAGGATTGAAAATATCCTTTCCCATGCTAATCAAAGGGTCAGATCTCCATAGTGAGGATATTCTCTCTTCATAATGAGTAAAAAAATAAAACTGGCTTGCACACCTTTATGCACTTGAGATCTAACCAAATAAAGCCTAAAAAATGAATAAATTTCATGGATCACTAGGACTGCAAATCCACTTAATTAAATGATGATCGATCGATGACCTAGCCTGAGCAGACCCTCAATTTTATTTTCTATCGTCTTCTCTTTTTTTTTTCGCATTATTTTCTGGTTGGACCATTCATACCATCAACCACTAACCCTAAATTATATATTCAATTATAACAATATTAAGGGGAAAAAACCATATAAACAATCCATAATCCATAAAGTAGTTCCTGTATAGCTCAAATGCCCAATATACTTGTGAATGCACCATCAAATGGGATATAATCCATAATCCAAATATTGAATTTGTGGGTGCATGGGAGGTTGGGAGGGTGGCGTGTGGAAAATAACAGCTTGGGTTTGACTAATGTGATCACCCTACCTAGCCATGCATGGTCCCCTACTCTCATCTATACTTTTCTATTTCTATATAAATATTATGGGAAAAGTTTGGGCATGTCGCCGGGGTGCCCAAAATGTGTATTTCTCTCTGTTTCTCGCATCCCATAAAAAAGACACCCATGCCTATGTGTGTCCTGTGCTGTCATTGGTTGGAACTGCTAACTTCAGGAAAACTAGCCGCGTGCCCAACCTCCGCCCAAATACCATAAACACAAATAGAATAATTAATGGGATTAACTTGACATTCATTTTGTGACCCGTTATTAATGGCACAAGGCATGCTACATTAGATGTGATAGCACCTAAAAAAATTTTATTATGAGTCAATATTAATTTTGGTATCATATGAGTTTAGTAGAGTCAAGAAATACTGTGAGAAAAAAGATGCAAGTCAAAGTGGAGTAGATGGGAATGAAGTATAGTCCTTACACTGATCTTATTATTCCTACCAAATGGCATGCCAAGGGGAAAAATCTGAACACTGAACCGTTGAATAAGGAGATCGAGGGTGTCAATGAAGCTGTATTTCAATCTTTTGATCCTAACTTGTATTGTCTTTATATATATATATTTTGGGATAAAGTTCTCTGAACTGGGGTTGCTGGGTGCACTCAAACACATGGGGGTGGGCGAAATGAGCGGCCCACCCCCGGATGACCCAAACCCTGTTCAAGTCCCGCCCCATGTGTCTAGGCACAGCTTGCGTCCAAATGCGCTCCTGAACAGAGAACGTGCACCTATTTTTTTTTCTGTACTATTTTTCTTTGCTTTATTATGACAAGGGAGAGGTTCCTACCTATCATGTACTCACCCTAGAAACATTGGATTGAGAGAATTTTTCGTGCACCTATAAGATGCAAAGAAACTCAAATGCTCTTGATTTTTTTTGTTTTTAACTAATTTGCATGGAAAGCTATATGTAGAAACTTCCTTGGTTCTACAAAATGTTTATTAATTATATGTTTAACTTAATTAATTGAGGAAATGCATACCAAATAGTACAAGGAATGGGTTTCAACATATGATTGTTAAAGCTAGGAAACCTAGCTAAGTCAAAAAGAATAAATAGAAAAAATTTTAAAACAACCTGATTAGAACATTAAACTATATTATAGTAACAAGATAATGACATTTCATCAATCTGTCTCTATCTTCACCCTCTCTTTCTTTTTCTTACTTTTCCTATGATTTTTTTTCTAACAACCGCACATGAATGTGACCCCCAATCTTCAAGTAATTGAATTGGATCTTATATTTTCTTTTTCGATCTCCAAAATGTAAGGTAATGTAGAAACAAGTTTTTATAACGATACAAAAAATGAATGGAATTAGTACACAAACAATCACATAATTCAAGGATTTACGTGGTTCAATAAAGTGCCTAAATCTATGGAGAGATGAGAGCGGTTTTCACTAGCAATGTGGAATAGAGTTACACCCTTTTGTCCTCACACCTCTCTGCATTTACAAAGAATTCCCAATAACCCTGATAGCTCTCATTCTAAAAAATATATACGGAAACAAAGAAATACAAATTTCCGAATACCCCCATGTACACCATAAAAAATTCTCCTCAGTGTTGCCACCTCTGAACCCCAAGTTCATCAAGGCCTCAGTAATGAAGATAACACATATGGTGGAATGATTCTTACAGACTTTTAGCGGCTCTTTTGAATTAACCGACAAACCCATGCGACAGAATACAAGACTTCCCAACCCCAACAGTTGATATTCAATTTCAATTGAAATATTTTTGCTTCATTGGAGAAGGAAAACCTATACTAAAAGATAAATGTAGCTAACACTTGACCTCTTCAAGAGAATAGGGGGAAAAATATGCTATATATATATATATCTTATAATCATAGCAACAAAGAAATCATCCATGATATTAGGTTGTTATAAAGCGCAAACTTTATAAATGGTTTCACTAAATCCTTTTATTATTATTATTATTACCAAATTCTACTAAACCATTCATTTGATCAAGAAAATAAGACGTATCTGATCAAGCGCAAACTTGTAGATTGGGACAATGGCGTCTGCCTAAAGAGTGTAGAACATTGTATGTGCCTACTATAAATACAAAGAGAAAAGCCTACCAATCCATGGACAATATATCAAAATCCACCCCCCCCCCAAAAAAAAAGTTTTAAAAAGAAATTATTGCGTGTTGGATTGTGTTACAAGTGTTGATATATGGGAATTTTTATCTTCTCCTGTTACAGCCCAATGCTGTAACAGGAGAGGATAACGATTTTGATATATGGTTGCAGATTGTCAAGTCAAACTCTTTAGTTTGAAGAATAATTTAGTATTTTAATGGAGAATTAGATTGTATATTATGAGCGTGATCAGGATCAACTGCTCTCTCTTACCATTTAGATTGCTAGCAACCTTATTCTCTAAATCCAAAAAAAATGTACAAGTTTAACTGAGTAACTCACCCATGAAAACAAAGGTGTAACTGATGAGTTGAAAGCCCAACATGGTTTCTTGTATATTATAAATGGTCAACTTACCAGACTGACTCACTGACCAGACTGACTCACCTTAAGTCATCAAATGGACTGCACAATAGCCAATATCATATGTATGGTTCCAAGCAGTTTCACTCTGTCCCAGGATTTCTGTTTGGCAACAAGTAATCTTTTTTTTACGGGTTTCACTCTATTTAATATAGCCTTCTTCTAGGTAACTTTTTCTGTGACTTGAACACGTGACCTAACGTCCGGCTCTAAATAAAATGTTAGGTACTTGATCGATAGGTCAAAAGCTCTAGAGCAGATGGAACACTTTAAATCAGGCTCTTTAACCTATTCCATACTAGATTGACCCAATCTAGCGCCCATATACTAGATCGAACCCCATTAGGCATATAACAGCAAAAGTTTTGGTTGAACCAATGAAACAAAATGTTGGGTACTTGACAGATAGGTCAAAAGCTCTAGAGCTGATGGAACACGTTAAATCAAGCCCATTAACCTATTCCATACTAGACTGACCCAATCTACCTCCCATACACTAGATCGAACCCCATTAGATTTATAAGAGCAAAAGTTTTGGTTGACCTAATGAAACTTTGACAGGAATGTTAACATTAGCCAATCTGACTAGCTAGCTAATGAAAACAAGTAGGTTGGTGAGTGCAAAATGTAAGAAAACATAGTGGTTCACTCTGATCCATTGTAGGTTAAAAAGTGGATGAATTGGGTGAGGAGACAATGCTGAACCCAATTCCATATAAACTGTCTTGGTTAATTTAACCGAGAAGGTTGGTGATGAATGGCTAAGTACTTCTATTAAGTCTAACTATGTATTAGCTAGCTAGCAGCAAAAGATGCTTGTTTGCATAACAACAAACTAGAAAGTGCAAAGGAATATCAAACTTAACGTAATCCTCTAAGAAGAGCAAAGGGCAAATATCATTGATAATGTAAACTATATAAGACTGAGGAGTAGCCAGGAGTTACCTAAACACTCTCTCTACAATAAATATCCCAATTAATAGGCAAAAAAAGGTCATAATTAATCTCCTAATTGGTGGACTTTTGATAACTTAATTTTTCTTCTAAAATCTCAAGTTCCCAATTGGTATATAAAAGATTACTTTTGTTATATTTTAAAATTTTTAAAGATAAGCTGAGTTGACTTTTATGGAAACATAAGATTAGGGTTGCAGAAAAATCTAATCATAGTAGGGGGTGGTTTTATAGGTTTGGACTTGAGAACTTAATTACCTTGTCTTAAAAATAATAATTAAAAAAACTCCATTATGAAAATGGTTTTCATTCTGAATGAGAAAATCATTAGCCTAAATCCAAAGGGTTATGCAATTATTAATTGCATACTTAATTAGTGAGATAATTACACATATGACCTGCAATAATATGATCCCATGCATGATTGCTTCTCACATATCTATGTAGGAGTATTTTAGTAATTTCACCGGGATTAGGTGTCGGTATTTTATTAGTAACTTTACTCTTGATCAGGATTGGATGACTTAGTGACCCGTAAATCGCCCGGCCCCATAAGCATTGGTTTTTATATGGGTTATTGAACGCTAATGTGGATTAGAAGTGATAATTAGGATAATTCTAAGATTGGATGTTAATCCATTTCTCTAGAAGTAGGCAATTAATGGAGGGGCTGGAATGGTGGTCTGAGCTCAACCTGAGATCTAGGAAGTCAAGCCCACTAGATTGAACCCAATATGTCCAACTTTTTTATGCAAAAATCAAATTAATTTTTGTTCTAAGCCCAGCCCAACCCAACCCAACCCAAGTTTGGATTTTCTTTTTTCCATGACCAAGTCCAAAACAAGGCCCAAAGTTGCAGTCCAACCTCAGTGGCATTAGGCTCAGGTTCGTTCAGGTTAAGTCTTAAGGCAGGCTCCTGAATGTCCTTGTTTCAAACTTTTTTACTTCTAATCAATGAATTTTTTTTTTATTCCTTTTTTGGTAAATCAGTGGACTACATCTTTTTTTGGGTTTCTCCATTTCTCTCTCATTCTTCTCTATCTTTCTATCCTCACACTTTTCTCTCTTCCTTCCTACACCCTCTATTGCATTTCACCCAAATTATATATAACTCTGTTTCCCTCTCCATGTTAATTCAGTCAACTTACATTTTATGAAATCATCTATTCTATATATCTCGAGAGGGTGGGCCTTGGTGCAACGCGCGGTAAGGTTGTTACATTGCGATCAAGTGGTAATGGGTTCGAGTCTAGAAATAGCCTCTCTGTTAAAGCAGAGATAAGGTTGCGTACATTATGAACCTCCCTAGACCTCGCAGTGGCGGGAGGGTCGTGCATTGGGTATGCCTCCATTTTTTCATCTATTTTATATATGTCACCAGTCTCCACCCATCCCTAGTCTCTTTTCTTTTCTTGACTTCTCCATTGAAATCAAATTTTTATCTTTTTAATATTTTCCTATATTATGGAAAACTCTTGTTGTAATCAAAGTTGGTGAAAAAAAAATGTAACCTTATGGTAGAGGTGTGGGTGGATACCGAGGATTTGTGTTCTTGGCTCGTTCAAAAGAATCAAATGGGATGACTGTGGGAGTTTTTTGATATTCACCTTCTTATTTCATGTGTTAAAAAGTATTGTACTGTAAGTGGGCCACATTGGAGTAGGCCCATACCAGCCCAATCTACCTTGTAGTTAGACGCCTTGAGCTCAAGCCAATGAAAAGATTAGTCTTAAACTCTTAGTACAGCCAGCTATATCAACTTGGGTCTCTCTTGGGATGGCCAAGTATTTCCAACACTAGTTGTCATCACAACTCACTATGTCAGGCATATTTCTTGGGAAAGAGAACGCTACCTGGTCACGTGCGGCACGCAGCCCCTGCGCCCAGACAGAGGACCGTGCAAAATGACTGCCTCACCAAGGATTTCCACCTTTCCATGGGGGTGCGGTGGTCATTTCATGTGGCCCTATGTCTAGTCGCAGGGGGCCATGCACCGCACACAACCAATAGCATTCATTCTCCCATATTTGTTTGATGGATTTTATTACATAGGAGCCCATTGGTCCAATCAAAGTGACAAATCATTAGGTCGGCCTGTACCCTCATCTTTCAACCATATATGGGGAGTTGGAAGCCCGGGTCAAATTTATCTCGCAAGTATGGCCTATCACCCTTGCGATGTCATATTTTATCACCCCCTGACGATGATGACAACAAGACACAGCCAGACATCGGTATCTCTTAAGAATGACTTTTGCCCATGTACCCAAGCCATATCACCCTTACATCCCTAAAAATAATTTATAAGATCCTTTTACCAAATGCTAATCGAGGGAGGTACTGCTCACCTTTGCTGGCCATAACGGTCCTGCTAGCCGGTTAGCAGACCGTGAGGCTTGTAGGGGGTGAGGCAGCAGCCCCTGTCGGGAGGTCTAGTGGGACGATGCCCCTCGACAGAAAATTTTATGATGAATCACATGGGAGGGAAAAACCTAGAAAAAGAACCAGTTAAAACCCAAAAAAGCTCAAAACCCGAGGGCAGAGGCATGCCAGAACTGCGGCGCTGCTCAAAGCCCCGTGATGCCGCATTATTTTAACATTAATATCTATTCTATGGACGTTTTGCATATTTCTCTGATTGGACCTTTTTCTTATCTCCTTATTCCATTCTCATATGGGCCATATGAATGGATGAGTCATGTGCTTACTGAACTCAGGCACCCCACCAAGGAGGAAATAAATGTGAATAGACAAACACCCATGTATGCACATCTCTCTTACTTCCTCTGTTTCAAACAATTAATTCACAAGAAAATTTAATTAGATTTTATCATTGGACTAGCCCCTCGATCGTCTTTCTTACTAGTGCAGTGAGATTTTATGAAGAATCAGTTGGGAGGGAAAAACCTAGAAAAAAACCATTGAAAACCCAAAAAAAAAAAACAAAAACCCGAGGGTGGAGGGGATGCCAGAACCGCGACGCCGAGGTGTCTAACCCATGGCGCCGCGCAAAGCCCAGCGATGCCGCGGGTGACTGAGCCACGGCGCCACGCAAAGCCCTGCGATGCCACATATTTTAACATCAATATCTATTCAATGGACGTTTTACATATTTTCTTGCTATCCAAAAAAGAGAAAACAGTCGGGCTAGATGGTTATATTTCTCTTATTGTACCTTTTTCTTATCTCCTTATTCCACTCCGATATGGGTTATATGGATGGATGAGGCTTGTGCTTACTGAACTCAGGCACCCCACCAAGAAGGGGAAATAAATATGAATAGACAAACACCCATGTATACACATCCCTATTACATCCTCTTTTCTAGACAATTAACTCACAAGAAAATTTAATTAGATTTTACCATTGGACTAGCCCCTTATTTTTCTTACCAGTGTAGTGAGATTTATGAAGAATCAGATGGAAGGAAAAAACCTAGAAACAAAAACCTTTGAAATCCCAAGAAAGCCCAAAACCCGAGGGTGGAGGGGATGCCAGAACCACGATGTCACGGGTGGCTAAGCCACAGCAACGTGCAAAGCCCTGCGACGCCGCAAATTTTAACATCAATATCTATTCTATGGTTGTTTTGCATATTTTTCCAACTGTCTAGAAAAAGAGAAAACAGTTGGGCTAGATGGTTCTGTTTCTCTGATTGGACCTTTTTCTTATCTCCTTATTCCACTCCCATATGGGTCATATGGATAGATGAGTCTTGTGCTTACTGAATTAGACGCCCCCCACCAAGAAAGGGGAAATAAATGTGAATAGACAAATGCCCATGTATACACATCTCTATTACGTCCTCTCTTCCAAACAATTAATTCAATAGAAAATTTAATTAGATTTTACCATTGGACTAGCCCCTCGTCTTTCTTACCAGTGCAGTGACATTTTATGAAGAATCAGATGGGAGGAAAAAACCTAAAAACAAAGCTTTGAAAACCCAAAAAAGTCCAAAACCCAAAGGCAGAGAGGATGCTAGAACCGTGGCGCAACGGGTGGCCAAGTTACGGCGCCATACAAAGCCCCACGACGCCGCATATTTTAAGATCAATATCTATTCTATTGACGTTTTGCATATATTTCCTACTATCTAGAAAAAGAGAAAACAGTTGGGCTAGACGGTTGTATTTCTCTGATTGGACCTTTTTCTTATCTCCTTATTCCACTCCTATATAGGCCACATGGATGGATGTGTCTTATACTTACTGAACTCAGGCACCCCACATACAAGGGAGAAATAAATGTGAATAGATAAACACCCATGTATACACATCTCTGTTACGTCTTCTTTTCCAGACAATTAATTCACAAGAAAATTTATTTAGATTTTACCATTGGACTAGCCCCTCGTCTTTCTTACCAATGCAGTGAGATTTTATGAAGAATCAGATGGGAGGGAAAAACCCAGAAAAAATACCTTTGAAAACCCAAAAAAATATAAAACCCGAGGGATGGAGGGGATGCTAGAACCACGGAGCCGTGGGTGGCTAAGCCACGGAGCCGTGCAAAGCCCCGTGAGGCTGCATATTTTAAAATCAATATCTATTATATGGACATTTTGCATATTTTTCCTGCTATCCAGAAAAAGAGAAAACTGTTGGGCTAGATTGTTATATTTCTCTGATTGGACTTTTTTCTTATCTCCTTATCCACACCCATATGAACCATATGGATGGATGAGTGTTGTGCTTACTTAACTCAGGTACCCCACCAAAAAGGGGGAAATAAATGTGAATAGACAAACACCCATGTATACACATCTTTGTTACGTCCTCTTTTCCAAATAATTAATTCACAAGAAAATTTAATTAGATTTTACCATTGGACTAGCCCCTTGTCTTTTTTACTAGTGCAGTGAGATTTTATGAAGATTCAGATGGGAGGAAAAAACCCAAAAAGGCACAAAACACGAGGGCGAAGGGGATGCCAGATTCGTAGCGCCGCTGGTGGCTAAACCACGGCACCCACAAAGCCTCGCGATGCCGCATATTTAAGCATCAATATCTATTATATGAATGTGTTGCATATTTTTCCTGCTATCCAGAAAAGGGGGAAATAGTTGGGCTAGATGATTATATTTCTTTGATTGGACCTTTTCTTATCTCCTTATTCCACTCCCATATGAGCCATTTGTATGGATGAGTCTTGTGGTTACTGAGCTCAAGCGCCCCACAAAGAATGGGGGAAATAAATGTGAATAGACAAACACCAATGTATACACATCTCTTTTATGGCCTCTTTTTTAGACAATTAATTCACAAGAAAATTTAATTAGATTTTACTATTGGACTAACCCCTTGTCTTTTTTACCAGTGCAGTGAGATTAAATGAAGAATCAGATGGGAGGGAAAAACCCAGAAAAAAAACCTTTGAAAATCCAAAAAAGCACAAAACTCGAGGGTGGAGGGGATGCTGGATCCGCAGCGCCGTGGGTGGCTAAGCCACGATGCCCACAAAGTCTCGCGACGCCACATATTTTAACATAAATATCTATTATATGGACATTTTGCATATTTTTCCTACTGTCCAGAAAAAGGGAAAATAGTTGGGCTAAATGGTTATATTTCTCTGATCGGACCCTTGTCTTATCTCCTTATTCTACTCCCGTATGAGCCATATAGATGGATGAGTCTTATGGTTACTAAACTTAGGCACCCCACAAAGAAGGGGAAAATAAATGTGATTAGACAAACACCAATGTATACACATCTCTATTGCGTCCTCTTTTTCAGACAATTAATTCACAAGAAAATTTAATTAGATTTTACTATTGGCCTAGCCCCTCGTTTTTTTTATCAGTGCAGTGAGATTTTATGAAGAATCAAATGGGAGGAAAAAACCTAGAAAAAAACCTTTGAAAACCCAAAAAAGCACAAAACTCGAGGGCGGAGGGGATGTCGGATCCGCAATGCCACGGGTGGCTAAGCCACGGCGCCCACAAAGTCTCGCGACACCGCATATTTTAACATCAATATCTATTATATGGACGTTTTGCATATTTTTCCTATTGTCCAGAAAAAAGGGGAAATAGTTGGGCGAGATGGTTATATTTCTCTGATTGGACCCTTTTCTTATCTCCTTATTCTACTCTCATATGAGCCATATAGATGGATGAGTCTTGTGGTTACTGAACTCAGGCACCCCACAAAGAAGGGGGAAATAAATGTGAATAGACAAACATCAATGTATACACATCTTTGTTACGTCATCTTTTTCATACAATTAATTCACAAGAAAATTTAATTAGATTTTACCATTGGACTAGCCTCTTGTCTTTCTTACTAGTGCAGTGAGATTTTATGAAGAATCAGATGAGAGGGAAAAACCCAGAAAAAGAACCTTTGAAAACCCAAAAAATCCCAAAACCTGAGTGTAGAAGGGATGCCAGATTTTCTTTCTTGCACATGATCAGTTTCAAATAGGCCTAATAGTGCAAATGGACTCGTCTTTCAAGTACTTATGGTTAACCCATTTCACTCATAAGGATTTCTTGAAAGAAGCCACCCACCAAATTTTCTTAATAATCCTAGCCACATTCATGTCTTTAATCCTTTTTACCCCCAAACCACCCCCCACCTTTATATTACAAGTGGATTCTCAAGAAACATAATGGATCTTTCTCTCTAATTAAGCTAGGGCCTGACCCAGAGAATTTGGAGAACACAAATTTTAATTTTGTCATAACAAAGGCAGGGAGACCAGAAAGCCTAGATCAGTATATATAATCCCCTAAAAACCTAAGTTAATGAGCTGAAGGCTACCCGCAAATTAGAGGAACCTAAACACCGAACCTTCTAAGCACCTTCTAACCAAGTCAAATAGGGGAGCATAGTCCATCACCATTATCTTACCAAAAATCAAGGGAACTCCCAAATACATGATGGGGAGTTGGGTATCCATAAATCCAAGCAGAGTCAAAAGCTAGTCCCGAACCTGAGGCTGAAACCCCCCAAGAATGATAGAAGATTTGTAGTGATTCACCTAAAGCCCTGATAAGGAAGCAAAAGTGGTCTAAGGTATCCATTACGACCAAAATTGAAATAATGTCAGCCCTCAAAAAATCATTGGATGATCAGCAAACAAGAGGTGAGATAATGATAGGGGTTTACATTAAGGAATTAGCTGAATACTTTGTTTGTGCACCAGATTATATACAAGCAAGGATAAACCTTCCATTGCCATACTGAATAAATAAGGGGACATGGGGTTATCTTGACGAATAACTCTCCTATTGTCAAAGTAACATATTGGGCTTCCATTAACCCGAATAGAGAAAATGGTTGTATATGTGCAACTTTCATTCACTAAATGAACTTATCAGGAAATCCCATAGTTGCCATTATGAGGAATAAATGCATCCTCCTCAGTGAGTTGAATGCCTTTTGAAGATCAATCTTTAATATAGCAGAAGGAATGGCATGTTTTTTGGGCAAAACATTTTGTTATTAGGGCTATAATTGGAATAGCAATTAAACTGTATGAGCGATGTGATCTCCTTGTACAACTTCTCAAGGAGTAACACAGTAGTTTGGATTCAGGCCTATAGTGTGGTCTGACACAAAGAAATTACCTTTATCAATAAGTGAGTACCTTCATACCTTTCTGGCAAAAATTCTAGTGAAACTGCCCTAACAATGAGAATGAAGGAGCTCACATTTACCAATTAGTGAGCTTCGATCCTAAGCCAGTCTGAATTCACTGACTTGTTGAGAGCAGTTTCTGGTTAGTTCAGTAGTTATGTTGACAAAAAAATGGTCTACCTAGGGCCGAGTCCCCAAATCCAATAAAAGTATAACCAAGTTTCAAAACATTATTCATCATCAGTGACAAATATCTTGTTCCATAGAAACCCAGGCTAAGAATAAGACTTTTTTTTATGAAGCATTCATTTATAGATTAATATGTGAAGGAATAGGTACATAACACGAGTAAGCTACTCTGTGATGATCACAAGATAAAAATCGGGGGGGGGGGGGAGGAAGGGAGATAAGTTCCAAATAACAAACATCTAGTTGTTAGCTCCAAAGGAGACTAAACTATCAGCTACAAAGTTAACTTGGCGATAAGTGTGGCAAAAAACAAACATGCTAAAACTGATGCAAAAGATGAATATAGTCTTTCAAAATAAAAGATATTCTCCAATGATAATTAGATGAAGGTCCTTTAATCAAATTGATGATAACCAAATTAGCACTCTCCACCACAATCAAATTCATGTTTTTGTCACGAGCAATTTGGAGAGCAAGGTGGATAGCTTGTAAGATATTTCCAATATCATGTTGGGCATAATTAATTATACCCGAGATATTGGTGTGGGTCCATGGGCATAAACCCGGTTTGGGACTACTTTAAGGTTAATGGGGGGGGTATACTAGTCTTTTCCATTGTGGGGGTGGATCGGATTAGGGTTTTGTATTTATTATAAATACATGATTAGGGTCCCTGCAGTCACTTGATCTCATTCTTTGTTCTTCCCACCAAGAATGTGAGAGATGTGTGAGATAAGGAGGCTAGAGAAGATCCTGATCAAAGCTTCTTCGGCGAAGGATGGCGACACCAAGGGGATTGTTCTTCGTCAACATACGCGGGTGTAAGGTACACATTGTTTTCCCGTTCCTTTTATTCAATCGTATCCTAGATCTCAATGTGGAGATGGATTTAGGGTTTCATAAAAACCCATGGATTTTTCTAACAAGTGGTATCAGAGCCATCCATACAGACCTAGAATCGATTGTTTGTATGTATGAGCACTTGAATCGAATTTGAACAACGAATAACGTATTTTATCGGATTTTTTCGGGCGACTCTGTATTTGTTTTGGCTGCTGTCGGATTTTTCCATTAGAAGAATTTTGAAAATTTTATATTGGAATGAAGTCCTTGACGAGACAAACAAAACGATGGGTGGATCGCCACCGCCGGCGGCCAGACGCTCCACCAACTGCTGTCGGACGCGCCGCCACTCACCGGCCAAAGCGGCGGGTGATATTCACTTGCCGACAGGTTAAAGAAAAAAAAAAGGGAAAATGCTTTTGACGTCATCGTGACGCCAACTGCTATTGCTTGCAGGTCAAGTCTGACCCGATCAGAGTGACCTGCCAGGATCAAAGATACCCGCTGACCCGGTCTACTGGCCCAGGTCAAAGATTATGACCCGGTCAAGGACAACCCAACCCAAACCCAAAAAATTGACCCGGTTTTTTTACCCGAGGACCCGGATTTGAGATCTATTTTTGGGTACCTTGTTTGGGTACTATTGACACCTTCAAAGATCTATTTTGATGGTTTTGTCTATATGAACTCAATTCTCTCGAATTTTATTTTTAATTACGATAGGCGGTGGGTGTCCCAGTTGTGGGATTTGAGGTACTTAAATGTATCAAAGTGACTTTAAAGTCAAAGTTAATTTTGTGCATGGGTTTTGGAATCTCCAATTTGGCTCCAGAGGTTAGGATTGCAAAATGTCATGATGGAATTAGGCGGGATCCACCAAAATGGCATGCCTGATTTTTATTGTGATATTTTTGTAATTCGATGATACATAATTATATTAGCATGGACCTGGGGGAATAGTCAAACCCAAAATACCCTTCACTATCTCTGAATGCTCCACCAATTCCTCAGTGTCCAGGAGAACCAAGACAAATTCATCTACATTGATTTTGAAGTAGTGAGGTAGACGAGGACGCCATGCAATGTGAACAAGCTGAGTTCAACCATTAGAAGAAGCTGGGAAGTGACTGTTTTCTCCTACAAAATGGCTAAATCTCCTCATAAGACTGGTAGCCGTAAAATTATTGGAGTTAAAAGATGCATCAAGGAATGCCTGCCAAATTAATGTGCCAAACTATGCTTGATATAAAACATATAACCCAAGTATTAACTTTAAAGTTAATGTTGAGACTCAAAATTGAAGGTGATAAATGAAATGAAACTTGAAAACCAACTGCTAATCAAAGTGCTCGAGAAAGAGGACAATAGAGAAATAGGTGATCATAATGGAGCATAGCATAATGGACATGTAGTTTGAAACGCACCTCGATCTCTAGTGCATAATACCGTAGTGTTAATTTTATCTGTTAGCCTCCCTTCAGCTTATGGGCTGTTAATGGGGTAAAATTAAAGAAAGGGAAAATTTTCTCTGTGGGGGGACACAGGCCGTGCCCAGACACAATGGGAGGCGAAATGATTGCCCTGCCAGACAGAAATATGCAGCGCACACTCTCACTGACTGTCATGTGCATGTGACCCCTGCGCTCCCCCACAGAGAATGATCTCCCTAAAAAATTAAAGAAAAAGAAGACTTTTACATGAAGTGTTTGGTTGGA
The DNA here is from genome assembly GCF_018873765.1 of Telopea speciosissima. Taxonomy (NCBI): domain Eukaryota; kingdom Viridiplantae; phylum Streptophyta; class Magnoliopsida; order Proteales; family Proteaceae; genus Telopea; species Telopea speciosissima. The sequence goes on along the minus strand of NC_057919.1, from coordinate 33,419,487 downwards.
AGTGATATTAAAACTGAAAGCAAGTAGGTCCAAACATTTAACAAAGCAGTATCTTTATCATTAATTCTTGATCATCATTAAATCCCACCCTATTGTATTAGGATCGAAAGTATCTTTTCCCATTTTAATCAAAGGGTTGGATCTCCATGGTGAGGATATTCTCTCTTCACAACGAGTAAAAAAAAAAAAAACTTGCTCCATCCTTTTATATCACCGGTTTTTTTTTTTTTTTTTTTTTTTTTTTTTTTTTTTTTTCACTTTTGATGCACTTGAGATCTAACCAAATAAAGCCTAAAAAATGAATAATTTCATGGATCGTAGGACTGCAAATCCACTTTTTATTTTCTATCGTCTTCTCTTTTTTTTTTTTTGACATTATTCTCTGGTTGGACCATTCATACCATTAACCACTAAGCCTAAATACTCATATACCTGTGAATGCACCATCAAATGGGATATAATCCATAATCCAAACATTGAATTTGTGGGTGCACGGGAGGTTTGGGGGGTGGCGTGTGGAAGATAGCAGCATGAGTTTGACTAAGGTGATCATATATCCTACCTAGCCATGCATGGTCCCCTACTCTCTTCTCTACTTTCCTATATATTATTATATAAATATTAGGAAGCAGTTTTCTGTACGGGAGTGTGGCCTACGTCAGCACTGCCATGTGTTTAGCTCTCTCCTCCTTAAAACAAGGGGGCAGAGGTGTCTTTTCACATGAGGAGAAGAGAGACAGACTCATGGGAGTGCTGGCGTAGGCCACACTCCCGGACAAAGAACTTTTTCTCATAAATTTTATGGGAAAAGTTTGGGCACGTCGCCAGGCTGCCCAAATTTTGTCACTTTTTCTCCTCATCCTATGGAAAAGATGCCCTTGCCTATGTTTGTCCCGTGCTGCCAAGTTGGTTGGAATCGCTGACTTTAGGAAAACTCGCCGCGTGCCCAACCTCCGCCCAAATACTATAAACACAAATAGAACAATTAATGGGATTAACTTGACAATCATTTTGTGACCTTTTATTAATGGCACAAGGCATGCTATATTTGATGTGACATCACCTAAAAATGTTTATTATGAGTCTATATTAATTTTGTGATCTTGTGAGTTTAGATAGAGTCAAGGAATACTGTGAGAAAAAACATGCAAGTCAAAGTGGAGTAGATGGGAATGAAGTGTAGTTCTTACACTGATCTTATTATTCCTTTTTTTTTTTTTCGTTTACCATTTTTCTTTGGTTTATGATGACAAAGGAGAGGTTCCTCCTACCTATCATGTACTCACCATAGAGACATTGGATTGAGAGAATTTTCTTGTACCTATAAGATGCAAAGAAACTCCAAAGCTCTTGATTTTTTAAAAAAAAATTATTTTGCATGGAAAGCTACATGTAGAAACTTCCGTGGTTCTACAAATTGGTTATTAAATATGTTTTTTAAATTTGACTAATTAATGTCGTAATAATATTTATGTTGTAGCATGGCTACATGTATAGATTTCTTTCTATTAAGCATTTGAGGTTTAACTTAATTAATTGAGGAAATGATAACCAAATAGTACAAGGAATGGGTTTCAACTTTTGATTGATAAAGCTAGGATATCTAGCTAAGTCAAAAAGAATAAATAAAAAACATTTTAAAACAAATTGATTAGAAGGTTATAATATATTGGAGTAACAAGATAATGACATTTCATCAATCTGTCTCTATCTTCACCCTCTCTTTCCTTTTTTAACTTTCCTATGATTTTTTTTCTAACAAACGCAAAAGAATGTGATCCCAATCTTCAAGTAATTGAATTGGATCTTATGCTTTCTTTTTCAATCTCCAAAATGTACGGTGACGTTGAAACAAGTTTCTATAATGATGCGAAAAATGAATAGAATTAGTAAATAAATAATCACACAACTCAAGGATTTAAATGGTTCGATAAATTGCCTATAACTATGGAGAGATGAGAACAGTTTTCACTAGCAATGTGGAATAGGGTTACAGCATTTCGTCCTCATGCCTCTCTGTGTTTACAAAGAATTCCAATAACCTTAATAGCCCCCATTCGCAACAATATATAGGGAAATAAAGAAACACAAATTTCCCGAATACCCCTATTTAAACCATAAAAATTCTCCTCGAGTGTTGCTTCCTCTGAACCCCCAGTAATGAAGATAACACACATGGTGGACCGAATCCTACGGGTTTCTAATGGTTCTTCTCAATTAGCTGACAAACCCATACCATAGAATACAAGACTTCCTACCCCCAACAATTGATATGATATTCAATTTCAATTGTAATATTTTTGCTTCATTGGAGAAGGAAAACCTAGATTAAAAGATAACTGTAGCTAACACTTGGCCTCTTCAAGAGAATAGGAAAAAAATGAATAAAAAAATGCTATATATATCTTATAATCATAACAACAAAGAAATCATCCATGATATTAGGTTGTTATTTCACTAAATCCTTTTTATTTATTTATTATTATTATCAAATTCTACTAAACCATTCATCTGATCATGAAAATAGTAGGTAGGTTGTCTTGGCATAATTTGTCGGTTGGAACAATGGTCTATGCCTAAAGAGTGTAGAACATTGTATGTGCCTACTACAAATACAAAGAGAAAAGCCTACCGATTCCTGCACAGTATATCAAAATACCCCCAAAAAATATAAAAAAGAAATTATTACGTGTTGGATTGTGTTACAAGTGTTGATATGTGGTTGTAGATTGATAAGTCAAACTCTTTAGTTTGAAGAATAATTTAGTATTTTAATGGAGAATTAGATTGTTTATTATGAGCATGATTAGGATCAACTGCTCTCTCTTACCATTTAGATTACTAGCAACCTTATTCTCTAAATCCAAACTATTCAAAATGTACAAGTTTAACTGAGTAACTCACCCATTACACAAAAAAAAAAAAAACAGTAACTGATGAGTTGAAAACTCAAAATGGTTTCTTGTATGCTATAAATGGTCAACTTACCAGACTCATTTTAAGTCATCAAATATACTGCACAATAGCTGATATCATATGGATGGTTTCAAGCGGTTTCAATTTGTCCCAGGATTTCTGTCTGATAGCAAATAAGTCTTTTTTAACAGTTTTCACTCTATTCCAAGTAATCCTCTCCTTGGTAATTCTTTCTGTGACTCGAACAAGTGACGTAGTGTTCGGTTCTAAGACAAAATGTTAGGTAACTGTTACCAATAGGTCAAAAGCTCCAGATCCAATGGAACACGTTAAATCAAGCCCTTTAACATATTCTATGCTAGGCTGTCCCAATCTAACGCACACACTAGGAGTGCAAGTTTGGCCCTAACGGCCCGAGCCCGCTCTGAGCCTAAACATGGCCTGGGTTGAGATACATTGGCCTTGAGGGTGGGTCAAGGTTGGGAATTTCTGGCCCTAACTCAGGGCCGGGCCACGTAAGGTTGAGTATTTTGGTTGAACCCGACTCCGCCCAGCCCAACCCTTTCTTCTTCTTTTATTTTTGGTTCTTCTTCTTCCTCCTCTTCTTTCTTCTTTCTTTTTCTTCTTCCCAGCTTGGTCAGCCCATGCATCTCTCTTTCCCAGCCATGCCAGCCTATGCATCTCCCTTCCCCCACCCCCCTCATCATCAAGGCCAATTAAGGTCAAGCCGGCCAACCTTGAGGGCAGGTCAGGGTTGGATTTTTCTGGCTCTAATCAAGTCAGGGTTGGGTCGGGCTTGCACCCAGCTAAGGGGACTCAGGGTTGGGTTGGAGTTTCAAAAGGCGTGGCCCAACCCGACCCTGTTACAGCCCTAGCCCATACACCAGATCCAACCCCATTAGGCATATAACAACAAAAGTTTTGGTTGACCCAATGAAACTTTGACCGGAATATTAACATTAGCCAATCTTGACTAGCTAGCCAATGAAAACAAGTAGGTTGGTGAGTGCAAAATGTAAGAAAACATAGTGGTTTCACTCTGATCCATTGTATGTTAAATAGTGGATGAATTGGGTGAGGAGATATTGCTGAACCCAATTCCATATAAACTGTCTTGGTTAATTTAACCGACAAGGTTGGTGATGAATGGCTAAGTACTTCTATTAAGTCTAACTGTGTATTAGCTAGCTAGCAGCAAAAGATGCTTGTTTGCATAACAACAAACTAGAAAGTGCAAAGGAATATCAAACTTAACGTAATCCTCCAAGAAGAGCAAAGGGTGAATATCATTGATAATGTAAACTATATAAGACTGAGGAGTAGCTAGGAGTTACCTAAACACTCTCTCTACAATAAATATCCCAATTAATAGGCAAAAAAAGGTCATAATTAATCTCCTAATTGGTGGACTTTGATAACTTAATTTTTCTTCTAAAATCCCAAGTTCCCAATTGATATATAAAAGGTTACTTTTGGTATCTTTTAAAATTTTTAAAGATAATTTGAGTTGACTTTTATGGAAACATAAGATTTGGGTTGCAGAAAAATCTAATCATAGTAGGGGGTGGGTCTTATAGTGTCACGCCCCCATCCCTAGATTAGGGTAATATGATAGAAATACCCCTGTATTTCACACCAATTAATAGGATCGACACTTTGCTGTGTCATGCACACTATCCGATTTCTAATTCAAAGAATAAGAAAGGAAATTAGAGCTATGACAGGAAGAAATAAAAATAATAACCATATATAATAGAGAGTTCTAAATGGTACCATATTCGTATATAACAGTTTAGTTAAAGAATCCAAGTCACCAATATACCACCGGTACTAATAGCAAATATAAAGTATAAAGGAAAAGACAAGTATCAAATGTCGTTAATTACATTCATCCTTAGATTCCAAAAATAAAAGTCATTATCCGAGGGCTCTGGCCCTAGCCCGAACTACTGTGCCTCATGAGTACACTCATCACAAAGATAGTCCAATGCCTACTCCGACTCTGACTGAGCACCCCAAGCCTCATAGTCACCATCACAATGGTACGCTAGATCAATCTCACCTGGAACCGCTATCTCAGTATCCATATCTAAAGAAAAATAAAGATTCTCGAGAAGCCTAGTGAGCGATTAAACCATACACAATCATATGATAAAGAGTACATGTTCAATGCATGCTAAAGTATGCTCATCATATATGATGCATGGATGCATTGTTCATTTTTCCCCTAACAATGAGATTCTAAGTTAGGTCAAGTACTATAATAAATCGGTAGCATCGTCGGCAACAGTGCCATAAATCGGATGGCATTCCGACCATGAAAAACCCACGCTACAATGAAAACTTGTGAGACCGGACCCCCTCACCAGTTGTCCGCAAGCCCCCGATACAAACCCCATCCTGGTGTCCAGCCCGATACACGGTCGGTGCTTGAACTTCTCGGTGGGCTACCTCGAAATATGATCGGTACCATGGATTTATCCGACATCTAAACCTTTGTCGATAAGGGTCGTAGTACTGGGTAAGTCACATCCTAACCAGCAAACAACTATTGAGATGCATATATATATTCACACACGGACGTGGTTGTAGCCTAGAGGTCGAGTCCATAGTGCCTTAACCGGAGGCCGGCTATCCTCTCGCCCCTCTAGCTTACACCCACATAAGTACAGTTACAGTGGGTGTGATACCGAAGTATCGGTCAGCCGGTCAAACCCGAATCCAATCCATCAAATATATATTATAAAGGTTTCCACAATTATAATACAATCCACTAAACACATTCCACTTCCACGTATAGCATCATTCATACATGATGACAATTCTTTGCACTTCGTGTCAATCCATAATAATAGGAAATGTAAAATAACTCATCATGCATAGTACTCACACATATCAACATGTATAACTTAGATGAATGCCTAATGAGAAACATGCCATAAAATAGTTCAAATGTTCAATCCACTCACCAAAGTCGGAGCATAGATGATCTTTGCTCCCATACAATACATGCTCCTCTCGTACTCGTACGCTAGCCTAACATGTCGATATACAGATGTACAATAGGTGAGAGGGTACCTGGTTGAAGGCTCAGAGTCAAAACTCCAAAACAGCATCAAAATGCACTAGGCGTACGATGCTCTGTATCCTAGGCGGCTCATGAGATCAGCCGCCTGTTGTATCGTCCTCTTAGGCCAAAATTGCAGTAGATTGGCCTAAGCTTGAGCCAATCATTGGTTTATGGCCATAGGGCCTTCAAGGGTTCTTGTGGGGGTATCAATGGCTTCCAGTGAAACCACCCAACCAATGGGTTTGATCCAATTAGGGTTCCCAAGCAAGGGTTTGATTCCTTATATCAAAATCCCCAAAAATTGAAGGCCAATAATGAGGTTTCATGGCATCTAAGCCATAGGCAGTGAATGGATCACTCCTAGGGCTTCAATTGATGCTCCTAGAATCTAATGGGGTTAATAAACCATTAAGAAGTAAAAGTCCCATGGTTTGGACCCACATGAATCTACAATGGCTTGCATAGGAATTTTGTAGGAATGATAGCTTACAATGGGATTTAGCTTGGAGTGGCAAGGGAGTGAGTTCCTAAGCTGAGTTTGAGCTCCAAATCACCTTATCCACGAGCTCCTAGTCCAATGGTGAGTGAATGGCTGGTTGGGGGAGTGAGGTGAGCTCAAGAGTAGCTCAATTGGGAGTGGAACCCTTCCTTCCTCTCTCCTTCTTCTCCCTTCTTCCTCCTCCTTCCTTCCTTGCTTGCCTTCCACGTTTTCTTCCCTCTCTAAGGCTGTGAAATGGGAGAAATGAAGAGAGATCGAGTAGGGTTTTGGCTGGGTTTAGCTAAGTGGGTTAGGGTGTGTTTGGATTGGGGCTTGTGTAAGGTCCAAAATGGGTTTGGAATGTGGTGGAACCCAAATAGGTCATAGGTTCATGGTTTGAGGGTTTAGATAAGTCATTTAGGACACATATGATCCAATTTAGTAAAGGTGCATGTGTGACCATACGTGGATTCCGATGTATCATGAATGTCCTGTGGGCCAAAAGGACATATGTTCCCTTTGTCATTAACTACTTCCCCTACATGGATATGAATAGAAAGTCCTACAAAGACAAACATCTAACTGGAAAAAAAATTAAAGGGTTGAAAATGTTTACTTAATAAAGCTTGGATTTTAAAGAAAAGTAGTTATTGAAGCCCAATTTGAATTTACTGAGAGAGAGGAAGCTGAATATAAGTTGTGATTATGACATTTAGAAGGAAAAACATGAGGATGATGAGCAAGGCCCACACCACAATCTTTGCGATCCATCGGCCATGGTGCAATTTTGAGAAATAAGAAATTTCCCTAGCTGACACGAAGGACAACATTTGTTTGAAACCATTCCTTAGTGTCGGCAGAAGTGTTTAATTATCCTAGTAAACAAAAAAGGAACAAGTTGATGAACAAATGAAGTGTTTACTTTGAAGGCACCATTTCAAAATTCTACCAAAAAAAAAATAGGTAGTGGTCATACTACAAATAATTCTCCCAAAATTTTATCTTTAAAAAATGTTAAAAGCGCTTCTCTAGCCAAGAAGTAAAGTGAAAAGCTCTTCACAGATTGCAACTAATATCACAAATTCTCAAAGAAAGGTAACAAGAGCATGTAACTTAATCACATAACTCAAAACACTGTCCATGACATAATAAAGAAATTGAGGCAAGAGGAAAACACCTTCTATTATAGTTGATTTCAACCTAAATTTGGTATAGTACGCTTGATTTCAACCTAAATTTGCCAACATAGAGACCAAAGCAATGCAAACCCAAGTAAACAACTGAAGATAAAGCAACTGATATATCTTTAAGGGGAAAAAAAGATCAAGGGAGAAAAGAGATAAAGACAAATGCCTGAGAATTATGTGGAGATCCTTTACAACTTGGCCATCAACCAATATCTACAGAACAGGAGAGCTGCCAAATCTATTCCTTCTCAAATTTTATCTTCTTTTTTTGATCTTCATTGTCTTCTAATTCAATGACTTCCCTCTTTTTCGTATTTCTTTTCTTGAGTGTCTCTACAACGATCCTTTTGGATGTTTTACTTGAATTGTTCCTATCATTAATTTTGAAGTAGAAATAGTATATTTGGGATACGCAGGACTTTAAAGACTCTTTGTGTTGCAAAATAGAAAAGAAACATTAAATATATATATTTAAGTGTGCTAGTTTATTTATTTACTTTAGTAAATAAATTTTAAAAAATTAATATAAATTGTTTACCTTTTCTGTTGATTTTGCGTATTCAACTGCTGATATTCGGCCAAGGAATATCCGGATCCGATCACATCTGATCCGTATCCGAGTCGAATTTGATCCGTTTACAAGCCTAAGTACAGCGAGCTATATCACCTTCGGATCTCTCTTGGGTTGGCCCAATATTTCCAACACTAGTAGTCATCACAGACATATTTGTTGGGAAAGAGAACGCCACTTGGTCACGTGTGGCACGCAGCCCCTGCGCCCAAACACTACACCCTTAGGGATTTCCACCTTTCCATGGGGGTGCGATGGTCATTTCATGTGGCCCTATGTCTGGTCGTAGGAGCCATGCACCACACGCAACCAATTGCATTCATCCTATCATATTTGTTCGTTGGATTTTATTACTTAGGAGCCCATTGGTCCAATTAAACGAACAAATCATTAGGTCGGTACCTTCACCTCTCAACCATATATGGAGAGTTGAAAGCCCTGGTCAAATTTATCTTGCAAGTATAGCCTACCTCCCTTGCGATGTCATATCTTGTCAAAAGGACTTATTCCTTTTTTTTTTTCTTTTCTTTTTATGCTGCTGATGATGATAAAAGAAAAAAATCAATTAAATAAAAACATATCTACGTCATATCTAATAATCATATTTAGTTTACCTATCATTGCACGATTAGTAGCCCTAACAGCAACAGAAATTACGTGTCCCTTTACAGATTACTCTAACCCTTTTAGTCATAATATCATAAATTTTTAGGACATCAAATAATTCCAGTGACAAGCCCTATTGAGTCCCCTGCATTAATCAAGTGCAAAGATCAGTAGAATCTATCCAAACATCTATCTATTTGGCTCCTTGTGTCGTTGCATGGTACAAACCCTATATGATGTCTCTGGCTTTTGATTCCAATATGTTCCCTGAAACACCAAAGCTTAGAGAAACAAAGTGAAGTTTGGAATGGAAGAGCATAACAACAAACCTTCCACTATAATAAGAAGTTGGATCAATATACCCATCACAAATTATGATAGGACACTCATCAAATGATAAAGCTTGGAACTCAATCTAAGGCGTAAGATCATAGATATAAGGTGGAGGATGTACAAGAATAGAAAATAAAGCATGGTCACTAGTCCAAACATAAATATGATGGATGTCATGCGAGGGGGAGAAAGGTTGGTTTTTAAACATAGATTGATACCTAATAAAGCCATATAAATACATAGAAATTGTCAAAATAGACATAATTTGATGGATATCAAGAGACGAATAAACATGGGTATTGATCAGGGCTTTAAAGTAACTCAGCAAAAAAAAAGCTTTCAGGTGCTCTGTGTGTAATCCTAAAGGTTCAACAGCTCAAATGTGTTTAGAAATAGTGCAAGAAAAAAACTAAGCCACACAGTTTTACATTCAAGATGACACAAAAGACAAAGCAACAGAAAAGACTTTACAAAACCTATCATTAGTAGGAAATACCCCCACCCCCCCCCCCCCCAACATCTTTCAAAGAAACTCTTTAAAACATGGGTGCAGTTTCAGATTCCAAATAATAGACCAAATCTTCCTTCAACATTGAGCATACTCTTGTCCTAACTCAAATTTAATTATAATCTTATCTACAAACTGAGTAGAAATTTCAAATCCACTAGCACCATCCAAAGTAACGTGTATAATACAAAATGGCCTTGTCAATATGTGGATGAAACACCTATTTTATAAGTGAAATATTCCATCGATTACCAATCATAAACTCATGATTAATGAGATGCTTACAGATGACCAGTAGACAGAGGGCAAATGAAAATTGGGTAAACTTGGCACCCAAGGTTCATCTGAAATGGAAAGTGTTGACTGAGATGATACAATGTGTTAAGCAAGATGATGTAACATAAAAAGGACTCAACACAACAAATTCCAAAAAGATTTTTGTGCTTATTGGTAGGTGAGATATCAAAAAGGGATGAGGCAGTAAAGTATTTAGATTTAAGAACATGAAAACCATAAGTCATTGGGATTAGAAAGCAACCTCCAAGCCAATGTCACTAAGAGGGCCAAATTGTGGATCCAATAGTAGCTAAACCCTAATCCCCCCAACCTCCTGGGGAAACACAAAAGTCATATATGAGAAAGGCCCATCCCTTATGCCTTTCCGTTCGGTCTCTCTAGAAGGAGATATTCAGTGAATGAATTTTAGAGCAAACTATTAAAGGGAGAATAAAGAGAGACATCCATGTCATAATGTCATTTGAATTAGTCAAAAAGGAGGTGCCCATTTGGTTTTGTTTAATGGAGATAAAGTGTCCTTAATTTCATAGGAGACGAAGGCTTTCAAAAGTCTTGGACGGTGCAGTTCTCACCTATCCCGCCAACTAAATGTGAAAAACTTGTTTTTCATAAGTTATGCATTCGGCACACATGAGACGAAGAATTCAAATTCAACAGATATGACAACTGTAGACACTGAATTTTTTCCTCCCCCGGCAATGATGACAAAAGGACACAGACAGACATTGGTATCTCTCTCAAGAAGGACTCCTGTCCCTACATCTAAGCCAAATCACCCTAACATCCCTAAAATGACTTATAAGACCCTTTTACCAAATGCGAAAGGAGGTACTGTTCACCTTCCCCAAGAACCCCAAAAATAGCCCATTTGGGCTCAAAAGGTGAGAAGAGGGGGACCACGCTGTCCACGGTGCCATGAATAGTATCCCACGACCCTATAGAGGTCCCCCACGGAAATGGTGTATGGAGCCACGCCGCCTCGGAGGATTACGTCGTCAGCCTACTGACGTCATCCATGGCAGTGTGGAGGACCTATCCAGGATAGAGGGTGTGGGACACCCCCCTATAAATAGGAGGGTCCCCCTCCCCTTATTTTCATGGATTCCAAGCCTGGGGAGACCCTCCCAGTCCGATTTTTATCCTCTTTCAAGCCTTTGTAAGTGAGTTTTGAGAAGTATTCCGAGTTGTGGGTAGATCCATCGATTACCCGCTTGAGTGAAGAGCGCTCACCTCCTAGTCAAGATGTTGTTCCGTTCGCATACGGATAACAAAAGACTCCTTTTATAGCCATTATTCTGTCTGTATATAGATAACGAGAATCCCTCATACAGCCATTGCTCTGCCCAAAGTCTGAGTAACGAAATCCATCTCATGTAGTCCTTACTCTGTCCGACAAGAAAGAGGCAAGCCGATCGTCCGTCTCCACCTGAGCCGTGGGACATCGCATATTTCGTATTTGGTACATTTTCATTTATTTCTTGTATTTCTTGACAGGTATCTGTTTCTTTCCTTCTTATTATTTTCGGTATAATGTAGACAATTAAAGTAACTCGCTTTAGTATACATAGTATATGATTTTTCTTTCTTTGTCATAATTAGTGTATCATAACTTAGCCTTGCATATTAGTATAGGATATATTATTAAAGGGGAATATTCGAAAACAAGCATCTAGGAGATAGATCGGTTTATCCGAGCGAGGTGGGTGCCTAATACCTTCCCACTCTCGTAACCTGACTACTTACCATGAATCTCTGATCAGATATGGAATCATGTAGCCCTTTTCCGCTAATCCCGGATGGGGCTACACCCATTGGGTCTTAGGCCCTAATCCTAGGTGGCGACTCCATTTCTTTATGACGAATGATCCCAATCCCCATGATGATATGTCGGAACGATATGTTGTTATTCATTGAAACCAATCATTATCGCCATAAGGTTGAGGAACCCTCGTCCCGAGAACCATGGTACTTACAACGACCAAGGATATTCTAGTAGTCAAGTTCAAGCACTGCTTGGACTTGATTAGTGTTAGTAAGCTCGTGAGAGCCTTATTGGGGGTTGAGGTGGAGATAGCTGGAGAAGATTGTTTTTTGAGCATGGAAGAATTCAAGTCAAGGTGGAGAATTGTCATAATGTGACTTGAATAAGTCAAAAAGGATGTGCCTATTTGATTTTTTTGCAATGGAGATAAAGTCTTCATCTTTAATAAAATGAAGACAAATATCCTTAATTGCATAGGAGACAATGGCTTTCAAAAGTCTTGGACGGTGCACCTCTCACCTATCCCGTCAACTAAATGTGAAAAACTTGTTTTTCATAAGTTAATCATTGTGAGACGGAGATTTCAAAGAAGGAGAATTCTAAAGATGATACAGTTCCATTTGCTCACCTATAAATAGGAAGGAAGAGGTCCTTGGGAAGTATGCAATCAATTACAAAAAAATCCAAGCACAGAATTACAAGTGCTCTTGTAATATTTATATTATAGAGAGATAGGAAGAGTACAGTGGGTACGTGAAATTAGGTTATGGGTTAGTATGAGAGAGTGTTATTGTATTCTCTATTTTTCTCAATAATGAAATCATCTTGTTGTCTTCACCCGTGGACGTAGACTAAAAGCCAAACCACATAAATCACTGTGTTTCTTATGTATGTTTATTTTTGCGTCATTTTCTCGTGCCATTAAGACCCACACTGAGTAAGTGATTTCTATAACATCCTGGTGCTATTCACAACAAATTGGTATCAGAGCTAACTATCTACCGATGTCTTGTTACGATGGCTGCACACGTATCAATTGCTAAGTATGAAATCGAGAAATTTGATGGGCGAAATAGCTTCAGCCTGTGGCGTATCAAAATGAAAGCTTCACTTGTTACACAAGGGTTGTATAAGACTTTAAAGGGTAAAGAAAAGTTACCTGGCTGCCAGAAGCAGACAAGGAAGACTTGCTGGCAAGGGCTCACAGTGCTATATAGTTGAGACTAATGGACGAGGTATTGCAAGAAATTGCAGAAGAAGAGACGGCTTCTGATCTATGAAAGAAATTGGAGAATTTGTACCTGGATAAATCTCTCACGAACCGATTGTACCTGAAGAAATGGTTATACACCCTGTGGATGAAAGAAGGTACATAAATAAATGAGCACCTCGACGAGTTCAATAAAATCATTATGAACTTAAAAATTTTGATATTAGAATTAGTGATGAGGACCAAGCCTTGATTGTGCTATGTTCTCTACCTCACAAATGCGAGCATTTCGTTGATACTCTACTCTATGGAAAAAATACTATGTCTATGGAGGATGTTAAAGCCTCCTTGAACTCTCAGGAGTTGAGAAAGAGAGTATCTAAAAATGAAGTAGAAAAGCAGGCAGATGGTCTGGTTGTGAGAGGTAGACAAAGAAAGAGGTTCAAGAAACAAAGCTCTCTCAAAATCTAAGTCCAGAAAAAGTAAGTGTTATCACTGTCACAAGGAAGGGCACTTCAGAAAAAACTATCCAGAGAGAAAAGCTAAAGGAGACAACAAAGGTAAAGCCTCTACAAGTGCTAAAGCAACTATCATAGAGGAGAATTCTGATGTTGCGGAAAATGTCTTGTACGTGACCACCGACCGCTTGAAATATGAATCGATTCTTTGTTCGTCTTATTCCTTTCACATATGTCTAAAGAAAGATTGGTTTACCACCTGTCAATCAACCGATGGTGGCACTGTCCTGATGGGAAATGATATGGCTTGCAAAATTATAGGTATAGGACCAATGCAAATCAAGATGCATGACGACGTTGTGAGGATTTTGACAGATGTGCGGTATGCTACAAAATTGAAGAAGAATCTCGTATCTTTGGGAAATCTTGACTCCAAAGGCTACAAATATTCATCTATAGGTGGAGTTCTCAAAGTCTGCAAGGGTGCTCTAGTCGTGATGAACGGGCAATTGACCAACAACCTCTATTACCTTCAAGGTAACACTAAATCAGGTACTACGTCCATTTTTAAGTCAAGATACTCAAAAAGTCCACTCAGCTATGGCATATATGGCTTGGGCAAATGAGTGAACGGGACATGACGATTCTAAGCAAACGAGGTTTATTGTGCGATTAGAACACCAAAAATCTGGACTTCTGTGAACATTGTGTCTTTGACAAGTATTGTAGAGTCAAGTTCAGTATGACGGTCCACAGGACCAAAGGTACAATGGATACATCCACTCAGACCTTTGGGGTCCCGCTCCTACACAAACAAAGGGTGGCTATCGATATCTCTTGACTTTTATTGATGACTTTTTGAGAAAGGTCTGGGTGTATTTCTTGAAGCAAAAAAATGATGTCTTTGTCAACTTCAAGCAATATAAAGCATTGATCGAGAAGCATACTGAAAAGAAAATTAAGCGCCCGAGAACCAACAATGACATGAAATTTTGTGAAAATGAGTTCAACGAGTTCTACAAGAACGAAGGCATAGTGACATCGCACTGTTGTTAAAACACCACAACAGAATGGAGTTGCAGAAGGGATGAACAGAACTCTCTTAGAGAGGGTGCATTGTATGCTCTCAAACGTCGATTTCTTTAAGGACTTTTGGGCTGAAGCATCTAACATTGCTTATTATTTGGTGAATAGGTCTCCATCGACTGCTATTGAGTGCAAGACTCCTAAAGAAATATGGTCTAGTACTCCTATTGATTAATCTACTTTGAGAGTGATCGCTTGTCCTGCATATTCTCATGTAAATTATGGTAAACTTCAGCTGAGAGCAAGAAAATACATATTCCTAGGCTATGCATCAGGTGTGAAAGGATACAGGTTGTGGTGCACCGATCCAAAGTCACCTGAGTTTCTTATCAGCAAAGATGTAAAATTTGATGAGTCTGCGATGCTACACCAGCAAAAGGAGGACTCTATCGATACAGGAAAAAACCATGGTGTCAGTAAAAGGGTGGAGTTAGAAGTTGAAACTCCAGACGCCCATAATCCATCCAAGAGAAAGTAGAAGAAGAGGAAGAACAATACACTATTTCTACTGGCAGACAACGAAGGCAAATTAGACCACCGTAAAGGTACGCAGATTTTGTTGCTTATGCATTATTTGTAGCTGAGAACATAGAAAAGCCTTCTACGTATCAACAGGCCATCACGGGTTTCAAGTCTACCCAGTAGATTGTTGCCATGACTGAGAAAATTGAATCTCTTCACAGGAATCATACTTGGGAGCTAGTGAAACGACCCAAAGGCTAAAAGATTGTTGGGTGCAAATGGGTCTTCAAGAAGAAAGAAGGAACTCCAGAGGTTGAATATGCAAGGTTTAAAGCACGCTTATTGGTAAATGGTTATACTCAAAAGGAAGGTGTCAACTTAAATGAAGTACTCTCATCTATCATGAAGCATAGTTCCATTTGTGTGTTGCTGGCGTTGGTTGTGTTGTTTGACTTAAAGCTCGAACAGCTCGATGTCAAGACAACCTTTCTACATGGAGAGATGGAGGAGCAGATTTATATGCAGTAGCCAGATGGGTTTACTATTCAAGGAAAAGAACATCATGTTTGCTTGTTGAAGAAATATTTGTACAGCCTGAAGCAGTCTCCAAGATAGTGGTTCAAGCAGTTCGACACTCTCATTTTTTAACATAGTTACTCAAGGAGTGAGTATGATAACTGTGTTTATCACAGAAAGTTCTTAGATGGATCTTTTGTGGTACTTATTACTGTATGTTGATGACATGCTAATTTCTTCTAAGAACGTGTCAAAAATTAAAAGGTTGAAGACTCAATTGAGTAGTGAGTTTGAGATGAAAGACTTGGAAGCAACCAAGAAAATTTTGGGTATGGAAATTTGTAGAGATCGACAAGCAAGCAGGTTGTACTTGTCTCAGAAGAAGTACATCGAGAAGGTGCTTGAGCGATTCGGTATATAGAGTTCGAAGCCTGTAAGTACTCCACTTACTGCTCATTTTAAGCTTTCAGCTGAATTATCACCACAGACTGAAGAGAAGGAGAACATGTCTCGTGTTACTTATGCTAGTGCAATTGGTAGTATAATGTATGCCATGGTGTGCACTCGACCGAACATTTCATAAATTGTTAGCGTTGTCAATAGATATATGGGACATCCTGGTAAGATTCATTGGTAGGCAGTGAAATTGATATTGCGCCATTTGAAGAGTACTGCAGATATTGGATTGGTGTATGATAGGAACAGTGATTCCAATGGACGTGTCATCGGTTTTATTGATTTTGAGGTGATCTAGGTAAAAGAAGATCTCTAACAGGTTATGCTTTCACTCTCTCTGGTTGTGCCATTAGCTAGAAGGCAACATTACAATCTGTAGTTGCCTTGTCTACAACGGAAGTTGAGTATATTGACAACAGAGACAGTAAAAGAAGCTTTATGGCTGAAAGGTTTGGTTGGTGATCTGGACTTACAAACAGGATTAGACTGTTGTGCAATATTGCGACAGCCAGAGTGCCATACATCTGACCAAGAATCAGATGTATCATAAAAGAACCAAGCACAATGACGTTAGAGTTTATTTCATTCGAGATATAATCTTTCAAGGACGAATCACAGTGAAGAAGATTCCAATGGCCGAAAATCCAACAGATAAGATGACCAAACATATTTCAGTAGTCAAGTTCAAGCACTACTTGGACTTGATCAGTGTTAGTAGTACATGAGAGCCTCATTGGGGGCTAAGGTGGAGATAGCTGGAGAAGATTGTTATTTGAGCATGGGAGAATTCAAATCAAGGTGGAGAATTGTTATAATGTGACTTGAATAAGTCAAAAAGGATGTGCCCATTTGGTTTTGTGCAATGGAGATAAAATCTTCATCTTTGATAAGATGAAGACAAATATCCTTAATTGCATAGGAGACAAAAGCCTTCAAAAGTCTGTGACGTGCAACTCTCACCTATCCTGCCAACTAAATGTGAAAAACTTGTTTTTCATAAGTTATGCATTGAACACACATGGGACAGAGAATTCTAAAACTAATACAGTTCCATTTTCTCACCTATAAATAGGAAAGGAGAGGTTCTTGGGAAGCATGCAATTGAGTACAGAAAAACCCAATCACAGAATTACAAGTGCTCTTGTAATATTTCTGTTAGGTAGAGATAGGAAGAGTATAGTGGGAGTAATTGGGTAATGGGTTAGTGTGAGAGAGTGTTATTGTATTCTCCATTTTTCTCAATAGTGAAATCATCTCAATGTCTTCACCCGTGGATGTCGGCTAAAAGTCGAACCATGTAAATCCCTGTGTTTCTTGAATTGTGTATGTTTTTGCATTATTTTCTCGTGCCATTAAGACCCACACTTAGTAGGTGATTTTCGCAATATTCTGGTGTTATTCACAACAATCCAAGACGTTGGGACTGAACTACAAACCTAACAAGTACGTTTCTTCCAGCTTGAGAGAGAATAGCAGTTTTCTACAAGCCCAACTTGCTTTGAACACGACTAAGAATGTTATTCCAAATTATCAACTTTATATTTTTTGGAACCATTGGTGTTCCAAGATACACAAATTTCTCCTCCATTGAGAAAAAACCAAGGAAATATAAATTTTTACTCCTCTAGTAAGGAAAACTCTACTTTTGGAAAAGTTGATTTATTGTCTTGACAAATCTTGAAATAAATCCAGAATAATGCTAATAAAGATAGCATCTTATTTTGAAACTCGACCAAAAATTAAGGTGTCATCAACAACCAAGAGACGGTAATCTCAAGGGCTGACTGTCCAACCCTAATACCTTTGGAAAGGTTAAAATCTTGATATACTTGAAGAAGTGAGGAAAGTCCTTCCATAACTAGAATGAAAATATACGGACTTATTCATTTGCCACAAATGGATGATATTACTAACTATATTAGGCATTTAAGAGATCTTTGTCTATGCAGTCAAGCTCGACTCCAAACAATTTTGTATCTTCAATCTTTACCAAAAGTAGATGCATCTGATGGACAAGATAGCTCCTCCACATGAAAAAAAAATAACACACTAAATCACTAATCAATCACTTCATGGGATTACATTTGGTGATATCTTGAGAACATAGAGGCATTGATGATGGATGAGTTAATGAGATTCACTGTTGGTTTTTGGACCAGTTTACAATCATACTTTTTTTTTTTTATAATAAGAAAAAAAAATTTAAACAAGAAAAGAGTCCATACTATCAGTTATAACCATCTTAAGTTTTTCAAACATAGCTAACTTATTTGCTATGTTATGAGTTAAGCAAATGTAGCCCATATCCTGTTACAAAATATTACATTCAAAAAATAACGGAGCATACTTTATACTTTAAATATCCAAAGGTATGTGAAATAACTGTTAGATAGATTGTAATAAGGGGTTTCAAACCCATTAAGAAAAGAGATTGAACGGTCATGACTATTTCAGACTATTGAAATAGTCATGACTATTGGATTGAATAATCATGACTATGACCATTCCAGTGAATGATTTCCACTGAATGGTTTCCAATAAATAGTCTTCAATGAATGGATTCCAATGAATGGGTTCCAATGAATGGATTCCAAGGAATGGGTTTCCATTTTCCATTGAATGGGTTTCAGTAAATGGGTGCCAGTGGGTCTATATAAACCAAGGCTATTCAGCCATTCAATACAACATTTTTTTTAGTTCTCTCTCTCTCTTGCTACCGGAATCTCTTTAGAATTCTAAGTTAGTTCTTCAGTGCTTTGTTGAATCCTGAAAGTGAATTTGCTTCAACTGTGTGGGGGCAAATATCTCCTTTAAGACAGCAAGTACGCGTTCAAAGCAGTTTATAGTTTCCTTCTCCAAACGAAATCTTGTCTAACAATTTAAAGGAGATATATTGTAAACATGGAAGGAGGATCAGACAACGCTGCTTTGAAGAAGATGATGACCCCAGACTTCGTCAAACTTGAACGTTTTGGCGGCACCAACTACATCCGCTAGTAAGACAAGATGGTGTTGCCTATTCCTCAAATCGGGTACTTGTTTGCTACAATCTTAAAGTCTGAAACATTAGAGAGTATATGACTGTAGATTTGTATGATTATTTGAATTTATAATTGCTTATTTGACGAACCCGTTAGAGGTATGAGAATCAAAGTGACTACAACCAATCCATGTGGTCCGCAGAATTTAGCCTAAGGTGTCATCGTACTCTCTATAATGGTTTCATGAGGAACCAAGTGAGATGTGAAAGGATACATTCTCTCAAGGTATCCCTTGAAATGATAAAAGAGGTGGTTTATTGGTTTTCATTTTTTTTAAAGCATTGTGTCTGGACTGAATGTTTGTTATGGTTGGTATGAATGTGATAGATATAGTTATTGCTTGGATTGAGTTATGTTTTTGATTTTCTATTCTCTTTGTTTTAATGGAGAGAGAAAACCATGTATAGAACCATTATCGAAAAATGGTGTTGAGAATTGTGACCACTGTAGAGAGTGGTATCGGTTCTGGAGTCCATTTCACTTTTTATTGGTGATGGACAGATGTACCAAAGGCAAAGAGGTACATGACCGTATGTGATTTGTATAGTTCCCCTCGTTTCGTGTAGCAATTGAAAATTGGTAAGTTTAGAACTTCCAACTATACAAGGGAATCACATGTTTTGACTACGGATCCTATCCTATTTGGGTATGGATCTTAAGGCTCAATTTTTACAGTAAAAGTTGTGACTTTTGATGGATGATGTTAATTAATAGCATTTCCTGGTTACATATCATTTGGATACAAAGTGGTTTTTTCTGTACAATTCAACTCATTAATTGTTACCTCTTTACACCTCCCACTTCTGGGTACATCTTAAGAGGCACATGGCATGGCTTTTGAAAACCGAATACAATGTTCAAGAAGGCAATCGTGTTGGTTGATTATATATTGTTTGTGATTCATCATATTATTTGCTGCCATGTGTATTAATTTCTCAATCCCTCTAGTCGGGTGGGCGCCGGCCGGTCTTTCGACCAGATCCCCCTAAAAACCATATGTATGGGTCTCCCCGCATGCAGCTCATGCCATTCGAGGTGGCCCAGCCCAGCATTCATTCGCAAATCCTGTAGTGAAATTGAGACTGTTCGACCTCGGAAGCTAATTCACGTGTAGACAGCGTTGTCTGTCGTACCGTCATTCTGTGAACCGGAGACTCAACATTGCTATCACAAGAGTTGCTAAACCTTATGAACAACCTAAGATTCTTACAGAATTTGGAATATAGCTCTACAATTAAATAATAGAGTTTCATTTTGAAAGGCAATGAAAAAGGCTATTGAATTAACTGAACAAGCAGATACAAAAGGAATTCAGGTACAAATTGTAGGGCGTATCGACGGACTTCTTCGTTTGGTTTTCCTGATCTATGACCACCCTCACTCTCTCTAACTAAAATTTGATCAAATTTAAAACTCCCCATCCATTTCTTGATTCGATACCAGTTGTGATTCCCTACCCACTTCGGTCGAGGTGCCCACATTTGATACTCATCTCGAATTTCAGCTTGGGATGTCGAGTGAGACAGAAATGACGGAAGGGCTTGACCACTGCCTGACATGGTTAGATCGCCCGCCTCGCCCAATGAGAAGTTTAAAGTTGAGAAGAGGAAGTTGGCTTTCTCGTCAGAGGGAAGACAAATGGCATATCCCTTTCAGATAATCCCTTTCTTCTTTCTTTTCTCTTCTCTTGGTCAACGAGAGTGCTTTTTTGCTTTCTTCTTTCAATTGACTGCTCTGGCTCAGAAACTTTCTCCACATTGAAAGTGAAACATGTAAAGTGACGAGATATAGTTTGTGATCTTGAGTCTTATTCTCTTTTCGTCGAGATTGCTTCGGTAAATGTAGAAGATCGAAAGCTTTTTGTTGGTCTTTTTTCAAACGTCAGGTTTTATTTGATGCTTTTCACAAATTGTTGTTGATGGTATCGTTTGGTTATGTGATGGGAGTTTTAACATCAATAACCATAGCCTAAAGATTGCATTTAGTGGTTGTATTTGACCGTTGGATGAAACGGTTAGAATAAGAGTTAAATTTACAGCCTTTCATAAGAGTTGCAATGGTTAGATCTGTCCATTAAGCTTTGAAAGATCAGTCCATATGTAATATGTATGGCTTTAATTTATTATAGTTTTTCTTTGATTGTTAGTACATTGGTAAGTTGGACTCAGGAGAATCTGATTGTTAAGATTCAACGTTTTATCCTTCCAATGAAGTGTAAAGATATATATTGGTAGGACGATTCATGACTACTGGTTTGTTTTAATTATTGGTATCATTTAATATTGGTTTTGTCGGTTTGGTTATTTGCAAGAGAGATGATTTTTCAAATGGCTCGTCTTAATCATCTCGTTCTTGAGATAATGTTTTTTGTCTCATATAATATGAGGATGGTCGTTTGTCTACCATATTGTTCTTCTTGTTTCTGTAGAAAGGGAGACAATATCACTATGGTTTTACTGGTTCTCTTAGGATAATGAATGAAGTTGCTTATATGCAGAATTATATTAAACCTCTGTTTACAAGCCTGATTTTCACTCGGGATTGATTAGGTTCAGTAATCCAGTTGTGATTGAGAATCGATTGGCTTAATGGTAGTTAAAACCATATGAAGTTATGTTTTGAAAATCTTTCAAATGAACCGATTAAAAGGGCACATGACTTATGTGTCCCGGTTTTATTATATTGATGCAAAACTTAAAGAATGTCCTTGTTTGTTAGGCGCCATTTTGGATGACTATTTTATGGTTGATTATTATATTGATGGTGGATATATGTACAAAAAGTACTAATGTATGATTGGATTATGGTAAATCCAAGTACTATCTAATAAAGCCATGTGATCATATTGATTGACTATTGAGACAAATAGTATTTTATAATGTGTATTGGTTGGACACACAATTCATCAGTATTTGTGCATATAAGTTATATGGGAACATGAATTTTACTTGAATGCCACACTATATTTGATATGCAAGTAAAGTTGCATGAGTAAGTTAGTATGAAAGTATTTGGATTATAGTTTCTCACAAGGACATTCTCATATTTTATTGGCTTATATCTTTGAAAGTGATAAACCCAAAATGTGAGAGTTATTATGAGAATGTGTAAATTTACATGTTCAGTCTCTTTTTGAGAGAGAAATAAAACCAAGTAAAATGATTAATCTCTACTTGAAAATTGAATCTAACAGATATATTTAGATTCGACTATGTAAATTTAGAAAGATTACCTTCAAATAGATACGTTTAGATTCGGCTATGTAAATATTTGGAAGATTACATTGGTTTCAAAGGTAGCATATACAAACATGTGTTGGTGGGGGTGATTCATGGAATCGTTAATATAAGCCTAAATTATAGGTTCCACCATAGTTTTATTTTTATGGCTTCGTAAGAAAGTCGGATCTGGAGTCATAAGGCTATGAATATAATGATAGATATATAGTGTAATTATTTGTCTTTATGTCGATGACATGCTCATTTTTTGAACTGATTTAGTTGGTGTACTTGAAACTAAAAAGTACCTTACTTCAAAGTTTAAAATGAAAGATTTAAATGAAGTATATACTATTTTAGGAATTAAAGTAAATAAACATAGTGAAGGGTTTGCTTTATGTCAATCACATTATATTGAGAAAACAATAGACAATTTAAGTATCTTGACATCAAAAAAAGCAAGCTCTCCTTATGATTCAAGTTCTAAGACGAATGAGCATTCAGGCAGGGCTGTGGCACAGATTGAGTATGCTAGTGCAATTGGACACTTAATGTATGCAATGCATTATACAAGGCCTGATATAGCCTTGACTGTTTGCAAACTTTCAAGATACACTAGTAACCCTAGTTTAGACCACTAGAGAGCCATTGGTCGAGTCTTTGGATATCTTAAAAAAACTATGAACTTTAGTTTGTTTTATAGGAACTTTTCAACAGTGTTAGAGGGATACACGGACACTAGTTGGATAACTAGTAAAAGTGATAATAAGTCCATATTTGAATGGGTTTTTACACTAGCTGGTAGAACAGTATCTTGAGCTTCAAAGAAGCAAACATGTATCTCACATTCAACTATGAAGTCTAAATTTATAAGGAGCAATAGGAAAAGAAACAGAATGACTTAGAAATATATTACTGGATATAGAGTTGTGGCCACAACCAATGCCAACTATTTTTCTATACTGCGTTAATAAGCCATAATGTCTAATGCTTGTAGTAAAATTTATAATGGAAAGTCTAGACATATAAGCTTACGACATGAGTATATTAGACAGTTGATTCAAGATGGTATAATTATCATACTGTATGTGAAGTCTAACAGTAATTTAACGGATTCTTTTACGAAAAGCTTGCCTAGGGAGCTTGTAGAAGATACATCCAAAGGAATTGGACTGAAACCCTTCTAGTCACCTGTAGTAGGAACCCAACCTTATAAATAAGGTTTAATGGGTAATAACAAGCTACTGTTAAGTGATTGCGAAAGCATTGATATTAATAGCCTAATGGATCATCAATATTAACTGTTATGAGTTAAGGATAACTTCTATGAAGTCTTAATAAGGTTTATGTGAAGTGATAGTATCTATAGTAACATGGATACTAAAGAAAAACCTTATTTATATGAATACTGAAATGATGCTATTTCTAAACAAGAATTTAGGGTTTATTATTGGAAGTATTCATGAAATGAGAATAGAGCACAGGGCTGTAAAAGTGCTACCAAGTTGAAGATTTTGACATAGAATTAATCTTAGTTGTACGTGTGGTATTTTCGATTTTAATATTTAAAAGAATTGGTTTAATGCTGAGTCAACCGCAACCTTCTTTAAAGCTTTGAAATACTTACACTAATTGGAGGTTTAATGCCAAGTCAACCTTCTTGTATACATAACTATATAGATCGAGACAATAAGATAAATATTACAATCTAGTAAGAGATGGTTAGATAGATTGTAATAAGGGGTTTTAAACCTACTAAGAAAAGAGGTTGAACGGTCATTGGAATTGAATAATCATGACTTTTGGAATAGTTTCCAGTGAATGGTTTCCAATGAATGGTTTTCAATGAATGGATTTCAATGAATAGTTTTCAATGAATGGATTCCAATAAATTGGTTCCAATGAATGGGTTTCCATTGAATGGGTGCAAGTGGGTCTATATAAACCAAGGCAGTTCAGTCATTCAATACAATATTTTTTTACTTCTCTCTCTCTTGCAACCAGAATCTCTTTAGAATTCTAAATTAGTTTTTCAGAGCTTTATTGATTCCTGAAGGTGAATTTGCTTCAACCGTGTAGGGGCAAATATCTCCTTTAAGACAGCGAGTACACATTCAAAGCAGTTTATAGTTTCTTTCTCCAAACGGAATCTTATCTAACAATAACTGCCTAAGCCATATATTCACAAGAGTCATCTTGCATCCAATGTCCCAGTAATCTTGCTTGTTGCAGCCCTTGAAGCATTCCTCTTGCATTTGCTTCTTGTGCGTTCCCTGCATAACCATGATCCATAGAAACAAATATAAATTGAGAGATTTTGGAAGATAATGATAGATGCCCATCCAGCTTGACCAGAATCAACTTTGAAACTCCCATCACAAATTAATAAGAAAGTCCCATGTCTATTATAACTAAGATAATTCTGACTGGACAAAAACACAACAGTATTAGTATCCTCAGGGATTTGTTATGAAAAGGAAACATATTAAACTCAGCTAGCTGAGCTCAATATTTGGATAATGCACAAAAGGGTTTTTCTTTTAGAATCCAAATCATTGGCCTTCACAAGTTGGCAGGCCTATATACTGAAACTGGCCTTTTAGTTGGAGGGAAGGCCATAGGAATGGGCCCTGAATCACTTGAGTTTGATGCATGGGAAGTCCATTTATCTTTTACTGCATTTAATATGGATAGTTACTTGCGTAAGTCTTCGGGTGACCCACATAGATGTTATATCAAGAAATTGTATTATGGAGGTAAATGCCATTTACGGTTTGATTATTGTTTACTACTGTAACCCAACCAGATGTTATATCAAGAAATAATATCGTCGAGGTAAATGCCATTTACGGTTTGATTATTGTCTACTACTTTAACCCAACCAACCCAACCAATGAGGAGCATGGGAGGGAGGGAGCACCGCACAGGTGATTCTATCCTACATACAAAAGACTATTATCATTTCTAGTTTAAAATTATACATCTGCTGAGAGATGAGTATATAAAAAAATATAAAAATAATAGAGATCTTCTGGTTGGTATACAGTCATAAATGAGACCAATAAGGAAGAAAAAAAAATAATGAAATAACAAAATTTTGCGTTCCAAGTTTCCATCCAAAACGCTTAGCATATCTCGACGCATCAGTTTTCCTCTTGATTTTTCCTTTTGATATGGAGCTTAGAACATATTAATTACCACAACTTATTTACAACAGCTCTGTTCCAACTCGTGAGGCTGGAAATAAAAATCACCTACATCTGAAGATCTATACAACTCTGCCATAAGCACAACCAAAATAATGAGACCCTGCAAAAGAAATTCAGAACCACTTCATCTCCATAGAAAGAAATCCAGTATAGAAGAAGAAAATTTGTAAACAAAAAGTGTTAATGAAATATAGTATTTAGTTTAAATAGACCTACTCACATTCTGATCAAGCATTCATAGCTCTCGTTGATGCATAGTGTAGCCTTATAGATTCCAATATAGAGCACATATAATTTCCCTCTATTAAGAAATAACCAAGTGTAGCAGTACTATGAAGGTTCTCTAAGGCTAACTAAGGCATGACGATGATGCGTTATTCGTCATTGTCCTCTCAAAAGAGTGTTACCTTGAACTGCATGATCTATAATTTTTTTCCTTTTCTAAACAATAAGGTGATATTTACAGCAAGAAAATAAAATGCATCATTTCACATTGACTGCTGCAGACATTTTCCTCAGCCTCTGAGAAATTTCTGAAAAGGATGGTCTCTCTGCTGGATCAGATGCCCAACTACTTTCCATCAAAGACTTCCATTCAGGATCACACCATGTTGGAACTTGTGGCCGTAACGTGTTGTTCACAATTCCCCCTACAGAGGAAACAGAAGCAACAAGGATGATCAAGGTGGTCAGTGTAATGGACTGCTAATAAATATAATATAGCAAAGTACTAGCTCATGCATTCCTATGGCATGAAGAGAAAAAAAATAGAAAAATATTTATTTCTCATCTTGTCACATCCTTCCCATATTTTACCAAAATTTTCTTGTTTTCAGTAACAATGTAGCATGTCACCCACAATTACAAAAGAATCCAGCCAAAATATTCCCAGTACTTCCACCCAAATTGGATCACTTCAAATGTCAAGGGGCAATTAAAAGGTGTCAAGTTCTAAATACACCTATAGAAGTGTCATTTAGACACCTTAATGTCAATGCAATTTGATATAATTATGCTAATAATGACCTAATATGATAAAACCAACATATAATAAACAAAGCATAGGATATAATATAAGCATATTCATAAAAAATAAAAACTGTAAACATAAATCAATGTGGAGTGTCAAAAAACTCATATAATATAAGCATACAATACAAGCAAATTCATTATATGTTCCTCTATGAATTGGCATACAGAATAACACCAGAAATGGGCAGTTAAACAATAGTAAGAGGTAATCATCTATATATTCAAGAATTTTATATGATGCCGTTGAACAATATTGGCATATTTCACAGACCAATAATTGGGTTAGAAACGGAATCCATTTAATATAATATACAAAAATTATTTCATATAATATTTTAAAAAAAAACTATACACTACGGCGTCTACCCAAGCCACAAGGTGTCCAAGACGATTCCCAGGTGACCAAGGCAGTCGGCTTTCCTGCTCCAAGTAAGGTGTGGGTTAGCCATGGCCCAGAAAATCTGTCTAGATGCCTAGGCGGTGCCTTGACAACTATGCATTGATGAATACAGCATATTCCAAGAACATATAACATAGAATGAATGTAATAAGGATATAAACACCCAAAAAAAGAAGTAAATAATGATGACATTCCATTTAACCTAACAATGATGATCCAAGCTACTGTAATAAGAACATAATATCACTTGAACATGACAAGGAAAAACAAATCTCTAATGGTTTTCTGGTTTTATTGAGCTCATATGTACAAGAATGAACCATAATACGTTACATACAACAACTCAGCCTTATCCCAACTAAATGGGGTCAGAAACATGGATCCTTGTCCTCCAATCAGCTTTCTTCGAGGTCATACTTGATACAAGGCCTAAGCTATACATGTCTTTTCTCACCACTTCTCCTAAGGTCACTCTTTTAGTTCCTTCAATCTGAATCAAATCAATCCTCCGTATTGGGGCATCAAAAGGCCTCCATTGAACATGATCATGCCACCTCAAACGACTTTCTCGTAGCTCATCATGCATCGAAGCTACCCCCAAATCAGCTTTAATATGATCATTCTTTACTTTATCCTACCTAGTTTTGCCATTCATCCATCGCAACATCCTCATCTCCGATACACTGAGTTTATCTAGATGATGCTTCTTAACTGCCCAACATTTCGCATCATACATCATAGCCGCTCGTATGACTGTTCTATAAGATTTTCCTTTAGGCCCCATTTGTTTAGAGGGGACTTAGGTTGGATGGGAGAATTGGGGTGGGAAAATGCTGATGTAGAACTTCAAAATCCCACCCCAATCTTGTTTGGTTAATTTGGGGTGGTGAACTTACAAAAGCTCAGGGGACATCATTAATTGCTTTATCTGCTGATGTGGCACTGCAAAATCCCACCCCTTTGCTATCCAAAATCCTACTAAATTGGTGGGACTTTGGTTACTATTCATGGGAAAAGTAACTTTACCTCAACATTTCCACCCCAACAAAACCCCACCAACATGTGGGTCCCATCTTCCCAACAATCCCACCCCACCTTCCCCTCTAAACAAATAGGGCCTTAAGTTTTAAAGGTATACACTGATCACACAACACTCCAGACGCACCTTTCCATTTCATCCATCCTATTTTAATTCTCTATGAAACATCATCCTCTATATCACCTTCTTTATTTATGATTGAGTCCAGATATCTAAAATAATCACTTTGTGGAATCTCCCTCTCAACAATTTTCACCTCGTTATCCGTCCTAGTGTAACTAAAGTTATACACCACATACTCTGTCTTCGTTCTACTTATCTTAAAACCATTAATTTTTAAGGTTGATCTTCATAACTCTAACTTGGTGTTAACCTCTACTTTTGTCTCATCCACCAAAACAATATCATCAACAAAAAGCATACACCAAGGAACCTCATCTTGAATGTCTCTGGTTAAATCATCCATGAGAAGCGCAATAAAATAAGGGCTTAAAGCTAAATCTTGACGTAACCAAAGATTAATTGGGAATTCACTACCGTGACCCCCCACAGTTCATACACTTGTCACCGCATTATCATACATATCTTTAATTATATCCACATATTTACTTGAAACACTTCTCTAGTACTTGCCAAATTAACTCTCTAAGGACTCTATCATAAGTTTTTTCTAGGTCAATAAAGACCATATGAAGATCCTTCTTGCAATCTCTAAATCTTTCCACAAGTCTCCTAAGTAAATAGCTCTTGTCGTGGATCTTCCTGGAATAAAACCAAATTGGTTCTCCATAATAGTAGTTTCCCATCTCATGTGGGTTTTAATAACCCTTTCCCATAATATCATAGTATGACTCATTAGTTTTATGCCTCTATGGTTATTGTAGCTCAGAATATCACCTTTATTTTTGTAAAACGAAGCCACAATGCTTTTCCTTCATTCATCTAGCATTTTCCTTGTGCTCATAATCTTATTAAAGAGCTTGATTAGCCAAGATAAACCACAGATTCCTAAGCTCTTCCACACTTCTATTGGGACCTCATCTAGCCCTTATGCCTTGCCTTTCTTTTACTTCAAACACCCTCATTTTTCTTATATATCTACGACATAAGGTGTCTTGATGGGTAATGCAATATTCCGAAACACTATTACTCAAAGTATTTTCATTTAGTAAGCTGCAAAAATAACCTTCCCATCTCTTCTTACTGTCCTCATCCATTATTAGTATTTTACAATATTCACTTTTAATACATCTAACATGGTCGAGATCTCTACTCTTCCTTTCCCTCACTTTAGCTATCTTATAGATAGCTTGTTCCCTTTCCTTTGTGCTCAGATTGTTATAAAAATCTTCATATTTCTTCGCCCTTGCTTTACCACGATCTTCTTAGCTTCATTTCTAACAAATTTAAACCTTTGTATATCCACTACATCCTTAGTCCTTTGCCATGTCTTAAAACTAGCTTTCTTAGTCTTAATGGCTCTTTAAACCTCATCATCCTACCACCAAGTCTCTCTAGAGGAATGACGATTTTCTTTTGATTCGCCAAGGACATCTTTAGCAACCTGCTTAATACAAGTAGTCATCTCATTCCACATCATATTAGTATCTCCCTCAAAGTCCCACTTTCCTTGTTCAACCATTTCATCAGTAAATGATAAGTATCTCCTTTTAAGCTCCACCACGTTATCCTAGGGCAAATAAGCTCACCTTTCTTACGATTCTGTGTAACGATGCACATATCCATAACCACTAATCTATATTGTGTGGTTAGGATCTTCCCTGGTATTCCCTTACAGTCCTTACATAACAGTCTATCGGACCTTCTAGTTGGGAAGAAATCTATTTGGCTATGATGCCCACTTTTGAAGGTAACAAAATGTTCCTCTCTTTTCAAAGTAAGTGTTTACAATGAATAAATCATAAGCCACAGCAAAATCTAAAGACTGAGATACACTCCTCATTCTTCTCTACAAAATTGGGAATGGCAATGGAGCATCTCTCTCTACAAAATTACACCATTGGAACGACAGGCACATGAAACTAATATGTGTGTGCATTGATAAAGGGATGATATTATTGATTACATCTACTGCAAGTATGCATAGATTGAAGTAAAGTCAACTTGCACAATTCCTTGATCAAGCGTAGTTACTCTATCAATTGAGAACTGATTCTCAAAGCTAAGTGGGCAGCAAAACCAACCAGTATAGTGGAGTGGCTTATCTGTGGCATAGAAGACCAAAAACCTTAAATAGCTAGATAAGGTTAGGAGCTTGAGGTTGGGTGCTTTCAGAGTGGAGACTACCTAGCCTAAACAGGATGAAACTTAACATCCTATACTATAATCAATGTGAATATTATCTTGACCATTAATTGAGGCACAGAAGCAGCGAAACTTGTAGTTAGCCGCATAGTTGTCCAGGCGCCTTCAGGGTGTCAAGGCAAGGCTTCGCCTTACCGGATGTAGGTAAGGCAACCACCTAGGCTATTAGGCGTTGCCTTGGACGCCTTTGTCCGCCTAAGTGGCTGGGCAGGCACCTTATATTGTTTTTTGTTTTTATATTTTTGTTATATAATATAGATTCTTTTCCTAACTTCTTATTTGGCAGTGTACAGAATTATAATGCTTGTGATACATGGTAACATGGAATCATTGAATCTTAAACCTTGTTATCATAGTTGTCAGAGTGTCGCCTAGGCGTCCGAGCGGTTTTTTCTGGTCTAGGCGGTGATCTGCCTTATGTTAATAAGGCGCCCACCTAGCTCGCCTTTTAACCTGGCCAGTCGCCTTTGCATCATTTTTTTTTTTTTTTTAACTTCAAAGTATATTGCTTTGGGGATTCCATTTGTAATGATTTGATTTGCTTGTGTACAGGATTAAGTACACTGATACTACACAGGATAAGTGACTACAAAAACTCAACAACAAAGTCTCGGTCTCTCACAACTCTCTCTAAAGTCTAAACCCTGCAATAGAAAGGCCGAAAGGGTTTACTCCATTTCCGTTTTAGATAGTTCGAGTTCAAGCTTCTACTTCCTCCTAGGCCGAAAGGGTTTGCTGTATCTTCTTCTTCTTCCCGTGAGCCCTGACGCACTCAATCTGTTTTTCCCCCCTTCATCCCGAGCACTTTCACTTTCAAACTTGGAGTTTGGAATTGCCTCCTAGAACGTCCCAAAATCCTGGCTTTTATCCTATACAAGTGAAGCAGATTCATCACCAAATAGGGCTTGTTTGCTTAGGAATAAGTCTAGGATTGGGTTATATATATGTTGGTTTTCTATGTAATAGGCCACTTTTATGGGCCTAAAATATGGGTAATTGGGTTGCATACGGGATTCCTTACTTGGTTTTATTTTTATATAATTAATGGTCATGTGATCACTTAAGTGATCATGTGACTTGGTCAAGTGGTCATGTGACAACTTAAGTTGGGCTGGATTAGGACTCTATAAGTCCAGCCATGTTTTGAGTTTATTTCCTTTGTTATTTCACTTTCCTAGTCAGTTTAGCTTACCTAATAGGTTAAGGATTGGGTTAGGCCTTTCTATTTTAGTGTAAGAGTCTATTTTTGAGTCTCTTATATAAGGTTGTAAGGGGTCAAGTATGGAACATGAATTTTGATAATGAAAAGGGTTTTTGCTGCTCTATTCCATTGAAGATTTGTCTTGTATTTGATCAAGGCTGGTGGGATTGGTGTTTGATCTAATCGACACCTTGCGGTGTGAAGCCCGGGTGGTTCATTCAAGCTCTCTTTGTTCTTTTGAAGCCCTAATTACAAGTTCAATTCAAGTTTTAATTTTTATTCAAGATCTACAATCAAATAAATTGCTGCCAAGGAAATTCTGTAACAGCAGTGAGTTTGAATCATCCCCATCCCCAACAATTCTTCTTCTAATCCTCCTCTAACAGCCCAAACCCTAAATTCCCCCTTTTTTGTTTTCAATTTTCCCAAGACCTAAATTCTGCCGAGACCTAACCAGACATCAAAACCCACTCATATTTGGACCGAATTCTGCCCTCACCCATTGGAACACTCGATCCAAGCTGCTCCCTCATCTGACCATCATAGACTCTAAAAATTCATCTTTTCCTCTTTTCAAAACCCCGAAACCCTAACCCTAACCTTGCTGCCGATTCTAATTAAAAGGCTTCGACTTGTTAAAACTTAACAAGACCTTCACTGGAAGACTCCCCTACATCAACTTAGCATAACCCTACCATCAAACCCTAGGTCCAATCAAACCCTAACCCTAATTTCACAATTTTCACCTATTTTGACCTAGCCAAATTAGCTAGTTCATAGCAGATCCTGGTTATTGGCTTCTAGCTGGTCTCCTACCAATCTAGAACTACATTAACAAGTCTCCCTAGCAGGAGAACCAAGCCTGCAACCAGGTAATTCTGCGTTTGCGCTTTATTTGAAATCATTATTTGATTGTTGGGACTGTATTAGTTGGGAATCATGGCTCAGTGTTGCAAATTGCGTTTTATCACCTAATATTTCAGGCAAAACGATAGCCATAATAAACAGATTTCACAATCAAAAGGAGTGTACTGCACTGTAACTATAGTGTTTTTATTCATTGCTCAGTATGCTGTAATCGAAAGGAGTGTACTGTACTCTAAGTAGTACACTGTATATATATATATATATATATATTTTTTCATTCCTCTGTATTCTGTAATCAAAAGGGTAGTTATTTTTTATTGCTATGTTTCCTCTTTTACCAAGCAAAGCCTAAATGCAAATCAGTGTTTTTTGTTTATTGCTCTTTCTTTTTCTTTCTTCTTTCCGTGACTTCACATGTTAATGGTGTGTAGTGTACTGTCCTCCTGTGTTTTTGTTCTGGTATTGAGGCTTAAGTGCTTGAGCATAATGGTTAAATGTTAATGGTGTATTTCTGTTGGTAACTTGATTAAGTACTGTATTTCTGTTAATGGTGTATTTATGGTATTGCTCTTGGTTTATGGATTTGTATTTCTGATAAATATGGAAATAATATGCTTCTTTATATCCTATATTATGTCCATTATGTGTTGGTTTTCTCAGATTATGTCATTGCTATTAACACCGAAAAGGCAATAGCAGGCACCTCCAGAGCCCTGATTTTCACACAAACTACCACTTTCATGTGCTGGGAATGAGATCACTTTGTCAATCGGAAATGCTAGATGAAAAGATCCCTTTCCCACCAGGTGTATCAATAGATACTCGACCTTTTGCATTTATATTCCTCATCGCATAACTCCGGCGTGCTATAGTAGGGGCAACCTTTTTTGCAGAAGTTCTTACTTATGTGATGTATTAGGAGTTATCCACTTAGTCGAGTTCAGAATTGTAGG
The DNA here is from genome assembly GCF_018873765.1 of Telopea speciosissima. Taxonomy (NCBI): domain Eukaryota; kingdom Viridiplantae; phylum Streptophyta; class Magnoliopsida; order Proteales; family Proteaceae; genus Telopea; species Telopea speciosissima. Next base: position 33,386,286 of record NC_057919.1, on the reverse strand, counting down.
GGCCAATAACGAGCATAAAAGAAAATGGATGCACTAAAGAGCATACAGAAAGCAACTCAAACAACAGGAGAGGAGCGAAAGAGAGTTGCTAGCATATTTATACCATATTGCATTGATATGATTCTTGATGTAGCACCAAGGATAAAGCACTCGGTGCTGACCTAGGTTTCGACCATCCAAAACCAAAATTTGGTCGAAACCCGGTATTTTTTCCCAGCCAACTCGAGTTGGTGGATTCAAGGCCCAGAAATGAGTTTTTTATATGCAGACTATTTTTGACATTCTCAACACAATACATAAACTATTTCACAACACACACACACACACACACACAAAAAAAAAAAAAAAAACCCCTCAAAATGGTACTTGTGGTTTTACCCAAGTTTACCAGTGTACACTGAATGATCTTGTACAGTGTACAGTTGTACACTAGCCTTATATAAATGCTAACTAGTAAGTGCACATATAGTTAAACTACTAGAAAACTAAATAACTCATTTTAACTATCAAAACATAAATTATACAACACTCACCAATCATTTCCACAAGGAGTTTCTGGGTGAGTCTAATCCACAAGCTGCGTACCACTAAAGATATTGTAACCGTTCCTCCGAAAGCACCACATATGTATCCCATGACATGCTTTAGGCTCAATTGTTCTGATAGTCCATATTGCCCATCTAATCATCTATAAGCCCCATCAACAACTTGTCTGAGATATCCCAATCTAGGGAAGGGCTCACCGAGACTGTAAGAAGGTGGGGCCGTATACCCGAAGACACTGTTGACAAAAGATGACCTACCACTTGATCCATCCCCATATCCATATGTAGCAGAAGATGAATCATGGCCACTCCCATATCCAAATGAAGTAGAAGATCCACTATGGCCACCACCATATCCAAATGAACCGGTGCTCTAAAAGGATAGTCCACCAACATATCCACCATATGGTCCATACGCAACCTGTGATGTTGATCCGACGCTCTAGAAGCCACTATAATGATGTTGTGCTGGACTGGGGGTCTCTAGAGGATGGCACGCCCAAATCCTTTAGTCTCTCCCAAACTCATGGCTTCCATAGTACCAGACAAGCTTGATATATCCATCTCAGATGCCTCATCAGTAGGTCTGAACCACTTGCGAGGACCTCGAATGTAACCTCCGGAGGTACGTACACCATGATCATCTTGTGTTGCATGAGAAAATTGAGACTCCCCTGTAAATCTCTGTGGATCTGGCTCCTGAATTATCTGGTCCTCTGAACTGCATAAGGATGCTAATCTGGCATTATCATCATAATACTCACCAGTATCACCACCATCATCATCACCACCACGACCATCATCATCATCACCACCACTATCATAACCCTAAGTCTATATAGGTGTTTGAGTGCATCCGCGGAATGGGACCACTCATCATCATCAGCTTCACTACTACCAAGGTGTGCCTTGAATGGACGTGGGATCTGTGAATGAACTCTGCCCTCTACTGCCATATACTCATCAACACCAATACCTACCTGTGAAGCAATCTCGTTGTTGGGCTGACCCCCAACCTCATCTAATAAAGGCTCACCTCAATCCCTAATCCATTCATAAAGGGGATTCTCATCAACTTCGTCAACTTGGAATATTTCTAGTAACTCAATTAGGTTTGTATCGTGTTCCACGCCAAGTCATATGTGCTTCTCTCTCAATCTCATATTATAATGCACATAGATCAAGTCCTCAGGTCTCTTAGCACCCAATCGCGTCCACCTCTGGTAGCGTATGAGGTTGAACGTACTCCAGTTACACTCACATCCAGTGGTGAAACATGTCTGGGAAAGCACTCTAACTGCTATCTTAGATAGGTTGGGTGAATCTCTGCCATATTGCAACCAGAATTCAGTTGGATACGAGCATTAAAGATTATTGTTAGGTAATAGTAAATAAGGGTACATACTTAAATATGAATGTAAAGACTAAGGTGATTGGACCAACCAGGAGCAATGCCATCCCAAGCTATTGTTGCCACTGTCCAGCCAAAACTCTCAGTGACATCCCTAAAAGCTTTCATTTGTATCCATTTCAGTTATAGGAACCAGTGTTAGCATCAATACCAAAAAGTATAGTTGCATAAATTTTTTCCTACTAAACAATAGTTGATTCTCACCTCGCCATTGATAACCCCTTGTTTAGTTGGATTTGGCTCAAACCTAGCAACCACTGTATGAATTGCATCCATCAAATCTTGTCTCATCCCAAGTCTATGCTTGTAGTTGTACTTAGGATTTAGATAGTATGTTGAACACGGTGCAAAATACCATAATAAGAAACTAAATGACAATCACAAATTGACAAGTTGAATTGAAGTTAATAAAATAACAACTCCCCAGCCTTATGTAGTGGATGCATGAGCTGCCTCTCCCATCGTTCCCTAATAATCTAATTAAGCTTTGTATTACCCCTTTATTAATTGTCTCAATCTGCATCTTCATCATATCAATAGCTGCCCATAAGTGTGGTAAGGTGGGCTTCCTCTATTGGTCCACCATTTTCAACAGGGAGACAACTGAGTCTAAGATCTTTACGACCTTCTTGATATCATCCCAGAACCTGTCACTATAAATGGTGGTCTGGGCTATCTGACCTCCATAGACCCCTACCAGTTAATCATTCCTCAAAAGCAAACATCGACCTAAGTCCAGCCTTCTTCATCTCAAAGCTTTGAAGAGTGATCCAATTAGTTGCAAAGCGTGTAATCCCTGGCCTCACTAAGTCACCACCACACTTGCTCCTAAACATTTGCATGGTAAATCCATGATTATAGGTGAAGGTGTTCACTTGTCTTGCCTTCTCTACCACCCTTTTCACAAGTTTCAAATTCCCCATGTCCTTCAACATGAGATCGATGCACTGGGCTGCACATGGTGTCTAGAAGAGTTAGGTACATGGAATTGTTCATAAGTTTTTCCCCTGCCTTCTTAAAATTTCTCCTGTTGTCAATGTCAACCTATACCACTTTATCCACTCTCACATCCTTCACTTCTTTCAACAACTTGTAAATATATTTTGCATTCTTCTTTTCCTTGGATACATCAACAGAGTTGAGGACCACAATCCTCCCATCACAATTTAACATGAAGTTGATGAACTGTCTAGTGGGTTAATGTAGTCTTAGATAGGTAGGACACCTACTAGGAGCCAGACAACCAGGACCTGTTGAGCTGCTGGTTCGATGGGGGCAGAGTTGAGGTTTAAGGTCAAATTTAGGGTTAGGGTTTTGAAAGGTGGAAGATGATGGAATCTAGGGTACGAAATCAGGTGGTTGAATGGGCTTAATATTTAGGTTGAGTATACGTAGGGTGGAGGGGAATATATTCAGAAAGTTACAGCTAAATCAGATGGTTAAATCTGATGTTATGAAGGTTTCCTAGTTTGAGATAGGAGAGAGGGGTAAAAGAGTTGCAGACAATTGGATGGGTGGATGGTACTAAAATTTGGATCGAGTCTCTCTTAGGGTTTGAGGAATATTCGATCAAAATTTTAGTAGGTTCTAATGGTTAGATTTGGCTGGGCAGCATTTTCGCGAAAATCACCTTGCATGTGACCTTCTAGAAGGGGATAAGAATAGTTGCAGGTTGTAGGGTTCTAATGGATTTATGGTATTAATGGTGGATGAGGAAGGTAGTAAGGATTGAGTATTAGCAATGGGGATCGATGGGGGTGGGTTTAGAGGATTAGGAGAAGGGTAATGGTTAATAATGTCAAATACTAACTTGGAGTTGTAGGTCTTCAATGGCAGCAGCTTGAAGACTAGAAACAGGTCCTCCCGATCTACAAGATGCAAGGAGTCGATTGGAGGTCCACCAATCCTTTATAACAGATCCTCCCGGTCTACAAGACGCAAGGAGTCAACTGGAGATCCACCAGTTCCTTCACCTTGATATGACTCACAAGGCAACACTCAACAAAGCAAGGCAGCAGCAACAATGGTAGCAAGCAAAAGCTATTTTTATTAATCAAATTCGTATTCAATGTTTTCCCCCCTTACAACTTTATATAAAAGACTCAAAATTTGACTCCTACACTCAAAAAGAAAGGCCTAACCCAATCGTTAACCTATTAGGTAACTTAAACTGACTAGGAAACTGAAATAGACTCAAAATAGTGTCCTAATCCAGCCCAACTAAACAATTAAAAGACAAACTACTAAAATCACTTAAATTGAACCACTGGTTCAAACCAACTTTGGACCGGTTCAATTTCAAACATTAAAAACATGAAAATAAAACTAATTTCAAACATTAAAAACATGAAAATAAAACTAAGTATAGGACTAAAACATCTAATCCCGTATGCAACCTAATTACCCATATTTTAGGCCCATAAAAGTGGCCTATTACATAGAAAACCCATGGGATCAAAGGCCCAACATGTATATAACCAAACCCTAGACTTATTCTTAATAAAAAGAAGCCCAGTTTGGTGATAAATCTGCATCAATTCTCCCTAGCTTGAAAAAATTTGTCTTCGAATTTTGTAGTGATGAGAGGAAAACAACATGTGAGTAGCAGCTTTGACCATTCCCCAGCAGAATTCTGATTGCTTGTAGACTTTAGGGATGTAGTCTTTAAGGCGTAGAGCTTTCTCTTCAAAGAACCATGGTGGCAAACTCTATGTGCTCAACCTTTGAATCAATATCAACTGTATATATCGTGTCTGTAGAGTCTTTAATAGTGGTAACCTTTTCATCTAAGATTTGAGGCGCAAGTTGTACCTCTTCAAGAACAGCATCTTGAATGCCAACGATTTCCTGTGGAGTGCTCTCAACCACCTCTTCATCTTTTGTTGTTTCAGCTTTGTCTACTTTGATCTCTTCGACATTGACCTCTTCAGTAGAAACTTCTACATGTTGACTCTCCGTCTTTGAAGCTTCAGGCATTGTCTCTTTCTTTTCATCACAATTCACTGTGATCACTTCAGCTTTGTCTTCAACTTGTGCTCCCTCAATTTCCTTTGGCAATGTACATTTGTATTCAGCCGTTGATTTAACACTGGTGATGTCAGATTTCCAACACTCTTCCACTTGCAAACTGAATCTTATTGATGGAGGCTTCAAGTTGTCTTCAGATTTGAAGGCCTTTTGGAGGTGATGTTGTCGAAGGGAATTTATTTGACCTTGTTGTCGAGCTATGCATGCCGGTGGTAAATATTTCTACTCATGCTTCATCTCAGCCCATGTAATAGGCGTATTACCTTCATACTGAAGATCTCTCTCAGTAGTTCTCCACCACTCATGGGCTGGCCCCCCTAGATTAATGCGAGCTAATTTCATCTTCCTAGGCTCAGATAAATCATACCAATCAAAATAATCATCTAAAGCAGCTAACCAATCATAAAATACCTGTGGATCATGGGTACCACCATATTCCTTCAACTCGAACGCCTCTGGAGGTCTAGGTCGTTCCCTGGAGTCTCTATATTCTCTATACCTGTCTTCCCTGTGTCTGTCTCTGGGATCTCTGGATCGATCTCTGTTATCCCTAGATCTGTCTCTGTAATTCCTATTTCTTCCAAGGTTCCTTGTATTTCATAATTAACTTGATATCTGTCCTCTTCAAGGGGATCACTGCTGTCCCTAAGAGGTGCGATCTGTTTTTGCTCAATTACTTGCAACCTTTCAGTGATAATTCTAGTCTCTTCAGTTAAGGTCTTTTGATCAGCAGTAAACTTCTGAAACATCTCTAACATTGCTGCCATAGAATCGGGTAGGGGTGGTAGTGATGGATTAAGCACTGGATTGCCATGTTGATCCACGGCTCTAATACCACTTAATATAGTCCTAGATAGGTAGGAGACCTACTAGAGCCAGACAACCAGGACCTGTTGAGCTACTAGTTCGATGGGGGCAGAGTTAAGGTTTTAGGTCAAATTTAGGGTTAGGGTTTTGAAAGTTGGAAGATGAGGGAATCTAGGGTAGGAAATCAGGTAGTTGAATGGGCTTAATATTTAGGTTGAGTATGGGTAGGGTGGAGGGGAATATATGCTGAAAGTTGCAGCTAAATCAGATGGTTAAAACTGGAGTTATGGAGGTTTCCTAGTCGACATAGGAGAGGGGTAAAAGTGTAATTTCAAACAATCGACTGGGTGGATGTTACTGAAATTTGGATCAGTCTCTCTTAGGGTTTGAGGAATATTCGATCAAAATTTTAGTAGGTTCTAACGGTTAGATTTGGCTAGACAGAATTTTCGCAAAAATCACCTTGCATGTGACCTTCTAGAAGGGAAGAAGAATAGTTGCAGGTTTTAAGGTTCTAATGGATTTATGGTATTAATGATAGATGAGGAAAGTAGCAAAGATTGAGTATTGGCAATGGGGATCGATGGGGGGTGGGTTTAGAGGATTAGGAGAAGAAGGGTAATGGTTAATAATGTCAAATACTTACTTAGAGTTGCAGGTCTTTAATGGCAGCAGCTTGAGGACTAGAAACAGGTCCTCCCGATCTACAAGATGCAAGGAGTCGATTGGAGGTCCATCAATCCCTTATAACAGATCCTCCCAGCCTACAAGACGTAAGGAGTCAACTGGAGATCCACCAGTCCCTTCACCTTGATATGACTCACAAGGCAACACTCAACAGAGCAAAGCAGCAACAACAATGGCAAAAAGAAAAAGCTATTTTTATTAATCAAATTCGTATTCAATGTTTGCCCCCCTTACAATCTTATATAAAAGACTCAAAATTAGACTCCTACACTAAAAAGGAAAGGCTTAACCCAATCCTTAACCTATTAGGTAACTTAAACTGACTAGGAAACCGAAATAGACTCAAAATAGAGTCCTAATCCAGCCCAACTAAACAATTAAAAGACAAACTACTAAATCACTTAAATTGAACTACTGGTTCAAACCAGCTTTGGACCGGTTCAATTTAAAACATTAAAAACATGAAAATAAAACTAAGTATAGGACTAAAGCATCTAATCCCGTATGCAACCCAATTACCCATATTTTAGGCCCATAAAAGTAGCCTATTACATAGAAAACCCATGGGATCAAAGGCCTAACATGTATATAACCAAACCCTAGACTTATTCTTAATGAAAGAAGCCCAGTTTGGTGATAAATCTGCATCATAGGTCCAGTCCAATCATCACACATCACACATCACAGTCACTCCATAATGCTCCCACATTGACTTCAACTCATCAATATACTCCATCAAGTCTTCCTTGTGGTGGGGCAAGTAAACATTATACATTTCATATGGTGTGGGCCCCTTCACTCTGAGCCAACCGTAACTATCTTATCTAACATGTGCTGATAATATGGCCCCCTTAGGTGACATTGGTTGGAATACTATGGTAGAAAGCCTACTTGGAGAAAGCAATTTCCACTTTCTCCTTCACATTAGTCCACATCTGTTTTAATCTCTTTTGTTTAAACTCTAGTCTTGGAAAGAGTGCAGGCTCCGTCTGAAGGACATCAACAGCTGGGTTACGGGCTGGGGGTGTGGTGGAACCCGTGGGGCAGGGGCCCGTAAAGCTAGGGGGGCGTGGGGCTGGTTCTGGTTCTGAGGCCCTCACACTCTGGCTCCTCCTGAATGGAATCTCTGGCTCTTAATCTCTCAACTTCCTCCTTTGGGGTTGCTCTGGCTCTAGCTCATCTCTGGCCTATCTAGATGAACCAGATCCCCCGGCCATCTATAACAGTCTTTCTTGCTGAATCCTAAATTACTCTTTGCTCTCCATCTTTGCCCTCATTTGTGTAGCCTCTGTCACTGTTCCTACATCATCATACTCATATTTGCTCATCACTGTCATAATCCTACTTCCCTAACTCAGGATACTTGTCTAGACATGCTTCATCAAACCCATCCCTGGATGTCATCTCCCTCCTAGCTTCTACTCCGCCCCTCAGATGCGTTGCCATAACTATCTTTATCTCACTTGGCACATTAGGGCAGCCTATGACATTCCTATCTCTACCAGCAAGATGCCACTTCAATCTAGTGGCTCTACCTCCCAATATTTGCTTCCTACAGTAATTACACTCTGATTTTTTCTTGTCAGTTGAAAGGGGTCTCCCATGCAGCCATGCAATGTCCCCCATTATGCAATACTAGTTTTTACCATCCTATTGCAACAAGAACACTACAAATATGACTCCTAAACAACAACAAAGGATATTCTAAATTTTCCCCAAAGTATGCTATTTTTTGCCTTTTTAAAATTATTTTAATGATTACGTATTAATTAATTAAAATAAATTAAGAACATCACAATACTAATCAAATACAGCTGAAAACATATTCTATATACTTTTAACTATATTTCTACATTTTAAACTAAAATAGAATATTTCTCTTATTTATTTTCAATTTTTTTAATTTCAGAAATTATTTTTAAAAATCAGAAAATTTAAATAAATAAATAAAAGTAGAAAAAAAATCCGACACCGTCACGCTGTAGATCAGGGTGATATAAGTCATATATTAAATTGTTATCCATCCAACAAATATAAGTCATATTTTTTAGAAAATATGTTGTACGAAAATAGTTTTATAAAACAGAAAATTAAAAACTTAATTGGCCAACCAAAAAAAAAAACCGACTCTGTAGAGTCATAGATCAGGCCATTGAAGCTAACATATATATAAATTGATTTTTGAAAATAAAACACTGTTACCTTTGAGATTCAAGCTTCAAAATCTCTTCTACGAAGCTTGATAGAACTTGTAGCTGCACAAAATGTCAAAATTGAGCAAAGAAATCAGAGTTTTTGGCCCAAAAGATCACTCCCAGTATCCAAATTGTCAGCTCTAGTACCTCTCGGTCGAAACTGCTCAAATTGAGCAAGTTTCGACCGAGATATGTGACTTTAACAAGAGTTTGACCATGGTTCAACACTGCTTCGGTCGGAACAATGTCGAAACCAGTCAAAATTAAAGTCGACCATCAACTCGTCTCGGTTGGCTGTGAAATCGGGTTGTCTCGGTCGAAATTACATGTTTCGACTGAGTTCTTCTTCCATGTGTAGCACATAAATAGAATTATATAATTTCTAATATGTTATTTGGGCCTTTGGCTATTTGCTATACTGGTAGTAGTAAATATAATGGAAACATAAAAAATAAATAAAAAGAATTGACTACTATGCTTGTTATCATGTTGTATCTGGTTATACCATTATAGTATTGCTAATTCTCTGCTAGAATCAAATTCTAACCCTATGTGATATCAAATATCATTGAACTGAATTACTGAAATATCTTTGATGTAGATCACAGGTCCATGTGTAGCCGCAGGAACAAGCTCCAAAACTAGCCCATTGTAGGATTCAACTGTTGTGAGAGGCAGCCTGGTCTGATGATGTGGCAGGTTTCTGTTGGTTCGATGGAGCATCTCATAAGGCTGCCCCAGCCCATAGAGAATCATGAAGAAGAGAAGGAATCAAGACAGATTTTTTTATTAAAAAAAAAAAAGTTACTGTTCATGTGAATAGTGCTGTGGGTTATATGGACAGCTGGCATGGAAGATTAAATGCTGCCAATATCATATTTCTAATCTCTATTTCATTAGTTTCTATTTTAGTTACCTTCTAATTTTGTTACTTAGCAAAGTTCAATTACTTGCAACTCAAGTCTCAGCTCTTCTAGAGACTTTCCATTTTTATCGTTTCTATTTTGGGCTCAACCCTTGAGTCTATATAATGTAATGCCCTAAGAGGCCTCCACACAATTTAATGAATGAAGTTATGTTGCTGTTTTGCAATGCATTGTCGTGAGAGAGGCTGAGAAGGGTGAGAGACCCAAGGCTGAGATAGCCAATCCCCTCCTATCCCTATCCCCCCTTCTTCTATCTTTTATTTTCCAATCAATCTATGTGTGCTTGATCTACTGCAAATCTGAGTATGTTCAATTGATCCTACTGTAGAGTGGTTCTAACTTGAACTACTTCTACATTAATCTTCTTTGTCCAATTTATAACATATAGTTTTTACTGCTAGTTTGTTCTGAAAATCGGCCGATCTTACAATGGATGTTAATTTATATGTAACTACTGGTTTCTTTAATTGGCTGTTAATTTACTTATGATGTTTATGATGTGTCCATACTAGAGATATGGGATAGGTAGGAAAAACACTAGGGCATCTTGTTGCCTAGGCGCCCCTCCGGCCTTCACCACCTTGGGTCACCTTGGTGCCTTAACTATGGTTAGACGTTTTTTTCTGCAAAAGTACCGCAGGCCTATAGCCAGACAGCCAGCATTGATGAATTAATTAGATGTCAAAAAACACAAGGTTTAACCAAAAGAGGGAGGAGGGACTATAGAATGGATAGCTGCAATCATTAAATTCAATAAATTTTGATCGGAGATGTATGCGGGAGGGTATATAGGTAGGTAGGTCACAAACACTTGTTTTATTGCACAACCTGTGCAATACAACAGAAAGCATGGCAGATCCAAGTATGCTTATGAAGCAAGAAAATTGTGATTTAGTGAGCCTTCTGTAGCTATAAATGTAAGAGACTGGTGGCAATTCATATCCATTAGTTAAAAGCTTAGAACTTCAACAAAATGCTGCCTACCTATAATAGAAGCACAATGCATATTGGCATAAGGTTCCTCGCCAGTAAGCAATTCCCACATGATAATCCCAAATGAGTAGACATCAATCTACAACAACAGGGGATGAAAAAAACATAAGACAAAATACCACATAAAATTGAAGAGACCATAAAAGACAAGATACACAAAATATAATCTGAAAACTTCACAAGCATGATAAGATTGACCTTACTTTTTCTGTTACCATGTTACTTTTTCCACTAAGGAGTTCAGGTGCCATCCATGGTAAAGTTCCCCGGACGCCTCCTGACACTAAGGTGTGTTGTCTTACTTTCGATAATCCCAAATCACCAATCTTATAAAGAACGTAAAAAATAAAAATAGATTCAGTACCACACACCTTTCAAAGATCTGACAGAGTATCAGTACTAACCCCAAATAATTTACAACAGAACCAGATGAAGAATGAATATTGCAAGAGTCCATACAGAAGAACAGAGAAGTAACTCGTCCCATAATACACTTGTAGTTAGACACATGCCAAACGCCCCCCCCCCCCCCCAAAATAAAAAAGGGAAAAGAAAAGAAAATTACATAAATCAAAAATATATAAGGAGTTGTAGAACTTGGACATGAAAACATCTTGGGCTCGGATATGCAATTAGACAAACTGCCTCAACAAACATAGAAATGCCTACAGATCTGTACAATAGACTTCATTTATCATAGACATAAAAGGGCCTACCAGTGTACAAGGCTCCCGCCACTGCGGAGTCTGGGGAGGGTCATATTGTATGCAGCCTTACCCCTGCTTTCGCAAAGAGGCTATTTCCAGACTCAAACCCGTGACCACTTGGTCACAATGGAGCAACCTTACCATTGCACCAAGGCCCGCCCTCATTCATTTATCATAGACATGTTACTAAATACACTTAGTTCAAGTAAAATGCAGTAAAAGGAGGATACATATAAAAGAGACGAGAGAGAAATATCTAAAAAGTTGTGTCTAAAAGAGATGATGCCTTTAAGGATACATATAAAAGAGACGAGAGAGAAATATCTTAAAGTTCTGTCTAAAAGAGATGATGCCATTAAAATTATGTAAAAAGAATAAGATACTAATTGGATAAAATGAATATTTATTATAAATTAATTTTCTCCAAAGATCACTATTGGAATATGAGCATATCATTGTGACTTTAACCAAATTTTAGAAAACACAATTTCCTTACTATGTGGGTCATGAGCTTTCTTAAACACGATTCCACTGATGAAAACTAAATTATTCCAGAAATATTCTGGAACTGAAATAAATCACAGACTTTCATTACAACAGCTCAACAAAATTCACTAATAAATGGAAAAACATAACCAACAAAAGAGAGAAACCCAAAAAAAAAAAGAAAAAAGAAATCATCGACACACTTACCTTGCACACGGGTCTTTGGGGATCTCTCATATTTACAAGCAGATTTTCACATTTCAAATCAAAATGAACAATATTCTTTCCATGCAAATACTCCATTCCAAATGCAGCATCCATAGCTAAGATGAGTCTCTTACGACGATCGATCGTCCTGTTCAAAGTTACAATGAGGTCAACGTGACACTTTTCATGCTCCACACATCAGTCAACAGTAACAATTCCAAAATGTGAGAATGTTATTTATGACTATCCAAACTATCTACCTGTCTTTCTTTTGCAGAAATTGCTTCAAAGATCCATTAACCATGAATTCCGTCACAGTTGCCAGAGATCCATCAGGACCATCACGAACTATACCATAGAAAGATACAACATTCGGATGATGCAATGAACTCAATATCAAAGCCTCCTTCCAGAAATCAGCAATCTACCAAACAAAATAAACAGAAAAGAAGTTTAGCATGAACTACTAAAGTAAGACTGTAAGAGTACTGAAAAAATTTCCAAAGATTTACAACCTACAAGACCAATAAGTAGAAACTAGAAAGCCAAGCTTCTTAGAAAGAGTTTTACTAAAAGTTTAATTATATAAAGTTAGAAAAGTAATTACATGAATACAGAGGTAAGCAAAGAACATTGGCCGGTGAATGAGGTCAACCAAGACTACAAGTTCAGCAGAAAGGTGGGACACAGAAGCAGAAACTAGGCTTCCTTTTGCTGTTGTTAGCAATCCAATTTATCTCTATCTTATCTTTATCTCCAGAGTCAGTCTTTTGATAAAACAGATAAGGTTGTATGCAATTAGTTCCTACAATATCCTATTTTGGGCTAGCAAACACTATAAATACTTAAGGGCCTATGGCCTCCCCCAATAATTCCATAAATCTTAATATGGTAAAACATTGCTAAAAACCAGAAGTGCGGTAAAATATCCATTTGTTATGATGTCCAAAAAAATATTTTCATTTAGAACAGTTTTGACAGCATTCGCACACACCAAATTAAGTTTGACTGGTACATAACTCCTTCAATATAAATAGATTTAAGCAATCTTGGACATGTTGGAAAGCTATCAAAACAAAGCTTTCTAACAAATCCAAGATTGCTTAAATCTGATTTATATTGAAGGAGTTATGTTCCAGTCAAAAACCTTATTTGATACCATGTCCAAGAACAATATACAGTATCAAACTTGGATCAAAACCACAAGTAATATTCTTAGTGTTCTCTATGTGAAACTAATGTATGTATTGGGTTTAAAATGTCAAAAATAGGCAGCACAACAAGAATAAGGGCAAAAAAAAAAACTTCTGGGCCTCGAAACCAAGGTTCAAGTTGGCTTGAAGAAAGTCCCAGGTTTCGACCAAGATATGGTCAAAACCGAGAACCCAGACGAACTCGATTTCTGGCTGGTCGAAACCTAGTTGGAACCCGAGTTTTAGAACCTTGGTCCGGAGTACTATGTGATCAGCATATTCCTTAAAAGCTTAAAGAAAAATTTTATAAGACTGCCATATGACCGGCTACAATGTATGGTGCGAATGTTGGGCAGTTAAGAAGCGTCATATAGATAAACTAAGTGTAGCGGAGATGAGGATGTTGAGATGAATGTGTGGCAAAACTAAGAAGGATAAAGTAAGAAATGACCAAATTAGAGCTGAGTTGGGAGTAGCTCCAATTCATTATAAGCTACGAGAGTCGTTTGAGGTAGCATGGCCATGTTCAATGGAGGCTTTGGGTTGCCCCAGTACGGAGGAGTGTGATTTGATACAAATTGAAGGAGCTAAAAGAGCTGCTGTTGATTTAGTAGTAGCTACTATGGATTCAGTAGTGTGCTTGGTGGATTCCAAGTGAAGGCTAAGGTGGATTCCATAGTGGAAATGTGAATTCTCTTCAAGAGTTTTGGTGGATTCCAAAACCAGCGAAGGTGGATTCCCACCGCATTATCCCTTCTATCTTTCAATTTATTATATTCAAGTTCACAGGTCAGATTTCTGTCAAATACTTCATCCATGTGGCACCTCTATTATAACTCAATTTTCTGGTTTGTTCCCCTGTTCTGCGATCCTGTTTGTACTAGTCTCTAGCTGGATTTTTCTGGTTCAGCATTAGTATACATAAATTGGTATCATCAAAGCTATGGCTAGCATACAACACTCTCAATTTGTTGACCAAAAAGTCAAACAACTATCTGACAATGTTGCTGTACTGAAAGAGGAAAGGGTTGAGGATTATAATCCCCCCAAGACCTGACCACCCTGATATTCATAGAGATGAGAAGGGAATACCTTCTCATTCTACAGCTAATAACAATTCTAGGGTCATAGGAAGGGCCGCCGCCTTCAGACCACCTACACAAGAAGTTTCTTTAGAAAATCACATAAGCACTATTGCTGAAAATAGTAAGAAGGATTGATGACGCACAAAAGGTCAATCTGGAAATCAAGGAATACAATGGGAAACTCGATTCCCAAGTGTTCTATGATTGGCTTGCCTCTTTCAACGATTATTTTGATTGGCACAGTTGGACCTAGATGAGAAAACTGAAGCTTGCACGAGCCAAACATCCTGGTCCTGCCAAGGAGTGGTGAACATAGCTTTCATGGCGACAAGGCAACCCAAGGCAGTGGCCAGTCGCCATGTCACCTAAGCGATGCCTAGGCAACCAAAGTATGCACATACAAAAGGGGGGAGAGTTACATGTTAAGATGTAATTTTTAGGGAGGGTTAGGTCTAAATATTAAAATTTCTTTCTCTTAGCTTTACTTTTACAGGTCATTTGTGTAAAATAAAATGTTCAGTTCCTTTACTTGCATATATGTGAAAAATAACAAGATATTGGCAGTCTTTTTTTATTCTTCTTCTTTTCTGCAACTCCAACAACACAGTGGTTGCCACTTTTTTTTTTTCTGCAACTCTGGAAGCAAAGTGGCTCCCGCTGCAACTTCTTCTCTTTTCCCTCAATTTTTTCCCTGCTTTTCGATCTTTTTGCCCCCTTTTTGCCCTTTTTGTGAAAGATTTTGGAACCTAGGCACTGAGACAACTTGGCAGTTAGTCACCTAGGTCCTGGAAAACCGCCATTGGAGCCTAGGCAACACCTTGACTATAGTGGAGAATGTATGAGCATCAATTACGTGTTTGTGACATTGAACCTACCACATGGGAGGAGATGAAAGAAAATTTGAAAACCAAGCATCTTCCTCCCAGATTCAGGGCCAGATTTCACGACAAGCTCAACACTTTGCAACAGGGTAATCTGTCAGCAGCTGACTACATGGAGTAGTTTGATGCAATCAGTTCTCGTACCATGCTTGATGATGGCATACAGCTGGTCTCACATTTTTAGTCTAGGTTGAATTCTGATATTAGAAAAGAGATTAATGTACATGACCCATACGACCAACAGGATTAATTCCAAAAGGATTTGCAAGCATAATATACTTAAAAAAACTCCCTTCTAGGAGGTTCGTAATACTACAGGAAGACTGATGATATTCGGGGAATTGTGACATGTCCATGTCTATGAGACACCAACCAAGCTTTATTTATAATAGAGTAAGATTAGGTATAAGTACAACAGTGCCCCCTAGGACAAACACTTAAGAAACCCTAAAGACAATTCTATCCTTACACCCACATTACAATACTCCCCCCCTCAAGTTGGTGCATAGATATCACACATGCCCAACTTGTATACAAAGGATGAAAAACCTTACTACTAAGATCTTTAGTAAACACATCAGCCAACTGATCACCAAATTTAACAAATGGTATACAAATAACACCATGTTCGAGTTTTTCCTTGATGAAGTGGCGGTCAATCTCCACGTGCTTAATCCTGTCATGCTGAACTGGATTATAAGCAATGCTAATAGCTGATTCACTATCACAATACAGCATCATAAGAAGTTGGATGGAAACACTAAGATCTTGAAAAAGACTCTGAAGCCATAACAACTCACAAATACCATGAGCCATAGCATTAAATCCTGCTTCAGCACTTGATCTAGCAACCACAACCTGTTTTTTGCTACACCAATTAACAAGATTCCCACCAACATAAGTACAATACCCTGAAATCGACCTCTTATCATTAGGAGAACCAGCCTAGTCTGCATCTATAAAGGCTTCAACACGCATGTGATCATGCGGAGAGAAAAGAACACTTTTACCTGGAGCAGACTTCAAGTATTGCAAGATGTGAAATACTGCTTCTATATGAGTAGAATAGGGATCATGCATGTACTAATTGACTAAACTCACAGCATAAGCTCTATCAGGACGAGTATGAGAGAGATAAATCAACATGCATACCAATCTTTGATATCTGCCCTTGTCAACCGGTTCACCCTCATTAGTTTTGAGATGTGCATTGGCTTCAAGGGGTGTATCTGCAGGCTCATACCCGAGCATCCCTGTCTTACATATGAGATCAAGAGTGTACTTTTGTTAAGAGAGAAAGATACCTTTTGATGAGTGCGCAACTTTGATACCAAGAAAATAACGTAGGGTTCCCAAGTCCTTAATCTCAAACTCCTTTCCCAGATAAGACTTTAGATGGGATATCTCAATAGGGTCATTTCCAGTAACAACAATGTCATCACCGTAGACAATGAGAACAGTAAAGTGATCACTTGATTTCTTGATAAATAATGTGTGATCAAGGTTTTAGGTGTCGCTTTCGCCCCTGGTTTCGCCAGGCCACGAAACCGAGTTCTGCCAAAAATTCGGCGAGTTGGTGTATTTTTTCCCGTCTTGACTCAGTAGTGGGTTTCAATGGCCATATGGTCAAGATAGGTCCTGAAACTTGACACTCACCCTATTTTAGGCCTTCTAAATACAATGGAAACATTAGTGTTTAGAAATTCAAACCCAAAATAGTACTTTGACTTCGGACCCTAGGTTGGTAGTTTATGGCGTAGGTGAGCTCTATCCTAGGCTATTCCACACAAGATTTAGAACACATAATTAAAGTAGAGGTGTAAAACAACCTAATTAAGCATTAAAAAATAAAAAACATCAAACCATAAACCATTTAAGCATTAGGCATCATATTCAGAATCATATATGGTGATGGTTTGATAGTTTGTTAATAATTGTTAGAAACTTGGAAAGAGACATAAATCAAACAAATATAAGTGTAAGTGTGTAACAAGTCCTACCATTTGAGAGTAACTAGTACTGAAATGAGTGTCGGTGGACATTGTATCACATATAAAAAATACACAGTCAACCAACAAGAACTGATCATGAATCTCTAAAAATAAAACACCAAAACTCTCTCTTGATGTTGAAGCTTCAATCTTGAATCTCCAAGCTTTAATCTTCATTTGAGGTGAGATTTGCCTAACAAAAACATCAAAACCCTCACCTCCAAGTGTTTTTCTTTCATAACAGAGCGAGAGAGGCGAGACGGAGATGAGATTTCGAGTTGAAGTCGAAACCTCACTGAGAAGGTGCATTTTTATAGCTTGGTTTTCGACTGAGTAGAATCAAGATCGAGATATATCACGAGATCTTGCACAAATCCTGCATCGCCTATCGTCTCATCTCGAGACTTCACGAAACCGAGTTTTTTTCTAGATCTCAGCGAGATCTCGCTAAGATCTTGTACCATGTGTGTGATCAGTGTTACTCTGTTTATACCCAATAGATACCATAGCCTTATGAAAACAACCAAACCAACCCCTGAGTGATCGCTTCAATCCATAAAGTGCCCGTGAGTGTCTTTGCCAAACAAGCCAACAAGAATTTCCATATACACCTCCTCCTCAAGTTCACCATGTAAAAAGGCATTCTTGACATCAAGTTGTTGTAGTTTTCATCCCAAGTTAACAGCACGATTCAAGATCTCGATTTTGGTAGAAGTTATGCCCAACCAAAAAACTGAGTTGGGCCGAGATGTTGGCAAGTTGGTGTAATTTTTTTTTTTGAACTCGAAGGCTGGATTCGGTGGATATTAGACCTAGTTTGGGCCTAAAACTTGGTATTCGGCCAATTTTAGGCCATTTAAACACACTGGCAGTATCAGATTTTGCAAAACAAAGTCCAAATAGGAGTTTCACTTCGGATCCAAGGTTGGTAGGCGACGACGTACTAATAGGCCCTATTTTACACATACTTTAGTAATTGAAAGCAATCAAATCATACAATTAATATAGACCAACTTAAATAAACATTACAAATGTAAGAGTGTACAATACATCAATCTTAAGATATTATATATATCTCTATCATAAACCACCGTCGGAAATCCTCAAAAATAAAGTCAAATGCACACTTCTCAGTCTAGTTCACCGAGACAGTCGAGTTCTGGAGAGATCTTGACTGTCTTGGTCGAGATATGTAAATTATAAAGGTAAGTTTGGTCCAAATCTCAGTTGAGCCAAAATCTCAAACCAAGATCTCGACCGAGTTGGGGTATTTTTTATTTTGCCTTTAAGTCTAAAAAAAAGAGATATTACAAAGACCTCGACGAGTTCTTGAACTATGGTTAAAAGCAAATGAAAGAATAACTCGAATGGTGTTCATGTTGGCAATTGTACCATGTGTGTGATCAGTGTCACTCTGTTTATACCCAATAGATACCATAGCCTTATGAAAACAACCAAACCAAGCCATGGGTGATCGCTTCAATCCATATAGTGCCCATTTCAGCTTGCATACTTTTCTGTGAGTGTCTTTGCTAGAGAAGCCAGCAAGAATTTCCATATACACCTCCTCCTCAAGTTCACCATGCAAAAAGGCATTCTTGACATCCAGCTATTGTAGTTTTCATCCCAAGTTAACAACACATGAAAGAATAACTGGAATGGTGTTCATCTTGGCAATTGGAGCGAAAGTCTCCTGATAATCAATCCCATATGTCTGGGTAAAGCCCTTTGCAACAAGCCTGGCCTTGTAACAATCCACAGTGCCATGCATTTTCTACTTAACTATGAAAACCCATTTGCAACCCACAGTTACTTATCTTTGGGAAGAGAGACTAATTTCCATGTGTCATTTTTTTTTCAAGAGCCCTCATTTCTTCATTCATAGCATCTTTCCATCATGGGTCTGCTAGAGCCTCCTACCAGTTCTAAGGAACGGAAACAGAAGACACAAAAACACGATAGGATGGAGAAAAGGATCATAAGACACAACATGAGAAATAGGGAGTTGTGAGTGCAAGTCCTTTTATCTTTGTGAACAGCAATGTGTAAATTAAGAGAGGGATCATTATGATCACTAAGAGGAAGACACTCACCTAATGGAATGGATGGTACTATGGATCCTGGATCAAAGGAAGGCGGTTGACTGGGTAGAGTAGGCACAATTGCATAAGGTATCAACTTGCTTGTTCCGCACACATCCATAAACATGTAGAGGCTAAGTAGATGATACTCCCCCCCCCCCCTGAAATTGTGGTTTAGGCTGTGTAGAATCCTCCTGAATAGATTCACTCTCTTGAAATATTGGCCCATCAAGTGGAGAAACCATCGGCACATCTTCTCTAGAAATATTGTTCTCCCCCTAAAGAGGTGACAATAGAGAGTAATACGCTTTAGACTCATGGAAGATTACATCCATTGTAACCAATAAACGGAGAGAAGGTGGATGATAACACTTGTAGCCTTTTTGGGATGCAAAGCAACCAATAAATATACATTTGAGACACCTGGGAGAATATTCCTCTAGAGAATCCAACCAATCAATGAAGAAGAATAGATCCCTCTGCTCAGCAAAATATGAAACTTCTGACTTCATGTTCCTTGTATTACATCAACCCATCGATTGGAACATGCAACAACCCCAATTAGAATCACAAGCACAACTCAAGTACAGGTACTGATTCAGACTTGTAGCAGTATAGAAACTTGATATAAAATATCACATCTCCAGCCAAGAGTATAGTAAGACATTACCCACAATAAAAGATCCAAATAATCCCAGCAGTACAGGTCTTGGTTAACAGATCACCAAATTAGAAACAGAACCAGAATTAGAAGGTTAAAGATTAGAGCTCAAACCAGTCAACAGATAGGTCTCAAACCTGGGTCGAGTGGAGCTCTCCAGGGGAGGAAATAACCCTTCGAATATGGGCCTGATCAGATGAATACTTGAAGAGATATAGGAGTTCTAAGATGCAACAGAGTAAACCAGTCGGCCAATGTCAGTTACAGGAGAGTTTTCTGATCTTCTAAATCTGTACTCAGAAAACCTTCAAAGACTGGTCGAGTGTGGCTTGAATGGAGCAGGAACAAACCTCCAAATCTCCTCTTGGTTGAAAGAATGCTGAGATCTGGGTCTTCGAATCAGCAACAGAGATTAGAAAGCCGCAAGTCCTGGCTTGTCTCCTTCGATCCAGCTAATAAGTCAGGGTTGTTGTGGGGCTCTTAGATCTCAAAAGCTTGAATCAAACTCCAGAAATGCCACTCGGTATATTGGTTGCAGGGTTTTAAAACAGAATAGGAAATAAGAAGGTGGATCGAGTAGGGAAGAAGATAGGTGATGTAGATTGACATATGAAAAAAAAGAGGCCAAAACACTGTTCATGTAAACAGTGTCACAGCCCCTTATTTTGCTTTGGTGAGAATACTGTTAGAAGATTCTGTGGGGCCTAAGATCAGATTGTGTGGTGCTTTATAAGAGGCAGACAAACCCACTCTGAAACAAAGTTAGTTATCTTTCAGATTATAGATAGAGGAGATCCCGCTATAAACGAGAGGATCAAGTTACTGCATCCAAAACAAAATAAGTTAATGTCGGTTTAGGTATCCGAAAGCGAAGTTAAATCAGTGGTCAGCCTTATAATGGAAGGGTAGCTAGGGTTCGTGCCTCCGTCCTTAGTAGCTCCTCGATATCCATTCCATGGCAATCCATATATTATATGGTAGTGGAGATTTAGAAGTTTAGCTTAGTTTCTAATTTCAGATTTAGAAAGTAGGCTTAAGTTTCTATTTTTAATTAGACTTTATTTCTATTTTGGAACTGCATTCATTAAAAATCAAGAACGAAGTCAGATCCATGAAGATTCCTCCTCCATGAGCTCCACACCTCCTCCTCCTCCACCTTCAACCTCCACCACCCCCTCCACCATCTCCGTTCCCTCCACTCTCTCCACCTCCATCCGCTTGGCCCCCGCCACCAACTTAGACTTTGCCTCCACTATCTCCAACACTCCAACCATTCCCGCCACCAACCCTGACTCCACCACCACCATCACCAGCACCTCAACCACCCCCGCCACCTTAGCAACCCCCCCCCCCCCCCCGGTGGTCCAAAAACCTGGTCATCCCTTCTCTCTCCCCCTCCCTCCTCCTCGAACTCAGGCCTCTCCCTCCACTTTGTAAAGCCCTCTGTCGAAGATGGTGTCTCCTTTGCTCTTTGCCCTAGTAACCTGCTCTCTCTAGAAAATTTCCAAATGGCAATCGTGTCTTGTGGGGCACTTCCTTGGCTCAAGGCCTTCTTTCAACACTGTCAAGGCTTCTCTCTCTAAGTAGTGGAAAGCTCATGGTGCCCTTGATATCTTCCTTCTTGACAATGGCGTCTTCATTTTCAAGTTCTTCTCTGAGGAATCAAAAGCGAGAGCTCTGAACGGCGCTCCGTGGTTTGTCGGCTCCAAGCCTATCTTCCTCCGCCAATGGGATCCCTACATCCAGCTCCACAAGGTCGACCTCAGCTCCATTCCCTTGTGGATTACCCTGCCAGGTCTACCGTTTCACTACTGGAGTCAAGAATGCTTCAATAGAATTGGTTCAGTCCTGGGACACCCCCTCTACTCCGACGTGCGCACTCTCAAAATGGACAGACTCTCTTTCGCAAGAATTTACATTGATGTCTCTGCTGCTTGCCCACCGCCATTTTCCATCTTCATCGTGGAAGAAGATGGGTTTTGCTTTGAACAACCTATCAAGTTTGATTGGCCGCCTCCTCGCTGCCTCCACTGCAAGGTGCTTAGACACCACTCTCGTGACTGCTCCGGCAAAGCTCCTTTTGTCTCCCCTGATGACGATCAAGACACTACTACTCACGCCCCTGCAGATGCCCTAGCTCCTTCAGTTCAATCTTCATCAGTTCAAGCTCCTTCATCTTTCCCCTGCTGCCACCTCGGACATGCCTCAGTCTCTCGCCACTCCATCTCCTGGTCGCTCTCCCAATGCCGGCTGCTACCCTCCTCCTCCCCCAACTTCTGGCCTCTTCAGAACCCCTAGCAGAGGAAGGGTCAAGGTGCGCCTCCGCCATTAACGTCGCCACCACCACCATGCTCCAATCTTAGAGTCTCTGTTGCGCAGGGAAGTCTCGACTCCTGTGCCTGAATCTATGCTGATGGAACCTCGATCCTTGGTCCCCATGGGCCCCTCTAGCTGCTTCAAGATCCTCCAGATCGATTGCTCCCTGTTTTAGGTCAAGTTCTCTGACAGCAGAACCTGAATCTCGGCTGATCAGCTCGCCTTGTCGCACAGCTGAATTCTCCACAGTTGTATCTACTTCCAGCGAGATATCCTCTCCATGCCAGGATGCTTCGTCGTCTAGAGCTCTGCCATCTCTGGCTTCCTTGGTCGTAGATCCTAAAAGGGATCGTTTTGGTCTTATCTCCAGACCCTCCTCTCTAGCTGGGAACCTCGAGAACATGCAAACTCATTCTGAAGTAAGGCCCTCTTTCTCTACCCGTTACGACAAAACCTCTTCAGTCCCCAGATCTCACCTTCCTCCTCTTTTACCTAAACCTTTCACTTAACCTTGGGTCCCACCATAATCCTGGCCCCTCAGCACACCCTGACCGTTCTACTCCTCCTTTAACGTCCCTAAACCAAACCCCTTCTAACCTGGCCCAACCGTTACCCAAACCTGCCCCTTCCTTTTTTACTTATAATCTTCCCCATCATACCCCCCCAAAACATCTTTATCTCAACCATACCATTAACCCAAACCCATCCACCTCTTCCACCAACACCATCATCGGGTCTCAATACCCAACCCGACCCTCTCCCCATAACCTTAACAATATCTTACCCGACCACTCCCCCCTCCCCTGTTCCAACCCCTTTTCCCTTCTCTCCTTGTCCAATTAGAGCTCCCTTCCCCCTGTTTCTGGTCAGATCTCTCCCCTCCTCCCCCTTTGCTTTCCCATTGTGAGCTGGTCAGCTCCTCTAACGCCATCGTCATTGCCCGTAATCGCCCTATCCTTGTGTACTTTCGCAGGAGGTACAAAAGTGTCCCCCCTAGGACTTTGGCACCCTACCCCCTTTAGTGGTCTATGTCTACAAAAATCTTTTGGAATGTCAGGGGTGTTAATTCCCTGGCCAAACATCATGAAATTAAAGCCCTCATCAAGTCTTCTCATTCATCTTTTTGCGCCCTGCTTGAAACTCGTGTCCTCCAAGCCAATGCCCCTCGCATTGCCGCTTCCATAGCCCCCTCTTGGTCCTTCATCTCCAACTACAACCATTCTCCTAATGGGAGTATTTGGATCCTTTGGGACCCCTCCAAGATCCACATCTCCCTTTCCCACTCCTCACCTCAGTTTATTCACCTCTTCTGCTCCATCCCTAACTCCTCCCTCTCCTTCTTCCTCACGGTGGTTTATGCCTTCAACCAGGCTGCCGACCGTTTTTCCCTTTGGGATGACTTGATTCTCCTTAAAGCCAGATTTGGATCCCTTCCCTGGGGGATTGGGGGTGACTTCAATGTCGTCAAATTTCAATCTGAGAAAATTGGACGTCGCCCTCTTGATTCCCTTTCTGTCAATGCTTTCAATGACTACCTTGAGGAAGCTGGTATTGATGATCTTAGATGGTCTGGGGCCCCCCCTAACTTAGTACAATCGCAGAGGGGGGCTACACCAAATTGCTTGCAAGCTGGATCGCTTTCTCATCAATGAAGCTTGGCTCTCCACCTTCCCCCATTCCCATGCCAATTTTCTTCTTCAAGGTCTGTCTGACCACAACCCCTGTCACCTCCTTATTCAATAGTACTCCTCCTTTGGCCCCAAGCCTTTTAAATTTTTTAACATGTAGACATCTCATCCCCTCTACCTCCCAACCATTCTCAAAGCTTGGAACCCCCCCGATTCCCGTCCCTCCCTCCCTCTTATTGCTTTCGCCAAAAAGCTTCGTCTTATCAAATCTGCCTTCAAATCTTGGAACTCTTCCACCTTTGGCAATATCCATTCCCGGATCTCTTCTTGCCAATCCGACCTGGCCAGTGTGCAATCTCGCCTTCAATCGGATCTGCTCAATCCCTCACTCGCTGCTGAGGAGAAGAAGCTTTCTAAAGGACTCTCTTCCCTTGCCTCTAATGAAGAAAGTTTTCTCCACCAAAAATCCTGTATTAAGTGGCTGGAGCTTGGAGATTCAAACACGGCTTTCTTCCACTGTTCTTTAAAAGCCAGATTGAGCTCCAATTCCATCACCTTACTCATTGCCCGTGATGGATCCCAACTCTCCTCTGTCCTTGACATCAAGTCTGAGGCTGTCTCCTTTTTCACCTCCCTCTTTAAACCCCCCCTTCCCCCTCCCTCTCCCCTCCCCCTGGCTTAATCAACAAATTTGTTCCCTCCTCCTTGGCTAGCTCCCTCCATGCCCTCCCTTCGGACGATGAGATCTCCAAGGCAATCCTTTCCCATAAATCCAACAAGGCTCCGGGCCCTGATGGGTTCAGCATGGGGTTCTTCCTCAACTGCTGGGATCTTATCAAAGAGGACCTCTTCAAAGCCGTCTGCAGCTTCTTCTTTAATCCTAGTCAGCTTGCCCAGGTCAATCAGACTTTTCTCTGCCTCATCCGTAAAAAAGATGGAGCCTCCTCTCTGTCTGATTTTCGGCCTATATCTCTCTGCAATCTTCTTTACAATTTCATTGCAAAGATCTTGGCTAACCGTATTCAACTTTTCATCCCTTCCTTAGTCAGCTCAAACCAATCGGCTTTCATCTCTGGCAGAAGCATTACGGAGAATATCATTCTCTACTCTGAAATTGTGCGCGGCTCTGATCGAAATCTCTCTCGCCCGCTGCCCTTATGAAGATTGACCTCCACAAAGCTTTTGATTCCCTCATATGGGACTTCAACTGCGATGTGCTTGCCCAAATGGGCTTCCCCCTGGCTTTCATCAGATGGATCTATGCCTGCATCTCCTCCCCCTCTTTCTCTGTCATTGTCAATCCCCGCAGGTTTCTTCCACTCTCAAGTCGGGATCCGTTAAAGCTGCCCCCCTCTCTCCCTTCCTCTTCTCTCTGGCCCTGGAAGTCCTCTTGAGGAGCATCCAAGCAAAAACTGACCTCCACCTCATCTCCCCTATTCCCAAGTGTAAGCTCCTCAATCTTACCCACCTGGCTTTTGCGGATGATTTAATGATCTTTTCCAAGGCCTCCCCCTCTTCTATCTCTGCCATCATGTCTTCCCTTCATCTCTTCGAGAGTCTTTCTGGCCTCCGAATCAACCTCCTTAAATCCAAGCTCTCTCTCTCTGGGACCTCGAATTCCGATAAAGTCTACCTTCTGCGCCTAACGGGCTTTTCCCTGGGCTCCTTTCCAGTGAAATACCTAGGCCTCCCCCTCATCCCTGCTAGGCTCTCTAGTCACCATTGCACCCCCATGCTTGACAATATCTGCATGCGCCTCCAACTCTGAAAAGGCAAACTCCACTCTTATGCGGTTAGGCTCGAATGCATTAGATCAGTCCTCCAATCTTCCTACATTTATTGGTGTGGTATCTTTGGCTTCCCTAAAACAACCATCAAAGCCATGGAGAACCTTTTTTGTGTTTTCCTTTGGAAAGGAAGGAAACTTCCAAATTCCTCCACCCAATTAGCTAGAAATCCATCTGCCTTCCTAAATCTGAAGGTGGCCTTGGCATCCGTTGTATCCGTGACTCCAATACGGCTGGAATTCTGAAGCTTATTTGGAAAATCTCCTCTAAGCATGACTCCATTTGGGTTCATTGGGTCTACTCCCATCTCCTTAAGAACGACTCCATTTGGACCTTCCCCACTCCTGATTCCTCCTGGGTATGGTGCAAGATCCTCCTCCTCCGCCCTCTGGCTCTTAGAGCCACCACCTCCTCTATTGCTGACATAGTTGTCACGGCGTCACGGCGATCCAAGTCAGTGGAGGGGTGTCACGTCGATATATCAACATGTCGCCCGCGATCATGTCGACCATGGTAGAATTATAATTAAATCCAAAGTTGAATGGCAAAGTTGAATGGCAAACTAGTAGATAAATCAAGATTTATAAGAGCAATGGCAGAATTGTAATTAAATCCAAAGTTGAATGGCAAACTAGTAGATAAATCAAAATTTATAAGGGGAATGGAAGAATTGTAATTAATCTGAAGTTGTAAAGGCGTGGCAAAACTGTAATTTAATGGAGTTAAAGAGAAAACTGAATGGGCTAAACAGAATATCAATAGAGAGTATAGGGGGTTTTATATAAATAATATAAGTTGTCCTTACTTGCAATTTTAAAGACTTAATGTCTTCTTCAACCTTGCAATAACACGATAGAAAGAGAGGCAGAGAGGCGGTCAACTAGGGTAGTTCCAGCAAAGGAAACTCCTTATGAAGACGATTCTCCCTGCACTTTCTGGAACAAAATCGCAGCACCAAGGTCTGCCGATCCCAACGAGAAATAGCCCCAAAACTCTGCTGGCAACAGAATGGTGAGATCTGAAATCAAATCTGGCGGATGTCTTAGTTGCGGGTTACTTTGGTGGAAGCAGTGTGATATGCATCTTCTGGGTTAAAATAGGAGATTTAGGGAAACAGGGAGTGGGTCTAAGGTTGGGGAAGAAACAAAAAATTAAAGAAGAAGAAATCGAAGAGGGAAAGAGAGACAGGACGCCATGGCGTAGGTCGATATGAACATGTCTCCAATGCCAGGACGCCATGGCGACGATATGGCGACGCCATGACAACTATGATTGCTAATGGATCCCCCATCTCTCTCTGGCTTGACCCCTAGCACCCTAATGGGATCCTCTACAACTTCTTTGGGGTAAGATCTATCTACTCCACCGGCATCCCCAAGTCCGCTCCCCTTTCCTCCATTATCTCTCACGGCTCCTGGTCCCCCCTCCCCCTGCCCCTCACCCTTATCTGGCCTTCCCTCCCCCCCCCTCCTCGATCGGACAAGGTTATTTGGTTCCCCTCTCCCCAACGGCCTTTTTAGCTGTAGATCCACTTAGAACTTTGTTAGATCTCAGGCCCCTACTATCCTTTGGCATAAGCTAGTCTGGTTCAAAGGTCACACCCCTCGCCATAGCTTCTTAGTCTGGAGAACCCTAAACCTCTGCCTCCCCCATCCAAGCCTTCCTCCTTCACCGTAGTATCCCAGTCTCCCCTTCTTGCATCCTCTGTTGGAACGGTTCTGAAGACATTGACCACCTTTTCTTTGTTTGCCCTTTTCTTCTACCATCTAGCAAAAAGCCCTTTCTTCTATCTGCAACACTGTTGGTAAGCTTGTGTTTGGTGCCGCCCTGTACCACATCTGGATGGAAAGGAACCTTAGGAGATGGACCTCCAATTCTCGGTCCTACGATCAGATTTGGAAAGCCATCTCTCTGGATGTTTCCTCTAAGTTGACTCTTCTTCCCCATAAGGCCTTTTGTGACTCCCTAAGGAACAGGCATATTGTTGTTTCCTGGGATTTAGATAGTGCTCTTTTACAGCCCCACTCCCTTTCTTAGTTTGGTTTGAGGCTTTTTTCTCCCCCCCCCCTGCTTTCCCCTTGTATATTCCCCCCTCCTTCTCTTTTCCTCGTTTTGGTAATATATTTTTTATCCACCAAAAAAGAAGTTTCTATTTTGAACCTTGCAACTTGGAGTTTTTATTTTAGTTTCATTACTTGTAACCCAAGTCACAGCCTTATAAGATTCTAATTTTTAGTTTCTATTTTGGAGCTCAATCCTTGGGCCTTTATACATTGTAACCTGCCCATAGAGGCACCCCACGATTTTATGAATTAATGAAGTTGCTTAGATTGCTTTGTGCAAGTTCTGATTATCCTGTTGTGAGGATGAAGGGCAGGGAGCCTGGCTGGTGAGAGCCGAATCTCCTTATCCCTTTCCCCTTCTTCTCCAGTTTAACTTCTTCTTTCCATCGATCCTTTGCTACTACCATTGCTGTGAGTGTGAAGGCCAGGATCCATCCTTGATCATCAATAGAAGGCTGCTACTGCTCCTGCGACCAAGTTTTGCTGCTGCTGCTTGTGAATATCATAACTCTGCAACCAATCATCAGACTTGGCAGATATTTGGTGCACACAACCCCCTCAATACCTCTTCCACTCGATCCCAATTCCAGCCCCTGCTGTTGGCTGGAATGCTCTGCAGACCATCTGATGTAAGACAAAACATGAAGAAAAAGAGGCCAAAACACTGTTCACGTGAACAGTGTCACAGCCCCTTATTTTGTCTTGGTGAGGACATGATAATCCAAGCTTTGATAAGAAAGAGGTTCGGCTGCTAGAAGAATTGAAGATCTGATTTTATTTTGTTACTATTCTCTTAGTAGTACTTAGTTACTAAATCTATTAGTTTCTGTTTTAGTTATTCTTGTATGTGGTTGAACTATAAAGCCTAGTAGTTTCTAATTTTAGTTACCATCTATTTTAGTTAGGGTTTAGTAGTTTCTATTTCCTACTTTCTATTTTCTGTTAGTTTCTATTTTAGGAAGTTTCTATTTTCTACCTTTTATTTTGTAAGCTTGCCTCAGCTATTAATAGGCCCCTTATTGCAAGGAAGGATCAAAATTGGAGAATAGAATTTGTGGCCGAGCTTGCCATCAGTTATGGGAGAAATTTCATGTTTCAACAGCTGGGATAGCTGTGGGTGAGAGACCCAGGCTGAGAGAGCCATTCCCCTACCCCACCCCCTCTTCTCTTCTATCTTCTCTTCTTTATCTTCTTATCCTTTATGTTCTCCATTCATATGTAATAAAAAACAACAATAAAAAAAAAAAAGAGAGTTTTAGTTATTTAATTTGTTCCTTATCGTGTTGATCAAGGATGCATTCGATCTCCCCCCCCTGGTTCTTCCCTGGTTCAAGGTCGACTTTTGCATTACCTTCACCTACTAATTCTGAGTTCTACCTTCTATTTTCAAGACCAACTCAGGTCTCCACTTCTGACCATCAGAACTGAACCAAACTTGCAGCAACGCTTCATCTCATCAAGGCTGATACTCGATCCACTCTGGAGCTCAAGCCCAGTGCTGGTTTGCACGATATTCCATAACCCTCTAATTTTGCTTTATCTCGTATCTCAGTTTTTAGCCGTTGGAATTGGCTGAAATTTGGAGTGTAGCATCCCTTCATCTCCATCTTCACTCGACCTAAATTGACACTGTTCTACAGGCTGGTTTGATCTGTACCTCCTAAGTTACTAATTCTGGTTTTATTGCTATTATGATGTTCTGCTGCAACCTGTCATCTATCCTACTGTAGAGTGGTTCTTAGTTGAACCCCTTCCACATTAATGGGGGATAGGTTAGTTATCTCTGATACCAAATAATGTAAAAGTTAGTTCCAGTAAGAACCACTCTACAGTAGGATTGATGATAGGTTGCAGCAGAACACCAAACACTTAATTGATTGGAAAATAAAAGAAGAAAAGGGTAGAAGAGGATGGATAGAAAGATAGGGTTTGGACTATCTCAGTCCTGGGCCTCTCATCCACAGCTACCTCAGCTGCTGAACAGGGAACATCCTCCCAAAGTCAAATTTTATTCATCAATTCATTCTCTATCTCTTACAATGGCTGCCTCTTTATTGACTCAGACCAACTTACAAAATTAGAAAGTAAAATAAAAAATAATAAAACTTAGCAACTAATGAAAATAGTACCTAGTTGGAATTAGAAACTAATTGGAAATAGAAACTACTAAAGGCTTTATAATCCAGCCTTCTAAACATGCATGGACAACTAAATTAGAAACTAGGCAGCTAGGAGTTAGACACTTAGACTGACCAGCCTTCCCAAAATCGTGGGGCTTCTAGAAACTCTGCTGAGCTGGCTCGATGGCTGGCTTGACCTGGTCCAATGCTGGCCCAATAAACTTGGTTCGATGGGGCTGTAACACTGTTCATGTGACCAGTGTTTTGGTCTTTTCCTCTTCATGCTTTGATATATATCATATAAGCAAAATCAAAACCAAGGTAGCTACACTAGCCAACTGTTGATGAGGCGTTTGGAAGCATAATGGACTTTCTACATCAGGAATAGTGGCCTTCTATTCCCTCCCCAGCCCATGCAGGTACTATAACACCCATACAGCAGACTCCGCAATGTGAGGTAAACTTAACTTTGATGGTTTCTGTTGGATTTATGTGTCCATCAAACCTGGTTTACCTTAAATTGAACCGTTTATTTGTTTTGGTTTAATTTTATCACATGCGATATAAACTTTTGGGAAATTTTCTTGTACACCCCCTTGGTACTTGCCCAAAAGCCAGGCCACCCCAAGGATTTGAAAAACCTACAACCACACTCCTGGAACTAATGGTGTTAACTTAGAACTTTTAACAAAAAGACCCTTTTAACCTTGTTATATCCCTCTATATAACCCATCTAATTAACAATTCTACCCTCTTCTTCTTCCTCCTTTTCTTCTTAGAACATCACCAAACCACCGCCCACCCATCCTCTGCAAAACCTGGAGATGTTTACCCAATAAAGACTCTTCTCTCTCCTCGAATTCCTAATTCTCTCCCGGTGATTTTAAAAGGTTCCAGTGGTGTGCTTTGAACGGGTAGGGGGCCTTGAGACTCTTTAGATGGCGTCTGGTGCCGGTGCTCGTGTTGTTGACTCTTTTGCTTCCTCTGCTGATTTTCACCGCTGCAGTTCCTCCCAATCTCATGTAATTCAAGTTGGAGAGCAGAGGTGAAATGGGACTTTCATTGTGCAGTGGTGAATCCAGAGTCTCGGCAAAAGACGCTAAAGAAGACACTAGAACATGCTGAAAACCCTAAAAACTTCCTATAATCCTCATTTTTTTCTTCTTCATCCATGAGATTCTCTGCAACTATTCTTTGCTTTGGAAACTGAACAGTGAACAATCAATAACAAAAGGAGAAGAAAAAATGAAAGGCAGAGGAAGGAGAGTGTGAGAGGTGGAAAGAAGATATAATGCAATCCAAACAAAAAGATTGATTCTTGAGAATCCTCGTCACGAGGACTCGAAGAGAAAATAACTTAATAAGGGGCCAAAGAAAGTGAGAGGACGTTTAAGGAGGAGCTTCAAAGTTGAAACAGTGAGAAATAAAAGTAAATATGGATTAAATAATGGAGTAATCTACAGCGGAAAAAGCTTGAGAAATTTCAATGAAGTTTAAGAAAAGGAAAGGAGACAGTATAGTCGAACTGAAGAAGGGGAAAAAACTGATAAAGTAGGAAGGAGGGAACAAGAACAAATGGTGGAGAAGAAATTTTCAGGAAAGTTACTGAGCTTAATAAAAGAAGAACACTGAAACTCCCGTTTACAGGGAATGGAAAGCGAATAAACAGTTTGGAATCACTTATCTTTGATCGTTTCCTGGCCAAACTCACCGTTCCTTAATCGATTCGATTTCTGGAAACAAAATGAATGGAATGAAGTAATGGTGTAGGATTTTCTGCAGATAGAGCGAGGGAGAGTGTTTGTTTCAAGAATCTCCAGAGAGAGATACTCAAGGAAGTTTCAGTGTAATTGACACCGAAATCCCTGTTTTATAGGATCACAAAACCCCAACTTAGTATTTTTTTTTTTAACGACGAAGAGATTTACTGGTAAGTAACCACTAGTAAACCTAGGAGAACTGAGGTCGCCGGTATGTCTTCGACGGAGAAGAAAGGGTTTGCAAATTGTATCCCTTGCGTTTTGGGGTTTTTGCATAAAGGGTAAAATGGTAAGTTTACCCGTGTTCAAAGGTAGTTTGGCAATTTAGTAAAATTTAACCTAATGACATCATCACTTAACAGGAATCAACTAACGGATTGGACCAACCTGATATTACTGCATACAAGTGGGGGTGGTAAATGTAATTTTTCCAAATCGCGGAGGTGAGGGTTTGGGCTGGGCACCCTCATCATATGGTCGTTGCATTGGCTACGCCTAGACATGTTGATGTCAGGGTGTGAATGTGAGTACACATGTTGATGTGTATTGGCAAATAATTGAATTATGTCTACTCCCCCATGTGTTACTACCAGATGTAAGTTTGGGATAAACATGTGTCACCCAGACTCAGTACCTGAGAGGGCCTTGGCACTGCAAAATGTGAACACATACTTTGGTTCATCATTGACGGAGGTTCTAAGAACCAAAGCCGATGTTCTGGGAATGTGCATACATTTTATGAGTGAAAGAGTCACTCAGGTCTCCACTGCTTGATTAGGGAACATCAAATGAGAGATTGTCTGTGGATGATCGGATGAGAATCAGGATCTAGTATCATTTTAAAAATGGTTTGCAAAACTTATTTTTACATAAAATGATAGATTATATGTACGTTTTGATTGAAAATTCGGGTTTTGCGGAATCCGATCAAGTACACAGACGCTCTAATATGGACATGTACTATAGAATGGGGTTTGGCAGTATTTGTATACATGCCCTAGATTCCATAACAACGGTGTTGATTAGTAGAGGGTTCGTAAATAATAAAGTGTATTATGTAAGGTTATTTTTGGGATTTGCTAATTAAATAATTTATTTATTTAATTTAATGGATATGATGCTAATATTTTACTATCCATTAAATAAAATAAAGAATTATTTTTTTTCTCCCTTTAAGATTCTACTTCTTCACCAATTAGAAGCACACTAGGATTGGACAGGTTCAAGTCTATCAAGAGGAGAGAGAGTCAGACTCTCACAAGGAGTGAGGGACCATATTTGGTCCCACACATGTAAAAGGACGGCCAAGTCCCTCTCTCTCTCTCTCTCTCTCTCTCTCTCTCTCTCTCTCTCTCATTCTTGAGAGTTAGGGTTTTGTGAAACCCTAATGAATTTGAAGCTTTGAAGAGATATCGTACTGGCTTGAAGAACCGTGGCTGCACCAAGAAGGTTCAAGATTGTCTTACCTGGTGCGCTCGTTGAACGAAGAACCACTATTTAGAGGAGGAGCAACACTTGAGGCTCTCCAGGTTAGCAAATCTTATTGTTTATTATTATGCATTAAGGTTTTAATTGGTTTGGTAATCTTGGGATGCGAAAGAAACCCAAATCGATCTCTTTCCGCTGCGCATTCAGGTATGGGATGGTTTACTCTTTTCATGGGATGATGGAAAGAGATGGAATTCTTTTCTTGTTTTACCCTAATTCTCATGGGAAAAACATTGAGATGATCCCAGGACCAACAGTTTCTCATTGGGTAATTAGGTGAACTTCATGTATTAAAGAGGATCTATTAGGTAGGGTGGTGGATAGATAGATGTTGCAGCACAATTGTATGTATAGGAGATTGGTGAGGATTCACTCTAAGAGTACCATAGAGACCAGAACTCCCATAACAAAATCGGAGGGCTCACAAAACCAGCAGCTAGAACACTCAGATTAACCCCAAACTACAGATCTGATCAGCCCCAAATTAACAGTATTGATAGGTCTCCTTATGGTCTTCAGTATCCCGAAAGTTGGTCTCAATCTGACGGTAAGATGGAAAGATACCGCAAGAAAGCCAAATTAGTAACTAGGTTCCAAATTTAGCAATTTTGCACTTACTTCTCATCAACACAAGCCACTCGTCATCAAATTAACAATATAACAGCCATTCAATAACTGGAATTACATATGTCAAAACCAAGGAGATTCAATTGGCAGATTCTTCAGGTCAACATCCACATGTAAATAGTAACTTGTCTATAAAATTAGTAACCACCAGTACTGCTACAACCGCAGAAATAAACCAACAGATAATGTTTCAAGACTACCCACCAATCAATGGTCAAAATAAAATATATCAGTACCCTAAGGTTGTTGAACAATAGGAACAGAAATAGCAACACTACATCAGAATTAGTAACTATCAGAAGTAGCCCAATCGCAGGTTAGATCAGTCCCTCAATATAGTCAGAGGAAGGCTACAGAGAGGAGAACTACTCTTCAAAAGAACAGCCCCAGATGCTGGCTGGACGTGGAGTAATAGCCTTAGCACAAGACTAGAAACTAAGTGAAGAAATAGCAACTTACAGATCCAAGAGATTTAGCCATTAGATCAACTTCAACCCACTGTCAAAGGGAGACTCTGTCATGGTCGGAATAATACCAGAAGCTGGCCTTTATTTGATGCACAGATGGGAAGTTATTGTCTTCTGAAGTTTTGCTGCCAGAACCTTCTACACTCAGATGCTGCAGGGTGCTTGATGGATATTTTAAGTCCAGTTCCTGTGAGACTCGATGAGGTACCCTTCTAATGATCACAGCAACAATAACTGAAGAGGCAGGTCTCGGTACCCTCTCAGATAACAGGTTATTGCAGAACAATAAAACAGAAACTAAGAGAAGGGGATATGATCTGTCTCTCAGATCTTGGCCTCTCACCAATGGCCACACACCAGAGACTCTCTCTCACAGCAACTGAATCACACAGCAAACCAGCAGACGCCAAGTTCTTTTAATCTTCTAAATTGTGGGAGTTGTAACAGCCCCTCTCTTTTATTAATAGATTTCAAAATATCCCTCCTGCGTGAGGAGGAAATCCCTTACAAAACTACAACCCAATGATAATAGAAAGTAGCCTAGATTGTTAACCAAAATAGAAACTGAAAACCAAATAAAATCTATCTAGTAGCCAATTACAAGAATAGAAATGAATAAAGATTACATCTTCTAAATACAAAATGCAAGTCAATAACCCTCCAGAAAATATTCTCCACGCAAGTCCACAACAGGTCCCACCAAATCTGGAGAAAATCTACCAGAATTCTTCCAACTAAAACTGTCAAAATATTAACCAGAATTTGAGCTGGTTGATGGGTGCACATGAGCAGCACATAACCTAGAAAATATGGGCTTAAAACCTGGCCCACTAAAGTGGACCACCATGGACTGTTCGATGGCCTGGCTGATAGGCTGCTGATGTGGCTGGATCTGCTCCATTGATCTACATCAGAGATCCTATCAGGAAACCATGGAGATTTTCCCATCCCATTAGACACATCAGGATTTTGCCTCTGAGTAAACTGCTTGTCCCAATGGAAACCTAGGTCACAGTAAATGAGACAAATGACAATGAGAATGCAGACTTTTATACAACCAACAATGTGTTCTGGGAATTCCTTTGTAAGATTGTTGATGCAATCCCGGGTTCCAAACCCTTAAATTGGGATCAATATGGGCCCACAACAAAGAATAAATGCCAACACACGAAGATAGAGGCTCCTGTAAATAGTTTGAAGTCCAGGACCTTTTAAATAAGGGTAAACAGAATCTAAGATGGAATGGTAAATAAACTAAGAAAAAGACCCACTTGATATGTCAAAAGGTTATGGGATAAAGTAGAACAAAACTCAGAAGGGGAGCACCATTATGTAATAACAATATTCTGTACCTACTTGCAAATATCAACAGTTAATGGCTTTTTCTTCCTTCGGTTTCTCAAGAAAAAACGAAAAAACACCATGATTTCAGCGATGCATGGAACCAGCGGCGACCCTTATCAATTTTGATTGCTTGTTCTAAATCACATCAAACCCAAACAAGCTAAAAAATCTGGGATTAGGTTCCTAGCTCAGAATCTTATTGAGGGTAACCAACAACAAGCCAACTAATCAACTGTAAGATTACTTACAATTTTCTGAAATCAGAGGGAGCAGTAGTCAAGGAACAGATTCAAAGATCTGGTTAGAACTTCCATCTGTGATCCAATTTTTCTCGCAGAACCTAAGAGTTGGGTTGTTTCTAGTATCAAGATCAACTCCTAAAATCTGGAGTAGGGCCTGATTTGGTATGATTTCTATTTCAATTGCATGGGGTGATCTCTATTTCAGAATATTAAACAAAACAATGAGAACTGAATGCTTGAGTGATCGATTTGATCAAACAAGCCCTGTATTTATAATATGTGGAATTACATCCTAATGACAAAAATAACCTTAGAAATCACCCCATGTATTTGGGGGTATACCAGAATAACCCCACGGTATTCTGGTATACATTATTCAACACTCCCCCTCAAGTTGGAGCAAAAAATGTCAATCATGCCCAACTTGACTAAATTAGGATGAAACATCTTTCCAGGCATTCCCTTGGTGAATATATCAGCAAGCTGATCAGTAGACTTCACAAAAGGAACACAAATAAGCCCTTCTTCCAATTTTTCCTTGATGAAATGTCTATCTACTTCAACATGCTTGGTACGATCATACTGTACCGGATTATGTGCAATGCTGATTGCAGCTTTGTTGTGACAGTAAAACATCATAGGGAGGCGAATAGGAATACCAAGGTCTTGTAGCAACCCCTTCAGCCACAGCAACTCATAAATGCCTTATGCCATAGCACGAAATTCTGCTTCAGCACTAGATTGAGCCACCACATTCTGCTTCTTGCTATGCCAAGTGACAAGATTACCACCTACAAAAGAACAATATCCAAAGATAGACTTGCGATCCGGAGAACCAACCCAATCAACATCAGTGTACACCTCTATCCGTAGGTGATCATGAGGAGATAGGAGAATGCCTAGGGGCCGACTTAAAATGGTGAAGAATATGAAGAACATCCTCCACATGGGAAGAGTAGGGTTCATGCATAAACTGACTCACAGTACTCACAGCAACAGCAATGTCAGGACGTGTATATGAGAGATAAATCAACTTCCGCACTAGTCTTTGATACTGGCCTTTATCAACAGGTTTACCCTCCTTTTCTTTGAGACGAACATTAGCATCCATAGGAGTATCTAAAGGGTGACATCCTAACAAACCAGTTTCAGCCAATAAATCTAGGACATACTTCCTTTGGGAGAGAAAGATGCCCTTAGAAGATCTGGCAATCTCAATCCCAAGAAAATACCTTAGCTTTCCTAGATCCTTAATCTCAAATTCCTATCCAAGAAAGGTCTTCAAACGGCTTACCTCATCACCATCATTGCCAGTAACCACAATATCATCAACGTAGACTATAAGAACTGTGAGTTTTTCACCAACCCTCTTCATAAAGAGAGTGTGATCAGCATTACTCTACTTGTAGCCCACAGAAATCATGGCCTTGTAAAACCGGCCAAACTATACTCGAGGTGACTGCTTCAGCCCATAAAGTATACGCTTCAATTTACACACTTGGCCTTGATTTTTGCCACAAGAGAACCCTGGTGGAATATCTATATACACCTCCTCATCAAGTTCTCCATTAAGAAAAGCATTCCTCACATCCAGCTGTTGTAAATCCCATCCAAGATTGACTGCACAAGAAAGCAAAACTCGAACAGTATTCAGCTTTACAACAGAGGCAAAGGTCTCCTGGTAATCAATCCCGTATGTTTGAGTGAACCCCTTTGCCACGAGTCGTGCCTTGTATCTATCCATTCTGTCATCCACCTTCTGTTTCACTACAAACACCCACTTACATCCAACAGTCCTTTTCCCTGGTGGAAGCACTACAAGCTCCCATGTGTCATTTTTCTTCAAGGCTTCCATTTCTTCCATCATTGCTGCCTTCCACTTTCCATCTGATAGAGTTTCCTGCCAATTTTGAGGAACACGAATAGAAGAAAGAGAAGAAACAAAAGCACAAAAAGATGGATAAAGGGAATCATAAGAAACAACATGAGATATAGGGTGTTGAGTGTAACCTCTAACACCTTTGCAAGTAGCAATAGGTAGGTCAAGTGAAGAAGTATTACCAGGTGGAGAAGTAGGTTCTGGATCCAGAGTTGGCAACTGGATGGGTACCTGTGGTGTAGTGGATTGAAGCTGTTTATGTCTGGTTTGGGTATAAACCATCGAGTTAGATGCATCAATCCTTCGCTGAAATTCACCAATGGTCTTCTGGACAAGAGTGATCTCCCCCTGAGTAGGATTTTCGGTAATCTCCCCCTATGTAGGAACATTTCCTTCTGAAGAAGGGGGAGGAAAAGGACTAGGAACATCTCCCCCTGAAGAAGAGGTAACAGGAGCAGAAACAGGAGCAGGCTCATCATACACATACCTAAGAGGAAGGTCTATGGTCAACACATCTTTACTAAAACTCTCCCCCTGAAGAGGTGGGGACGAATAGTATGAGAGAGTCTCATGAAAGACAACATCCATACTGACCATGGTACGTCGGACAAGAGGATAATAGCATTTGTACCCCTTTTGGGTGGCAGAGTAACCTAAGAAAATGCAGCGAAGACCGCGGGGCTCAAGTTTACCAGGGAAACTAGTATCCCTAATATAACAAACACAGCCAAACACCCTAGGGGGAACAATAAAAACGGAAGAGCCATATAAAAGCTCGACAGGGGACTTAGAACCAAGAACCCGAGTAGGCAGCCTATTAATTAAATAGGCCGCAATGAGGACAGCAACCCCCCAATAAAAGGAGGGAACATTTTGAGCAAACAAAAGTGCTCGAACCACCTCCAAGAGATGACTATTTTTTCTCTCACCCACTCCATTCTAAGCTGGAGTATCAACACAGTTGGTCTGATGTAAAATCCAATGGGCACCAAGGTATTTTTGGAACTGACTTTCCATATGCTCTGTCACATTGTCACTTCTCAAGACTTTAAGAGTGGCATTAAATTGGGTCTGAACCATTTTATGAAAATGTTGAAAATAGAAAAAAACTTCATTTTTTGTGTGCATCAGGTAGACCCAAGTGAATATAGAATAACAGTCTATGAAAGTGACAAACCACCGATGACCAGAAATAGAAACTTTACGACTAGGACCCAACACATTATTATGAATCAAATTAAATAGGGAAGAACATCTTTTATTAGAAATAGGATAATTGGAACGTGTCTGTTTGGCCAAGACACAAGCCTCACACAAAAATTCTTCCTTATTACAATTTTTCACTAATGCTAGAAATAAATGGGATAAAGTCCCTAGAGGGGTGTCCTAATCTAGAATGTCATTGGTGTAATTCAAAGGAGAAAGAAGATGGCTGACATAATTGGGAAGGTAATGCTCGTGGAACAAGAAGTCCATCATCAAGCAAGTACAATTCACCATGCACTTTACCTGATCCAATCGTCTAGTTCCTGAAAAACACAATGAGTAGGAAAAAAAGTCACTTTGCAATTCAGATTTTTTATAATACTACTAATATAGAGAAGATTAATAGTGAAATTGGGAATATGCAAAATAGAAGACAAGGTGAGAGAAGGGGAGAAGCTAATGGATCCTTTCCCAGATACCGATGAGAGGGAGCCATCAGCCACTTTGACTTTATCCTTGCTTGAAGTAGGGGAATATGTATGGAAACGGCTAGAAAAAATTTTCATGTGATCAGTGGCACCGGAGTCTATGATCCATGGAGTGGAGACAACCGATGCACAATGACCAGCAAAGTAAATACATGAACAAGCAAAGTGGGAACTTGATGGAGTGGAGTAACTGGCAGAAGAGATGTGGCAGAGGTAGCAGAAGTCTGTAACATACGCCTGAAAGCTTGTAATTCCTCCTGGGAGAGACCATTTTTCAGCAATGGGGGTAGTAGCTACACTTTCAGTGTGATTAGCCTTATTTCTAGTCTTGCCACGACCACGTTTGGCCTCAAAATCAGAAGGCTTCCCATGTAATTTCCAGCAAGTAGCCTTAGTGTGATAAGGCTTATTGCAATGATCACACTTTACAGGCTCTTTTGCTGAAACAGCCGAAGCAGTACCCTCAGAAGGAGGAATAAGGTTGGAACCAGCAGCTTGTAAAGCTGATCTCTCAACCATAGGAGTGAGCAACGTCGTAGCCCGACGGATCTCCTTAGTGTGAACAAAAGTAAAGGCCTGCTCCAAGGTTGGAAAAGGAACCCAACCAAGAACTTGCACAAGAATTGGATCATATTCAGCATTAAGACCAGCTAAAAAATCATAAAGATGAATCTAGTCCACATATTTACGATAGGCAACAATGTCCGCAGTGGTAGAGGGCTGAAAACGAGAGTACTGATCCAATTGTTGCCATAGGCTCTTGAGGGCAGGCAGCATAATATTTAGAGACAGACAACTCTTTTTGTGTAGTGGCATGGAGCATCTTACGAATCTCGTAAACTTGAGCATCATTCCCCAACTGTCCATAAGTTTCCTTGGCAGCAGTCCATATTTGTGAGGTTGTTTCAAGGAGAAGAAACTGACTAGAGAGATCAGGTTGCATGGAATTCAATACGAATGACATAACCATCGCATCATTAGCAGTCCAACGATCCCGAAGGGGGCCCTCATCAAGGGGCTGAATAGAGGTGCCAGTAAGATGGCCAGTGAGTCCTCTTCCAGCCACAGTCAAAGAGAGAGATCTTGCCCACATTAAGTAATTGGTACCATCCAATTTAATAGCAGCAGCATAAGGAAGAAACTCAGTCCTGGACTGACCATCACCTCCAAAAGTAGCCATGGTAAGATCAGACATCATTCCACCAGCCAAACAAAAAACAAATCAATATAAGCAATATCGATAAAAAACTTGGGGACCTTGGTATCTTCAAAAAACTGCAACAAAGGAGGCTGAAATTGCAGTCGAGTGTGCCAATAGGATAGGGAAGTCTACCCAGAAAAAAACTTCACAATCAAATGGCTGAAACCCTAAGATCGATATAGTGTTAGGGTTTTCAAAACCCGAACAGTTGAGATCAATATAGGGGGAAGAGCTGGTTCTTTTGCGGTCTTCAATTGCTGATGAAGTAACTTGATAGATGTTGTCTGAAGCCTGCTGGTGGAACTCCAAGGTGAACAATCAATCTTCCAAACTGATATAGGATTGATTTTCAAAAAGAGGAAGCAGTCCAAAAATCGCAGGAGAGGAGAGGGCAGCAGCTATCAAAAAATTTGTTTTTAGATCATGTAAGGTGAGGTGGTATGGAGGGCAGTGTCTAGATCATAATGTGATCACCTCATTAGTGCTGCCCTTGAAGGATGGAGAGAACCAAGGAGAGAAGAAGAAGAGTGATCGAGAGAGAGAGAAAAAGGAAGGTGATAGTTGAAAAAACACAGTTTTGTATAACCTAGATCAGAAAATTGGCTCTGATGCCATGTTAAACAAAACAATGAGAACTGAATGCTTGAGTGATCGATTTGATCAAACAAGCCTTGTCTTTATAATATGTAGAATTAAATCCTAATGACAAAAATACCCTAGCTTAGCCGACTTAACTAGGCAGCACATAACATAAAAAAATATAACTATAAAAGGACCAGAATACTCCCACGGTATTCTAGTGTACATTATTCAATACGGAAGTTGTTTGGTTTGATTTTTGCACCTTATTTCAGTGAAATAGAAATCAAATTTCACTGAAATTCTGAAATAGGTGAGCCGCTCTTTCAATTTCAAAATTGAAATTGCATTCTCTTGTTCTTTAACGAGCACATGGTTAATTTTACGGGCAAAGCGGTAATTTGTTAAAAATAAAACACTGTGCTTCTCTTGATGTCTCACCACCACCACCCCTTCCAGCCCTGCCACCGCCACCACCACCACCCTCTCCCAAAGAAATATAGAGAATCTATTCTCAGAAATTGAACTACCAAATGGATTTCTTATTCTTGAACTATTTCAGATTGATGCAACCAAACAATTTCAATTTCTTCACCAAAATTTTTTTTGTTGACTGTTTCATAAAAATCAATAAAAAATTGAAATAGAATTCATACCAAATCAGGCCTAGATCTGATGACAACCAGAGGAGATTGGTCTCAGTATTTGGGGCTGCAAAGTGCAGCCCAAACAGGATTCAACTGAGAAATCAAAAGGAAGCTCAGCAGAAAGGAGAGAAAGGGGAAAGAAGAATATATTAGCAGAAAAAAACAGAACTAACAAAGTAAGATCAGACCTGACAAGAGAAACTCAGCGCTGATTCGAGCACAGGGAACGGGAGAAGAGGAAGACTATCACCAGTCCATGCAAGTAACGCTCTTAGCAGAAATAATTTATATTCAATTCCCATCTGTCTTGGGTTGATTACATGCTTTAATTTAAAGAATAATAAAAGACTCCTAACTGGACTCTAAAACTGACTTTGCAATCAACTACTACCAACTATCTAAAGGAATTCATATTACAAAAAACAACCATAACACTAAAAAAAAACTCATATTTGCCCCTAGTGAGTAGTGGCGTAACTGCATATATTGTGTTGCACATTGTGGTACTCTATTTCTCTCTTTCTTTTTTCATTTTTCTGTCATACAGATTTTCGGTATGTTGTAGTGGTTTAGACCCGCCTTCACCCTATTAGAGGGATTGTTGTACTGCCATTCTTT
Source organism: Telopea speciosissima (assembly GCF_018873765.1). NCBI lineage: Eukaryota > Viridiplantae > Streptophyta > Magnoliopsida > Proteales > Proteaceae > Telopea > Telopea speciosissima. The sequence goes on along the minus strand of NC_057919.1, from coordinate 33,343,943 downwards.
TTCCTTCCTGATAAAATTAAAATTTGTTTATTTATAGTTTACCATAGAGCTTCACTGCTACTAGTTTTCCCTGAAACATCAAAACACCACAAATTATCACAACAATGCTTGCAGAAAATTACAGCAGTAAAACAAATTTTTTTTTTTTTTTTTTTTTTTGGTTGGGGGGGAGGGAGGAGCCCAATAAGATAGGGTCGGAGTGCTTTCAGGTATCTAGATGTCCACAGACATCACTCCCTAATGGGACTCATAGTCATAAGTTGAAAAGTCAACTACGCAAAAGCTAACCACCCAAAACCTCTTAACCCAATTGAAACAAACTGAGACAAACAGTATAATAAACTAAGAGGTCCAAAGCTAAAGGAGATTTAAGGAGAAATCAAGTAAGAACCAACAAACAGACATGGATCTCTTTCAAATTCAACCCAGCCAAGCCATATACATAAGCATGCCCCTAAACCAAAATTGGTGGCTAGACCGAAAAGAGAACCACATGTTAGCCCACACTTAAGGATCGACCACACCAAAAAAATGATGGTTAACTGTTGGTCATTCTTTCTGCATCAGATAGTACATCTATACACAGTCATCAAATATCAGACAAAATGTAGTCATGGCAATGGTAACAGAATATAATGCACATGCTATTTGGAATACAAATTTTATCACCAACAAGCAAAATCAGTTTGCATGAAGGGATCCTCTGTTTTCCCTCTTTACTAATAATTTTTTCTCCCTTGGCATCAATATTTGAATACAACTTTAAATGGCATGAAGACTAACATACAATTGCATGTTTGCACCAGAAGGTTACATAACAAGATTTTCCAAAATCACACTGAGATTGTTGTTCAAATCATGGTAATCCAATCTTCAGCTAACATATCAAAGCAAAAAAGTTCTATAATAGCATTTTCCATATTTCATGCATCATAAGCTTTGTTCTATGAAAAATTTGCAGTGATAAGATAAATCTAGTTCGCAATGATGAGGTTAAAGAAACAGCATTTCATAACAGAAATCTATTATGAACATCACTTTTATCAGGAAAAAATAATCAGTTATAAACAACATAAGGAGACTACCAAGCGTTCTCTCTCAGAAGGTCTTCCAGCAAAGCAGCTCGCTTTTATTCTTTTTATCGCTACATCAGAGCCTTTCCACTTTCCATGATAAACAGCTCCATAAGTCCCAGAACCCAATTCTCGGATTTCCTCCAGGTCATCATTTTTAATTGTCTACACAGGAGGCGGGAAAAGGAAAATATTTTAAATTGATCATTGGAAAAGGTAGATTAATGATATTGATGACTAAGAGAAATGATAAAAGAATACCTGCAACCCTTTAGACAAAGCTTCTTCCTCTGCCATAGTCGGCTCGATCTTGGAATTCTTTGGATGGTCACTATCAGAATCACGCTCCAAATCCACATGGTTGATCTATGGACACAGTATATTTGAAGTCGATAGTCAGTAAATAAAATCATAAAGAACATCCACTTCCAAAATGAGAAAAAGAAATATGGCAGGGTTAATTCTCACCGCAGATTCTAATTCATGCAAAGCTTCTTCTATTGTTGTTGGATCATGCGTAACATCACCATCAGCATTTCCTTGCACTATAGCTTCTACCTCCTCAACACTCTCTAGGGCAGCCTTTTTTACAGAAGCAATCAACTCAGGTAAGTAACTCAAACGTCTAGCTGAAAGATCTTCATTCTCAACTGCGGCATGAACATCAGTTTCACCATGTTTCACAGAATCACCATGCTCTTCAGCAGGCCTAATGTCACGTGAAACAATATCTTCCTCCCCATTTTTCTCATCAGGCTCTAGATTTTCATTTGAAAAAATAGTTGTCAGAGCAGAGTTCCCTGCAGTTCCCCTATGCATTTGTTCAGAACCCTCTCTGAGAATATTTTTCTCTTCCATCACTACTCCAACAGTACTGTTATCTCTTGGCCCTGGAGTGCAACCTGAAGCAGATGAAGCACCCACCTTATTATCAATCACAGCCGAGGATGAAGACACCATTTGCATAGGTTCCATTGAAATGGCATGGTTTACCATGTCAGGTTGAGTTTGAACAGGATCTGGAGCAACATTCTGGTTCTCATGACTAAGGGTGTGTGCATTAAAGTTTGAAAGATAGCCTTGGGGATATTCCGATGGTGGAGAACCATCAAAGGCATATACTTTTTGAGATGGCCCAGACCAAGCATTTGGATTATCCACTGCAATACGAAACTGAGAACTACCATCTTGAGTTCCCCTTATGAACCCCGAGTTAACCGTACCATTAGCTTGAGGCAACAAGGCCGGAGGTTCATAAGATGATGCACCATGCAGTGGGTTCTGCACTTTCCTCCATAAAGCAGGTGCAGGTGCAGGTGCAGGTGACATCTGATAAAGATTCTCTGTTCCATAAGCAGGAGGGAAGTTCCCATAACGGACTCCATGGTCTTCAGGTGCAGGAATATGAATGTGAAGACCAGCTCCAATAGCTTGGTCATGAAACCCTTCGTTCCCCATTTCAGGTCCAGATAGATATCGTGGGTCTTCATGATTGATACAATTGGAAGACACATGATGACCATCACAGCAATTTCCATGTGGAAGAGTAAAATTCACACCTGCAGCACCATCTACAATGTAGTGATCACCGATTCGTCCAGCTCCAGAAGCAAGTGTTCTAGGTTCCTCAGCCCGATGGTTTAATTGGTTGTGTAGGACCCAACTTCGTTCATGACTGTGAACTTCATTATAGAAAGATCGAGCTTCATTTTGCTCCACATTCAAAGTGTAATCCCTACCCGAAGCACAGTCAGCACATGGATTAGAAAATTGGTGAAATTCATTCCCTGTACTTGGCTGCTCCAAATGTGGTTGCACACCATGCTTCCAGCGAGAATCTGGATAACGAGCAGCATCCGATGAAGTTTGATTTCTTTGGAAAGCCATTCGACAGTGCTCACAGATATTGCTCCCTTCGATAACATTGTGTGAATGGGCCAAGTTAGCAGGAAAACCAACCTTATCACTAGGAATAGCAGGAGGAAGCCATACAACATTGTCAACATATTGTGGTTGATGATCATATTGGGTCTGCTGACTCACTTGTTGCCGGGCATATTCCTCACACAACCTATCGAAGCCCTTATCATGCAACTCTCCAAACGCCATTCTATATCGGCCAGAAGATGGCGAAGATGGGTACTCTGGCACAGGCCGAGGATCATGATGTCCGTGATGTCTGGGAGAATAGTATGCAGGGCTCCAAGGAGCCTCCATTTCATTGTACCTCTGAGTATGGGATTGTTGATGTGAACCAGATCCTAGATGAGGAATGGTAAGATGATGTAAATTAAACTGTGGCAAGGGCATCTCACAATTCCGCTGGTTATGGAGACCAGCCTCAAGGCTGATTGGATTGAAGTATTGCTCAGCCACTACAGGAGCCATTGTAGGGGATTCAGACAGTTGTTGCTGTGACTTCCTGAAATCAGGTCCATCATTCAGGCTGTTCAATGCATCCACATACCTCCTTTCAGTTTCCCTCTCATCTGTATCGAAGTGTGAAGAAGCATCTTGATCAGGGTGTGAGAAAAGAAACATCCGGAGCCTGGTAAACCCATCCCCAGCTCCCAACTTATCATATTCCTCCATCATGTTCGTCACATCATCATCATTAACAACCGAAACCAAAGCATCAAGATCTTCGTCGGGCTGCTGATATTTCAATAGAGCGGCCCCATCAAAAAGCTCTCTCATCCTAGCCATCAACTCCTCATAAGTAATCTCCCTAGGCAAGCTCACTATCCTAGTCTCTCCACCAATATATCTGAGCTTCCCATCCTGAGGTCTAGGCAAAATGCTACCTCCAAAGCTACACAGGAACTTGACACGAGGGCTTTCCTCGTTGGAACCTGGCGACTGCTGCGTTGCTTGGGCTGTGGCAGGTGTCTCCATCCCGTACACAGCCTGGTATTGCTGCTGCTGCTGCTGATCAAAGAGGTTATCAGACTGCAAACACGATCGTTCCAAGCGCCCAATTCCTTTATTACACATGAGGAGAATTCACAACCAATATCCAACAAGCTTCATAAATCCCAACCCAAATCCAAAACCAAGTAATCGAAGCTCTCGAAACCAAATCGAGAGGTTCTCCATTGGGGAATCTATAAGAGGCAATCCGTTTATTCCCCAGAAACGAAACTCCAAACGAATGAACTTGCTTTTCCATCATCAGGAGCCATGGTTACTCCTCCGAGTAATCATCAAAACCCTCTCTTCCAATTAAAATTTTCAAAAACTGAAACAAAAAAAATAAATAAAAAACAAGTCGAAAAATCAATCAACTTTGTCCAATTAGGTAATCCAAAAATGCCCCGAAACACTACCTTCTCATCCAGAGATCCAACTGAGGGAAAGATAAATTTTTTTTTTTAAAAAAAAAAAAAAGAACCAATCGAGTTTGAACAGAGTATTATACCTGAGATACCGATTCCAATGCCAACAAAGAGTCGCTGAATTCGATGCCAAACAAGACCAACAGTGAATCTTATCAGCCAAAAACGCCTTCTCTGCCTCTCACTCTCACTCTTGTCTCCGGTCTAGCTGATGATTCTTACAAATAAAGAGCACAAAAATACAGAGTCGAGAGAGATATTACTCGCTGGCGATTCAGATATACAGAAATCCAACCAAAAACTTGAAAAGAGATGGAAAATTTTGATTCTTAATTTATATCATGGAAGGGTTTGAAGCTCTTGTGCCAATGAAACACAGGGATGAATTGGAAATCTCTCTCACCCTTTCTGTGTATGGGTGTGTCTGTAAGCTTGTGAGGTGATGAAGGAATGAAGATGGATGACCGCCTTCGTCCCGTCTTGCAGTTGCAAGATGCGCTGTCGCACTGCCAGGTCGGTGCCATGTGGCAGGACCTCGTTGATTGAGGAGAGCATCAATTTATATCCATTCGCATTTTCCTCTTTTCTCTCTCTCTCTCTCTCTCTCTCTCTCTCTCTCTCTCTCTCATATCTCTCAACTTATTTTTACTAAAAAATCTCTCAACTTATTTTTACTAAAAAATAAAATAAAAAATATCTCACACTTTATTATACTAATATTTATTAAAGGGCCCTTGAATGATATTAATTAATTAAAAGGTCCTTTCATGTGTCATGACGAGACTGGAGCTTTTCACAGCTTTTTATTTACCCTTACAAGTGCCTTTGTTGGTTTGGAATGAAGGGACCGTGCTTGTAAATTCTTTTTTAAAGGGATGTCAAATGTTCTCTCTGCCGGGGGGCGTAGGCTGCACCCAGACACATGGGATGGGCAGAATGACCACCCATCCCCCTGAATAGCAGGCTCATGTGTATGAGCGTAGGCTACACTGCGGCATAGAAAACATCAATCCTTAAAGGAATATTGTATCAAATCCCTCTCCCTCTTCCTCTTTAGCTCAGACTTCTCCTCCCTTGTTGACGGTAGGGGGGACAATGTGGTCTTCAATACCCTGCAAGGTTAGATGTAGATGGCAACAAGGTCGAGCATTGCTTAACTAGGTCTACACCTTAGAGAATCGTCAATTTTGGGAGACTCCACCTAAATAGTCTACGACGGATCCACATCCTCTACTTCCATCGCTAGTACTTCCATCCTACTTCCACGATTTCTCAGTGTGCCACCTGTCTTTTTGACCATCCAACGGCCTGTATTGGATTCAAAATTTTTTGAAAATTTGATGAGACCTGTTTGAACCACCTTAAACCCCAAAACAAACCCACCCGACCGATTCAAACACATCCTTAACCCAATCCCTACCCTAATCTAACCCATTCTCTCTCCTCTCACTCCTCCCCATGCCTCCCTGCCTGGTTTCTCTTTCTTTCTTCTTCTCTGTAGAGCACGTCACACCTGCAACTCCGGAAAGGTTCTTTGTCTTCAACCTTGGGAACCCCGGCGGAAAACTCAAAATTAATTTTGAGAGAAGAAATCACTTGATTTTATCTCCTACGGATTCGAACCTTCAGGATAAGGCTTCTGACCCATAGCCCTATGGATTCCAGCAACGAATCAATTGATTCAACAGCTTGAAGACTAATAGAACTTTTCTGAAACATGAACCAGTAGGAGTTGCAGGTTCAGATATGGATCCAGATGGATATCTCACAGCAGGATGAAACTAAGGGAAGGAAACCTAAGGTTTAGATCGCCCGGCCTGGGATATGGATCTTATGCCCAAAATAGGAGGGAGAAAGAATACGATGCGAGGGAGACCAGCCACCAAATTGAGAGTGCAAGTACCACAAGACCCACCATCATTTTTCATGGTTCACATTCTATGAGATTATCTGTGATTTTGTCTTATATCATCGTTTTTCCTTCTCATAGTATTTGATATACAAGCTATGTATAGAAGTATAAAGGAGAGATTCAACTACTCTAAAATCAATTAAAAAAATGGAAAAGGAAAATTAATACAAATCTGCCTCTTCGTCTCCCTCTGTCAAAACATAAATCCAGAACATGAGACAAATTCTTTCTAGTTTCTGCTCCTCTCAAATTCTTTCTTTTCCCTTTTTAAACATTCTCATTTTTTTGGTATTTTTTACAACTCTGAGCGGTGGTTCTTGTTTGTTTGTTTTGTGTCTTCCAACTCTATCTTTGCCATTGGAGCAGAACACCACCGTCACACTGCAACTCTGGGTGGAATACCAAATGGACTTTTCTTTATCTAAGCCATCAGCTACCTAACCAAACACCTTATGCCCATCCTAAAACCCGACGTTGTTGCTCTGAGTTTCTGGAAGAAAAGAAGAAGAGACTAGTGGAGCGGAGCAGATGGCGTTAGATCGCCATGGCCATGAACGATTGCAAGGAGGCTTGAGTTTTTCAGAGGAAGAGGAGATCTTCATTCGATGGAGTTGCTATGAGTTCGGAAGAAGAAGAGATAAATTTTGATTTGAGGGAAGATGGGTTTGGGGTTTGGTTTGAGTGAGTTTGAGTCAGTTGGGTTAGGTAGTTTAGGGGTTTAAGGTTTGGTTCAAAGGTCTCATCAGATTTTGAAAAGCATTTTGAATTTTTTTGAATTGTTTCATTTCCAGACGTTGGATGGTTGTCAGGCCATGTGGCGCGATGTGAAAGCTTGGAAGTAGGATGGAAGTACCATAGATGGAAGTAGAGGATGTGGATCTGTCTACGACTCATATATGCTCTTCCCTTCTCAAGAAAAAAGGAAAGAACCACATGGAAAGGCAATTGGTTAATGCAAAGTATAGGTAGGTTTTAGGTTACATACTATGAAGGCGTTAGTCACCCAGTCCCACCCGGCCAAAGCCGGTGTTCCTAGACCACTTGTTTATACTCACTTTTATTAACCATCAGGGGGTACACATGGTTTCCTAAGATTGAGGGTGTCAATACTGTGAATTCACCTAGAGGGGGGTGAATAAGTGTAGGTTCAAAAATTAAAAGAACTATGCGGAATTAAAAACAACAATAACGATAGAGAAGAGTAAAAACAAGCAATGCACAGAGACACAAGCAATTTATAGTGGTTCGGCCAAAATATGCCTATGTCCACTCCTCTCACTTTAGAGAGAATTTCACTATTTAGAATCTTGAGTGAGCAAGAGGACTCGTACAACTACTCTTGGGAAACGAGCAAGAGAACTCAACTACTCTTGATTCCGAGCAAGAGGACTCAACCAATCTTGATTCCGAGCAAGAGGACTCACTACTCTTGATTCCGAGCAAGAGGACTCAACAACAACTTTAAACAAAGTAAAGTAACATACTAAAAAGTTTAAGATTACCTCAAACCTTAGTAGAATAAGTGCTACCTTTCAATCTATGCAGCTTGAATGCAAATAAGTATGAAGGGAGCAAGAGTGAGATTGAACTTCTTTGATCCTCTTTGATCTTGAATGTATAATCTCACTAGAGAGTAATTGATCTTTTAGAGCTCTTGATTGTAGATAATTGTTGTGTTTAGAACACAAATTAAGAGGGTATTTATAGGCTAGGAGACTAGAACTAATAAGGAATCCAATTAACAATCGGATTCCACAGTCTATAAATAATCCGGTATATTGGATTACCTACTTTCCTTAAGGAACAGGGGAATAACGGTCATATTTTAACAGTCAAGCACTGATCCGGTATGCCAGTTCAGGATCCGGTATGCTGGATTACAATCTGGCGTACTCCGAAAGGCTACTGTGAGCATTTTCCTAAGATTGCAACACTAATCCGGTATGCCGTTTCATGATCTGGTATGCTGGATCATAAAATTTCTGCTGACATTATTAAGTCCTTTATTGGACTTACTTGGGTCGATTCCATTGGACAAGTTCGGGTAAATTTCTTTGGTCTTAGTCCAAGTGAGAAGTGTCTAAAACAACCTCCTAGGGTCAAACTTCATGTATGCATGTGTGAGTGTGTGCATTACATATGGACTTTAACAAATGAATTTACAACTTAGTACAATTCTAAGTCTTCACAAATCTTCTCACTTCTTTACATGAGTATCGTCAAAGTGAGTTCCTCTAACTTGTCTTGATCTTTGTCTTCAAAACTTGTTCTCCATTCTTCATGATTCTTTGATGTCTTGAAAGATTGGACAAATTCAATTTGCTTTGAGCATCAATCTCTTGAATTAAGTGCTCCCCCTCACTTGATGCTCTGCTCTTATCTATGCATCTTTTAGACAAGAGTTAATACAACTAACTTATTTATTATCATCAAAACCATAATGGGTGATGTGTGGAATTTACCTCAACAAATACCACTTTGATCCAAATAGAAGGAGATCAGCATCCGGCTGAGCAAGACTAAGTGTATAACAACTTCCCACCACATAACCTGACACCTACCTAGAGATCTAGGGAAGACCAACTACCTTATCCATTGTGAATCAATCTTTCCCCTCTTTGGGGAGAGACCTTTGTGGAATTTTATGGGTCCTAAATCCTAATCTAGAAAGCAACTCTCAAACAAAAAGATGAGAAATACAACTACCAACGATACATCCCTCTCTACACTAAGCCTCTCAAGTTGAAAGACACAAAAAGGGGAGAAGACGGAGGTACGAAAATCCCTTTGTACCTACTGTATGGAAATGAGCTCATTTGCCCCTTCATTGGGAGAAGATTCCATTTCAATTGAGTGAGACTTAGAGGAGATAATCATTTTCGTCCATTATGTTCTCAATTTCCATACCAAGTCAAAGTATACGAAATATATATATGAAAAAAAAAAAAAGTTGTTGAATCATCTGATTCAAACATACGGAGCCTAAGATATAGGCCTCCGAACGTTCCAAGACCAACCCTAGATGGTCTTGGCCCAACCCAATTCACAAGTAAACTAGCCAAAGTGGAAATTTTTTTGAAATTTGATACTCTTAGGTTAGTCGACATTGAAATTGTCCGATTCGCCAACGAGAGATTGTTGTTCGATTTTCTCTGTTGTCGAATGGACTCCTTGAAATGGCAAACAGAATCTACATAGTGTCGACCTTGGTAGATTCACACTTCAACAAAAACTAAGCTCTGATCAACATTTAGAGCCTCGATTCAACACCAAAGATTGTTCGTCGTTAGGCCTTTGTTGTCAAACCAAATTTGAACGTTGTCAAATTGAAGAGATATACAAAATATTGTGGTTTCCATATTTTTTGGATTTTGGAGCCCATTGCAGATGGGAACCCAATTTGGAAGCAGAGAACCTATTTTAGGTCATTAATTAGCCCACAAGGAACTTCCCACCCATGATCTACATGGTTACATTTGATTGGCCAAGCTTGTTGCAACTATTTTGCACAACTAATGTATAATTACTTGGAACAAACCCCCCGCTGAACGATTTGGATGGGGTCATGACACCGTATAACGTACTTAGGATTGCGTACTCCTCTCAAAATCTATAAATACAAGGCCACTCACATTAAGGGGGATCGCTCTCTTTGTCTACCTTGAACTTTGGCTACAAAATGAGTTTAAGAGAAAGTAAACCCTAGTTTGGGTTTAGTTGTATTTGATATTTGGATTCTCTCCTGAGTTAAGAGCGGCAACCTCCATTCACGTTGTTCTTCAAGTCTATAAGATTCTAGCTTTTTAACTTGCTTGATTTTATCCTTTCTCTACTAGTGTTCCTTACCCCCTTTTTCCGTTATCACATGTACATATATCTTGGTAAATGTTGCATACATCCACGTTGTTGTTTAAATTTTAATTCTTTGAATATAATTAGGAATTTCAACCATGCATGTTGTCCATTTTCTTCTCTCCATGTATTCTTAGACTAAGACTTTGTATATATTTTATGTTCTCTTGTATGCTTATGCCTTAGTTTTTTTTTTTCACATATCCATGATTGTTTTCACAGATTTTCCACTACTTCGATACAACATGCAATGATCTCACTATGGATTAATATGACTCTTCTTATTAGTCTCCATACTACATGTTGTTTATGTTGCATGTATGCATATAGTTTAGGTTTCCTTGCTTGCATTTCTTTGTCTAGGTATAGGTTTTGTTTTGCATCTATTTATGATTGTTATTTAGGGGTTGTATGCGTCATTGTCTTATTAATTCATATGAATTCATACACATTTTATTTTCTCTTGTTTATGGTTTCACCTAAAAATGGGGTTTTATCGATAATCCCTAGGGTTTAACTTTGATTTCATGATTTCGTATTCAAATTAATAGTTTCAAGGTTTTTTAAATGTCTTCACTAATGATTTTCCTTCCTATTTGTTTTTTCTATTTTAAGTATTTTCTAGGATATTTCTAGATTTTTTTTAGCCATAAGAGCTTTCATAATTTTCACCGTTTTGTTTTGTGCACAAGTTTCCATGTGTTGCGTCAAGAAATCTCTAGCGGGTCCACAATGGTAAGACCTGCACAACACAGCAAACAAGTCGGGAGGTGAGCGCCGGGCCCGAGGTGCCGACGAGGGACTCTCCGATGCCTAAGTTAGGTCTCTCTACCAAACATATGAAACAAGTGAGAGTTTCAAGAGTTCAATAGATTTTCTTATCTTTTCTAGAGTAAGACTTGCTCAGCAAAACAAACCGGCAAAGGGAGGTAAGCGTTGGGCACAGGGTGCCAACGAGGGACTCTCCGATGCTTAAGTTAGGTCTCTCTAGCAAACAGATGAAACAAGTGAGAGTTTCAAGACCATGCATATTTTCTCTTAGTTTTATTGTGATTAATAGGGGTTTTCATCATTGCACTTGATTCTTTTGGACTCTCACAATTTCGTTTTGGTTTCATATATCTATGCATTTAGGGTTTGCACAGAACATATGACCTTGTTATATTCTACGTTCCACATTCTATTTTTTTGTCATTATGTATAATAACCTTGTGGCCAAATCTTCGGATATGTGTTTCTATCCCTTTTCTTTTATTTACATCCTTGTACTAATTCTTTCTTTGTAGCCAAACGGTTTGGGTATGTGCATTCTAAATCTAGCTTTTTATTTTCTTGTAACTCATAAATTATTTTTAACTATATTTTCTAGTTTTAGCAACAATTATATAGTTTGGCCAAGTAATGGGAAAACTGGTTTAACAGAGTGGATTGGGGTGGCTAATACCTTCCTCAGATCATAACATTGACCCATATCCATACCAATGGTTCGATTAGTCCCTATTGGACAATCTTGGAGTCAACCTTTTGTTTTGTGGGTCCTAGACTCTAATCTAGGTGATAGCTCTTGATTTGTTTTCCTCTTTCTTCTCAATGAGGTGAGGTGGATAACATTCTACATCTCTTCTCTTGCATGGGTAGATTAAAGGTTCATTGTTCTCACAGTAGGCTAGGCGATGATGATTAAGATGTTCCAAGACGTTGGAAACCCATTTTTAAGCTCTGGAGGTTCCTTATACTCCTAGTGGTGTTCCAAGTCTTTATGATGATTTTGTGACAAAATGGCTAAAAATGTTTTTTTTTTTTTTAAATAATAAGGGTAAAATAGATTTTTTTTTTTTATGTAGGTGAGACCTGGCCTAAACCTAAAACTAGGCTCGACCTTAGTTTAGAGTCATACTTGATTCAAGCCCAAACCCTAGAGTCAATCCAAGTCAGTCAAATAAACTGACTTGAGTCAACATGCAAAAAGAATATGCTAATGCCATCATTTGGTTAGTTGATCAGTCTCCAACACCAGCGAAGCTTTGTTGGAATCATTAGATTCTTTGCCGTTGATTTATGGGTAGTTACAAAATTTAGACTTTTAAGTCTAAGGTTTACAAATGTGTACATTGGTTTTATCAAAAAACTTACCTAAACCCATCCAAAGACCCTAGGGGACGTGATGGAGTCAACTAATTGAGTTGCGATCCACCACAACCTTAATCTCGGTTGCATGGAGGAGTTTACCTCTATTGTTAGCTACTATCCACCCTAATCCCCTTAAGATCAAGGAGATCTCTAATAGTTTGGATGAGGAACACCACCTAGGACATGGGGAACATCTTAGGATATAAATGATACCCTAAGATGTTGAAGGATCATCTTTAGCACCTTCTAAGATCCCTAAAAGAGAGATATAGAGAAAGAGACTCCCTTTGTCTGCAAGTCCCTCGCAGTTATACATACTTAAGCTCCTCTAAACTTGAGCCTAGCCTACTCTAACATCCTTACAATCTTCACGAGTTTTGAAGCTAGGTAAGTCTTCTTTCTTTTATTTTTTTATTTCATTTGATTGCATACACTATGTTTTGAGATATCCTCCAAACATTGCAGGCATGTTATTTTTGCCTACAGTTAGGGGTGTAAATGAATAGCTGAAATCTGTTTTCGTATCCGTGTCCGTATCTATTTAGCACTATCTGAATCCATCCGAAAGCTAAACGGATGCGGATACGGATAGGCTATAGCTATCCGAAAAGCTATATTTACATTTAAACGAATAAAATATCCGATCTATATCTGTGTCTGTATCCGTTTAGCACTATCTGAATCCGTCCGAAAGCTAATCGGATGTGGACGCGGATATAGCACTATCCGTTTACATCCCTACCCACAATAGGGCAGAGGTGATATGTTATCAATTAAGGTCTGCATAAATAACTTTTAATAGAGCTTTTTGTACATTAAAATAGTACACTTCATTATTTTTTCCATTAACCTTGTATATTTTTGCTTTTTTTAAGTCATATGTACTATTTTTTTTATGATTTTATGCACTACTTGTCCATGGTTTGGTTTTACTATGTCACCATATATTCCAATCTTTTGACGACAATTGGATATGGTTTTATAAAATTTGATATCAATTTTTTTTATAACAAAGCAAAAGTATTAACAAAAGAAAAACTCTATTACATCATCCCTTATTACATCACATAAGTTAGTAGTTTGGGCCTTAAGTGCACCCTTATAAGCCACAGACATATGGTATTCATCTTTAGTGATAATATTTACATTAACCAATAACATCAAAGAGGAAATGCCCAAAAGCAGACAAAACAAATCTCATTATCAACCTTCTTGGTTCCCTTGTGATAACCACCTCGCCAGCTTCTCATCACTCACCCATACCTCTATTCTTTAGAACCCTTGGTCCAACTCCTACTGCAAACCTTGCATGAGGCTTCTGGGCTTTGGTGCCATCATGTACCCTGTAATACCATAACTCACCACAACACAATGAAATTTAGAATTAAAAAGAACAATTATTGCCCAACCTCTACTCTTTTGGAACCCTTGGTCCAACTCCTACGACAAACCTTGCATGAGGCTTTTGGCCTTCGGTGTCAGCATATACCCTGTAATACCGTAACTCACCACAACACAATGAAATTTGGAATTAAAAGGAACAATTGTTGCCCAACCAGAGTTGAAGTACAAGGATCAAAACATCCATCACAAATCAGTACAGGTTGATCCTCAGATGGAATGGTCATGTATTCAGTTAAAGACATATGCCGCATAAGATACAAAATGGTTATGTATTCAATCAAAGACATATTCCACGTAAGATGAGGAATAACATCCAAATATGGTATTGCAAGATATTTTAAGTCAACTATCCATCCATTAATGATTCAAAAAACAATCAAAGGGGAGAAGCCAGAATGCATAAACACACATCTATATCTAAAAATCCAAATATATTAACTAGAGATATCAACAATAGAGAGGAAATGAATTCTATCAAATTTTAGCATATATGGAGCACATGAAATGGAATCAAATAGATCAAGAAGAGAAGAAGCTTAGAGGTACTTCGTATACAAACCTAATGGCCCAACAAACCAAACTTGTTTAGAATTTGGACAAGAAAAGAAACAGATGCCAAATAGTTGCAATGTCTTTTTTACCCAAAGGGTAGATAGGGTCAAGAAAAAGAAAATTATTTAACTTATCCTCAATAGCAACACTGTCGCTTAAATTTTTTCAAAAAAAAATATTTTAAACCTAGGATGAATCAGGAACTTCCACAACATATGTCAAAACTGTCTTTAACCCTATGAGAACCTAAATCCCAAATTTTCTTTGAGCAAACAATTCATAACAGAGTGACTCGACAAACTACCCTGTTGGGATAAGAAACAAAAACCATTTCTTGCCCCTGTGTTGGGAAGCAATCAATATCTTAACTATAGCTTGAGCAATGTGAGACGGGAAAATAGAGAAAATTAAGTAACAATTCTACTACCCTCTCCGAATTAATTCACCACCTGATTCAACCCTTCCAACTTATTACAATGATGTTTAACTCCTGAATGGTAGAAACCCAAGGGTCATTCCAAATGGACAAAGTTGAGCAGGATTCAGATCTTCTATGACTTGGGCTATAGCAACCATCTTCTGGCCTTGCAACCTGTGCGTGACACCTGTAAAGTGAAGGATCCAACTGTAAGTTTTTAAAATTTTGAAACCTTTGAGTTAAAAACGGTTTCAGGCATTCAACCAAGCCAGACTAGTCTGGGTTTACCAAGTCGGACCGATTTACAACTAAAACAAAAGAAACGAAACATACCCCACTGTCCCATTTTTAAATTTAAAAACCCTCGATTTGAAAATCCCAGCGAACCTGCGCATCCCAAACCCTCCTTCCTCCATCGTCCACATTTCAAATTTAAAACCCTAGCACCTCAGTCTTCTTTATGCATAGCACAAACAAACCTTCTTCATCCTCTGGCTGGCGAACCTCGAAGGTGGGAACTCAAACTAGGGAAAGATTTTTAGAGCTTGGAAGCTCCAAACCGCTGTGGGAAAACAAGGAAAGGCTATGAAATGGCAATGTAAATTCTCTCTGTGTTCTCTCTCTCTCTCTCTCTCTCTCTTCTGAAGCTATTGATAGAATGTAGTTGCAGAGTTGTTATACCTGTAGAACACTGTTTCACCTCTCTTCTTTGTGCGTAGCCTAAACCGACCTTCTTCATCCTCTGGCTAGCAAACCTCGAAGGTGGGAACTCAAACTTTTCAACCAGATTTTGGAAAGATTTGAATGGCTTGGAAGCTCCAAACTGTTGTGAAAAAAATACGAAAAGGGTCTGAAATGGGATTGTAAGTTCCCTCTCTGTTATTTCTCTCTATCTATCTGCTGAAGCTAATTGCTAGACTATAGTTGCAGAATTATTATATCTTTAAGCTATATACTTTTCTCTATTTCTGTCCTATCTAATCTGAATTGCTGAAGCTATATACTATCTAAGCTATATACTTTTCTCTATTTCTATCCTATAGTTCCTAATCCACCTGTGATCCTATCTAAGCTATATACTTTTCTTTATTTTTCCTGACAAGTGATTGGAAAATAAGGCTTGCTGATCCTGTCAGGTTAACATTTTCCATCTCCAAGTTCATGGCTTGCTTGGGTTTTCAAAGTAGGCTTGGCATGCCTTGTTTGTAAACTGTAACACATAATGGCCCATTATATTTTATTATTATTTACTAGCAATAAATCTGAATATATAATCCTACAAAAGTCATTTGGGCATCAAATATTATGGGCATAATCAAAATCTAGTGGCATTTATAAAATATTCTTGTTACTTGCAAATTCACCTATGAACATTACCTTACTTGTTCTAAGGAGAACACTCAATGTTTCACGTCATCAGAGTTACCATCTCAAGATATTTCTACGTGTGATGTTCTTGATGGATCTCAAGCAAATGGCACCCCTCAAACTTTCACGGCACTTTTATGGGTATATAAATCTATAAACCTTTCATTATCATGAATATGAGATATTACTATTGTATTTAGTAATGCCATGTTTTCATTGTTCCATTGTGCAGTGATTTGGTTCTTCACAAGGTTCAACAACACCACCTAGAGTTAGGAAGAGATGAATATGTGAAAAGCTTCATTTAAGCTTTCATTTTTTATTTTAATTTTTCTGTGTATGTAAGATTTAACCATTCTTTATATTGATTGATGCAGGATGAAACTTTTGGTGAAGATGAGACACAGGAAAGCCGAGACAGAGTATTGGACAACACTACTTTAAGCCAGTATTTTTGAATCCATAAGAAGATCAAAATGGAACTTTTTTAGGCAGTTCCCTCTTATATACTCTTCAAATGTCCACTGTCTTGTGTTGGAGACATATGTTGAGTAGACAACGTTTTGGAAACAGCAGTGCATCTATTGCAAAGAGATGCTCTAAATGTTTCCCTTTCCTTAGACTATGATTTAGTGTGATTCAAGTTTGATGTTCCCTTTCTGTCCTTTGTTTCTTTTAGATGTTGTCCTTTTAGTTAGTTACAAAGATATACTATTATACACTTAGATTGTATTGCCTTTAGTGTTTATTTTCCATTGACTTGCTCTTAACCTTTACAATGTAATACATCTAAGATAAATAGGCAAGAGCACCAAAAATTACAATTACGTAAACATAACCAAAGTCACAGATAGTCTAAAAGCTAGGGATCATTTCATCTTTGAGCATGAACTAGGAAGTACTATATATCTATGATCAAATTATTACTTTTTTGTTTTTGCCTTTAAATTACTAACTGGTTGGGCTACTATGCATGGTGTGATACTATGATATGTAATTTCCCTAAAATGTGGGAGTTTGAACTCTTGTCTAGATGACTCATTTGGATCCAGGGGTAAAAGTGGATACCAAACATAGCCATTCCCTTCGTTCAAGAAAAATTTCTAGTATGTCCATCAATCCAACTGTTTTCTACTGTGGTGGTCGGGAAAATGTCCAGGTTTTAAATCATATTTGTAAGGGAATTGAAGAGTGTGTCTTTTGTGGCTTTCAAGATGCAATGAATGATAATACAGCTACTGATTATGGCAATATGGCTAAGTAATTCCTCCAGGGTGAAATAGCTTTAACATCAAACAAAAATGGCAGCAAACCCTGCTCTGTTTCTTTCACAAATCATCTTCCAATTACCGACTTTATTCTGAGCAGTTCACAACTCCCATCATCTGAGGGTCCAAATGAAAGCTGAGTAGGAGAAAGGGGAAGCATGCATAAGATTTCTTCACCTGAAATGTAGTTCTGGTGAGGGACATTGGGAAGGCTTTACCTAATAAGTCTAAACATCCACTTCTACCAGTGGATGAGACCAAAAAGACTCATCATGGTGGAATTTGAAGTCCAATCTACATTTTGGGTGATATTGTAATGTATTGGATGAGAATTTTTATAATGTATATTAGCATAGATCAATTTAAATATTTGAAAATTTAAAGATATATTAAGAGGGTGAATATTATTTATGTTTCCTGAGAATTCTTCCCTTCTCCATATTCTATTTTGAAAGCTTATAGGTTCAAGTGTCAATCATCAATAATTTTTTAAACAAGTGGACAAATTCTAATTGGAATGTAAATTTACATCGACAAAAGGGCAAAAAGAGTAATTTGTAGGCTTTGATAGAATTTATTTTTAAAAACATTGAAGAGCACTAAAAAGCAAAGGGAAAAGGTTTTCAATGCACCCAAAAAAAGGAAGGGTGGGGCAAAATGTTTTCTAGATTAATGATCTAAAACTCTTTAGATGAAGTCCAACAGTTGACAATTTTTTTTTTTTTTGGTCCAATCATCCCACACTAAATGAGAACAACTGTTGACAAAGATATGGAAACAATGAGATTGGTTACTAGAATATTTAAACTTGAAGGGAAAGAGAGAAGTGCAAGAGGATGTGGGGGAGATATGCCTCATGGAAGATAGGATCATCATACTTGAATGCTACCAGCTTTGAGAGGTAAAATCCTATGCCCTTGGTCATCCCAAGGTAATTCATTTGTTCTAATAGCACTCTAGCATGTCTCATAGGGGTATGGTTTTTGCCATTTGCATGAGTGCCCACCTAAAAAAAAAAAAAAACAGCAGAAAATATATTGATCTACTGGGATAATTACTCTTGTAGCTCTCAACTTAGCCTTATCCTAATCAATTTGAACCAAATTACTTCATGGCTCTGTGATTTCCAAATCTACAGTTCCTTCACTTGAAATTACCCTTCCCACCATCCTTCCTATCTTCCGCATGTCACTTTTTGTAATCAAATTATGACAACTATTGCCTCATGCTTCACTTATACTGGAATGCTAACCAACTAGGAATAACGATTATTCAAATATTCTATTTTTGACAAATAAGTTAATATGTTGACCGCTACTTGAATAATTAAAATGGATCCAAACAAGAAAATTCCACACAT
Source organism: Telopea speciosissima (assembly GCF_018873765.1). Lineage (NCBI taxonomy): Eukaryota > Viridiplantae > Streptophyta > Magnoliopsida > Proteales > Proteaceae > Telopea > Telopea speciosissima. Next base: position 33,325,271 of record NC_057919.1, on the reverse strand, counting down.
CATAATCCGCTTATCTAGTTAAGTATAAGTAATACAAAAAAGATTACAAGATCTACAAGAACTTTCTGTTTCAAACTTCCATACTAGACAACACTTCAATCTCGAAACGAAAGATAAATAATAGCAACAGACAACAATACACCATATGATAACAATATTTCTAAAATCAAACACTACATAGTGTTGAGAATCGTCTCTTTATGCTTGAAATCGAACAGGCTCACGAACAGGATTGCGAACATGATCACGAACAGTAGTGGATGATGAAGATTCATCAAGCTTGTGGTAGCTCACCCACATGAAGGAATTTGGATGATCCTCATTTGCAGGGCATTTGTAAAACTAGTGATCGTAATTTTTTTTAGTATAGTGGCGTTAGAGGTGTTTATAAAGAGGAGGAATAGGTGAAATGACTCAGGTTGAAGTAGTGAGAAAGCTGAATGAACAATACCGGTGCTAGAGTCATAAAGTGGACAAGCAGGTGATGACTCGGGTTGAATTTGTGAGAAAAGATGAATGATACAGGTTAACAGAAGATATGGCCTGGCACAAAAAATAATTTACAATAGCCAATCCCAAGCAATTGGTATGCTAGCTAAAGCAGGGATTTACAAGCAGCACTTCTATTCAGGGAATTATCATATTATTAGAACTTTCAGTGTTGCAGACTGCAATACTTTGACTTCGTACAAATCTTATTTTGCAATGATAAACTAGCATTTTGACCATATAATCACGTGCAACAGGCACCATCCTTTCAATAGATATAATACAACCATGCTTAATTAGCTCCAACATACTACAGAGGAAGCTAGTTATCTTGCATTAAGAAGCATCCTAACCACAAGTAAGAGCAACCTTGAGAACTGCTAGCCTCTGTTGGTTCACTTATCACAATAAAACTCTACGAATATGCAAAAAACAAAACACAAACCCTCACATTTACACACACACAAAAACAGAGAGAGAGAGAGAGAGAGAGAGAGAGAGAGAATGAGAACCAAAATATGTAGCAAAATCTTCACATCTACACACACAAACATAGAGAACGCGAGAGATAACATCTTGAAATCAACTTTGTGAGATGGATCTTCTAAAAAATATGGAGAACAAACAAAAAAGAGAGAAGGATAACAGAGATTCAGTTTCTGCAACTACATTGAAACCGAGTTCTTACATTGCCCTGTAATTGGGTGATAAACCCAGGCAGATCGAGTTTGTGAGAGAGAGAGGTAACACAGTTCTTGATAGAGAGAGATAACAGAGACACGACAAATTTTATGAGAGAGATAGACTTACATTGCTGTTTCTGCACCCAGAAGCTTGAACCAAGGTCATTTAGAGCTCCCAAATCTTTCCCAGATCCAAATCCTTATTTTTACGATTTTTGTTCCCACCTTCGAGCTTCACCAAACTAGAGGAGGTAAGAGAGACAGATTTTGTCACAAAGGAGCCAGAGAAGGAAGACGATTGGGGTGGGTTCGAAAGAGGAGGAAGAAGAGAAAGCTCAGGTTCGCTGGGAAGAAGAAAGGAGAGTTTCAGATTTGAAAATGGGACAATGGGGTATGTTTCGTTTCTTTTGTTTTAGTTGTAAACCGGTCCGGCATGGTAAACCCAGATCGATCTGGCTTGGTTGAATGCATGAAACTGCTTTTAACTCAAAGTTTTCAAAGTTATAAAAACTTACCATTGGATCCTTCACTTTACCGGTGTCACGCGTAGAAGATCTGAATTCGAGTTAAGCCCTACCAACTCTTAAAGCACACCATATTTTTCAAGATAAGGAGAATCTTAACAACCCCATTCCAAATTAGAGATATCTTTTTATTCAAGGTAACATGATCGAAAAGACATTCGTTTGGAAAGTACCTAGCCTTCATAATTTGTGACCATAATTCCTCAGGCTTAGTTAACAATCTCCATGCAAGCTTAACTAATAAAAGCTTATTATGAAGTGCACATCCATGAAAACTTAAACCCCCTAACTCTTTTGGTAGACATAAAGTATTCCAAGAAAGTATAGATCTACCTTTTACATTGTCAGTTTCCCCCCTCCAAAATTGAGCACTTATAGAGTCCATCTTATTATAAACACTGAGGAGAAAATTAAAACAAGGCATCCAATGTAATGTCCCGCATTTCTAGTATAATACTTTAATATTGATTTAGATTGTTTGTTATTATTTTAGTGTCTATTGAATTGTTTTATTTATTTATGGTGAATACTGAAGTAGGTGGTGGCATGTTTGTGAGTAATCATGATAAATTAGATTTATGTATCATTAGTTAGACTAAGTAAGATTACCTAGAGTTAGGGGAATAATCAGGGTGGCATCATCCTATTGGACCACATATTTTTATATGGGGCTGCCACCATACACAAGTGAGGAGGAGGTGGCATGAAGTGGCTAGGCACCTAAATCATGCAAGCATGAGCTGGATTGAATGTTGTCAAGTGGTTAGTCAAGTTGGATTAATAATTTAATTAGTAGATTAACTAAATAAGAGAATGGTGAAGCATGAGATGGCCTCTTCAGAGTTAAAAGTAATTAATTATCTTAACTATAGTTGATGTTAGTGGATTATTTGAGATGACAACATTTTATTGGAATACATGGTTGCATATGGTGATGCCACCATGTGCTAGCCTAAGTTGGAGGTGGCATGGGAGGGATTGCCACCTATTGTGATAGATGAGGTGGCTACAGTACTCAACCACATGTTATGTTAAGGTGTTAACAACCTATTGGACCACATGGCTTCATGTGGTGAAGCTATCTAGTGCATGGTCTAGCTTGAGGTGGCAATGTAAGGAGGAGGTGGCTTGGTGGTCAAAGCCACCTTGCCCATGATAAGGAGGAGGTGCCTTGGTGGACTTAGCCACCTAACACATGCAAGGAGGATCCGGCCTTGACTGGGATTTGACCAAGTTTTTCCTAACTAGGCTAAGTGACTCAATCGGTTGAGTCATTGTTGTGCTATTGAAGATCTGTGCCAAGAGCGAAGTAGAAGAAGAGAATAGAGAAGAGGAGTTGCTATTGAATCTGGAAATTAGTCGGTTTGTAGTTGATTGAAAGGACAGAGCTATTGAAATCAGTAAATAATTAGGAGAAACATGAAGTGGCTTCTGGGCCAAGATATTTAGAGAAGAGTAGGAGGTGTTGCTGAACCCATTAATGCAATTGAATCATCAATAAGATTTAAGGGCCTGGAAGACCTAGGTGATACGATAATTGGGTTGAAATTGTGATGAAATTGTACCAAGCAAAGTGAGGGAACAATACTAGTATTGTTGTAAAAATGTATGACTAATTTGTATTATTGATTATATAATATATTGCTATATGTGTTATTGTTGTTTTGATCTGATAAATACAAGTTATCTGAGGGATCATATACTATAATGTTCAATATTTGTATGAATGTGCTATTACATATTTAAGAGCAAAAAATTACAAGAATTTTTATATATAATTATGTTTCATAAGATTTAATAGCTTTATCTATGAGCATGATAAAGTACTATATATGAGTGACGTGTAGATGAGATGTTATAAGAGAAGGAAATATGTTTGCTAATTGAAGAGTTTGCTATGATATATATTAAATGATATGATTATAAGTAATATGAAATGATGATAAGTTTATATTGGATGCTACATGACAAATTGTATGAGTATGTGTTTGCATACAAGTGAAATGAGCACGAGAATGAAAAATGTAACTGTGTATCGAGAGATGTGAACAAGAGTACGAGTTATGTGAACAAGTGTACGAGATATGTGAATCAAGTGTATGAGATTGATAATAGTAGTATTAAGAGAACATGACCCTGTGAATACCGTCCCTTCCCAATAGGGGGTTAGGTACTGGAAGAGGTTTCTTACGAGTTGTCCTTTGGGACTACGAGAATACAAGCTATCCTTTGGGATTACAATAACATGAATACGAGTACAAGCTGTGTCATTCTTCTCCTAGGCTGTAGTACTGGGATAAAGAGTTGAATAGATGATACGAGGCCTGACTAACCTCAACTATTATATGCACAATCGGTATTTCACAATAATGACTAAAAACCTAACTCAACAGTAAAATGTTGTATGTTTATTTGTACACTGTTAATAAAGCACATGAGCACTTTATTGTATTGTAATATGTTTTTCTCACTGAGCTGTTTGTTCATCCTTGTTATAAATATTATTTTCAGATGATGAGTTCAAATGAGAGGTGTGTACAACTCCAGACTCTTTGGATTGTGAGTTACATGTTACACCAGCCTAGGGAACAGGGTTGAGAGAAGTATTTGTGAACAGTAGGAGTAATGTTGTAAGAAAGACAAAGAACATGTTTTGTAATAAGGTTTAAATTCACAGAGCTTTGTAATATTTGTTCAATTGCTATCAGTGCTATACATATATGTCATGTATTAGTCTTAATCCCAAATCTAGTATTGTTAAATCTTCCACTATGTATCTATGAATTCTATGGGAGTTGGGTTATTTATACAAATGTGAAAGATGATTTTTGATCAATGCCCGTGAGGGTAGACTTTTTACCTTGTCCAGGTTTTGGGTTGCTACATCTAAAATGTCGGAATAGAATTCAAAATAGATTCAATAAAAACAGATCAGCCCGCTTGAGACAAGAGGGGAACCTTCAACTACCCAAGTTTGGCCTGAACACAAGAGAGGACATTTTGCTAAATTATTTTTCCCCCTTTTAGGAACTATGGGGTCCTCAAGTAAAGGGAACCATTAACCATATTACTTTTGAAATCATTTTTTATCATATTATTTTGTGGCATTTATTTATTTATTTTAAATTTTTTTTTTTTTTTTGTATAATAGGATAGTTGTGCATCTGGGGGGATATTTTAGTAATTTTGCATGTGCAAGAATTTTTTATCCTATTAATTTTTGTGTTATTCTCTGTTCACTATGTATGATATCATTAGAATATTGTTGATTATGTCTTGTATTCCAAGGATCCGAGTGTAATGCGAATCTGACCCGACCTGACATATTTTGTGGTGCGACCCGAAGGGAGAAGAAGTTGAGATTTAGTTCCTGACGTGGAGGATTGAGAAAATTTTTGTAGCCGTATATATAAGGCACTTTTCTCTCAGCCTAGGGTTAGATGAAATAACTTGTATCTTCATTTTGTTTAGTGAAAAGTTTGTCGTTGCTCTTCCTGTGAACGTAGGTTTCTTGTGAAACCGAACCACTTAAATCTGTTTGTGTTTGCAATTGTCTTGCTTGTTACTTTCTTCAATCCCATATTTGACCATCTTGTGCAATTGCGTTTTAACAAATATTGTCATGGTTTATTTTATATATCTTTTTTTTTATTCATGATGATGATATATCACATCTCACATAGAGTGGCATTTTTATAATTTTTTGACAACAGCCATAACCTTATCCCAACTAAATGGGGTCGACTACATGGATCCAATAGAGGCTATGATAATAATAGAAATAAGAGAAGTAACAAGAAGTAAGAGGAGTAAAAGGAAGTAAAAAAGAAAATAAGTAAAGGAAGAAGTCCAAGCAGTAGTCAAAGCAGCATCCCAGGAACATTCCCCTACAAGGGGTTGGCTACACAGGTCCTTGTCCTCTAAACAACTCTATCTACAGTCATACTCAGACCGAGCCCTACCACATGCATATCCTTTCTTGCCACTTCTCCAATAGTCAATTTAGGCCTGCCCCTACCTCTTTTAGTTCTGTCAAACTGAATCTGGTCACTCTTCCTTATCAGTGCATCCATAGGTCTCTATTGTACATGACCATACCTCAAGTAGCACTCACGGAGCTTGTCTTGGATTGGTGCAACTCCCAGTTCGGTTCTAATACAGTCATTCCTTACTCTATCTCTCCTGGTCTTGCCACACATCCTTCTCAGCATTCTCATCTCCGCTACACTCATCTTATCTATATTACGCTTTTTAACTGCCCAACATTTCGCCCCATAAGTTATAGCCGGTCTTATTACTCTTGTAGAATTTCCCCTTAAGCTTAACAAACATGCATTTGTCACATAACACTCATGAAACACCTCTCCACTTCAACCATCCTACTTTAATTCTGTGGGAAACATCATCGTCTATATCACCCTCTTTGTTAATGGTTGATCCTAGGTATCTAAAGCATTCGCTTTGTGGTAGCTCTCACTCTTCAAGTTTCACCACTTCATTACCTCTCCTGGTTTGATTGAAGTTACACATCATATATTCTGTATGTTCTACTTAACTTAAAACCTTGTGATTCCAAGCTTGATCTCCATAACTCCAACTTTGCATTAATCCCTTCCACTATCTCATCTATCAAAACAATATCATCAACAAAAAGCATACACCAAGGGAGCTCATCTTGGATGTCATTTTTCAACATATCTATTAAATTCTTTAATGCATTTTTTAGGGTATAAACAGTAGTTAAACCTTTAAACCAAGTTTTACAAATGCTTCCATCTCTTTTGCTTTCAAGTATACAAACTCTCGCATTACAGTGCAACTGGCTTGAGGTAAATGCCTTACCATTTCTTCTTTGCTTCTTGTATATTATTTCTGCTGATTATATATTGATGCATATGGCTTATGATTTTTATTATACATATGGCTGAAGTCTAGTTTAATCAAGTGGACCGGAGGAGCCTAATAAACCTCCCTTGGTCTGCAACATAACATGAACTTGACCTTTGGTTGGACCAGTTCGGAGTGGAGTCAATAGTTTTTTCTTTTGTTTTTTTTTTTTTTTTTTTTTGACATTTGATCATGACCCTAATCTAGGTAGCGACTCTATGTCATTGAGACCCCATACCTTCTTTGGTCTGAAACTAGTTGTTCTCATATGAGCCAGAAACAAATTGAGGCTCAGTTGTACATAGGATACATAATAGTAGAATCATAAGAGGAGGATAGAGATAATCTTAGACGAGGAGATCCCTTAGAAGTAGGCAAATAATCTCGAAAATGAAAAATTATTCCATAAAGCTAGCAAACTGAGAATAGTTTAAACTTAACAACAACATCAAACCTGCGTCCAACTTTGTTTTTGATTTTTAAAGAAGAACTGATAGACTTTGTTTTAGTAAGCATAATTTTGACTCTAGCCATAAAAGGAGTATTGAGAGAAAGATCACTGGAGATGATTTACCTGCCTTTCTCAGTTTATTATCACATGTGATATGGATCAAGCTATCTATAGTAACACAATCTGTTGGTCATCACATGTGGATTATATATGATATACTTTAGTCATCCAATATTCTTTGTATCACCCAATATTGGGTTACCATGTTTAAACATCATTATGTATCATGTATATATATATATATATATATATATATATATATATATATATATATATATATATATATATCCCTTTTGGGACTATGAATGAATTGAGGATCATTATTCACTCTAATATGGTATCCAGAGCCAGACAAGCTCCATCGAGCTAATCTTGAACCTTTTTTTTTTTCCCTTCTATTCATTCTTCCCATGGCCGATGGGCATAGCATTGCTGCCGATGGTAGCTCCCTTGATGCTACACATGAATCAGCCACCCCTCTTCCCCTTTCACCATCCCTTTCGATCTTCCCCCTCTTTGGACCATGCTCACCATTACATCTCATTAAAACTTACATCTAAGAACTTTATTTTTTGGCAAACCTAAGTGGAACCGTTCCTTGATGGACAAAATTTATTTGGCCATATCGATGGCTCCACCCCATGTCCTATCCTTGACCTCTATCAACCACAAATCGCACCAGCCGCATCTCCACCACCTCAACAACAACCTAACCAAGCCTAATCACCACAGCCAAACCCACCACCTGCCCCATCATTGCACCCAATGCGGCTTTGATCCCACCATAACTAGCCACAGGTGCACAGTTCTAATGCAGTTATTACTGAACCATCTTGTTTAATTCTCGTAGGCTAATAAAGTTGCTGAATGGTGTAGAGCTATGGCAGAGGAGTTTAATGCTCGACTTCAGAATGGTACATGGTCTTTTGTGCCACGAACTGGTGCCATGAATCTCATTGGCAATAAATAGGTCTACCGAATTAAAAGGAAGGTTGATGGCTCCCTTGAGCGCTATAAGGCGTGCCTTGTGGCGAAAGGATTCCACCAACAACATGGGTTAGATTATTGTGAGACCTTCAGTCTGGTTGTCAAACCCACAACCATTCGATGTGTTTTATCAATTGCAGTTTCCCAGGACTGGCCAATAAGACAGCTGGACGTTTAAAATGCCTTCCTTCATGGTTTGTTGGATGAAGAAGTGTACATTTCTCAACCACAGGGCTTTGTTGATCCTTCATACCCAGATCATGTTTGCAAGTTCCACCGATCTCTATATGGTCTCAAACAAGCACCACGTGTTTGGTTTCATCGTCTATCTGACTGTTTGATCGGTTTGGGCTTTACTAGATCTAAGACTGACACATCTCTCTTCATTTGCCATTATGAGGCTCATGTTTGTTACATTCTTATTTATGTGGACGACATCATTGTAACAGGAAGCAATTCATCTATGATTTATTCTCTGCTACAGCGGCTTTCGGGTGAATTTTCTATCAAAGACCTTGGAGATTTACACTTTTTCTCGGGTATTGAGGTCAAACGCCATCCTAAGGGCATTTTATTGTCATAGTCCCGTTATATTTTGGATCTGCTTCAGTGTACGGGAATGGTAGATTACAAGGCGGCTAGGACCCCCACGGCATCCACTACAAGTTCTCTGATTCAGGGGGTGCGCCAATGTTTGATCCCACCAGGTATCGTTCAGTGGTGGGTGCCCTGCAGTACGTTACACTCACTCGTTCGGACGTGTCCTTTGCAGTCAACTGTGCTTGTTAGTTCATGTATTCCCCAACGGAGGAACATTGGCAATTAGCTAAGTGGATTATTCTCTATTTAAAAAGCACACAATCTATGGGCCTGCTTATTGAGTGCTCCCCCTCTCGCTCTCTTCAGGCCTTCACTGATGCGGATTGGGCTGGTGATGGCTCAGATCGCAAGTCTACTGGGGGTTTCGCAATTTTTCTTCGACCAAACCTTATTTCTTGGGTTTCTCGAAAATAATGTACTGTTGCCCGGTTTTCAATTGAGGCAAAGTACAAAGCACTTGCTGATGCATCAGCCGAACTTGTTTAGCTGGAATCTCTTCTCAATGAACTTAGCCATCCAATATCCGGCCCACCGATATTATAGTGTGACAATCTAGGGGCTATGTATCTCTCCGCCAACCCAGTTTTTTAACTAAACATGTGGAGGTCGATTTCCACTTTGTTCGAAATCTTGTGGCCAAGAAGCAATTACAGGTTCAGTTCATCTCCTCATAAGATCAACTGGCTAACACCCTGACAAAACAGCTGGCACACTCCAGATTTGAAACATTGAGGGGCAAGCTGAAGATTCGGTTACCCGATTCTCCACCTTGAGGGGGTGTATTGAGAGAAAGATCACTGGAGATGATTTACCTGCCTTTCTTGGTTTATTGTCACATGTGATATGGATCAAGCTATCTATAGTAACACAATCGGTTGGTCATCACATGTGGATTATATATGATATACTTTAGTCATCCAATATTCTTTGTATCCCCAATATTGGGTTACCATGTTTAAACATCATTGTGTATCATGTATATATATATCCCTTTTGGGACTATGAATGAATTGAGGATCATTATTCACTCTAATAAGGAGGAAGCCCCAACACTTCAGAGTTTTGCCACATAATCAAAGGCTTTCTCAAACATTTGACAAAATCATGAATGGCCTCCTTAAAAAAACAATCTTCAGGGATTCCATGTATTTAAATCCATAAAGATAGATACTCCAAATCCTTGTTAAAAGCCGCTACTTCTAGTGATTGGAGCATTAGATGTAACAACTTATCCTCAAATGACTAGGGAGAAACAAAGAAAATAGAATCTCTAGCCTTTAGGGTAAAGAACTCCATAGAGAAACTGCCTTTCTCAAAGCAATAAACCATCTTAGCCCCTCTTGGACAAAATTTCTGAGACTTTCCATATGGGGTTTAGAAAAACCTACCATATATACCCAAGCAAGAAAGAACTAGGGGAACAATTGGAGAGGCTTTTCGGAAAAGAAAGAGACTTACGTTGTGGGTTTAGACCCGATTGATGCTCAACAATGTCAATTGGAGGAATGCAAGATGCCGACATAAGTTTTGGAAATGAAATCTTCGAATTAGACTGGCATCAACGAGAGACTCTATAAGACTTCGATCTTGAAATGAACAACTGACACATGGGACGATCAAGACTATTAACCTTCAAAATAGAGCACTTTGTAGTCCCTGACGATGGTCTTGATGGAGAAGCTTCCATTATACCTGGAGTGAAAAGGATCATAAGAGGAAGACAAACTCCTTTCATCGTGAGGGTTTTTTTTTTTTTTTTTTTTGGGGTGGGGGGTGGGGAAGGCATTCTAACAATGGAAAAGAGGAAAGGGACATGGCAGTTGTAGAAGGGAAAGTAAACAATGAAAGAAAAAGGAGGGTAAAATCCGGGGTTAAATATAAATTGCGGTAAGGTAATAAATGGGACAATGGACTATAGATGAAAATATGAAAGATGAGAAAGAAAAACTATAATGGAAAAAGGAAAAATAAGACATTGAAGATTTTAGACTATAAAAGAGCAAAAAACCATAGAATGGTAAAGAGGGAGTTGGGACATCATTGGAAGTTTCTTCGGCTCAATTATTCCTTCCTTCTTGATCTCATTGATGAATTGAAGAGCTGAAGCCTTGGAACTCTCTGCAGAATAGGATGTCTAGTATTAACTTGGTTCTAGGGTTATGATCAACTTCCATTGTTTATTGGTTTGGATATTTAATTTGCAGACTCCAATGCCTAAGCAATAAGTAATCTTAAATTTTTGAAAGCTTTATTTTGCCACTTGGCCAATTCCAATTGAGTTGAAACATTTCAATAAATAGCAAAAGGTTTTATAGGTGGTCCCATTATCTGTGGGTGACCCATCTAATTGCGTCATGTGGATTATGGTTTGGGTTGCTCACTTGCAAAATTCCATATATAAATTTGTCATATATCCCTATGATTTATTATCATGCACCCTCTCATTAGTTTTGAATTTTGAAAAGCTTCATTTCCCACCCTTGGCTAACTCCATTTGAGTTGAAACTTGAAATGTGAGCAAGAGATTTTTAGATATACCTCTTAGTAAAATTTTAGTCCCCATAAGACATGCTATGTACTATGAATAGGTATCACCCATTTATTTTTAACGTTTCTGGGATATTGTCAAAGATAGCTATTTGCTTACATTTGTGAATTCTTTATTTGTGGTCATATAACTACAAAGTTGAACCATAATTACATTTATCTCATTCCAAAGTTAAATGTCTAAAGAAAGTTGACCAGTTTCAGCCTATAAGCATGTGTAATGGGGCATTTAAGGTCATCACCAAGTTGATTGTAGATAGGTTACATGGAGCTTTGCATCATATTATTGCGCTAACATAGTCAACCTTTATCCCATCAGGACTCATCTCAGACAACATCTTGGTGGCGTATGAGATGTTTCGTCATATAAAGAAGCAGAATTGCAGCAAGGACAAATTTCTTGCATTGAAGCTAGATATTCGCTGTGATTAAGGCATCCCAGGAGTTTATTGGTGTACATTCTGTTGCTGTTTCTTCTCCTACATCTACACATACTTTGCCACATCAATGGATGGCGCCAACTATAGATTATGTGAAGTGCAACTGTGATGCTAGCATTTCCACAATCTCAAGCAAATCGAGAGTTGGGTTTATTTGTCGAGATTATAGTGGTATGCCTTTGTTTGCTATCTCAAGCCCATCTTCTTTTTTAGATATATTAGTTGGTGAGGCCATGGAAGTTCGGATGGCGATGTTGAAGATGTTCACAAAATGATATGTACGGGTAATGGATGAGTCTGAAAATTTGAATTTGGTACTTATCTCAAGAATGGTGGAGGGACTTCTCCTTTGCATATTCGGGTGTTGGTGGCAGATATTATTCATCTATCTTCTTTCTTTGTATCTTGTACTTTCACTTTTATTCCACGGGAGATTAACAATGTGGCTGACTCCTTGGCTAGGAGGGCTTTGTTGTTAACATGCACGACTGATTGGCCCATTTCCACTCCATAGTTGCGTGAGTTGTGTTCCTCACCGTTGCCATGAGTTTGCATGTCTTCTTCTAAGTAAAGACTTGTTTACCAAAAATAAAATAAAAAGCTAGATATTCGCAAAGCCTATGACAGGCTGGAGTGGAATTTTATTGAAGAAAAACTGTTGAAGATAGGTTTCAGACACACTAGGTCACTCTAGTTATGGCCTGTATCCGGTCATTCACTGATAATCTACTTATCAATGGCTGCATTAAAGACTCTATTACTCTGACTCATGGTATCTGGCAGGGCGATCCGATCTCACTGGCGTTATTAATATTATGCTCTCAAGCCCTCACTGTTATTATCTTTCAAGCGGAGAATATGGGGTCTCTTCATGGTATCAAAGTATGACATAAAGGGGAAACGATTAGCGATCTCCTATTTGTGGACAACTGCCTTAATTTTATAAAGGTAAATCTTTAAAAGGTTACCTTCCTTAAAAGGTGTCTAGATTTATATTGCAAAGCTACAAGTCAGCCTATAAATCTTAAAAAATATAGTTTTACAAATTCAAAGATGGTTTTCTAGATTGTTAAAGGTCCCTTATGGTGATAACCCATCTAAATATTTTGGTTGCCTACCGATTTTGGAATTTCAAAGAAATTAATGTTTAATGATGTTAAAGAAAGATTTTTTACTCATAAACAAAAAAAAGATGTTAAAGAAAAGACATAAAACAAACTACAAGATCGGAAACAAGGCACATTGTCTCATGCAGGGAGGGACGTTTGTTGAAGATGGCAATTACCCCTATGAAAAATTTCAAAGGCTCCCACTTTAAATTACAAGTGTCACTCCATGATTCTATTCGAAAGACATCATCAAATTTTTATTGGGGTAATTCAGAAAAATGGCCTAAAATGCATTGGGTTTTTTGGTCAAGATTGTGTTGGTCGAAAGAGAATGATAGACTTGGTTTTAAAGATACAAAATTGCAAAATCAAGCTTTATTGGCTAAAGTGGCAAGCAGGTTATGGTCCTCTCCAAATTCTTTTTGAGCTCATTTTATTAGGTCCATTTATTACCTTATTGCAGACTTTCTTCATGCATGGTTGGGTAATAAACCTTCATTGGGCTGGAGGAGTATCATAGAAGGGAGGTCGGTACTACAAATGGGGTTATTATGGCGAATTGGTGATGGTGCTTAGGTTGATGTTTAGTTGGATAGGTGGATTCCTTCACCACTCTATTGCATGATTCAAACTCCAAAACCCTTTGGTTGTCAAATTTCCAAGGTTTCAAATCTTATAAACACATTGAATCGGTCTTGGCATAGGAACTTGCTTGATCAGCTAATCCAACCAGTGGAGAGAGATGCAAATCTACAGATCAACATCTGCCTTTTTGTCACACCCCGCTCCCTACACCTAGGGACATGTGACTGGAATATCCCCGGTATTCCACACTAACCCCAAGGATCTATACTTTGCAGTATCAAGATCACTGATCCCACAAAACAAATCTAATTAGAGTATAAGCCAAAGCTACACAGATGATATCATATAGTAAGTGGCCTTTTATTCTAACATTTCAAAGTTTGTAACATTAACTAGCCATATATTCAAATACAAGTAAATGAATTCCAAAAGTTAAATCATATTTAAATACATCAATCTTCCATAAATGTTTCAAAACCCATATGGCGGGCCTGAGGCCCGCATTAAGCCACACCACGAGCACAGGGCTCACAAGTACACTCCGGTCCATGCTCCTCCTCGCCAAGAACATGCCAAGCGCCGTAGCCATCAACGTACAAATATATCGAATCACCATTGGCTGGTCCCATCATACCTGCAACCGTATCTAAAAAGAGAGGTCCCTCGAGGGATGAGCTTCTAACTAACCCCAGTGAGTAATTAGATCATACAAATATATACAAACAATCATGAATGCACAATCCACCAGGACGCAACCCAAACCTAATAAACGAATCCCACAACGTCCCATACCACCATGATAATTCACATATCAGATTCACTTTACAGTCATGCATAATGAATTCCAATTTTAGTATGCATCCACCTAACAACCAAAATGCTTAAGTCCATGAGGTAAAGTGCTACTGCAACATCCCTTAGGTTGTATCCCCCATGAGTCAGTATGGTGACAATCTGATGAAATAACCCGAGTTGAAGTTGGAAACCTGCGAGACCGGACCCCCTCACCAGGTTGTTCGTAAGCCCCCAAGATAACCCAAGCTCTCACCCAAAAATGGTGGTCTGTTGAGAATGGCACCTCAGTCCGTCAGAAGCTACCATCGGTTACCCAACACCTTTCCCCCTGTTGGTAAGGGGTGTAGCACAAGGGAATATGTAATCCTAACAATGCATCTAATTGAAGGGTGCACGCTCATGTATATGGCAGAGGTCGAGTCCATAGTACCGAAATCACAGTCAGCTCGGTTATCCTCTCGCACCCTCTAACTTACATATGCACATATGGGAGTATGGTGGATGTGATACCGAATAACGATCGGCCCGGTCACATACCCGTACAACTCATTACCTAAATATCGCATATCCAACACATAACCATTATTTACATCCACATCTCATTGCATAATCATCACAAAACCATATCTCATATTCATGTTTGAATGCAAATCCAATATTCACATTTACGATAACAGTTCAAACATAATTGTAAATCCCTAAGCATTTAGCATTCAACAAGATAATCTTAAACCATTCTTACCATGATCCATCATTAGTAACATGCATTGAAATTTCATCTTATCATTAATCACACATATGCATGAATGACATTCAATGCAGGTCATCGCAAAAATATTCCATAAATTAAGTTCAAGTATCTAATCCACTCACTATTGTTGAATTGAAAGTAAGCTTGACTTTCGTGTAATGTATGCTCCTCCCATATGCGCACGCTAGCCTGACTTGTCACCAAATATGTGTACAAGAGGTGAAAGAGTGTCAGGGTTCAAGACCCCGAGGCAATACTCCAATTCAGCTTCATTCTATCCTAGATGGATCATGCACCTGGCAGATGATGTGATCATCCGCTAGTGTGGCGGACCGTCTAGGCAGCAAGTGCCCCCAAAATCCTAATGGCAGACGGTGGCATCGTCTACCGGTTTCCCAGGCATGAGCCGCTAGGTTAAAATACAGCAGACCCTCGCCCACTGTTTTGGCCATAACTCGGTCAATACGTAATGAAATGATGCGATTCAAAATGCCTTGTAAACTAGACTTAAAGGGATATAATTTTCATGAAAAAACCTTTGACTAAAATAGAAAGAAAGACCCTCAAAATTGGGTTCAAAGATGGTTGTAGTGCATTGACAGCAAACTAGAATTGAATTGACTCCGGATGGCATGCGATTTTCCTTCGGGGTGTAAGTACATGAAAGGAGGGCATACAAGAGTATAATTAATGCACATAAAATATAAGACAATGGTTGAGAACCAATCATGCAAGATGGACATACAACCAAGTACAAGATCTAAGTTTAAAGCTTATCTAGTCAAGGACTTCCTCCAGAACCCCGAAGGGCTAACCAAGCTACACTACCACATGCACACAAGTATCATAAGTACAATTGGGTCAAGGGTATAACACTTTTCCCCTCAATGAATACTCAAATATGGGTGCAGCAAAAAATGGGGAGTTTACTGTGAAAACTGCATATCACTTGCTAGCATCTCGGGAGCATAATATAATGACTACTGCTACCTCATCCTCACATTTTCATAAATGGGATATGATCCCTAAAACCGTGTGGAAGAAGGTATGGGGTATCAATTCTTTTCCTAAAATTAAGTATTTCTTATGGAGAGTGTGTGCTGATGAATTAGCATAAGGTGAAGGGCTTCATTCACGAAGAGTTCTTGCTGCTCTAGCTTGTCGAAGATGTGGAGCTTTGGAGGAGTTTGTGTAGGAATTTTTTATTCCTAATTAGTTGTCCCATTAGACCATTTCCATTAATGGACTTAAGAGATTTGATTTCTTACTTTATCACCATACCATACTTGGATTCATTAAGATATACCCATTCTATTTCAGTAAGGTTGTAATTTGGACAAATCCTATTGATTGGATTTAATATGGGAAGGATCCTATTGATTGGATTGAATATGGCAGAGATCCCATTGATTGATTGGCCTAACTTAATAGGAGTTAGGCATTATATCATTTAAGGGAGACTAGGTCCCACCCTTATATACACGTACTATTCTCACCCATTTTGAGAAGTGCATTGAGAAAAATACTAAGGGGAGAAACTCTAGTCCTCCATTACCGATTCTTGTCATTGTTCATTGGTGTTCATTGTCTTGCAAACGTGTGATGTCTGAATCAAGTGCTGCTGGAGGATCAATGTCAGCAATGATTGGTATGTTGTTGATCCCCTCTTTTATTAAGATGATTCATTTATGTATATTGGGGAGTGATACCCTTCGATTTGAGAAAACGAGCAAATGGTCCCTCAACTTGCCCAGGTACACTTCCAGCTTTTGTACATCATGATAGCGTTGTTCTTCCACAAGTCATCATTAATAATGATCATGTGGAACAACAAATTATAGAGGATGTACCACTCCATGGGGACATTGTCACTGAGAACAGTCTGTAGATCATATACTACTGGATTGCAAAAGCCTTGTGGTTTGGAAGTGCACTCTCTTACTCTACCCCATTAGATCACAACCCATCTTTTTCGTAATGGATGAAAAGTTGGGATTCACTTACGTGTTTGGATAAGAAGCTCACTAAAGTTTCTCTATCTCGTGTGTCTTTCCTTTGGTGGTATTTGGGGCAAGCTCGAAACGATTTGTTATTTGGCATGAAAACTTGGACACCTCAGGAAATAATTTCAATAGTTGAATTTGGTTTTTGTGAGTATGATAAAGCCACAAGCAAGAGCCCTCCTCATCGTAAAACTGCAGCAACTCCATCTATATATGGTGCTAATTGGAAAGCTCCTCCTACAGGTGTCATCAAAGTTAATTGTGATGTAGCATTATAGCAAGGAAAATCTGTTGGCGGGTTGGGATTTATTTTTTGAGATGATGCAAGAAGTTTGGTGCATGCTTGTTCCGTTCGACATCACTTTGGCTCTACAATTTAGGGTGAACCTTTAAAGATTCATATGACTCTCTCAAAAGCTTTATCATTGGGGATTTCTAAATAACAAGTTGAATCTGATAGTAGGGATGTTATCCTCTTCCTCCAAGGCACAAAGCATGATACTTTTTCTGAGAAATTAACGATCTTATTTGATATTAAAGATCTTAGTGCCTCTTTTCCTGTTATTTAATTTCATTTTGTTCCAAGGGATCTAAATTGTATGGCAGATACTTTGGCTATGAAGGCTTTGTCTTTCATGTGTCTGATAGATTGACCTATCTCCACCCCTTGGCTTCATGATGTATTTGTCAGAAACCCAAGGCCTTTCACATGTTTATCCTTAGTAAAACTCCTTTTTACTTTTAAAAAAAAAATATTACTAATAGATGGGCCATTCATAGATACCATATGGAGAGGCTTGTCCATAAAACTTGTTCCTTGTTACATTACTCGATTTGTTCGGAGTGAAATTTGATCTGGGTCTAAGGTCCTCCATCAGATGAATCCTCCCAATTTGCTAGTGTTAATTGTGTTAGTTGCTGGTTCTCTATTACCCCGTTTGTTCTTAGCTGAAATTTGATCTGGGTGTGGGTCCTTTGTCAGATAATCCTCCTAATTTTCTAATGTTCATTGCCGATTCGATCCAAGTCATAGTTGAAACCAATTGAACCTGGTTAGTGCCGACAACGTCAGGGCTTAAAATTAGACTTGTCCGGCCCATCGCCCTAAACTTCCAATCGTACCTTTCTTCTTTCACAAGGCAAGACCTTTGATATAATTTTTCTTCACCCTTTCTTCTACTTCTTCTTCGTCCTCTCTCTAGATATCGCCTGGTTATCAGATTCCTGAAATCTAATATCAGCAGAAGTAAGTTCTCTGCATCATTTTTTCCTATGCTTGTTAATCGCTTCTTGCCTGATTTAGTATGGGCTCTGCAATGTTATTCTAGGGTTTATATTATAGGATAGCGGTTCCTACTATTTAGGTTTTCCCCTTATTTGGTCGAATTTTTTGATTATGTTCGATTACTTTGTTTTTTAGTTTGTATTTGATGAATATTTATGAGAAACTTTTCATTTTCCCACAAAGAGAAAAGGGGTTAGTTTTGCAAGGATTTCTGGCCTTTGTTGTTTGTTCATCATTTTGTTTTGTTAAGGGTTTGATTGATTTCTAGCTTCTACCCAGGAAAGATTAATTTTCATGCCAAATTGGGTTTAAAAGTTTGAATTTTTGTAATAGATTTATTCTTTGATCCAGTTAGAACTCTTCAAGCTTTTGGGTCCTTGCTCCTCATGGCGGACACCTTTAGGCTTGAACGAGTACTCTTGAGATCTTGTTCTAGGTTTATCTTAGTCTCTATGTTAATATGAGTTTGGTTTTTATTTATTCTTCCAGATATGGTAGAATCCCCATTTTGCGTGATGAGCTTCAAGACGTGGTCTCTGGTGTTTTTGAATTGTCCTGAACCTCCGTCTTACACTAAACTTCATGGTCTTCTCCTTAGCCATGAAAGCATACGCGCTTTTCGCAAGCGCTCTCTCTCATCGAGGCTTCCTCCTTTGCATCCCCTCTAGCAGCCAACACTGTTTAGTGGTCCCCTCCTTCCTCTACCAAATCCGGCCAACCATTTTCTGGTCGTGGTTCCTATCGAGGTCGCGGGGGGCATCGCCTATTTGGTAGGGGTCGTGGCTGCCGTGTTTCTCCTTAGGGAAATCGTCTCTTTTACATACTTTGGCATCGAACAAACCATCTTGCCCACTCTTGCTTCTATCGCCAGCAATTCCCCCCATCTTATCCCTACCCTGCGTTCCAATCTCCATCCTCGTACTTGCTCCGAGCCAATTATGCTCAACCACCACTTCTCCCTTACCCTTCTCCACCACCATCCTCAACCCTTCCCTGGTTCCCTGACACCAGTGCTACCTACCGCGTCACCCCTGACTTTCAGTCCATGACATCTTATGATAGTTATGCTGGTCCAGATAACCTTCACGTTGGCAATGGTAAGGGTCTGTCGATTTCTCATATTGGTAGTGGTATTATTTCTTCTCCTTCTCTTTCTTTTCAATTATATAACATTCTTTATGTTCCTTCTATAACCAAACCGTTCCTTTCTGTCTAACGATTTACACATGACAATGGCGTATTTTTTGAGTTTCACCCATCTTATTTTTGTGTCAAGGATCAGGTAACCAAGGTAATTCTTCTTATCGGACTGAGTAAAGATGGGTTGTACATAATTCCTTCCTCACCGTCGGCTTCCCCGTCTATCAATATTGCTGAACGTTCCAGCTTGGATGGATGGCATTTCCGTTTAGGTCATCCCCATGAACAAACTCTCTGCACCATGGTTCATGCCCATAATCTCCCCTGTAGTTCCTCCCGTCTCCGTACTGTTTGTCTTGCCTGTCAATTGAGCAAGGTGAGCCATCTTACTTTAAATGAAAGTAGTTCTCGTAGTGAATTTCCTCTTGATTTAATTTTCAGTGATGTATGAGGTCCCTCCCCTGAACCTGCTATAAACAGATATCGTTACTTTGTAATTTTTGTTGATGATTATTCTAAGTTTATTTGGTACTATCTATAGAAGCTTAAATCTGATATTTTCACTATATTTGGTCAATTTCAATTATTGGTTGAACGTCACTTTTCTCGGTTTACTAAAGCTGTTCAAACCGATTGGGGTGGCGAGTATCGCACCCTTCCTTTTTTGCAAATTTAGGCATCTCTCACCGGGTCTCTTGCTCTCATACTCATGAGCAACAAGGCTCTGTGGAGCGCCGTCATCGCCACATAGTCAAAATGGGTTTGTCCCTCCTTACCCATGCATCGATACCTAGGCAATATTGGCCCTTCGCTTTTGAGACTGTGGTTTACCTCATTAATCGTATGCCCTCTAAGGTTTCTCACAACACTTCACCCTTTCACCTAGTTTATAATAAAGTCCCTGACTACAGTTTTCTTAGAATCTTTGTTTATTTATGTTATCCTCTTCTTCGTCCTTATAACCGTCATAAAATAGACTACAGGTCCATGCCCTGCATTTTTTTAGGCTATAGCTCCACCCACCATGGTTACCGCTGCCTTGACCGTCTCACAGGGCGTTTCTATGTTGCCCGCCTTGTTCGGTTCGATGAAACAGTTTTTCCCTTCGCGTCATCCTCCATTCTTGGTCCACCACCCAACCCTCCTCCAAGTTCCTTTCCTTGGGCGATTGCCCCCATAGGCATGCTAATTCCATATGTTCCCACTTTACCACTACCATGCAAAATTCCATCTGTTCCCACATTTTGGAGATTAAGAAAGAGAATGGTTCGTTGGCTACTTCTCCTTCCTAAATCATAGAGGAGACGGTGTCTTTTTTTCAGAAGCTTTTTGGGATGGAGTCTAGGGTTGAGCCTTCTTTGTTCCCATTGGAGGATTTTAACTCCACTCTTCCCAAGGATCTACAAAGTGGGTTGGTGGTTGATGTCTTAGAAGACGAAATAAAATCTGTGGTGTTCGCCTTTAAAGATAGTAAAGCTCCGGGGCCCGACAGTTTCAATGCTAAGTTCTTTAAAGCGAATTGGGATCTTTTGGGGAACGAAGTGGTGGAGGTAGTGAAATGGTTCTTCTCTAATTCTTCACTCCTGAGGTCAGTCAACTCTACATTTATTCGCCTAATTCCCAAGTCGTCGCAGTCTTTAGATTTTTCTAGCTTTAGGCCTGTCGCTCTTTGCAATATGGTTTATAAATTCATTTAAAAAATTATTGCAAATCAGTTACAAAAGGTGGTTCATTTCCTTGTCTCTCATCATCAATCAACATTTATTCATGGTCGTTCCATTCTTGACAACATTTTTGTGTGCCATGATATTGTCCGGGGTATCCATCGTAAGAATTGTTTCCCATCTTCCGTCTTGAAGATTGACCTTCACAAGGGTTACGATTCGCTTAGTAGACCATTTCTTTATGATGTTATGAGCCGGATGGGGTTTCCTAAATTTATTTGTTGGTTGGGTGCACGCATGTTTGGAATCTTCTATGTTCTCCATTCTTGTAAATGGTAGCTTGGCTGGTTATTTTGCTAGTAAGAAAGGAATTAGACAAGGGGACCCTATTCTCCTTTGCTCTTCACTATTGTTATGGTGGCATTGTTGGTGCTTTTGGGTAAGTTCGTTTCTGAAGGGAAGATACGGCTTCTTCCCATGTGTAAGCCATTGCTTCTTTCTCACCTTATCTTTGTGGACGATCTCATGACTTTTATGAAAGATGAGGAGGCTGTAGTTTCTGAGATTATTCACACCCTCGGGGTTTTCTCTTGCTGCTCTGGGTTACGTTTGAATGCTTCAAAGTCTTCTATTATATTAGGAGGGATTACCCCTGAAGTCCGACAATTTTTAGTTCATCTGACTGGCTTTCAAGAAGCTACCCTTCCTATTAGATACCTTGGGCCGCGTTTGGTTGAAGGATTCTGAGGAGTCGGATTCGACGGAATCCGGATTCCGTAATTTTTTGCGTGTTTGGTTTATAGGGACCCGCTTCCGTGTTGGATTCCAAGAATCCATGAAAATCTATTTTTCAGTGTAAATTTGGGAATCCACAAGAATTCGCCCCTTGGGGTGAATTCCAAATCGAGTCTAGGATTCTAGGCACTCATATATATGGCATGGATTCTTGTGGACTCCAAAAATCGGGATTGAAACGAAGTTCGATTGCTAGGGTTTGGTCTTCAGCCTTCTCGTTTTCTTCTCCAAGGAACCGAAGATGAAGACAGTGTCTGCAACTCTCTTTCTCTCTCTGGTCTGAAACGAAGGTTCTTCACGACTCTCTTTGGAATCTCTGATCTTCACTACTCTCTTTCTCTCTCTCTCTCTCTCTCGCTCTCTATCTCTATCGTTGTCTGTCTCTCTCACATTATCTCTGTCTCTCTCTCTGTGTCTATGTATCTCTCTGTCTCTCCCTTTATCATTTTCGTTCGATTGTAGTTAGGGTTTTTTTTTTTAAAATTGGATTATTGATTGCTAACCAATTTTTCTCTCCATTTCAGGTTCCAGGAAGTTCAATAGGGTCATTTTGAAAATCTCCAGTGGAAGGAACATCTTGGATTAAAGCAGGTATGGCACATTTCTTCGCTCTCTCTCTCTCCTCGTTCTGATTCTGAGATTTTTTGGGTTTGTTGATCTGTCAGTTTGAATGGATTTGCTTGGCTTTTTCTTATAATGGTGTGATCGATTTCCACCACTCTCTCTCAGCGTTCCTTACTTTGTGGGAGCAGTGGCTGGAATTAGTAGTTGGAGATTTGAGTAAGAACTTTCAAGATTTTAGGGGGGGAGCCCAGATGAAATCAAAAGCTCAACAAGAGGGCAGAAATATAATTAACAAAGAAGAGAACTGAAAAAGAAGGGGAAAAAGATGAAACCAGACACTTTGTTTTTATTCTTCTCCTGTTGATCTTTTGTGGGTGCAATAATCCTCTCCACAGCTCCACTGCAACAGCAACATGGGAACAATGGATACCCAAATCCTTCTCTGTGCTGTTGTTTCAGGTTGAGCTTCTCATCCCATCCTTTTCTAGGCAGAGCCATTAAATTACCTTGCTTGGATTTTATGGAAAGTTTGAACTTTGAACAAACAAAAATAAGTCATTATTAGAGAGAGATATAAAGAGCCACCACCACCCAGCCTCCTTGATGCTCATCTCTCTCTTCTTCATCCCTTGCTAGTGTTGTGTTTTCTTGATACACTTAATGATATGGCTGACCAAGGCAAGAGTGGTGGGGTGAGGGACTACAGGAAAGGTAATTGGACAGTCCATGAGACTAGTGTGCTTATTGCTGCAAAGAGGGTGGATGAAGAGAGGAGAATGAAGAGAAGTGGAGATGGTGATGGGAGGAGCAGACCAGCTGGGCTGAGATGGAAATGGGTTGAGGATTATTGTTGGAGACATGGGTGTTTGAGGAGTCAAAATCAGTGCAATGACAAGTGGGATAATCTGATGAGAGATTACAAGAAAGTAAGCGAATATGAGAGAAGGTTAGCTGAGAGAGGAGTTGGAGAAGAAGGGTCTTATTGGAAGCTTGAGAAGCATGAGAGGAAAGAAAGGAACTTGCCTTCTAATATGTTGCCTGAGATATATGATGCTGTGGTGGAAGTGGTAGAGAAGAGAGGTGTTCCAAGGGTGAGTGGTGGATCAGTAGCTCCTAACATTGGCCTTGTCATGGAGATGCCTAGTTCTAGTGTTCAGCCTTCAATGCCTCCTCTATTGCCGTATAACACCTCAAATCCAACTCCACCATTACCACTACCTCCTTTATTCTCAACCATTGTTGTCAAATAAAGTTCTTGCTGTGGCCCATAACCTCCTTGAAGGAATAAATTTGGGTATCCACTTTGATTGAAGTTCCCCTATACTTCAAAATTCTGATTCTCCCACTCCGTGTTTGCAAACCATAATTGTATACATAGGATAACCTCCATGGTGTTTTTTCCTTCCACTAAATATGTTCAGCGGTAATCTAGATCATATCGGAAATATAATTATATATCTGACACTATTAAAGAGCTTCAATTCCAATGTTTTCCTTGATCAAATGCAAGATTGAATAAGAACCTGAAGGGGAATTTATCTTGTTCTCTCAAATAAAATTGATTAGGTTGAACTTTGATGGGTTCCATGATGGACTAAAAATGTATATTTGTTCACTTATTATCATTTTTGTAATCTCATACGTGGATTTGGGACTATGATTTGTGATACTGCTCAATTGTTTTACCCTTTTAATGTGAATGGAACTAAATTGTAATCCTTAACTGTTGCAGATTTGAACCTTGTTTAAAGGTTCCAATTTATAATTTTCCTTCCTCCATACAAAAGATACTACTTACATCTCCTTAGCATGGTGTTAGACTGAACCCTCTAACAGGGACATCATTTATTTTCTTTTCTTTGTACTGTTGCTAAACTGATTTTGGTTTTTGTGTTTGGCATCATTTTGGTCCCAAAGCCAGATTGCATGATACTTCTCTTCAGATGGAACAGCCTCTCCATCAACAAATGGTTCTCCTGTGAAAAACTAAGTTAGAATAACACAGCAAGAATATAAGTAATACCGAAGAATCAGTAATACCGATACTGTAAGACAAAGCCATTATATCTCAAACGTAGAGAAGTCGTCGTCTTGTCTTGATCTTGGGAAACACAATGTATAAGAGCTAATTTTAGGATTCAATTTATCAGTGGAGAAATATTTAGGGTGAGAACTTTCAGCATCAATTAATGCTTAGGAGTCATTTTGCCTTCAGGAAATTGCAATAGAATCATGACTCTTTGACAGTCCCCACCTCTGTTTAGTGAAAAAAAAAAGCCTCGTGGCTGTAAACCACCAATAAATTACATTACATAGATCACTCCATCCAACCCAACATGCTTTCCACCCTTTTTCTTCTTAATCCCACATAGAATCAGACTATGGAATATTGAGACATAGTTAAGTAGGTACAAACAGACAAGGGTTAGTTTATGTTGCCACTGTCAAAGCCAGTGTATTAGTAGGATATCTTTCGCAGCTCAGAATAATTAAATCTTCATTTCATTCATTAACAATGAGATATGATTTCTGCCCCGAGGATGGGGATTAGGCTATATACCCTTGCGGCCTAATGTGCATATTATGTAGTATGACTTGGATATTATGTGCATATTATGTGCTTAATGATTAGGCTACATACCCTGAGATCAACTGAGGTTCCAAACTACTGCTGTGATTCATTCATTCAATAGAAGATTTCATGCTACCATAGTTGCTGATTGAAGAAAGAATCAAAATGCCCTGTGGATGCTCTTCTTCATTGAAGAGTTTATGATCCTCCTGTAGAATTGGTTGCAGCCTGGCTATTCTACATTACTGTGAGTCCTTTCACCCTGGCTATGTTTACATTTCCTTTTCAATACTTAAATAGATCCATGGTTTATTCTAGGTACCTAGTAATAGCAGTTTTCCCCCTTTTCTTTGTTCTCTGTTAATGTGGGTGGCTGCTCTCTCTTCATTTCTGGACTTACTGGACCAATGGTTCTTGTGATCTGTGGGTTTCAATTCAGAATTGAAGAATTAACTTGGAAAGGCTTTGAATGAGTATGGTGGAAGCATAGGATTTGTTTTTTGTTAGTCTTTTCTTTTATTTTAGTTATTTGTAAATTCCAAGCTCCACTTGATGGGTCTTTAGCTCAAATTGGTAGAGCACTTGGAACATACGCATGTTCCAGGGATGGTGGTTCGAATCCACCAAGGCCCTTTTTATTCAACTGCTCATAGCATAGCTAGTTATGATACTAATCCACACAAGAACTCAAATTTATTGACATCTTTGAAATTCCACAAAAAATTTAAATGTATGTACTTAAATTAAATGGATATGGATTTTTTTACCATATGTAGAGATCTCTGTTGTTTGAAAATGCCCGTACTATAAGTTTTGCTTTGTTGAAGTAACATAACACCAATTAGTGCTAATTTTGTAATTTTTATGGACACATGAAAAATTGGGAAAGACTTTCTTTTGAGAATCTTAATCTAATTTTTTGATTATCTTATTTTTATATAGTCATATTAAATGTATGTATATGTTGTATAACAAAACAAGGTTAAAATATTTTCCCAGACAAAATTCAAGTAGAATCCAACTGACAGACTCAGGGTAACCAAACAGTCTTACATATAGATTTAGCCGGATTCCACCTGACAGAACCAGGGCAACCAAACAGTTTTTCAGCTGGATTCCACCTGACAGATTTTGGGTAACCAAACAGGTTTTTTTTATCAGAATCAAAATCCACATGAACCAGATTCTTAAGAACCTGATCCAATTTAACAATCCGACTCCTCAGAATCCTTCAACCAAACGCGGCCTTGGAGTTTCTTTGCTCTTGGGCAAGTTTTCTGTAGTGGACTGCTCTCCCCTTTTTGAGTTATTGAAAAGAATATTGGAAGGGTGGAAGGGTAGATTTCTTTCTCATTCCGGGCGTCTACAACTCATCACTTTTGTGCCTCAAGGGGGTTGTATCTATTGTTCTGGGATCTTTTGTCTTCCAGGTAAGGTCATGAGGTAGCTAGAATCTATCTTTTGTAATTTCCTTTGGTCTGGGCCTTCACTTGTAAGGAAAATCCACTACATTACTGGGGAGAAGGTTTGAACTCTGAAATCTGAAAGGGGGAGGGGGGTTGGGAATTAAGAGAATTAAAGACATGAACTTAACTGAGATTATGAAGTAGATTTGGTGGATTGCTTCTAAGAAAGATAGTTTATGGGTCAAGTGAATCCATCATAGATATTTGAAGAGGGAATCTTTGTGGAGTGTTAAAATTCTAAAGGGCTGTTCTTGGGTTTGGAGGAAAACATTGAAACTCAAAAGTAAGGCTGAAGGGCTGATTGAGCATGTCATTGGGAATAGTGAGAATACTAAGGTGTGGTTAGATCCTTGGCATCTGCACGGTAATCTAGTGAAGACTTATGGTGATCATTTATGATGGGATTCGGATATGGAGAAATTGACAATGGTTCAGTCCATTTTACGTGATGACAATTGAGTTTCTGTGCCCATCCCAACCTCGGATTTGATGCATGTTTGGTCTGTTCTCCCTTCCATAGTCCGTCTAAGTGTGGAGGTCCCAGATAGAATCTTGTGGAAGGCTTCCACTTCTGGTCAGTTCTCATCGAAATCAGCTTGGGAGTCTTCGGTAAAGTAACACGGTTGTTCCTTGGTCCAGAACCATCTGGTTTTCTAGAAATATTCCTAGGCAATCCTTTACCACTTGGCGTTGTATTGTGGATGCACTCCCCACGGTTGATCAACTAAGGAGAAGAAATATTCTCAAACCATCTGGTTGTTGCTTTTTCTCATCAGGAACTGATGATAGAGATCACCTATTTTTTTTTATGTCCTTACTCTTCGGCTGTTTGGCAGGGGATTCGCCTATTGTGCTCTCCTTCTAGACGGAGTATCTCTTCGGTGTCTGTGGAAGAGAATGGGTTGATACTGAGTTCGGTGGGAATCCTATTGGAAGAGTTGCTTGTCTTGCATTTTGTTCTACTATTTGCCATATATGCAATGAAAGGAATGCTAGGATCTTTAACCAAAGATCCAAGTTCATCCCTCAGGTGCTCCTAGAAATTCAACAGGACGTGAAAGATATATGTAAGGAGCTAGTGTTCAAGGGTAAGAGATCTGGGAAGAACTGTTTCTTGGTCCAAAAATGGGGAGTTTTGGTCTCATGGTCAAACCATTAATGAGTGCTTCTGATTGTTTTCTTTTTGGTTCCCATAGGGATTAGTGTGTGTTCTTGAGTGTATCTTTGAATTTTTTTGGTTGTCTCCCCCTCATGGGCATGTCCATGAAAGGGAGCTGGTGTTGGGATTCCCTTTGGGCCTTCTTTCTTCTCATGTATGTGGTCTTTCTATATAGTTTATTTTTTTTCTTGTCAATAAGCGATATTACCTATAAAAAAAAAATGCCACCCTCTCCTACCTTTTCTCCACTTGTGGCTTCTCCTCCCTTTCCTGTTGGCCACTCTCCCACTCCATCTCTTGCATCGTCCTTCAATGCCGACCAACAGTCCCTACCTTACGCATCCCTACGCACTAGACCTTTGCAAGATTTTTATATGTCATCTACAAGTCAGGATCACCCCCACTACTGTTGACCTTATACAACCCACTCAAACCGTGGTATTACCTCTGAATCCAGTGCCCTTACCTACTCCTCCTCCCCTACTTCGCTTTCACCCGATGCAGCTTCGCCAACTCCCACATCCCCACAATCTCAGGCTTTATATACGACACTATCCCTTGAACCATCCTGTTTCTCCCAAGCCCAAAAAGTCCTTGAGTGGTGCTCTAGTGCGCAATGGCACATGGTCCTTGGTCCCCCACCACTTTGGCATGAAACTAGTGGGCTGCAAATGGGTGTATAAGATTAAGCGCAAGGCCGATGACACATTAGAGCGCTATAAGGCCTGCCTGGTGGGGCCAAGGGTTTTCACCAACAACATAGCATTGACTACACTGATATGTTCTGTCCCGTTGTCAAGCCGACAACGATTCAGACCATCCTATCTCTTGCCGTTGCCCATGGCTGGTCCATCAGACAACTTGACGTCCATAATGCCTTCCTCTATGGTCATTTGAAAGAAGAGGTATATATGTCCCAACCCCCTGGATTCAGTGATCCGAATCATCCACACCACGTTTGCAGCCTCCATCGCTCCTTATATGGCCTTAAACAGGCGCCTCGACCCTGGTTTCATAGGTCACGCAATTCTTGGTTCAATTTGGGTTTATTGCTTCCAAGACTGACCCATCTCTTTTCATCTTTAATTTTGGTGGTGCCACGATTTATGTGCTGGTTTATGTGGACGATATCTTAGTCACTGGCAGCTCCCCCACCAAGGTGACGCACTTGCTTACTTCCCTTGCCAAGGAATTTTCCATTAAGGACCTGGGTCCACTTGATTTCTTTTTAGGGATCGAGGCTCTTCCTCATTCCCAGGGGTTTTTACTTTCTCAGTCCCATTATATTGGTGACCTTCTCACTCGCTCTGGCATGACTGATTGTAAAGGTGTTCACACCCCCATGGCCACTAGTGTAAAACCGTCCAACTCAGGGGGTGCCCCATTTTCTAATGCCAGCTTGTACTGATCTATAGTTGGTGCTCTCCAATATGTGACACTCACCCAGCCCGATGTTTCATTTGCTGTTAACCGGGTCTGGTAGTTTATGCATGCCCCATCTGAAGACCATTGGGGTCTACTCAAGTGCATTTTACGTTATCTCAAACAGACTCGGGATCATGGTCTGCCCATTCGGCGTTCCTTGGATTCTCGCCTTCAGGCCTTCTTTGATGCGGACTGGGCCGGTGATGGTGCCGACAGGAAATCAGCCGGTGGATTTTCCATTTATATAGGGTCGAATCTTATCTCTTGGGGTTCCAAAAAGCATAAAACAGTCGCTCGTTCTTCCATAGAGTTCGAATATAAGTCCTTAGTTGATGCTGCTGCGGAACTCATTTGGCTTGATTCACTTTTACGTGAAGTTCGCTTTCCGATCAAGGCCCCACCAATCCTCTGGTGTGATAACATTGGGGCCATATACTTAACTGCGAACCCAGTTTTTCATGCACAGACTAAGCATGTTGAAATTGACTTCCATTTTGTTTGCGATCGTGTGGCTAAGAAGCAACTATCAGTCCAATTTATCTCCACTGCAGATCAACTAGCAGATGTGATGACTAAGGCATTAACCACGATGCGGTTCCAATTTTTGAGAGACAAGTTGAAGATCCGGTGTCACCGACCTGCCACTTGAGGGGGGTGTTTCAACCGATCTTGAGAGTCCTACACCATATAGACACTCAAGATCGGATCCTCTCTTCTTGGCAGTTCCCATACCTGTAAAGATCTCTATATTAATTATAAGTTCCACATGTGATATGGCTGTGATATGAGTTTCCGTACTCATCACAAACTCTATCTAATTGTAATTTCCTAGCAACCGACTAGGACACAACTACAAAACTCTACTTTGTAGAGTCGATCAATGATATACATAAAATATATTTTATGTGTTAATACTCATGCACAATAAGTTGGTTACTTTTTCTACCCTTTTATTGTTTTATAATTTCTTAAAAATGTGGGCTAGTTCCCTGTTCCCCTTTCATAACATGTTTCGAATATCTAGATTTTGTGAATAAAATCCTCGTTAGTTCTTCAGGCGGAAGAAGTCAAATGATACTTCTGGGTGGGGTTTCTGTGACTGTGCTCCATAATCCCCTTTAAGGTTATAGGGAGATTTGGCATCAGCTTCTAGATAGGTTTGGAGTGGTTTGGGATCCATGTGTGGCCATGCGTCTTCGCATTTTTGTTCCTTTGTTAAGAGGAGTCGATCATGTGGCACAGTACGTGGCAATGTCTCTTGAAGGAAGCTGTTTTACAGAGAAGATGGTAGAAAGAAGGTCTTGAATTTTTTAGAATTTACACTTATCAGTATCAATGCACATGTAATAGTGCTGCCCAAGCAATCCATGAATGGAAACTCTTCTCTTGTGAAGCAACCATATCACATGTAATATTAGATTTGATCACTTGTGATATGGGTGCATCTCTCTAATCTTCTCTTTCCTATTATATGTGATTCTCTTAGATTGTACTATTGTAATATATTTAAACTCCTCTTGTGGAGATCAATCAATTAAGGGCAGTCATTGCCATATCACTGAAACTGACCTTTCCCTTCTTGCTCATGGGTCTGTACCTATGTCTTACGGGCACTTTGCTTTTGAGACTGTTGTGTTCCTCATTAACAGAATGCCTTCCAAGGTTTTTGGCGGCTTCTCCCCTTTTCAGATAGTTCACAGCAAACCACCTAACTATTCCTTTCTTCGCGTGTTTGGTTGTCTGTGTTATCCCTTCCTTCGTCCCTACAATCATCATAAAATGGAATTCCGGTCATAATTGTGCGTGTTTCTCGGCTACAACCCCTCTTACTCTGCCTATCATTGTCTTGATCTAAAAAATAATAGATTGTATATTGCTCGGCATGTGCGTTTTAATGAATCACTGTTCCCTCTCTCTCAATTGCCTGCCGTGTGTACCCCAGTACCAACCTCATCTCTCTCATCTCCCTGGGCTGTTACCTCTATTCGGCCACCACCACCCACAACCTACCCTACCTCCACTTTGGTGCCTTCTGGAGTTCATTCCCCTAGTCCGGTTTTACCCTCTTCTACAGGGTCATCTCTGTCTTCCTCTCTTATTCCCCTAGCCACACCCCTTACTAGTCCTACAAGCACTACATCTTCACCAGTTATTCGGACTCGTTAGGTTCATGATTTATATCAGGCTGCCCCACAACCCATATCACCTACCACCGATTCTATTTCTGACCCACCTACCCCCTCACCTGCTACAGCCATACCACGACATTCTATGATTCTCCGCCCATGTACCAACCACCAACTGCCCTAACCACGACTACTATTACTATTGAGCCTACTTGTTTTTTGTAGGTCTCAAAGCACTTTGAATGGCGTGCTGTGATGAGTAAGGAATTTAATGCCTTGGTTCGTAATGGTATGTGGTCCCTTGTTCCACGGTCTTCTTCCATGACCAATATTGTTGGCTGTAAATGGGTGTACCGCATAAAAAAAAAGGCTGATGGCTCTCTAGAGCGCTATAAGGCTCGCCTTGTTGCAAAAGGCTTCCATCAACTCTATGGCCTTGACTACAATGATACATTCAGTCTAATGGTTAAGCCTACCACCATTCGTTCTGTTTTGACCATTGCAATCTCTCAAGGGTGGCAGGTGCGACAACTAGATGTACACAATGCATTCCTTTATGGCTCCCTAACCGTAGAAGTCTATATGTCTCAACCACCAGGCTTTGAGGACAGCAATCATCCAGATCATGTATGTCGCCTCCATAAATCACTCTATGGGTTGAAATAAGCACCACGTGCCTGGTTTCATTGCTTGTCGCAGTTTCTTCTTCAGTTGGGATTCCTTGCCAGTAAGACGGATCCCTCCTGGTTTATTCTCAAGGCTGGTTCTCACGTGGTTTATATTCTGGTATATGTTGATGATATATTGGTCACCAGTAGTGACTCTAAGCAGGTTTCTCTCCTTCTTTAGCGCCTTGCTTCCGAATTTTCCATTAAGGATCTCAGTGATCTTCACTTTTTCTTGGGCATTGAGGCCACTCGCCACAAAAATGGTCTCTTATTGTCTCAAACCAGATATATTCAGGATCTTCTAAACAAGGCTAGCATGTCTGACTGTAAGCCAGTTCAAACACCCATGGCCACCACTGCTTTGGGTACTGATTCAAGGGGTACACCACATCCGGATCCTACCTAGTATTTGTAACGCCCCCAAACCGGCCTAGGGGTAAGGGTCGTCACACAAATCCACAAGATCGAAATGATTTTAGATAGATGAACCAAAATTGAACTAGTAGTCATAATCTCCAAATAAATCCTCAATAATACCATCATATAACACAGCGGAAGACTTAAACAATTAAATTTAGCATTCGATTAATATAAATTCGAATATTTAAAACTAAGGTGTTGGTGGCACCACAACTAAAAGTAAGAATAAATTCCTATTGCATCCATCCATCCAAATATTAAAATAAACCATGTATCAGGGTCAAATCCAAATCCAAATCATTACAATCGTTCCAAATAAAAAAAGGATAAATGATTCCATAAATTTTCTAATAATCCCCAATCTGAGTATCATCTCCTCCAATAACTCCAATGCACTCATCACATGAGCATGGCTCCTGACTCTCGTCCTCTGTGTGGTTAAATAAAGGGGTAAGCTTGGGGAAAGCTTAATGAGTAAGGGGAAACAGAACATAAATATCGATAAACAAATGCATATCCCGAAATGTAATAGAATCTCAAAACATATATTATATAAATTTGAAAATATCACAAATTCCAGTAAAACATGTCATGAGTTCAAAAGTTTATAAATCCAGTTCCAATTAATAGCCTCAGTAGGTTCATAAAATGACACTGCTAAAAATCAACATATCACCAATATAATCAATAGAATGGGACTTAGGCTTTTGGCTCACAGAACCGGTAATGGGCTCCTATGGAGGAGAAACCATGTTCCTTAAATGTCACACTCTTGCCTCACCCCTCCAGTCCACATACCAAACATAATGAAATTGTGAGCTTCAAGCTCTTGGCTCATAGAATTGGACCATGTCCTTAAACGTCACACTCTTGCCTCACTCCTGTGCTCAACAATCCACCCCAACACATAACCCCCTATTGGAAGGGTTGCAGTCCAACAATATTACATTCAAATCATATCTTATAAAATGACAAGTCTCATCATGCTTTTAATAAAGTAAAACTCATGCATTCTTTCCATAGAAATCAAGTTATATTTCAAAACATGCATAATAATTCAAAATAGAATTCAAGACAATTATGCACAAATAGTCATGTTGTTTCAAATCATGAAATTTCATAAAACGACAAATCAAAGAAAAGAGATTTGTATATGAAAATAATATATAGGTTCTGCAGGGTCTCACTCACCTTGCAAGTTTTAACTCAATTCTCACTGCACTTCAAATCACAAAAATAACGATCCAATATCCCCTACATAGATCATAAATTGCAAAATCAACAGGTTTATGTACCCTTACAAAGCTGTACCCAACTTGTAAACACGGGCAACACTCAAATTGCAATATTTTCCCCACTTGTATATATCTAGAGATTCTCAGAGTTTACAGGGGATCAATTTACTCTAATACCAAGATCTCCACAAAAAATCATCTCCAAATTCTCTTGTTTTATATTTAAATCATTTGTTTCAATCTTAGTGCACAAATTCTACCAGAATCTGCGTAACATATTTAAAAGATATATAAGTATCCTATCCCAAACATGATTAAATCCAAATTTTTTTGGTGTTAAACTAGACTAAATAATAATGATCCACACCAAATTTTAAGCTTAAATTTCAAGTATTAGTTGGGCTTTCATTATTCCCAAGTTCAGGTTCAAATTCTATCAAAACAGCAGATTAGTCCCAAGTTCTCATTCAGATGGGATACCAAACGAAATTGGATGGGCCTAAAATTAGAAACAATATTCCATCTCATAATCCCACAGAAATTGGGACCCAAAATCCTCACTGATTAAGAAATAAAATTCTTTTTCTAACAGCAGACAGAATCTTTCGAAAACAGTATACTGTAACACTACAACCTTAAGACTCCATCTCCTATATTCAAATGACCATGATATAGAGTATGAAAATATTATAATTTATACCTTCTGAATAAATGACAAGAAAAATGACAAGCCCAATGAATCCTCTTCTCTCGCTTATGAAACTCTTTCTCTTGCTCTATTTCCTCTTTATTTTCTTCTTTATTTGTTAGAATAGATTAATTTAGTCCCCAATCAAAAGTCAATATTGTCAATATTGTCCACCAAGCTATGCAAAGCAAAACAAATAAAATTCCTTTCAATTGCTTCCCTCAAGAATTGATCCTTAGACCTGTTTAAATCCATATGGGGTCCTAACCACTAGGCTAACCTCTCTTAGATGTTAATAAACTTATAAATAAATATATTTGGATACTAGCAACATATAACCATGCACAAAGAAGGAAAAATAAATAAATAAATAAGCATACCCTGCACTAATACTAATAAAATACTAGTAAGGTTTTACCTCTAGTGTGCATGCTAACAACCACAATTCCACCCTTCATTTATCCATTGGTATAGATTCTGCACACAAAGTGAAAAGTATAGTATTGATCCATCGTTGGGGCTCTACAGTATGTTATGCTGACCAGACCTGATATTTATTTTTCAGTCAATTGTTTGTGCTAGTTTATGCCATCTCCAACTGATGCTCATTGGAACATGGCCAAGAGCATTCTCAGGTATCTCCATGCCACCATTGATCATGGATTACATATTTCTCGGTCCACGTCTCACACACTTCAAGCGTTCCCTGATGCGGACTAGGCTGGTAGTGGTTCAAATCGATGCTCTACTGGTGGTTATGCAATTTTCTTGGGGCCCAACCTTATATCTTGGTCATCGCACAAATAAAAAACAATTGCTCACTCATCGATCGAATCTAAATATAAGGCGCTTGTTGATGTGTCTACGGAATTGATTTGGCTTGAATCTCTATTTCTTGAACTTGGTCATCCTCTTCCTAGTCCACCAGTTTTGTGGTGTGATAACATTGGGGCCACATATCTTTCAGCCAATCTAGTTTTCCATGCTAGAACAAAGCATGTAGAAATTGACTTTCATTTTGTCCGTGAATGGGTTGCCCAATGCCAACTGTCTATTCAATTTATTTCCACCAAAGATCAGATCGCTGATATCATCACTAAACTGCTTGGCACGTCACGTTTTCAATTTTTATGGGACAAGCTGAAGATTCGTAGGTACGATTCTCCACCTTGAGGAGGTGTATCAATGCACATGCAATAGTACCGCCCAAGCAATCCATAAATGAAAACTCTTCTCTTGTAAAGCAACCTATTTACACCCAAATTTCGCTCAGAATCTTCGGTCACAAGCCAAAAGGATTGAGACCGAGGGAAACTATAACGAAGCTCGGTCAGAAGGCATACGTCAAATTTACTCAGCCAAAAGGGGTTGCAGCTATGATCGGTCAGCATCAACGGTTACAATTGGCCAGATGGTTACCTTCGTGCATATAGTTAGAGCAAACTCGGGAAGCATGGGGGGGGTGGCCATGATGGATCCAGCATAGTAACCGTCCAATCAGTTATTGACTTATCATATAAATAACGAGGGAAGGATGTGAAGAAGGGATCAATCAAACACCCAAAAACTTGCACTTTTACTTATCTTTACTTTTCTTAGCTTTAATTTCAGCAATGGTGTGAACTTAAGGAATTTTGTTTCTAGTATCCTTATGCTTTACACTGTAGATTGTTCACATCGAACAAGGTTACAGTGAATATACGTTTCCATCATCTCCATTACATTGCTTATCTTTATGAAGTCCTTGGATTACCGGGGCGAGAGTAGAACCTATAGCAGAAACATAGCTCTTTGCCCTTCCCAGTTCCTGAGCTATGAAATTTAGGGGAAACAATTTGGCACACTCGGTGGGATACTCTGCACGTAATGCCAGACATGAGAGCAAGTCAACGCAACAAGGATAAGGAAGTTGAATCTGACGATGGAAATGAGGATCAGTTGGTGGCGCATAGGGAGGAGCAACATGAAGGTAGCATTCCTTCTTATGTAACCATGATCCTATAGAAGCAGGCCTGCGCAGGCGTTGAAACTTAGGCCTTTGTGAAAATAGGTATGGACGATATGTGGAATCTTGTTGCTACAATGGTCCAAACCTACAACAGTACTCAGGCCCTTTTTGAGCAGCTGCTTTCTGTGGTTTTAACTCAGTAGCAGTCGATACCAGCTAACCAGTTGTCTATCGGCCAGACCTCGGTGGTTGGGGTTGGAAGTGGTTCAACCTCTACCCAAGCCGGGACAGTCGGGTCGCTCGGCCGACCGACAAACCAAAGCAACTTAGCCTGGAATGCACAACCTTAGAATGGAGCTACAACATCTACGGCACAGGCTGGTAACCCGACCGTCCCCATAATCATGTAAGGGCCAATGGCAAGGCATCAGGCCATAAGAGGAGGACCAAGGGGATGGGAGACCTTGAGCTTTTACCAAAGGCCGGCAATCCCAAGTGTAAACTTTCCAGAGTTGGAGTGGTCTTACATCAGTCAACATCTTCCACCTCCCAATGATGGGTAAGAAGAAGCCAGACAAAGTTAGCCGGTCATTGCAGATCAGGCTAATCAGGTACTTGTGAACCAAGTAGATTTAACTCGATTAATTCAGGAATAAATAAATCCTTTATTTTGGCCTATCACTCGACCGGTATACAGAAAACCGTACCCTAAGCATTATGACACCGTTGATTTCAGCCGAAATATGAAGATTCCTGAATTTGCTAAGTTCTCTGGAGAGGACAACATGTCCACTATGGAGCACATAGCAAGATTTATCATTCAGTGTGGGAATTTGGGGGCTAACAAGGTTATGAAGCTTCGGTTGTTCCCAAATTCCCTGACTGGGTTGGCTTTCATATGGTACATAAACTTGCCGGCCAATTCTATCCAAACTTGGTGAGAGATGGAGGATCAATTCCATGCCCAATTTTACCAAACTGGACCAACGGTGTACATAGCCGATTTGGCGCGCATGTGCCATCTACCAGATGAATCGGTCGCTAAGTTTGTGAATAGGTTTAAGATGACCTAGTCTAAATGCCTGACCGTCCTACAAGAGGTAGAGTATGCAAAAATGGCCTTGGGCGGACTTTCTTTTGAATTCTGAAAATGTTTTGTTGGCCAAGAATTCTCAGACCTAGGCCAGTTGATCACGCAGACCACTAGTTACAAAGTAATGCTTAGGGAAGAGGATGAGCGGAAATCGTCATCCTTGGGCACCTACTATAAGTAGCCGGCCTTGGCGGTAATGGGATCAACTGGCTCAAAACCGATCAAATTTTTGAATATAGAGGCCGATGAAGAGTATGAGATTAGCATCGTTGAGATCATCTTTGGCAAACCCTATGTTTGTAAAGCTTTGGCCCCGGCCAATGAGCGGTCAGGGGGCAGCCTACCACCAAAGCCTATGCTGGACAGAAACTTTGATGCCAAGAATCGATACCCTTATGATACATCGAAGGCCGAGTTGGTCTTTGATCATCTCTTAAAAGATAAATCGATTAAGTTGTATGAGAGACATCACATACCACCCACTGAGGAGGTCAAAGACAAAAGGTATTGTAAATGGCATAACTCTTATACTTAGAATATTAATGGATGTATTGTTCTTCAAATGACACTCCAGAGAGCTATCGATGACGGTCGCTTAAAATTCC
This sequence comes from Telopea speciosissima, assembly GCF_018873765.1. NCBI lineage: Eukaryota > Viridiplantae > Streptophyta > Magnoliopsida > Proteales > Proteaceae > Telopea > Telopea speciosissima. Next base: position 33,287,507 of record NC_057919.1, on the reverse strand, counting down.
TAGACAAAGGAAAGGGGGTTATGCTAGTTGATGAGAATCCATTTCCACCGGTCAACATGGTAGACGCGGATTGATCAAAATTGCGCCCTCGAGAGGAAGGAGCCGGTTGTCACAAAGGCACTTGCAACGGTTAGACGAAGAGAAGAAGAAATGAGTTGTCAACATAGATGCCATTGAACTGCTGCCAAACCAGCAATTCCAATGGGGAGTGTGCATACACTATAGAAAGTTATATGAAAACAAGCACCCAGTAGAAGGTGCTGCTTCACCAACGGACTTTTAGCCAAAGGGAAGAGATGCAAAGATAGTGCAAGCCAATGCAGGGCCATCAAGGTAGTACAGGCCGATGGGACATTCTCAATCACGAGGCTTAAGTGGAGATCCATTAAGACTAGAACATCGATCAAGAGAATGAGAGACCGGACGGTCGGCGGGATGGCAATAAGATCTTAGTCCAGCGAGACGGCCAGAAGGAAGGGGCGAGTCACTCCCTTTAGCTAAAGACCTTCTGGCACGGCCATTCGTATTTGACCTAGCGCGGTTGCAGTCGGCTATTGTTGTCCCTGAGGACAAGGTACAAGTAGGCATGTCAAGAAGGCCATGGGCCCAAGCAACCCAGGATGGTGATACCCAGAGCCAAAGGAGGGGCCAGCCATTGCTGGAATGTCGCTAGGCATTCGAAGTTTCCTTTCAATTAGGGAATTGGGATAACCAAGATACAAAAGCGAAGGTGGAAAAGACAGCAGGTGGCTGCTCGCCGTCAACGCGGGAGGCAACTAGTCGCAGAAGGGTCTCCTCAACCAGAGGAAGTCAAGGCCAGCCAATCGGACTGCAAAGGCCAAAGCCCAAATTGGACTTGCCAACGGGGCAGCAGAAGATGAAGAGTAGTGTCCTGCAGAGCGACGCTGATAGAGCAAGCATTGTTGACACGGTAAAAAGACCATTTTCTTTAAAAGGGAAAGAAAGGATTTCATCTAAGGCAGAGTACTCAACTCCTGAGCAGAGGAAAGAACCTAAAGGAAGTTTTGAGATTGAATAATAGGTAGCTGCAGGGTCGCCCCGCTCAAACAAGAAGGTCTCAATCGAGTTAGAGATGTCGTCCCCTGAAAAGGGAATGTCCAATTACTCAGAACAAGAGTATACTGATGACTTAGAGTTCCATCAATACATCCAGACGCTATTTGGTATGATCCAGGCCAAAGTCCCAATCTCTATGAAGGCACCGGTGAACATGGCTTATATACTCCCTCTAATTTTCTAGGCAGAATGCGAGGAAGTAATAACCGTTAACGAAGACTTTGAAGATGAAGAAGGTGGCTGCATAATTATGGGTTCAGATCCAGATCGTACATCTGAGGTTACTCAAACCCATGAGCTATCATCGATCTATATATCTAAGCCGATTGCATTGCTTCAGGGGCACCAACAACAACAACCCAGTCAGTCGAGCGTAGTCTTTGAAAGACCAAGCAGGGAGATGACCTAGCACTTGAAGCCACTGTATATTAACGCTGAGATGAAAGGTAAATTTATTACTCGAGTTTTAGTGGACAACGGGGCTGCGGTTAACATACTATCATCAAGAATGATGAAGTGTCTGGACCAAGAGGAAGTTGAGTTGTTAGCAGTGGAAGTCTTGGTCACAAATTTCCTAGGAGGAGTGTCCAACCCCAGGGGCATTCAGCCTATTGATCTTAGGATCGGGGGTAGAGAGTCTCTAACTGCATTCTTTATCATGGACACCGATGCAAACTACAACACGCTGCTCGGGCGAGATTGGATTCATGCCAACAGCTGTATTCTGTCGTCTTTACATCAAGCCTTAGTTTTCTGGAATGAAAAAGGGAAGATAGAATGGGTAAGTGCTGATAATAGGCCATTCTTGGTAAATGCAAGCCATACGGAAGCAAAGTCTTATGGTGGGGGAATCACTCCCATCACGTTTGTTGGTTAGGACAAGAATGGCAAGAGCAACAGCTATGACGATCGTATAACCAACGCAGTAAAGGATGCCAATCGCCTTTGGACTAGCCCTAATCTGAACTTTTTAGGCCATCGTACATTGAAGGACTCCGTGAACAATCGGAGGTTTTAATGGATAAGGTGACCAGAGGCAAAGGCGTAGTAGTAGAGATAATAAAAAAGCTATCCTTATATAGCCTAGAGCAGCAGATGGCCCCAGTACCGGCTCACGTGGCCGAAAGTTCTGCAGATAACAAAGATGTCACTAGCAAGGGCATAGAATTGAAGCACCTATGACCAACACCACTTGAGATGGAAGAAATTTTGGCTAAGGTTCAAGATCCTTTAGAGGAGGTTAATTTAGGCCATGGGAACATGAGACAACCAACATTTGTTAGTGGCCTTTTGGATCTTGATTTCCGAGGTGTAATTATAAGTTTATTATATGAGTACAAGGATTGCTTTGCTTGGGACTATTCTAAATTGCCTGGTTTAGTTCGAAATCTTATAGAACATCGATTTCTTATAATTGACGGGTACAAACCCGTAAAACAACTCCCAGAGCGTATGGCGCCTGAGGTAGTGACCAAGATTAAGGATGAGGTGGAGAGACTCCTACAAGCAGGCTTTATTTGGCCGGCCCGATATGTCAGGTGGCTGGAGAATGTGGTACCTGTCCTGAAAAAGAATGGAAAATTGAGGGCTTGTGTCGATTTCAGAGATCTGAACACGGATACCCCCAAAAGATGAGTACCCATTGCCGATGGCTGACCTGCTAATTGACTCAGCCTCAAAACACCAAATTTTATATTTTATGGACCGACATTCTGGTTACAACTAGATTTTCATTGCAGAAGATGATGTGCCCAAGACAGCCTTTGGATGTCTTGGAGCTTTAGGGACCTTTGAATGGATTGTGATGCCTTTCGGCTTGAAGAACATAGGAGCCACATACCAAAGGCCATGAACCTTATTTTTCACGATATGATAGGGAAATTTATGAAGGTATACATAGACGATGTGGTGGTTAAGTGCCAAACCGAGCATCTCGACCACCTCCGTAGATCCTTTGAGAGAATGAGGAAGCAAGGTTTAATAATGAATCCCCTCAAGTGTGCCTTCAGAGTGTCCACAGGGAATTTCCTTGGTTTCCTTGTTCATCAGAAAGGGATTTAAGTAGATAAAAATAACACCAAGGCAATCATGCAGATGCCAGCCCTCAAAAATAAGAAGGAGCTCTAGATATTTTTGGGGCAAGTTAACTATCTTAGAAGGTTCATTTCAAACTCTACTGGCCGAGTTAGGGCATTTTCCCCTCTATTGCGCCTCCAGCCAAGTGAAGAGTTTCGTTGGGAGGCCGGACATCAGTAAGCTTTTGACGAGATAAAAATGTATCTGACAGAGCCATCGGTTTTGATGCCACCCTAGAAAGGCGCACCTCTCAAGTTGTACATCTCAACGGCCATTGACTAAGATAATGAGGCTGGCTTCAAACAGGCAATTTATTACCTGAGCTACACTCTGACTGATGTTGAAAGGAAGTATTTGCCCATTGAAAAGCTTTGCCTGGCACTATATTTTACATGCACCAAGCTCAGATATTATCTTCTACCCACGATAGTACACGTCCTATATTAGACCAATGTTATTAAGTACATGCTCACCAGGCCAATCATGAGGGGATGCATAAGAAAATAGACGATGGCTTTGACCGAATTTGCATTGCTGTATGTGCTGCAAAAGTTAGTTAAGGGGCAAGTTTTGGCTGATTTCCTCGTCACTCACCCTCCGCTGGAGTTGGACAATGAAAATATGGTTGGGAATGTTGCTCAATCGCCTTAGAGTCTATAGTTTGATGGTTCTCGGACCAGTGCCTCAGCTGGAGTAGGGATGGTGTTGGTGTCTTCGTGTGGTGTGGAGACTCATCTCACTTGGAGACTCATCTCACTTTCTACCTTGGTTTCCCTTACTCAAACAATCAAGCCGAGTATGAGGCCTTGCTAATCGGTTTAAAAACACTTAGCCTGATGGGTGCCAGGATTGTTGAAATCATTGGTGACTCTCAATTGGTAATCAAGCAGTTAGATAAAGAGTACTGCTATGGGAGAGAAGCACTACTCCCCTACTTTTCTATGGCCCAATGGTATTTAGACTGATTCGATGATTCATCGGTCAGACACATCCCGTGGGTTGACAACACTCTGGCTAACTGTCTGGCCTAGGCAGCTTCAAGTGTTATGATACCAGAGGGAGTGATGGAAAAGACCATTACCATCCAGCAGAAAAATTTCTTATCAATCTTAGATGGGGGATTAACAGAGAACGTTCACATTAGTTTGGACGAAGAAGCGATGGAGGTCAACAATTTAGACGAGGTACAGCCAGATTGGAGATCCCCAGTCGCTCACTACTTATAGAATCCTAGCGTGAAGTTTGATCGAAAGATATGTTAATTCACCTAGAGGGGGGTGAATAGGTGAAGGTAGGGAATAAAAAATTATTGCAGAAATAAATAAGTTCTCAATTAAAAGATAAGCAATTAACAAAGATAACACAAGAGATTTATAGTGGTTCAGTCAATACTTGCCTACATCCACTCCTCTCACCTTAGAGAGAATTTCACTAAAACGAATCTTGAGTATGAGCAAGAGAACTCGTACAAATCTTGATTAATGAGAAAGAGAACTCAACAACAACTAATCTTGATTACTGAGCAAGAGGACTCAACCTACTCTTGATTCCGAGTAAGAGAACTCAGCCTACTTATATAAAGTAAAAGTGGTACTAAAGATTAGAGTTACCTCAAACCTTAGTAGAGTTTTGCTACCTTTCAATCTTTGAAGCTTAATGCAAAGTGAATGAAGGAAGCTTGTGTGAGATTGTATCTTGAGTGAATGCTTGAATTCTCACTTGAGGCTATTACAATGATCTTGTATTGAAAGCTCATAATTGTGATTAGTAATAATGTTTAGAGCCTTAAGCAATAGTCTATTTATAGGCTAAGTGGCTTAATTTAATTAAGAATCTAATTTGAGATCGAATTCCAAAGCCAGAGCTAATCCGGTATACCGGATTACCAAATTACCTAATTTAAGCCTTTGTCTCAATGGTCAGAATATAATAGTCAAATTTGGATTCGGTATGCTAGATCATGATTCGGTATGCCGGATCATGATTCAGTATGCTGGATCCAATCCGGAGCACTCTGTTTGCTGTATGTGACTGTACATCTGAAAGTTTAATGTGATCCGGTATGCCGGATTCAGATTCGGTATACCGAATCAGCAGACTTGTGTGAATTCTGTATGTCCTTTAAAGGGCTGATATGGGGTGATGTCCAATTGGGATGGGCACATGGAATTGGGTTATTTTTCACCTCCTAAGGTCTTTCTTCATGTATGCATGCGTGTGTGTGTGCGGTACATTGAGTTAAAACCTTAACACATCTTTTTACAAATTTAAATACAATTTCAACACTTCTTCAAGTTTTCAAGTCTTTGAGTGCTTCATGACTTGAATATGTCATAGCTTAGCTTGAAATCCTTCCAAGCATGAATTGAAGTGCATTGTGTTGCTTGTGTGTATGTACTCTTGAGTTTGGTCTCCCCCTCGCTTGTTGCTATGCTCTTGTAGAGGACTTCTTATTCATCTAGACTTATTAAACATCTTGAACAAGAGTTAGTACATAAGGTTTTATTTGTTATCATCAAAACCACAAAGGAGTGTGTGAGGTCCTTTCCTCAACAATCTCCCCCTTTTTGATGATGACAAATAACATATCAAAGTAAGGAAAATGAAATAATCTTGCACACAAATGTAAAATCGAAGATGCATATCATGATTGAAATTCATAAATAAGAGATTGCATTGCATAGATAGTAAAAAGTAATAAACTTTCAAGATTACTTTTACTACAACCATTTTCCACTTTTTCTCCCCCTTTTAACATTATCAAAAAGTGTTAACAACAAAGAAACTATGGAGCATCGGGATTGGGTTGATCATGAGGAGCCATCCCGGGAAAAGGTGGAATGGAGGGAATAGAACTAGACTCTCCGGGGAAGGGTGCCCAAAAAGGTGGTCAAAATCCTTGAGGTGTGAAACCTTGAGGAGTCGCTCCCGGAGTGTCAAGAGATAGAAAACCAAGATTCATAGTCAAGTTTTGAACCGCTGTGAGGATCCGATCTTGTCTAGAGTTTAAAGAATCAAAGCCGGTTCGAACTTCTTGACGCAATGACACCACATCTTGTTGAAGCTATTGTTATCCCATTTCAAGGTCAATTACCCTTGTGTTGGTCTCTTCTATGTAATCCTCCAAGTTGGAAACCCAAGTTTGAAAAACTTTGGGTGCCCAAGGTTGTTGATGGGGTTGTCTTCTTGGTTGGCACTCACCTTCATTTCCAGAGTCTCCTTCTTCATATTCTTCATCAAAGTCTGGAATATTGATGGTGTGAAAGAAAATTCGAGTGATGGGAAGAGATGAAGTAGTAGATTCTACCTCACGATCAAGGTCAATGCCAAATGCCTTGAAGACGTGTGTAAGATGGCATCCATAAGGAAGGTTTGTGGACCTCTTTGGGTGTGCAATGGACTCCATGTACTGCATAATAAAGTAAGGTAGGTACAAGGGAGTAGTGGAGTTGACACAATAGGTAAGGTAGGCTTGAGGGGTCAAGCATTTACTTCGATTTCGTCCTCTAGGAATGAAATTATGTTGGATGATGTATGAAATGACGTGAGGAATGAGCTTGAGGCGAGAAATATGAACCGATCCTTCATCTCCAAAATATTCTTCAAGGATGTTAGAATATACTTCTTGATGATCAATGAGGTCACGAAAGGAAGTGCTCTTGGGAGTCCAAAAGAGACACGGACCTTCACTAGAGATTTGGAGATAGCTAGCAAGATCATCGATAGAAATGTCCATTTGGTTTCCCTTCACAAAAAGTATGTATCTTCAACTCCCTTTCCAATCCGCTAAACCAGAGATTATTGTAGAAGTATTTAACGAGATTTGGGTAGCAAGGTTTCGAAAGATGAAGGAAGGAATCCCAACCCAAATCCTTGAATTTTTCTTCAAGATGTAGACTTTGGAAAGAGGGAACATCCACATCACGTCCTTCTTCAATTTTCCTATCACGGAAGAGAGGCCAAGATTGTCGGCATTTGTCATTAGGAAAGATTCTACTAGCACTACCTACCGCTGCTGAAGAAGCTCCACGAATTGGGGCAAATCGACCTCCAGTCCTACCTCTTTTAGAAGGTGGAACAGGGGCATCTTGAGGCACTTGTTGCTTTCCTTTACGACTCATGTTTGAAGGGAGAGTGAGAGATTTGAGAGAAATAAGAGAGAGTGAGTGTTTTGATGTGTTTAGCACAAGGGGAGTGATATGTGAGTGAAATAGAGTGAACAACAAGATCAAATAGTGCCCTTTATATAGGAAAAACATAGCCTCCAATGGCTAGAAAACGATAAAAAATTGCCAAAAAAATGCGATTCGGTATACCGAATCAAATTTGGAGTACGCCGTTTCTTCTCGGGAAGTTCACATCTGTAGAAAAAATATGAAATGGTATGCCGTTTCCATATTCGGTATGCCGAATCGAGTTTTTCAGCAATTTTTCATAGTTTTTAAATAAAAACACATATAGATAATTAGTCAAAGGGATTACAAAGCCCTACCTCTCTTCTTAGCATACAAAATCTCTCCTCACTCAGAGGTTTTGTAAAAATATCTACAAGTTGTTTCTCAGTCTCAATAAAGTCAAGTCTGATTTCACCTCTTTGAGCAGTATCACGCAAGAAGTGATGGCGAATATCAATATGTTTTGCTCTTGAGTGTAAAATCTGGTTTTTACTTGAGTTAATTGCACTGGTATTGTCACACTGGATTGAGAAAGTGTCAAACGTAACTCCGTAATCTTGGAGAGTTTGCCTCATCCATAATACTTGTACACAACACCGTCCGACTGCAATATATTTGGCCTCAGTGGTAGACAAAGCAACTGAGTTTTGCTTCTTACTAAACCACGAAACCAAACATGATCCTAAGAAGTGATAAGTTCCACTAGTACTCTTCAATTCAACATGACACCCGACAAAATCGGTGTTGGAGAAGGTAACAAGGTCAAAGTCATTGTCCATAGGGTACCAGAGGCCAATGCTTGGAGTTTCTTTCAAGTACTTAAAGATTCTCTTCACAGTATTCAAATGGTATTGCATAGGTTTGGCTTGAAACCTTTCACAAGCACAGACACTAAACATTATGTCCGGTCTACTAGCCGTTAAGTAGAGTAAACTACCTATCATACCTCTATATTTTGTAGGGTTAACAGGGGTTCCATCTTCATCTTTGGACAAGGTTACTGATGTACTCATTGGAGTACTCGTGGATTTCTGTCCATTGATGTCAAACTTCTTTAAAAGTTCCTTAAGGTACTTAGTTTGACTGATAAAATCCCATTAGGAGTCTGTTTTATTTGAAGTCCTAGAAAGAAATTTAATTCTCCCATTAGACTCATTTCAAATTCATTACTCATGCATTTACTAAAATCATGACAAAAAGATTCATTGGTAGAACCAAAAATGATATCATCAACATAGATTTGAACTATAATTAGGCCATTGTTCTTATGTTTAACGAACAAAGTAGTATCTATCTTACCCATTGAAAAACCATTGTTAACAAGAAACTTACTTAATCTGTCGTACCAAGCTCTTGGGGCTTGTTTCAAGCTATATAGGGCCTTCTTTAGCTTGTAGACATGGTCAGGGTACTTTGAATCTTCAAATCCAAGCGGTTGAATAATGTACACCTCTTCATTTATGAAGCCATTTAAGAATGCGCTTTTCACGTCCATTTGATGTAATCTGAAATTCTTATGACAAGCAAAAGCAAGCAGCATTCTAATAGATTCAAGTTTAGCTACAGGTGCATATGATTCATCAAAGTTAATACCTTCCTGTTGGTTATAGCCTTGAGCAACTAGCCTATCCTTGTTTCTAGTTATGTTACCATCTTCATCAAGTTTATTTCTAAAAACCCATCTAGTTCCAATAACTTTGGTGTTCGATGGTCTTTGCACTGGGTCCCAAACTTGATTTTTTTCAAACGGATTAAGTTCTTCTTGCATCGCAATTATCCAATTAACATCTAAAAGAGCTTCCTTTGTGTTATTGGGTAGAGATGAAGGCTACATTTGAACAGACATTTTAAACTTTACTTCTAGTTTGTATGCCTTTCTCTAGGTTACCAATGACCAGGTCAAGTGGGTGGTCTTTGACAGTCCTTATCTCTTTTGGAAGTTGATGTACTTGATTATTAGGTTCTTCTAAAGAGATATTTTCAATTCTTTTCCTAATTTCAAGTATTTCATCTTCATCATCTTCTTCTAAGTCTTTGTACTTATCCTTGGCCATAGATTCATCAAACTTTGCGTTCATAGACTCTTCCACAACTAGTGTTCTTTTATTGAATACTCTTTAAGCTCTACTATTTTTGGAGTAGCCTAAAATGATACTTTCATCAGCATTTTCTTCAAACTTTCCTAAGTTGTCCTTAGTATTGAGAATAAAGCATGTACAACCAAAAACTTTGAAATAGTCAACTTTAGAAAGTTTATTATGAAAGAGTTCATAAGGGGTCTTTAAAAGTATAGGTCTTATCAAAATCCGATTTAACACATAACATGCTGTATGAACAGCTTCGGCCCAAAGATACTTTGACAAAGAGTACTCATTGAGCATTGTTCTTGCAGTCTCTTGGATGGTTCTGTTTTTCCTTTCTACCATACCATTCGATTGTGGTGTTCTAGGAGCCGAAAAGTTATGGGTTTTACCTTGTTTTCGACAGAAGTCACCAAATTCATCTATGTTATCAAATTCACCACCATGGTCATTTTTTATAGAAGTGACTAAGTAACCCTTCTGGTTTTGTATTCTCTTGCAAAGAGATACAAACTCCTCAAATGCATCATTTTTATGCTTGAGAAAGAGGGTCTAGGTAAATCGAGAGTAGTCATCTACAATAACAAAAGTATACTTCTTCCCTCCTAGGCTTATGGTTTGGATAGTGATGAGCACATTTATGTGTGAAATCTTAGGGCATAAAGCATACATTTTACCACATTGGACAGAGTTACTTTGGTGTTTTCTTGTGTTTTTAAGGTTTTGGGCTATTCTGGACTATCAGGAGCTGTATGTCCCAAGTTTCACGTAAAGTTGTCATTTTTCCTTCCATGGCTGTAAAGAGGACTAAATTTGGAGCAAGTTGGACGTGACGGAATGCAAGTACGCAATCGTCTAGCCCACCGTACAGTTGATTATTCTTTTCAGCCCAAGAAAGGATAATGGGTCAGAAAGGAGCTGTAGTGCAAGCCCATAGTCAGTCTACCACTGCCCAAGGATATTTTTGATATTATAGAAGATATTTCTAAGCAATGGTGGAGATCTACTGCAAGTACAGGGCTATTTTGGTAATTTTGCATTCTTGAAGAGAGAGAAGGACTACTACCCACATGGAGGGACCCACACTGCCATTAGATTTCATTAATTTTGAAGGCCCACAAGGTGTCCACGATTTTTATGGGCTGCATTTAATGTCCCATGATTTTTAGAGGACACATTGGAGATTTTGTTATTTGGTTGAGTGGAGTCCTAGTCATCACTATCCTAGTCATCACTCTCTCTCTCCTCCAACTTTTCAAGGGCATTCCTTAAATTTCACTTGGGATAGATTTATTTTGAAAGATATTTTCTCATCTATGGAAGGTTGAAAAATCAAAGATACTTTGATTTTATTACTTGGAGAAGATATCTACAAAGAAAAGGAAGCACAAGTTAGAATTAAAAATTTACTTTTCTAGAAATAGAAGGTTTATGTAAACAATATTCTCATCTTTTCTTCTTTCTATTTTTTTTCTTTTTCTTAGGAGCCAAGGCAATGTAAAGGAGGAAGGAGAAGAGAATATTCCCTTTTCTTAGGGAATATTTCTCCTACACTTCCCTCTTCTCTCTTCTCCCCTTTCCCCTATAAATACCCCCTACCTCTCTTGTAAAGTTGGCTCATTCACTTAGTGAAATTTCTTCTCTTCTTCTCCTTCTAATTTGTGATTTTTGGCTTTTCTAAGTTCTAGTTTGCTTTTTTGATTTTCATTTAATGGTTATAATAGGTATAATTTATGCTTTAATTTCAATTTAAGTCTTCAATTGGGTTGTAATTTCTTAATTCTAGTTTAGGTTTTAAGCTTTCTAGTCTAAGTTCTTAAGTTGATGACAAGACTTGAAGATTTAGAAGAGGAGGCCATAGTAAGTTTATGCAAGTATTCAAGGTTTTCAATTACATTCATGCAAGCACATCCAAGTTTTACTATTTAAACTCTCAATCTCATTCTCCATCTCCTTTATCTCTCTCTATCTTCTTCTTCTTCTCCCTCTATTTCTTTTATTTTAATTTTATATGGTTGTGGTTTGTGGATGTATTTTTATTCCCTTATTTCTTTTTATGTGGTTCGTGTGTATGGCTGCATTTTTATTCCTTTCAATTTGCTTTAGTTTGATAGGTTAGATGCTCATGTGTTAGGACGCCGATTTAATCCCTTAATTTTGTTAGATGCTTATGAGTTAGGATGCATTGATTTTTGTTAGTTTAATTAGTTTAATTTAACACTTTAATTTGGTTCACTTTACATTACTTTTAAGTTAGTGAAATAAAGTGGCGTATATCTCCTCGTGTTCGATCCGTAGCTACGACTGACCCGTATGCTTACGGTTTTATTTTAACTCAAACAAATTTTTGGCGCCATTGCCAGGGAAATTATTGTCCATTTTATTTATCTGATTTTTAAGTAGTTCGAAGTGTTTTAGTTTATTATTTTCTCTTCTTTTTCTGAAAAAAAAAAATCAGTTTTTGAAAATCTCTTCTATTTCAAATAGTGTGCGCCCAATCTAAAGTCCTTCATATGCTTCAACCCTCCATCTTTTGGTGTCCCTCATAGGATTAAGACCTATGACGCTACATCTTGACTTGGTTGGGTGGATTGGCATGTGACTTATCTTTGGAGGTGACGACTCTTGATAACAGGAGAGCGACATAGTGAGAGTGTTGGAAACATAAACATCGTATAGTAAACCTCCACTCTACATCAGAATCCATTTGGAGTCGATCGTAGGTGGCTATAGAAGACTATACGGGTTCCCTTGCTGTCAACCTATATGGCATCCTTACAGCTTTTGAACCATTGTTTCGATTTTTGAGGGATAGATGCACTATCTACCTTGGGCTCCTCTTATTTTTAGTATTTTTTCTTAAGTCTTTTATTTTTCTTCAATTTTTCTAAAGGAGACCTCATATCTATTTAGGTGGCTACGGTGTGGACTCGTGATTCATCTAATCGTCTTATTAGAATACCATCTTCTCCATTATCCTTAACCCCACCTTTGACCATGGGTGACCAATAACCCAAGACTCTTAAGGATAGGTTTTACCCTACTAGGGCTGCACAACCTTCTTGCATCAACTTACCACTTGCTATGAAACAATTATGAACTCAAGACCAACTTCATTAGCATGCTACCCCACTTCCATGGGATGGCCAATGAAGATGCATATCTCTTCCTTAGGGAATTTGAGGAGGTTTGTGTTCTAATTAAGATCCAGAATTTGACTAATGATGCAGTTAGGCTTAGGTTTATACCCTTTGCCCTGAAAGATTAGGCCAAGAAGTGGCTCTATGGACTACCTACAAATTCCATTAATACATGGGATGAGTTCACCATTGTCTTTTTGAGAAAATTCTTCCCTCTTCACAAGACCAATAAGCTTAAGAGTGACATCCTCCAGTTCAGGCAAAAACCACATGAGTCCTTTTCTAAATTCATGAAAAGATTCAAGGACCTCCTCTTAGAATGCCCTCACCATGGTTTTGACTTGTGGCAGTTATGCCAAATTATTTATGAGGATATTGATTATCAGACTAAGCAACATGTAGAGTCCATGTGTCTTGCAGGCTTTACTTCTTTTTCTGAGGAAATTGATGCATGGACATTCTTAACCAACTTGGCTGATAAGACTAGGGAATGTGAATCTTTCCAACAGGCTGAAAGGACCACTAAGGGGTATCTCATTGAGGGTATGCCAATCAAGGAAGCCAAACTTGACAGCCTCATAAAAAGATTGGAGTCCATAGTTCTTAAAGAGTCTATACCGATTAACCAGGTCAACCAGGTGACAATATGTAGTTGGTGCCAAACACCTGGACATATTTTGGAGGAATGCCCTAACACCTTGGTTGGTAATTCCAGCACTGAGAATGTCAGTGCTCTCTACCAAAATAACACATATAGCAATACTTATAATCCAAGATGGAGAAATCACCCCAATTTCTCTTAGAATCAAGCGAACCAAGCAAACCCATCCAACTTTAACCATCAAGGCCAGCTTGGTGTCCAAAGGCCCAATTATGCACCATAAAGCCAAGGAATGTCTCCTAACCCCTTTTCCCCTCATCCTCATCTAGGACCTTCTGTGAATTCTGCTAGGCCTCCTCTCCTTGCACCCTATCAGCCACCCCCATGGTTCATCAATACAGGAGAGGCACCAAGAATAGGTGAGATTGAGAAAAGAATGACCCTTATGGAGAAGCAACTCACCTAACTTGTCACAATTTTGCATGAGAGGAAAACAGGGAAGTTACCTAGCCAACCTGAACCAAATTCTAGGCATCATGTTCATATTCAACAAGGTACCCAAGCTCCTCCACTCAACCAGGTACAAGGCCAACAGCTTCAAGGGCCCTCCAGTCAGGTTAATGTTGTCTATGCTTTAAGGAGTGGCCGTGAGTATCAACAAGCTAGTATACCTCAGTCTTTACCATCTCATACTCCTATTGACTCTCCTCCTTCTGAAGAGGCCATTGAAGTGCCTACTGTTCCTGGTTCTTCTGTTGAACCTGAAGAGATCCCAGATGATTTGGTTAAGGAAATCAAAGATGATTCTGTTGAGAAAGTAAAAGAGACCACTCCTGAAAGAGTTTATAGCCCACCTGCCCCTTTCCCAAATAGGTTGGTTAGCAAGAAGTCTCTTTCTGTGGAGAAAATTTTGGATGTTTTTAAACAGGTTCAGGTGAATATCCCCTTATTGGATGCTATTGCCCAGATTCTTACTTATGCTAAAGTCCTCAAAGACTTATGCACCCAAAAGCGGACTATCAATGTGCCCATAAAGGCATTGGTGGCTGCTAACATTAGTTCTCTCATCTCACAGCCAGTAGCAGCCAAGCATAAGGATCCTAGCAGCCCCACCATCTCTTGCACTATAGGCAATACCACTATTGATCATGCCTTATTGGACCTTGGTGCAAGTGTAAACCTCTTACCCTTTCATGTCTACCAACAACTGGGATTGGGAGAACTAAAACCCACCAAAATCACTCTTCAGCTTGCAGATCGGTCGATTAAAGTTCCTAAAGGAATGATTAAGGATGTCCTGTTGAAGGTTGGAGAATTTATTATTTTAGATACCCAACCTACTGCCAACTTTAAGGACCAAATCCCTATCATCTTGGGTAGACCATTCCTAGCTACCAGTAATGCTTTAATCAATTGCAGGAATGGTCTCATGAAATTATCGTTTGGCAATACTTTTATTGACTTCAATGTGTTTAGGTTGGACAAACAGCCTGATATGGATGAAGAGGTGTATATGCTTAAAGGATTTTTCGATGATATTGATACATTCTTTGAGATTGATTTTGATTCAAAATTTCAAGAATGTATGCAGGAATTGGAGGGTGTTGATGATACCCCCTTATCTGAGGTCTGGAGCATCCAACCACCTTTGGAGCCCCTTGGACCCCTATCCACTTCCATTCCCAAACCCTCTATTATTGAGCCCCCCGCATTGGAGTTGAAGGCATTGCCTGCCAACCTCAAGTATGCCTTCCTAGGACATGATCATATTCTCCCTATTATTATTGCTTTTGATTTGACTTCTATTCAGGAAGAAGAGTTGATTAAGCTTCTAAAGGACCATAAGGAAGCCATAGGTTGGACTGTGTCTAACATCAAAGGTATTAGCCCCTCCATTGTTCAACATCATATACATCTGATGGAGAGTTCCAAACCTTCTAGGGAACCCCAAAGGAGGGCTAATCCTGTGATGAAAGAGGTTATCAAGAAAGAGATCCTAAAGTGCTTGGTTCATGGCATCATTTATCCTATTTCTGATAGCCAATGGGTGAGTCCTGTGCAGGTTGTGCCTAAGAAAGGAGGAGTCATTGTAGTTGAGAATGCCAATAATGAGTTGATTCCAACCCGTATCCAAACGGGATGGAGAGTGTGCATTGACTACAGGAAATTGAATGCGACAACATAGAAGGACCATTCCCCTTGTCTTTTATTGATCAGATGTTAGAGAGACTAGCTGGCCATGAATATTATTGTTTTCTTGATGGTTATGCAGGCTATAACCAAATCCCTATTGCTCTAGAGGACCAACACAAGACCACTTTCACATGTCCTTATGGAACTTTTGCTTACTGGCGTATGCTTTTTGGGCTTTGCAATGCCCCTGCTACATTTCAAAGGTGCATGATGAGTATCTTTTCTGATATGGTAGAGCACTTCTTAGAGGTGTTTATGAATGATTTTTCTATTCATGGCTCCACCTTTTCTAATTGCTTGCATCATCTCTCTTTGATTCTCAAAAGATGCATAGAAAAGAACTTGGTCTTGAATTGGGAGAAATGCCACTTCATGGTGAAGCAAGGCATAGTTCTTGGTCACATTGTGTCCAAAGAGAGGATTAAGGTTGATAGATCTAAGGTGGACTTCATTGCCAATTTACCACCACCCAAGAGTGTGAAGGACATTAGATCTTTTTTTGGCCATGCAAGTTTTTACAGAAGATTCATCAAGGATTTTAGCCAGATAGCTAGACCTCTTACTTCCCTTTTAGCAAAGGATTGCCCATTTGATTTTTCTCCTGAGTGTCAAAAGAGTTTTGAGCAATTAAAAAGAGCATTGACCTCAGCCCCCATTATGCAAGTTCCAACATGGACAGTGCCATTTGAGCTTATGTATGATGCCTCTGATTTTGCTATAGGGGCTGTTCTTGGGTAAAGAATCAGCAACTTGCCCCATGTGATTTATTATGCTAGTAGGACTCTTAATGATACATAACTTAATTATACAATCACTAAGAAGGAATTTTTAGCTGTTGTGTTTGCTTTAGAGAAATTTAGGCCCTACTTGGTTGGATCACATGTTATTGTTTACATTGACCATGCAGCTATCAAATATCTTGTGCAGAAGAAAGCTCCCAAGGCTCGCCTCATTAGGTGGATCTTTTTGTTGCAAGAATTTGATCTTGAAATTAGGGATAAGAAAGGGTGTGAAAATTTGGTTGCAGACCATCTATCCCTGCTATCTAATTCTTTGACTGTTGATTCTCTAGTCAGCGAGAACTTTCCTGATGGGTATCTGATGGCAGTGTCTAGTGAACCATGGTTTGCTGATATTGTCAATTATCTGGTTACGGGTGTGACACCTGCACATTGGTCCACCCAAGATAAGAATTGTTTCTTTTCATAGGTTAATATTTCTTTTGGGACGATCCTTATCTTTTTAAGACTTTTTCGGATCAAGTAATCTGGAGATGTGTTTCTGATCGTGGGCAATAATTTATCTTATCTTTTTGCCATGATCAGGCTTGTGGAGGCCACTTTGGGCCTAATAAGACTATGATCAAGGTTTTATAATGTGGATTTTATTGGCCTAGTCTATTTAAAGACGCTTTTACTTATTACAAGGTGTGTTCTTCATGCCAATCTTTAGGATGTCTTTCTAGGAGGAATATGATGCCCCTCAATCCAATTTTGGTGGCTGAGGTGTTTGATGTATGGGGCATTGATTTCATGGGGCCTTTTTCCCTAACTCTTTTGGTAACCTATACATATTACTTGCTGTGGACTATGTGTTTAAGTGGATTGAGGCTATTGCTTGTACGACCAATGACCACAAGGTGGTTGTAAAATTTTTGAAGGAGAATATTTTCTCCTGTTTTGGTAG
The DNA here is from genome assembly GCF_018873765.1 of Telopea speciosissima. NCBI lineage: Eukaryota > Viridiplantae > Streptophyta > Magnoliopsida > Proteales > Proteaceae > Telopea > Telopea speciosissima. The sequence goes on along the minus strand of NC_057919.1, from coordinate 33,270,478 downwards.
TCCCCTTGCTATCATTAGTGATCGGGGTAAGCATTTTTGTAACCGGCCTTTTGAGGCCCTCATGAGAAAATATGGTGTCATTCATAAGTTGGCCACACCCTACCATCCCCAGATTAGTGGCCAGGTTGAGATTTTAAATAGGCAGATAAAGCAAATTCTTGAGAAAACCGTCAACCCAAACCACAAGGATTAGTCTAATCGGTTGGTAGATGCTTTGTGGGCCCATAAGATAGCCTTTAAAATCAATCTTGGTCAATCTCCGTACCATCTGGTGTATGGAAAGACATGTCACTTACCTGTTGAGCTTGAGCACAAGGCCTTTTGGGCTATCAAGAAGCTTAACTTTGACCGACCCACTGTAGATGCCCATAGGAAACTCCAACTATCTGAATTGGAAGAGCTTAGGAATGAGGCATATGAGAATGCCCGGATTTACAAGGCAAAAACCAAAACTTTCCATGATAGGCACATTTTGAGAAAATCTTTTGAAGTAGGCCAAAAAGTTTTGTTGTACGATTCTCGTTTGCACATCTTTCCAGGTAAGCTGCGTTCTAGATGGGATGGCCCCTATATTGTTCAAACAGTTTATTCTCATGGGGCTGTTGAGGTTGCCAATCCTGGTACAGGTGCTACTTTCAAGGTCAATGGCCAAAGATTGAAGCCATATATTGACATGCCCACTCCACTTGTAGAAGACGTCATGGATCTCCATGAACCTCTTTACCTTGAAGAATGACCTCCTGGTATATTTACCCTCCCTTGTCCTTGCTCTTTCTTTTCTACATGCATTGAGGACATTGCATAAATTAAGTGTGGGGGGGTGTGTGTTGGACTTTATTTGTGAATTTTATGAATTTTGATTGTGGCGGTAGTTTGGTTTTGTGCATATGTTTCTTTGATTGCGAAGCTAGAGAAAGAGAGAATTAGGTTCCCTAGCATGCGAAATAATAAAAAATCCCTTTTCAAGGACGACAGTTGGTTTGTATCTAGTGATGGGGATTGAGTTTGAAAATATGAGTGCTACTTCATTTGATGGTTGGATTCCTCTGTGTTTATGGACCCTTTTGATCTTTTGGCTAATAGTTGAGATCAAATTATTTATGGCAAGGCAAGGCATGAAAGTGAATGAGAAGAAAAAAAACAAGAAACAAAAAGGAAAGTTGAATTCCTTGGGCCTAGACAAGGCACTGTGCCTCATGAAGCAGGGTGACTTGATCGAAACTCCTTGGAAGGAAACTCAAAAAAAAAAAAAAAAAAACTCTCTTGCATCAATGTCTCAATGTCTTATGGATATATGCAAAAAGTGAAGCTACACCATGTCATTCAGAGAATAGTAGTGGAGTAGAAATGGAGTTTGTGGTTGAGAAAACAAAAAAAAAAAGCTTTTGCCTTAATGCCTGAAAAGAAAGGATGGTCAAAAATACTTAATGCCTAAGTCTTTGGTTCCATTGATGCTATGAGTGATTTACTTGAAGGTGAGTAGTGTTCAAAAGATAAGAGGAGATCCCTTAATCTTGATATATGCTAGTTGCTTGAATTGATGTGGGGTGATAAAATTCAAGTGTGGGGGGACCTTTGGCTCCTTAATCTTTAGTTGAGTATTTCTTTAAGATTGTATGCACTATCTTACTTATGCCATAAGAAAGATTTACATCATTCTTTTTGATTTATTGAATTTTGAGTGTATATTCACTGCAAACACCCACGAGACATAACTCGTCCACTAGGGGTAACCTAGGGGTTTAAAGGCTTGTTGCACATGCTAAGTGCAACCGTGATTCCTACAAAAGTGAGTTAGGATTTTTTGCATTCAAGGTTAGTTTTTCTTTTGTTTACTTGAGGACAAGTAACGTTCAAGTGTGAGGGAATCTAATGAGCACATTTATGTGTGAAATCTTAGGGCATAAAGCATACATTTTACCACATTGGACAGAGTGACTTTGGTGCTTTCTTATGTTTTTAAGGTTTTGGCCTATTCTGGACTATCGGGAGTTGCATGTCCCAAGTTTCACGTAAAGTTGTCATTTTTCCTTCTATGGCTGTAAAGAGGACTAAATTTGGAGCAAGTTGGACGTGACGGAATGTAAGTACGCATTCGTTTAGCCCACCGTACAGTTGATTATTCTTTCAGCCCAAGAAAGGATAATGGGTCAGAAAGGAGCTGTAGTGCAAGCCAATAGTCAGTCTACCACTGCCCAAGGACATTTTTGACATCATAGAAGATATTTCTAAGCAATGGTTGAAATCTACTGCAAGTACAGGGCCATTTAAGTAATTTTGCATTCTTGAAGAGAGAGAAGGACTGCTACCCACATGGAGGGACCCACACTGCCATTAGATTCCATTAATTTTGAAGGCCCATAAGGTGTCCATGATTTTTATGGGTTGCATTTAATGCCCCATGATTTTTAGAGGGCACATTGGGGATTTTGTTATTTAGTTGAGTGGAATCCTAGTCATCACTATCCTAGTCATCGCTCTCTCTCTCTCCTCCAACTTTTTAAGGGCATTCCTGGAAATTCACTTGGGATAGATTTATTTTGAAAGACATTTTCTCATCTATGGAAGGTTGAAAAATCAAAGATTCTTTGATTTTATTGCTTGGAGAAGATATCTACAAAGAAAAGGAAGCATAAGTTAGAATTAGAAATTTACTTTTCTAGAAATAGAGGGTTTATGTAAACAGTATTCTCTTCTTTTCTTCTTTCTATTTTTTTTCTTTTTCTTAGGAGCCAAGACAATGTAAAGGATGAAGGAGAAGAGAATATTCTCTTTTCTTAGGGAATATTTCTCCTACACTTTCCTCTTCTCTCTTCTCCCCTTTCCCCTATAAATACCCCCACCTCTCTTGTAAAGTTGGCTCATTCACTTAGTGAAATTTCTTCTCTTCTTCTCCTTTTAATTTGTGATTTTCGGCTTTTCTGAGTTCTAGTTTGCTTTATGATTTTCATTTAATGATTAAAGTAGGTTTAGTTTATGCTTTAATTTCAATTTAAGTCTTCAATGGGGTTATAATTTTTTAATTCTAGTTTAGGTTTTAAGCCTTCTAGTCTAAGTTCTTAAGTTGATGACAAGACTTGAAGATTTAGAAGAGGAGGCCTTGGTAAGTTTATGCAAGTATTCAAGCTTTTCAATTACATTCATGCAAGCACATCCAGGTTTTACTATCTAAACTCTCAATCTCATTCTCCATCTCCTCTATCTCTCTCTCTATCTTCTTCTTCTCCTTCTATTTCTTTTATTTTAATTTTATATGGTTGTGGTTTGTGGATGCATTTTTATTTCCTTATTTCTTTTTATGTGATTAGTATGTGTGGTTGCATTTTTATTCCTTTCAATTCACTTTAGTTTGATAGGTTAGATGCTCATGTGTTAGGATGCCGATTTAATCCCTTAATTTTGTTAGATGCTTATGAGTTAGGATGCATTGATTTTTGTTAGTTTAATTAGTTTAATTTAACACTTTAATTTGGTTCACTTTGCATTACTTTTAAGTTAGTTAAATAGAGTGGCGTATATCTCCTCGTGTTTGACCCGTAGCTACGATTGTCCCATACGCTTGCGGTTTTATTTTAACTCAAACAGATAGGTCCAAACAGGTCAAGGTGAAGTAATTGCAAGGGTCTTGAAGTAGCAACAGAATTAATGGTCTTATGAGAAACTCTGATAAATTTACTTCTTTGACATGCTCCACAAGTATGTTGCTTATCAAAGTTCAACTTAGGTAGATTTCTCACCAAATTCTTAGAGGAAGGGGATCTAATTATCTTAGGATTAATATGTCCCAATTTTCTATGCCATAAGGTAACATCATCAGATTTTGAAATAAGGCAAGCATCATGAGAATTTACACTAAATATGCAAGTATATGCATTGTTCTTTCTACATCCTTCAAGAATTATATTATCATTAAAATCCTTGATCTTACATTTAGAGGCATTGAAATTAACAAAGAAACCATTGTTACATAGTTGACTCACACTAAGTAAATTATACTTCAGATTATCAACTAGACTAACATTAAAAATTACTGTACCTACAAATTTTATAGATCCGTTTCCAATGATTCTTCCTTTTCTATTGTCTCCAAAGGATACCCATCCTCCTTTTTGGTTCTTGAGCTCCAAAAACAACTTTGGATTGAATGTCATGTGCTTTGAGTAGCCACTATCAATGTACCATTCCATACTGCTCATATGCACTTACAAAACAAAGACACTTAATAAAAGTTTGGTCCCCATTGTATGTTGGGTCCATCATTGTTAGTATCATACCTTTCTCTTGGTCTCCAAACTATTTGGTTAGCATTTGCCTTTTGGTTTTCATACCAATTTAGGTATGATTGGGGGTTCCAAGGTCTTTGGTTTTGGGGTACTCTATATGGACTTTGGTTTTTGAGTGGTCTTTGCACCTTAGGTGGATTTCTAGTTAGTCTTTGCACTTTTGGATGATTCCTCCTATTTTGACCATTGTAAGGTCTTCTATAATGGTGAAAAGATTGGTTCCTGTGATAACATTCCTAGATAGTATGTCCCTTCTTGTTGCAATTATTATATATAATGATTTGAGGGATATAAGGAGTCTTCCCTTTGGAATTTGGTTTGCTAAATTGAGGATTTTTCTTGTTAGAGTAACATTCCTCAATACAGTGTCCTTTCTTCCTATAGTAATTACAAAACTTCTTCTTTATTTTCTTACTTGCCATTTTACTTGTACTTGGCTCTTTGGCTTGATTTGAACTTTTGTTCACATTATAACCTACTTCTTCCTTGTTGAGAGGTTCTTTGGAGGTATTTCCAAGTAAGATGTCAAGAGTCTTTTTTCCATTAGTAAATGATTCTAAAGCTTTACACAATTTCTCTTTTTCTTCTTCCAAGATGTTAACTGGAGAAGTTAGAGTTGTGTTTTGATTTTTAAGGGTATTTATCTCTTTCATGAGATTCTTTTTGGTAGTAGCTAATTCCATGCTACTTTGGTAGAGGTCTTCAAAGGCTTCTTTCAATTCTAAAAAGTCTTTATCCTTATGAGATGGGGAAGTGAGAGTTACCTCATTTTGATTTTCTTCATCTTCGATGGCCATGAGTGCCAGATTGGTTTGTTCTTCTTCTTCTTGAGATGCTTCATCATCCTCTTCTTCATCACTTGAATCAAAGGAGTGTTCAGCTTTGTAGGCTTTCTTGTATTTCTTTATTTTTGGACAGTCTCTTCTGTAGTGTCCTGGTTTCCTACACTCATAGCACACAATGTCTTTTGAAGAAGAGTTATTATTTTCTTTAAGAGCATTCATACATTTTTGGTCTTTTGAGAATCTCTTCTTGTTGAATATGGCTTTGCCTTTGTCTTCAAGAATCTTGAAAATTTCTTGGATAAATAAGCGATCTCATCATCAGACAGTTTTTCTTCATCATCCCTGTTTTCATATGATTTGAACGCTACAACTTTTTTCTTCGATTCTTTTGGTCCATCCTCCTTGGTGTCCAGTTTGAGTTCCATCTCGTGAGTTTGGAGTGATCCCAACAGCTCATCTAGACTTAGCTTGTCGATGTCCGTGGATTATTTGATTGCTGTAGTCTTGGGTCTCCATTCGTTTGAGAGAGATCTCAATATCTTTCGAACATTTTCACCATTGGAATAGATTTTCCCTAAACCTTTCAGCTTGTTTACAATATTAGTAAATCGGGTAAACATAGCATATATGCCCTCATCATTTTTCATTTTAAATAACTCATACTCATTTACGAACATGTCAATCTTAGATTGTTTGAATTTCGAAGTACCTTCATAGGTAATGACGAGCTTGTCAAACATCTCCTTAGCGGAGTCATACATACAAGTTCTATTATATTCCTTTTCTCCTAAGGCACATTAGATGTAACTTATTGCTACATAATTGAGTTGAATCTTTGCTTTTTCAGTTTGAGTCAATTCTTCTTTGGGTTTGTCTATTGTGTTTGGTCCATTCTCAATGACTTACCATACATCAATGTTATTGGCACAAACGAAGTTCTTGAAGCGATTCTTTCAATAGAAAAATCCTCTATCTTCAAAGAAGGGTGATCGGATAATATTGTATCCTTCAACCTTACGATTGACAGAGGATCCCATGGTCTTAAACTCTTAGTTGAATTGAAAAACAATCACGGTCTTGAGCTCCCGCTCTGATACCAAATGTTAATTCACCTAGAGGGGGGGTGAATAGGTGAAGGTAGTGAATAAAAATTATTGCGAAAAAAAATAAGTTATCAATGAAAAGACAAGCAATTAACAAAGATAACACAAGAGATTTATAGTGGTTCGGTCAATACTTGCCTATGTCCACTCCTCTCACCTTAAAGAGAATTTCATTAAAATGAATCTTGAGTATGAGCAAGAGAACTCGTACAAATCTTGATTAATGAGCAAGAGAACTCAACAACAACTAATCTTGATTAATGAGCAAGATGACTCAACCTACTCTTGATTCCGAGCAAGAGAACTCAACCTACTTTATTAAAGTAAAAGTGGTACTAAAGATTAGAGTTACCTCAAACCTTAGTAGAGTTTTGCTACCTTTCAATCTTTGAAACTTAATGCAAAGTGAATGAAGGAAGCTTGTGTGAGATTGTGTCTTGAGTGAATGCTTGAATTCTCACTTGAGGCCATTGTAATGATCTTGTATTGAAAGCTCTTAATAGTGATTAGTAATAATGTTTAGAGCCTTAAGCAATAGTCTATTTATAGGCTAGGTGGCTTAATTTAATTAGGAATCTAATTTGAGATCGGATTCCAAAACCAGAGCTAATCCGGTATGCTGGATCCCAATCCGGTATACCGGATTACCAAATTACCTAATTTAAGCCTTTGTCTCAACGGTCAAAATATAACAGTCAAATTATAGGATCATGATTCAGTATGCTGGATCCAATCCAGAGCACTCTGTTTGCTCTATGTGATTGTACATCTAAAAGTTTAATGTGATCCGGTATGCCGAATTCAGATTCGATATATCGAATCAGCAGACTTGTGTGAATTCTGCAAGTCCTTTAAAGGGCTGATATGGGGTGATGGCCAATTGGCATGGGCACATGGAATTGGGTTATTTTTCACCTCCTAAGGTCTTTCTTCATGTATGCATGCGTGTGTGTGTGCGATACATTGAGTTAAAACCTTAATACATCTTTTTACAAATTTAAATACAATTTCAACACTTCTTCAAGTCTTCAAGTCTTTGAGTGCTTCATGTCTTGAATATGTCATAGCTTAGTTTGAAATCCTTCCAAGCATGAATTGAAGTGCTTTGTGTTGCTTGTGTGTATGTACTCTTGAGTTTGGTCTCCCCCTCACTAGTTGCCATGCTCTTGTAGAGGGCTTCTTATTCATTTAGACTTATTAAACATCTAGAACAAGAGTTAGTACACAAGGTTTTATTTGTTATCATCAAAACCACAAAGGAGTATGTGAGATCCTTTCCTCAACAAGATAAAATTCCAAACTATGAACTATATTTTGCTGGGAGAAGATTTGTTCAAACGCGGGCAGAACGATCAGCTAGTCCAGGGCCTGGGTTTGAATGAACTGATGCTTGTCATGGCCGAAGTGCATGAAGGTATCTATGGTGCCCATAAAGCAGGGTTAAAAATAAGGTGGTTAATAAGGTGACATGGGTATTATTGGCCTACTATCCTTTAGGACTGCATTAGGTATGCTAAAGGGTGTCAGGCATGCTAGAGACATGCTCCAATTCAGAGAGTTCCAGCAACCCAGTTTCATCCTATAGTAAAGCAATGGCCATTCCGGGGTTGGACCCTAGATCTGATAGGGAAAGTAACCTCTCTCTCAACCCAAGGACATGGGTTTGTAGTTGTCGCAACAAATTATTTTACAAAATGGGTGGAAGTTGTACCCATGAAGTTGCATAGCCAGACCGATGTGTTATTAGGTTCCTTAAACCCAAGATAAGAAATCGGTTTGGTCTACCTGAGACCCTTACTTACGACAATGGAATAGTGTTTTTAGGAGGGGATGTAGCTCGGTTCACGCAAGAGTACGGTATAACCGTAACCTTTTTAACCCCCTATTATGCCCAAGGCAATGGCCAGGTAGAGGCTAGCAACAAAGTGATCAAAGCAAACCTATCTAAGATCATCGATGACAATCTAAGGACTTGGGCAGAGATGTTGATTGAAGTATTATGGGCATTTAGGACCTCTAATAGAACAGCGACAGGGACAACCCCTCATGCCTTAACTTTTGATAATGACACAGTTCTTCTAATGGAGGTGACCATGAAGTCCCTAAGAATGTCATGGCAATACGAGTTGATCCCTTAGGAGTATATCGTAGCCATGTTAACTGAGTTGGAGGGTTTAGATGATGAAAGATTGTTAGCTCTTGACTGAATCCAAGCCCAGAAGGTCAAAGTGGCAAAAGCATATAACAAGAAAGTGAAGTCAAAAGCATTCAAGGAATCAGACCTAGTGCTCAAGACAGTACTGCCAATCGATCACAAGGATCCTAAGTATGGGAAATGGTCGTCAACTTGGGAAGGACCATTTGTGGTTCATCAAGTGTTAAAAGGAAGGGCATACCGCCTACGGACCTTAGACGGTCAGATTCAACTGAGACCATTGAATGGGAAGTACTTAAAGCAATATTATCCCACAATGTGGGAATCTAGAATGGTCTAGTTTGAATTAAAAGCGGCCCATTAAGCCGAGCAAACGACTGTCTACGCAGCCAGGCAAAAAAAAAAAAAAAAAAAAGAAAAAAAAAAAGAGAAAAGAAAATCATCCAAGCCTAAACACATCGGCCATAAATTACAGAAGGCCGAATTCCAACAAAGGACGGCCAAAGCAAATGTTTTATAAAGTTCACTTGAGTCCCGCCTCAGGTCATCCCTCATTGAGTCAAGTTCTTTTTGGACCTTACCAATCTCTATCAGAGCAACCACAACCTATCGCGATAGTTTCCCCTCCGTGGCTAAGACCATGCAATAAATCTCCTTCTCAGATGCTCCGAGTGCAATTGTCTTAGCAAACGCCTCCTTAGTCATAGCCAGCTTTTTAGAAACGGTCATTCTCCTGGCTTCCAGCTCTGCCAATTCGGCCACTAGATCTTTCTCGACCGCCTGGAGCCTTTGTAGCTCTATTGCCATCAACCAGAGTTTCTCTCTCATGTTGGCTTTCAGCTTTGAGTTCTCCTCTTCGTCCTTAATAGCTTGAAGGGCTAGAGGGAGGCTATTGATCATAAGGCGCAATAGGTCAACAAAGATTAGAGAGGCTCTACATTGATTAAAGCTGTTCTTAGGATAGGCTATGATGGTTTGTAGGGCATCAATCATGGTAGGCGCTTTATCTTGACCAAGAATCTCGACCACAGAGAATTTATGAGTCTTATCCAGAGACTGCCATGCTGTGACCACATTAGGAGAGCTAACAAGGAGGTCCTCCAATGAATCGAGTAGCTCGCCTATCGGGTCATGACTTCCCTCCTACAAAAGAGAACCCCAGAGTTAGGATAACTTGGTACCTTTCTAAAAAGGGGAAGATGAAAGCTACCTCTGGTTGGGGCATTTTTTAGGATTGCCCCTCCTCCTGAATTGAAGGTAGTTGGGAGAGTTGTTCTTTCTCCAGAGGTATAGGTGACTTGGAGTCCAGAGAGGTAGCCATAGCAGCGGTCTCCAACATAGATGAATGAACTGCAACAGCAAGGGAGTCGGCACGAACATGCTCTGCCGACTAGAGGACTTGTTCCAGGGGAGTCTCTTTCTTAGGGCTCGCTAGCTTGGACGATGGAGCAGGTGAACCAGTAACTGAACCAAATTTGACAGAGGGCGATGAAGGTGTCACGTGTCCAAAAAGACTTCTTTTGGGAGCATCAGTCTCAAGGATGGAGGAGGTGGATTTGTTGGAACTGGATCGAGAGAACTTGGAGAGAGTAGCTTTATCAGCTTCTTCGTGCTGCTTGCTCCTTATCATGACTGATCAAGATGGATGAGCCCCAGACTTAGCGGAAGGGCGTTGAAGCTTGGCAATTGGTTGGGCATCTGAATCATCGCTCTCAACAGCCTCCACATCAACTGCTTTCTATGAACTAATGGCTGGTCCACGTCGAAGCCATTTTAAGGGCTGCTATTCATCTGCTTCCTCTGCCGCTTCTGAGTCAGTGAGGGCTTTGCTGGACTGCTTTGTTGGGGGTAGTGCATCTGAAAGACAAAAGAGGAGAGTAGAGTCAGGCGCCAGAAAAATCAACAAAAATAAAACTTTAGAGATACCTAGACAATTGCGGTATCTGAGGATTTTAACACAAAGTTTTTTTAGTCGAAATTTATGCTCTAAGGTGTAGAGACCAGAAAAAGTCACATCTTGGGTGGCAATAAAAGACATCTGTCAAACTACGTCAGCTATGGAAAAATGGGCCTTCGACCAAGGAGGTTGTCGATCCAATGTTTTGGCGAACTCTCTCTCGAAACGCCTCATGTCCACTCGCAAGCCTTTCAGCGTACAACTGGCATTCTTTGGTCGGGCATATAGTCACGTAATTGTCTTTCCCTTAGGCACTGAACGGCCTCACGATGCCTTTCATTCATAGTAAGCCAGGCTGGATGATACTTGATACAAAAAAACTCTTTATAGTTTATGATGGATTGGTATAAGGGGGAGACAACGTTACCTTCGCCTTTTGCTAACCGCTTCTCCGATTTCTGTGATAATTCAGAAGATTTGTTGGAGGTATCTCGGTAAGAAGTAGAGGACTGGCAATCATCAAAGGAGTTGGTAGCATCATCTTTGACTAAAAAATAGTACTTCGACCACCAGGTAAGGAAGTCCTCAGTTGTCGCAGGGAAAGGGACGAAATGACAAGGCTTAAAAGAAGAGAGGGCTAGCTCGCTCATAAGGGTAATATCTTCAATACTGTCATAGTCTTTTAAGACCGAATGCTCAGGCCCACCTTCAGAGGCCAAGAAGAAGCAGGGGACAAGTATGGCTTGAACAAGGCCAACTGTCGAGCCCAGAACTGAGGGTTATAGGACTCTAACCTACACATGTTATTCTTGGTGTGCTCAATATAAACCTCAAAATGAAGATCCCGACACGTCAGATACAAAGCCCATAGCACCGCATGTCGGGCAGGATCTTGGATGGCATCACGTAGCCAAGGAGGTAGACTCTCTGAATGATGGAAAGGGATGAAAGAAGCAGAGGGACAATCCTCTAAAAGCGAGAAGAAAAACTTAAAGCAATCTATAAGAGACTGGACTACTGGTTTGCAGAGTAGTTTGAAACCAACCATAGGAAACTCATTGGCTTGGGGAGGAGGATTGAACTCGGGAAAGTAAGCACTCAACCACAGCTGAAGAACCCAAAAGGGGCCCCCACCAAGAGCAAACCCAGACTCCACAAGGTTGTTACAACCCCGATACAAGGAAGAGAGCTTAAAGGTAGCAAGGTTGATAGGCCGGTCAGTTGCCAAAGCATTAGTGAGGCTGAGGTAGGCCTTGGTAATCTTATCGGCTCTGGTGCAAATCAAACAACGAAAAATCCAGGATAATAGAAAGGCTACATATTCTTGTATGTTGATCGGACCATTTTGTTTCTGGTAATGGGCTAGGTATGAAGTGTAACTGGACTTCTTGTTAAAATTTAGGTCCCAGCCAACTCGGCAGCTATTGGTGCTACCATTAAATTACTCCCCTTTAGCCTTAAGACCTAGAAGGGCACCGATATCCAACAAAGTGGGACTCAACATGTTGAAGCTAAAGTGAAAGGAATTAGTTGAACGGGACTAGAAGCGAAGGGCGGTATGGAGGAGATCAACATCACATGGATAATGGATGGTCGACATATGAATGGCTTCATAGATCCCTAGTTTTTGCCAAGACTCCCTCTTGACAGCAGACATGCATTCCACCCAGTCATTCCACTCAGTGTACCTAGAAGGCCAATGTTGTTACACAGCGGTGGGTTTAGACTTCAAGGTGGTTGGTATTCCCTTCCTAAAGTAAGGATGGTCTTCTGGGTGAGACGGGAGTCGCAGGAGGGAATCAGTGGCAGTAGGGTCCTCAAAGATGGGACCCAAGGCAAAATGATCGGCTCGAGGGATAGGTACCTCTAAGTTCATGACAGGGTGAAGCGCAGCCCGCTTCTCTTGACGATGCTCTGCAACAGATTTAGAGCTGCTCGCACCAGGTCCAGATTGACTCATTTTCGATCTCAGTTTGGGAATAGACGAGTAAGAAGAAGATGAAGAAAGACGAGGAAGAAGAAGGTGAAGAAGGACGAGTAGAGGAAGGGTTTTTAAGCAAAGAGATTGTCAAATCCTAAAGCAAAAAGGAAGAATGATTACTTCCTAGGGAAACTGCGAGAGATAAATCACAACCTCAAGCACCGGTTTGTGACTGACCCACGTGTTGCGCAGAATGCACTTTCTAGAATTTGTATCGTCTGACGGTTGGCACCACAAAAGATATTTTGATTGGAAAAATTTAAAATTAGCACGAGTCTCGAGGATTATAAATGAATTCATCCACAAGACTCATGAGGGGCATTGTTTATACCCAAATGTCGCTCAGAATCTTTGGTCACAAGCTAAAAGGATTGAGACCGAGGGAAACCGTAACGACGCTCGGTCAGAAGGCGCACATCTAATTTACTTGGCCAAAAAGGGGTTGTAGTTATGATCGGTCAGCATCAATGGTTACAATCGGCCAGGTGGTTACCTTCGTGCATACAGTTAGAGCAAACTCGGGAAGCATGGGGTTGGTGGCTATGATGGATCCAACATAGTAACCATCCAATCGGTTATTGACTTATCATATAAATAACGAGGGAAGGATATGAAGAAGGGATCAATCAAACAACCAAAAACTTGCACTTTTACTTATCTTTACTTTTCTTAGCTTTAATTTCAGCAATAGTGTGAACTTAAGGAATTTCGTTTCTAGTATCCTTATGCTTTACACTGTAGATTGTTCACCTCAAACAAGGTTACAGTGTAATAGAGTGAATGATAATCCTTGAATTAATGAATGATCCTAAAGGGATATATATACAAGATACATAATGTGAGATTCTAGATCTCTAAGAATAGGAAACCCAATATTGGGTGATACAAAATATTCAGCCATAGCCGATTGATATTGAGTGGCCATAGTTAGATGGATCCATATCACATGTATATCACATGTGATAATAAACCAAGAAAGGAAGGTAAGATCGTCTGTGATCTTTCTCTCAATACACCCCTCAAGGTGAAGAATTGGGCAACCGATCTTCAGCTTGTCACGTAGAGTCTGAAAACGGGTATGGGCAAGCGGTTTGGTGAGAGTATCCGTAATTTGATCTTGAGAGGATATGAACTAGACTTGTAAATGCTTCTTAGCGACCCGATCATGGACAAAGTGAAAATGAATTAATGATTGGTGAGGTGCACCCCCTGCGTCCAATATTCCTCTAATATGGTAATCAGAGCATAATACTCCAACGTGTTTTCTTTCTTGGATATTTTTTTTCTCTCATGGGGGACGAGGTCTCTTCTTCAACCGTGGCTCTCACTCCAACCACCTCCCTTCCACCATCCTCCTCCCGTCCCTTCCCTAATGCCACCACTATATTTCAATTAAGCTTACTTCAAAGAACTATCTCTTCTGGCAAAGTCAGGTTGAACCCTTTCTTGATGGCCAAAACCTATCTGGTCACCTTGATGGATCCACTCCATGTACCACGGATCCTACTGAGAGTGCTCACTGGCGTCATCAAGACTCAATGATTCATAGTTTGCTCTAGGCTTCACTATCTGAAGAAGTGTTTCTACTCGTTCTTAGTAAGAAGACTAGCTATGCTATTTGGGAGACATTATTCACTGCCTTCTCCTCTCCTTCTGAAAGCTGCATCATGTCTCTAACTATGGCCATGCAAGATCTCACTCAAAAACCTAACGAGTCTGTCTCATAATTTTTGAAGCGTGCAAAGACCATTACCGAGGAACTTGCTACTACCGGATATGTTCTACGTCCAACTGCATTCAATCTTCATATTTTTTGGGAATTTAGACTGCAGTTTAAAGCCATGGTCTCATCCCTTATTACTCGGACTGATCCGATTCTCTATGATGATCTACATGCGATGTTACTTAGCCATGAATTTCTTCATGGGACATCTATGAAGAAACTTGCTCTCTCTAATTCTCCCGCTCCAACTGGCACTCCTACTGCCAAAACTGTCCAACAATCAGGCAGCACTTCAGATTCTCCTACTCCCACCTCTCAACGTGGGGGCCATGGTGGTTGTTGGGGTCGTGGCCGTGGTGGTCGTGGTTGTGGTGCTCCCTCTGGAGGTTATTCAAGTGGGCGATTTTGGTCTACTATATGCCGTCACACAAACCATTCCATCGATCGATGCTATTTCCATCAGCCTAATGGTAACCCTAACCCATCTCTTCCCTACCACCCTAATAACCCACCTCCCACGGTTCATTATACCCATCCAACTCATCCCTCCTCCTACTTTCACCACCCCAACCCACCCTTATTACCCACGCCCTACCCTTCCAACACTGTACCATGGTACCCTGACACCGGGGCTTCACATCATGTAACCCCTAACATCCTATCTCTATCTTAGTTTGATGAATACACTGGCCAGGATCAACTGCACGTTGGCAATGGTAAGGGCTTACCTATCTTGCACATTGGTTATTCCTCTCTTCCTTCCTTTTCTAATCGTTCTTTTAATTTAAATAATGTTCTTCATGTTCCATCCATATCTAAACGGCTTCTATCAGTTAAAAAATTGTTCAATGATAATAATGCTTATTTTGAGTTTCACCCCTCTCACTTTCTTGTGAAGGATCAGGTCACCAAGTCCACTCTGCTGTCCAGACCGAGTAAAGGAGGTCTTTATGAACTCCTTCCTCCTAGTCCACCATTTGCATTTTCAGCCATTCGTTCTTCAGTTGATATTTGGCATCACGGTTTAGGACAGCCGCAAGAGTGTTTACTCCATCGAATGCTTAGTCTTAATAATTTACCTTATTTTTCTTCACGCACAAGTAATTTTTGTATGGCTTGTCAATTAGGCAAGGCCAGTAGACTTTCTTTACCAGTTACAAATAGTCGTAGCTTATATCCTTTGGACTTGATTTGTAACGATGTGTGGGGGGGCCCTCTCCTACCCCCTCTTTATCTGGACATAGGTTTTACGTTATTTTTGTGGATGATGCAACTAAGTTTATTTGGTTTTATTCCCTAGTCCGTAAATCTAAAGTTTTTAGCATTTTTTCACAATTTAAGGCATTGATTGAACATCACTTTGACAGGAAAATTAAAGCTGTACAAACGGATTGGGGTGGGGAGTTTCGCACTCTCCCTGCGTTTTTTGCTCAACTTGGCATTAATCATAGAATTTTTGCCCCTCATACCCATGACCAGCAAGGGGCAGTAAAACGCCGTCATCGACATATTGTCGAAACGGGACTATCCCTTCTTGCTCAAGGGTCTGTTCCCCGCCACTACTGGACCTTTGCTTTTGAAACAGCGGTCTATTTAATAAATCGGATGCCCTCGCCTCTTTCCCATGGTGTTTCCTCTTTTCAACTTGTTCATCATAAAGTACCGGATTACACCTTTTTAAAAGTTTTTGGTTGTTTATGCTTTCCATATTTACGACCGTATAATAAGCACAAGATGGATTTTTGCTCCCTGCCGTGTGTCTTCCTCGGCTATAGCCCTTCTCATACTGGCTATCGTTGCCTTTACATCCCTTCCAATAGGATCTTCATTGAGTGGCATGTTCACTTTGATGAACAATCATTCCCATTTTCTACCTCTATATTGGGACCACCACCTGGTTCCCCATCTCCATCGTCCTTTCCTTGGGGTGTTGCCCCCATTAGGCTCTCTCCATCGAGCCCTCCACCTCCCACGGGTGTGCCTCACCCTTGCCAACGCCCATTGCTCCCACGCCTAGTGTGGCAAGCCCCACCTATACCCCTTTACAAACTGTGGTTACCTTCCCCACACCCTTGGCATACCATAATAGAGTGAATGGTAATCCTTGAATTAATGAATGATCCCAAAGGGGCCAAAGGGATATATATACAAGATACATAATGTGAGATTCTAGATCTCTAAGAATAGGAAACCCAATATTGGGTGATACAAAATATTCAGCCATAACCGATTGATATTGAGTTGCCATAGTTAGATGGATCCATATCACATGTACATCACATGTGATAATAAATCGAGAAAGGAAGGTAAGATCGTCTATGATCTTTCTCTCAATACAGTGAATATACGTTTCCATCGTCTCCATTACATTGCTTATCTTTGTGAAGTCGTCGGAAAACGGGGTGAGAGTAGAACCCATAGCAGAAACATAGCTCTTTCCCCTTCCCAATTCCTAAGCTGTGAAATTTAGGGGAAACACAACCATATCACATGCAATATTAGATTTGATCACATGTGATATGGGTGCAGCTCTCTAATCTTCTCTTTCCTATTATATGTGATTCTCTGAGATCACACTATTGTAATATATTTAAACTCCACTTGTCGAGATCAATCAATTAAGGGATTACAATATTACTCAACAACCAGTATTAGCATGTTGTGTCTTCACTGTTCAGGTGGTCATTGACTTAATTAGTGTTAAGGAAGCACATTTGGTTTCTGTGAATGAAAGATTCAGCTGCATATGATGGACTAATCATATGGAAAGAGCACAATATGATGTTTTCTCATGTAATTCTGATAACCTTCGATGATGATTTAAGTGATGCTGATTCTCAGTATGTTAAATGTTGATGGTTGTTGCCATGGGAATTCAGGTTCGTTCTCAGTTCCTTGGCGACATTTTTACCTCGATCAAAATCATCTCGCTACCCAACCCGCCTTGCTTGGACGTTTGTTTCTGGGGCTGTACGCCTTCAAGTCAGTTCTCTATGAAATCTGCTTGGGAGGTGCTTAGAAGGAAATCTCCTAGCGTCCCCGGAGTACCTATGTGTGGAACAAGTCCCTCCTGCCAAGACATTCTTGCTTTGGCTGGCGATTAGTGCTCAGGAAAATGCCTACAGATGCGGCGATTTCAAAGAAAGGGGTTTGCTTGGTGTCCCATTGTGAGTTGTGCAAGTCCAGTACAGAATCAGATTTCCATGTGTTTCTGGAATGCCCTTTCACTCTTAGTTTGTGGTAGATGTTCATGGATATTTTCTATGTTCAATGGCCAGGCCCGGTTTCATTTATGGAGCTCTTGGATTGGGGGAAAAGGAAGGCTAGGTCAGACCCTATGCAGGACGTCTGGGCTGTGGGTCTGATTTTATTGTCGTACTGTATTTGGATGGAGCGAAATCGCAGGAGGTATGATGGGATTGACTCGGGTCTGGTTAAGATCTTCTCCAACTTCCTGGTTTCCCTGAGGGAGCTTGTGTGGTCTTTTTCCTACCCGGTTTCTTCTCTCCTTGATTTGTGCTATGCTAGAAGGTTGGACATTCCCATTCTCCCCAAACCGGCTTGGGAGATTAGAGAAGTCAGGTGGCGGTGCCCCCCCTGGATGGGTGAAACTTAATGCGGACGGCTGTTCTTTAGGGAATCTAGGTAGGGCTGGTGCGGGTGGTATCCTTAGAGATGATCGAGCCGTCCCTCTTTTAGCTTTTAGCTTCTTTATTGGCACCACGTCCAACTATGAGGTGGAGTTCAGAGCCATCTTCCATGGTTTGTTGAGGGCAAAAGAAATGAGTGTCACTCGGTTATGGGTGGAGTGTGATTCCCAGGCTGTTGTGGAGGCGCTTCACGGTGGGTCTATCCCTTGGTTCATTACTCAGCAGTGGTTAGGTCTGCAGCCGTTTCTTTGCTCTATTTCTTGGAGGATATCCCTTTGTTTCAGGGAAGCTAATCCTGTGGCAGACTGGCTGGCCAAGCTGGCTGTGAAAAGGCGACATCCTGGCCGTGGGTGGCAAACCTCCCCCTTTGATCCAGACCTGTTTGTTGGAAGATGCGATGAGTAGGCCTAGATTCAGATTTGCCTAGTGCTCTTGGTTGTCTCTCTGTTGTCGTTGGCCCTTGGCTTTAGCGAGTTGTTTTTGTATTCGTCTGGGAATGCCTGGATGTTAAATTCCTGTATTCTTTTTTCTTTTTATTAATATAATCTTGCTGATCCTTAGCAAAAAAAGTTGTTGCCATGGGAATTTGGCCCCCTCAGCCATAGAGGTTGGGATTAGTTAGCTATGTTACTTTTTCCTTCTTCGATCGGTGGTTTTGAGGGTGAGTTCATTCAATTTTTGGAGTTAAAATAAATTTTTTTTGATTATATCGATAACTGTGATATGTTGCTAGTAGCTTATTGACATGCTCATTTGTTTAGAGAGCTGAGGATGTTGGCTTCCTAAATGGTCACCTTGTTTCTTTAGAAGCCAAGATCAGCCTATTTGTTTGGTGATCTCTGAGCTGCAAGTGGAGGTCCTCAGAAAGTCAGAAATGTAATAATTTAAAGCTTTTACAACTTCCATTTTTTTTTATTTGGTTTTTGTGTTTGTTACTATGTGGTACTTAAATTGTCTATTCATGCTGCAGGTTTTGTCTGTTGTGGGACTTCTTCTGGATGAAGTTGATCCAATGGTCTCTGTGATGAAAGTTGAGAAAGCTCCATTGGAGTCATATGCTGATACTGATGGATTAGATGCCCAAATACAAGAAATTAAAGAAGCAGTTGAGCTTCCTATTACTCATCCTGAATTGTATGAAGACATTGGTATTAAGCTTCCCAAAGCAGTCATACTCAATGGTAAACCTGGAACGGGCAAGACATTACTTGCTAAGGTGTGTAAGAATACTAGTCATGGATTTCTTTGTTTTGAACTCTTCTATTAATTTGTGGGATCCGTTTTGTCTTTCTTTGAGCTGTAAAACCTGATTACATGTATCACATCTTAATAAAATACTATGTACCTGCAACATATTAAGAAATAGGAAAATCAGGATAGTCATCAAACTGATTAGCTTTCTCTGTATTTTACTCTTTTTGATTTTCTGTTTGATACCTCGGGGCATTGTTGAATCAATTGTAACCTCCCTTTCTCTCTCTCTCTAAACATCCTTCTCATTGTAGCGGTCCTTTCAACTTAGGGGCAAATTGTGTATGTTTACATATCAATGGAATTAGAATTCCATTCACATTAGAACTCCTTTTTATATTCAATCTAGTATTGTTCGGTTGTTATCACATGTGAGGACTTTGAGTCACTCACGATAACTTCTCCTTGAACGATCTAGCACTGTATATATATCTCATGTAATCTAACCTAGATTTAATCAATGAAATTCAAACAATATCAACTCTGATATGGTATCCTGAGTCCTTGGCTAATGCCTCTTCTCTCTCGATCCTTCTTCCTGAATTGTCTCACCAGCGTGATTTCATTCCTCCATTATGCTTCCTTCTACCATAGCCATGACGACTTCTCCAGCAGCTACTCCTCTTGCCGCGGCCCACCATCATCTAAGTCTCAAGCTAAATTCAACGAACTTCCTTCTCTGGAAGGCGCAACTCACTCCTTTCCTCACTGGCAAAATCTGTTTAGCTACCTTGATGGAACAGTCATCCCATCTGCAGATCCCAATTCTACTGCGACATGGAAACAACAGGATGCTCTCATCCTCAGTTTATTGATCTCCTCTTTGTCTATCAAAGTGCTCCCCCCTCATTATTGGAAAGGACACAAGTAAGGCTCTTTGGGATGCTCTTCATGTCGCCTATGGATCCATGTCGAGCACTCGCGTCTCTCAATCTGGCTCTCAATGAAGTTGCTCAAAAATCTGATGAATCCGTGGCTCTCTTTCTTCAAAGACCCCGCTTTATTGCCGATGAACTGCAACCTGCTAGCTAGACCCTTGCATCGGAGGACTTTAATGTCCATATATATCGTGGCCTTCTTCTTGAATTGAAGGCCATCATCCCTTCTCTTCTTACTCAGCAGCCAGCTCCATCCTTTAACGACTTACTTGGGCTCATACTGAGTCATGAGGTGTTAATCTCCTCAACCAACCGTGCTGTATCTGATGCTTCTCCTGCATCCACAGCCGCTTCTGCATACTTTGTCAACAGTGGTTCTGTCTCTGATCAGTCCACCTCCAATAGGGGATCTTCTCGTGGCCGAGGTGGCCGTTCCCAGCACAACAATCATTGGTGTACCATTTGCCATCGCCTTTATCATACTGCCCAAAATTGTCACTATAAGGACCAACCCCATCTTTTCCACTATTCCACCCCCTCCCCACCCTACCCATCCCCTTCATTCCCCATCACCAATTGTCCCTATCCCACCCATACCTCACCTTCGGCCTATACTACCAAACAACCTCTCCTTCCCACACCCCCCTTCCACGGCTTTAACTTGGTACCCAGACACTGGTGCCACACATCATGTTACACCTGACATTGGCTCCCTATCTACATACAACGATTATTCTAGTAATGATCAGCTTCATATTGGCAACGGTAAGGGTTTATCCATTGTTCATATTGGTGATGCTTCCTTTCCCTCCCCCTACTCTGATCTTTCTTTTCGCCTATCTAAAATTTTGCATGTTCCTATAATTAATAAACCTCTTCTTTCTGTTCAAAAGTTTGCACAAGATAATAATGTGTTTTTTGAATTTCACCCTTGTTTTTTTCTTGTCAAGGATTCCACAACCAAGGCAGTGCTCCTTTCTGGACCGAGTAATGGTGGCTTATACACTCTTTCCTCTGCTTCCACCAACCAACCTTCTACAAATATCTCTAAACACACCTCTATTGACGGCTGGCATCATCGTTTAGGTCATCCACATGAAAGTCTTCTTCGTCATATGTTACATCTCAATAATTTACCGTGTCAGTCCACACAGCTCAGTCAAGTCTGTTCTGCCTATCAATTAGGCAAGTCTTGTCGTTTGTCATTAGGGGAGATTAGTTCTCGTAGTTTATTTCCTTTGGATCTTATTTTTAGTGATGTTTGGGGGCCCTCTCCCACCCCCTCTATTCATGGACATAAATATTTAGTAATTTTTGTAGATGATCATAGTAAATATATTTGGTTTTATCCCTTATCTGTTAAATCTGATGTTTTCAATATTTTTCGGCAGTTTCAGTCTTTAGTGGAACGTCAATTCAATCGTAAAATCAAGGCCATTCAAACTGATTGGGGTAGTAGAGAGTACCGAACTCTTCCCCAATATTTTTCCTCCATTGGTATTGCTCACCGAGTGTCCTGTCCTCACACTTATGAATAATAGGGTTCAGTTGAGAGACGCCACTACCATATTGTTGAAACGGGTCTCCGTCTATTAGCCCACAGCTCCACTCCTCGTCCTTATTGGCATTTTGCTTTTGAGGCTGCCGTCTATCTCATTAATAGAATGCCCTCTCGAGTTTCTCATAATTTATCACCTTTTCAAATTGTCCTTCATATGCCACCAGATTACCCTTACCTTTGTATTTTTGGTTGTTGTTGTTTCCTGTACTTACGTCCTACAACCCATAAAATGGATTTTTGGTCTATCCCTTGTGTACTTTTGGGTTATAGGCCCTCTCACTCTGGGTACCGCTTCCTTGACTTAGTTACCAACAAGCTCTACATCTGTCAACATGTTTGATTTGATGAAACTTTGTTTCCCTTTGCGACCTTAGCCCCCGCTACATCCTCACACTCCCCTCCCCCTCCCCCTCCATGGGCATCCGTCCTTCTTCACCTACCTCCTACCACACCTCCTCCCACTCCCTTACCGAGGTCACCCTCTCCCCTTCCTCAATCTCCAATACCTAAATCCATCTCCCCACACCTTCCCCAACACCTCTCCACACCCGAAACCTCCCTTTCCCCTCCCACCAAAACCCGAACCCTCATTGACCTTTACAATACCCCCCACCGCTCCTATCCCTCATCCCATGCAACTACGCCATCGTAATCCTCCCCAGGTTCACACTCCCATGGCTACTGACATTTCAGAACCTACTTGTTTTACTTAGGCCAACAAAGTGTAGGAATGGAGGACGGCTATGGCATTAAACTGGAGTTTAATGCCTTAATTTACAACGGTACTTGGTCTCTAGTGCCCCATCGCCCTAACATGAATTTGGTTGGCTGTAAATGAGTTTATCAAATTAAACCGCTGGCCGATGGCTCTCTAGAGAGATATAAGGCCCATCTTGTGGCTAAGGGTTTTCATTAGCAGCAGGGTGTTGATTATACACAAACTTTCAGCCCAGTGGTCAAAGCCACTACCATTAGCACTATCTTGGCCCTTGTAGTGAGTTGCGGCTGGCCCATCCGGCAACTTGATGTTTGTAATGCATTCCTTCATGGGCATCTTATAGAGGAGGTATTTATGGTTCAACCCCTTGGCTTTGAAGATTCCAATCATCCTGACCATGTCTATCATTTACACAGGTTTCTTTATGGCCTCAAGAAGGCCCCACGGGCTTGGTTCCATCGGCTCTCTCAGTTTTTAGTTCAGTTTGGATTTCAAGCATCCAAGACTGATCCATCTCTGTTTATTTATTGGTCTAGTCCTCACTATCTCTATGTTCTGGTTTATGTTGATGATATATTGGTTACCAGCTCTGACCCTACTCAGGTCGGCATGCTTCTCCATTGCCTGGTGACTGAGTTCTCTATTAAGGATCTTGGACCATTGCATTTTTTCCTTGGTATTGAGGCCCTCAAGCACTCTCAAGGTCTCTTTCTCTCTCAATCTCGTTATATTGGGAATCTTCTATCCCACACTGGCATGGCTGACAGCAAAGTAATTCAAACTCTTATGGCTTCCATGCTCAAACCATCTCTAGCAGGGGGTGACCATTTTTGGATCCTACTCAGTACCGATCTGTAGTTGGTGCATTACAGTACGTTACTCTCACTATGCCGGACGTTGCCTTTACCATCAATCGTGCTTGCCAACACATGCACTCTCCAACTGAGGACCATTGGACCATGGTTAAGCGGATTCTTCGTTATCTTAAGGGCGCAATCAGTCACGGTCTTCTCTTCAGTCGTGATTCTAACCTCACCCTTCAGGCCTTCACTGACGCAGACTGGGCTGGTAGTGGTGAGGACCGTAAGTCTACTGGGGGATATGCCATTTTTCTTTGGCATAACTTGATCCTTAGTCCTCTTGCAAGCAAAATACGGTTGCCCATTCCTCTACAAAATCCGAATATAAGGCTCTAGCGGATGCCACTGCAGAACTTATCTAGCTGGAGTCTCTATTTGATGAACTTGGCATTCCTTTGCCTTCTCCTCTTATTTTATGGTGTGACAATATTGGTGCGACTTACCTGTCTACTAATCCTGTGTTCCATACCCACACAAAGCATGTGGAAATCAATTTCCACTTTGTCCGTGACAGAGTTGCTCAACGCAAACTCAATGTCTAGTTCATCTCCACTAATGATCAAATTGCTGACATTCTTACCAAAGCTTTGCCTACAGCCCACTATCAATTCATGTGTGACAAATTGAAGCTTCGATGCCCTCACCCTTCACCTTGAGGGGGTGTATCAACGAAATTAGAATTCCTTTCACATTAGAACTCCTTTTTATATTCAATCTTGTATTGTTCGGTTGTTATCACATGTGAGGACTTTGAGTCACTCACGATAACTTCTCCTTGAATGATCTAGCACTGTATATATATCTCATGTAATCTAACCTAGATTCAATTAATGAAATACAAACAATATCAACTTTGATATTATAATAGTCTTCTATAAACCGAAAAGATGAAGTTGTTGGGTATTTGGAGCCTGCAACTCTGGCAATCCTTCCCATTATATTTTTTGGTAGTTTTCTGGCAGGTTTTTCCCTATATCCCAATAAACTTCACATTTTTTTTGGCAATTTCATTGCATTTTTGGTCATGGTTTAATGTGTAATAGTTAAGTTCCATAATTTATCATTTCACGGAGGCTTTTGGTGGTCTTTATTTTCTAGCAAGATTTTCATGGTTTTATAGTTCTTGGTTTAAGGTTTCATATCCCAGTGTTTTTTCTATTTTCGAGCAACATCTTTGTTGAAGGTTTTAGAAAAATGGCCATTTTTTTTATAGGTAATATCAAATTTATTGCAAAGAAAAGAAAGAGCTACAATGGGTAACAATGAACTAGACAACTTTAGAATAAGCCCATTGCCCAAAGCCCCACCAAAACTAATGAACTAACCAGAAGGCCAAATGGGGTGAATTCCCCAACTCTCCAAAAGGTATTGATTCCTATTGGATTTGGGCCCCTTGGGAACAATAGCACGACACCGTTCCTCCACATCAAAGCGAATGTCCCTGATGATGATTGAACTGGTGCAAGTCTTGTTCCGAAAGATATGAAAATTCCTTTCCTTCCAAATGTGAGCAATAGTGCAACAGAATGCTAGCTTGGCAATGTAACCTATTAGATCTCCATGGAATGAGGTCCCTACCCACTGAGCTTCTAGTTCCACACTCCTCCTAGGTTTCCTGGATGGCGAGAATAACCTCAGGATGGTTCCCCATATATGGGAAGTGAAGGGGCATTTAAAAAATAAGTGGTCCCTATAGACACTGAATTTTGTCACCCCCTCAGCGATGACGACGATCAGACGCAGGTAACTGGCAATGTCCCCTAAACCAACACGTACATCGTGAGCGCGACCCCCCTAGACAGTCCCAGACAGCCCACGTAACCCCACGAGGCAGCATCATGGTCGCAGCCCCACAAGGTAATGCCCTGCCATGCGGTGCCTCGCATGTGTATTGCGGCCTTGCGGCGCGGTGCCACGGCCTGCGCGGCCCTGCCGTGCAGCCCCGTGGGCACCCAAAATCTAATTTTTTCTCCATTTTTTCTCTGCTGCGGCCCCGCATGTTTTTCGTGGCTCCACTGAACCCAAAATTTGCCTATAAAAAGGGGGTCACCTCCTCATTTGAAAAAACGAAGTTTGTGGGAGAGGGGGCACCACCAGAGCTCCAATTTTCTAGTTTTTCCTTGTTTTCCATGTTTCGGGGCTCTTGCCCAATCTGATTTCAAGCCTTTAAGCCTCGTCCCTCTGTCCGAAGTCCAGGCTATCCGAGTTTGGCTTCCACGACCCTTGCTTGGCCAAATCTAGGAAACCTCTCGTGGCATAGCCACTTTGTCTGGCCTTTGAGCCCCTAGTTTCCAAAGCCTAGGAATGTCGTTATTCTGTCTGAGATCGTAAGATTCAACAATCGCAAGCTGTTACTTTGTCCGACAAAGGGATAAGGTCAGTATTTTGCTTCCACCTGAGCTGGGGAACGACGTCCGTTTTGATTAATTGCATTTATTTAAAGCATAACAGGTATACTTTTCTTCCGTTAACTTTTTAATTTCAGTACAATGTAGTCCTTTCAAATATTCTCGTGTAGTATACAGTAGTTAGTGTAACATAGTTTAATTTAAATAAATAGTTTGTGCATCATTATTTAACCATACATGCGGGAATAGGACATTCATAAAGGGAGAATATTCAAAAATAAGCATCTAGTAGAAAGACCGATTTATCCAGGCGAGGTGGGTGCCTAACACCTTTCCACTCTCGTAACCTGACCACTTACCTCGAATCTCTGACCAGACCAATCAAAGTTTCGTAGCCCTTTTAGGGCTACCCCAATGGGTCCTAAGCCTAACCCTAAGTAGCGACTCCATTTCATTTTATTGTATGACCCCCATCCCCTAATAAATTGAACTTTGCGTGCCTCGAGTACCCCCAGAAAAAAGGGGAACGGATCCTCACAGTGATGATTCTGCTGGGAATTGATGGTCAAACTGTCAATACTAGATGCTACCGTTGAACGCAAGAATTTTCTCCGTTATGCATTAATTGATTGAAACATGTTTGGCTAACCCCTTTTATTGTACTAACTACATCATGCATCATGTTTGAAGTGAAATCAAATGATGAGGGTACTCAATTTTGTGCCTCTACCCCGAGGAGGTGGGGCACATCATACAAAGTACTCTGAGGTCGGATGATACCCACTTCCTGCACCACTATCTTGCACACACAACACTTCATGGGAACACATTGCCCCTTGGTTAATCATTGAACCCCATGTGTAGTCATGGGTAATTCACAGTCGAAGCCACAGCCCTTGATATTTACTGTACGGGTATAGAATTATCAATGAGGGTATTCACTAGTGTGTCGTGGGGTATTCTGCTAATAAAAAAGGGTACTAGTTTGATTACTCTGAGATCACGTGATCTATTCCCTAGGTATATCAAAAGAACCACATACCCGCAATTCGCTATCACGAGTGATAGGAATATCGATCCTGTCAAGGGTGACCTTGTTCTGTCCTTATCAACCTACCTATTGCATGCATCATGTAAGAAATTAGACCATGTATGACTAAGATACGCCATAAACTAACCTCGTAGCTTTTCGAGGTCAAAAGTGGAACTCCCATCAGTATACTTTCTCTTAATGCAGAATACCGATCATGGGAAGAATTCTATTTGTCCCTCAATTGCCCCTCGAATGTCCCTCGATGAACGTCGTATATCCATTTAGATCAGTGTATCAAAAAATGTAGCCTCGATGGTCCCTCGAAAAAGGATACATTGTCTAAATAATACGACAATGATAGAATTCTAATGAGAGGTGCTCTGTATTAGGAAAAGGTAGATCGTTGAGAAGTCCTCGATTAGATCTTCTTGTGATGATTCAAATTTGATCTCCGAGAACTATTAAACACTGAAGGATCTATAGCAAGCTTGCATCATATCACAAGGGTTATTTCTGAGCAGCCTTGAATGTAGATGCAAGCCTTACCATCGACTACTCGAGTAAAATAGAATCAAGAGAGTAAAACCAAATTGTCACTTTGTTTGTATATATATATATATATGCATGTATATATTTTTTTGTAAACAAAAAAATATAAAATATTAAAATAAGATAGAAAATGAATCACTTGAGTCCTAAATTGTTTGTATATATATATGCGTGTATATATTTGTTTGTAAATAAAAAAATATAAAATATTAAAACAAGATAAAAAATGAATCACTTGAGTCCTAAATTGGTCCCCTTTTACTTTTGCAAGGCACAATTCAGTGACAAAGAAAATCCTCGTTACCCGTGTGGAACCGTCGTGGTGGTCGATTGAACTGGGTCATTCTCCACCAGTTCCCACCTTCTAAGCTTATTGAAAATTCTAGTTCACCTCCCTAGACTTCTAGTCCCTCGGCACAAAGTCCAACAAGGACACCCCCTATTACGAGCGCCATGGATCCGCCAGAAGCCAATTCTTCAGAAGAAGCACTGAGTCGGGAAATGGTTATCATGCGGAGGGATATGGTAGAGATGAAATAGCTAGTTACGTAGTTGGTCCAGTCAATGCAAGGTTAATCTCAAGCAGATAATGCACCAACCCTCGAAGAGCCGAGGGTGACCCCAACGATGTCTAGGGCACACCCTAGGATCATAATAGAAGAAGAGGATATAGCCATCAATGCTCACCAGGACCCACCAGAAATGTTAAGGGAGAAGCAGATGAAAGAGAAAGTTGAGAAGCTCGAAGTAGTAATGAAAGGAAAGGCTGTTGAAAAATTGGAAGAAGACATGGTCTACTTCACTAGAGAAAGAATACCTAAAGATTTCAAATGGACTGGAGATCCCCAAGCTCACTTGAAAATTTTTATTACAGTAGCCAAGTCATGGAATCTCACAGAAAATCAAATGGGACAAGCGAATCCTTTACTCGTTAGCAGGATCAGCTTTGAGGTGGCTGACCCAATTGGACCAAACTCAGACTCAAACTTGGTCGGCAATTTTGAAGGCATTCACCAAATAGTACTCTTACAACATTGAAGTGGACATCACCCGACGTGAGTTGGAAACCTTAAGGCAAGGAGTCGATGAGGGATTTTCTAACTTCATCATGAGGTTTCATGAAAAGGCATCATGAGGTTTCATGAAAAGGCATCCCAGATGTGGAATCATCCGAATGAATTATAACAAGTGGAAATCATATTGGAAAACCTACATGGAGAATACCATAATCGCCTCTACTGTCAGCACACATAAGACCTTCAAAGCTCTCATAGCCATTGGAAAGCGCATTGAGGACAAGATCTTCAAAGGAAAATGAGCCTAGACTTCAACCAAAGAGGCTTTCGGATCTTATTTCGGCAAGAACAACAGAGAAGGAAGAGGGAAAGGCCCCAAAGTGAATCAAATTATTACTGTTCAGTACACCGAGAAGAAAATTTCACCAATAGTTGCTCCTCCTTTGGTAATCTAGGTTGAACAGTCAACCCCTCCCAGACAGTTTACCTTCGACAGTATGACACCCACTCGCCTTTTCTTCAAACTGAAGAGAGAAGGGAATGTTGGATGTTGTACCACTACGGCCCGCAAACACAACCAATCCCCAATCCTCCTCCAGGATATAAGTCAGAGTGGCACTGTTATTACGATAATCAGAAGGGTCATTAGACAGATAGATGCATACACCTTAAGCATACAATCCAAGACTTGATAGATGAAGGGAAAATTGAATTGAAGATAGGTCAACAGCCCAATGTGACTACCAACTCTCTACCAGATCATGGAGTAAACATGTTATAAGAGGATGTTCTCTTTAAGGACCCGACGGTCCTGATTCAACCTGTAAAGCAAGAGCAAAAACTGATGGATACTCGAATCTATAGGGCTATCCTAGCAGCCCAAATTGAGGAGTGTAAGAAGAAAAGAAAGGAATTGGAGACACTAAAGCAAGAGCCAAATAAAGGGTTCTCCAACTTCGTCAAAAGGTTCTGTAAAGAAGCCAAAAGGATGCACACCCCTCTAATAGAGGAAGAGCAAGTGGAGATAATCTTAGAGAATCTATATAGAGTATATCATGATTATCTATACCCTCAATGACATGAGATGCTGGAACAGTTTTTACCCTGGATGGTTCGCTTGATGAAGACGAACTTGACTCCCCAAGATCATCTATAGGGTCTGTGAATGCTTTGGAAGAAGGAACAATGGGTTTGGACCTAACCACTCTAATCTGGCCTGTAAAAGCACCCTTGAGAAAATTGAGAATAGTATGGAGGGACAAAGTCTGCCTTATGTGGCAGATGGATCTCCCTGTAGAAGCAAGAACCAATATCAGCCACTTCCTGAAGGAAATGTACAAAGAAGAGATGATGAAAGTCAACCAACGCCATTTTATAGTCGGAGCATGCACGCTAAAAAAAGGAGAGCAAAGAGAATGATGGTATGTGTTTATTGTGCAAGGACAAACTGCAACAAAAAGTTCAGAGAAGGCGGACAATGTTGTGACTGAGGGAAAGGCTTAGCCTTGGACCATCGAATGATGAAGCTTGAGTTTCTAGAGAATGGACTTGATAGCCTCGAACCCAATGTGCAACTAAGAGCATTCAGATTCATCGACTATGAGAACAGTCACATGGCATATGTGGAGAATTCAGAAGATGAAGAAGATTTCACAGTTCACATTCAACCCATTGAGGAGGGGTCATCTGAAGATAGCATGAAAACAATTGAAGAGATCACACCAAGTCTAATCCAAGCTATATTTGCACTAGCCATTGGTGAAACTCTATCTAAAGACACTTTCGTTATCCAGATGGGAGGAGGGACTGATGATAGTGAAGAAGAAGACTTTGAATCACAATCTGAAGATGAGTACTCCATTGAAACCCTACAGTGGATAAATAGCATCGGAGTTGATGATGATGAAGCAGACCCAACAAACTTCATTCATCCTATCCCTCGAGAAGACGAAGGAAGAAGTAGGGTCTCCAATAAATCAAAGAAGGGTATGGTGCATCAAAGGAGAAGACTTTGTCAAATGGAATATCAGCATCTTCTATTAAGTGCAAGACATTCTTGAGCTAATGTCCACAACTCATGACATCATGTATAAGGCTACTTCCCGCTTCCTAAACATTGTGTGTGAATACTTCACGGCATAATGTGAGAAGATAGAGTTGCCAACAGAAGAAGACTTTCTCCAGATAACATTACATGAGTTAAGGAATATGACCTGGTTAAATCTCGCTTTGGCGAAAGATTTCTTTGGGAATCTTCCCCAAGATCCCATGTTGTACTTAGACAACTGGCCATATTCTAGGACCCCAAAGATGACAAAAGAATGGGAAACTTGGATCAATAACATCAATATCGGAGATCCGTACTTCAACCCCATAGAAGGAATTCACCTTTTGACAGTAGTGGAGAAGAAGGGGATGATTCAAGTAATGAAGAAACGTCCAGCAAAAATCTGAATGAGGAAGTAATGAATAAAACATGGGCGATGAATTACCCGGTGAAGCATCTGAAATGGAGGTAGAACCCCCTATCAACTAGTATAAGAAAATTTGTGGACCAAGAGCCTGGTCTCTTCCTTTCGAAGCAAGATGGATCCTCAGAATGGTCGATAAGATTCATCAAATGCCTTTTGAAGTAGTGCCTTCAGACAAAAGGTACGAAGAAGAACTACGGAGACAACAACCAGAAATGAAAAATGGCCATTGCCTCAAGTCATGAAGGAATTAGAAGATGCTGTAACACTCGTGTTTACCCTGGCTAAATATTTATGTGGAAGTCCTCTAGCATCTCCAGACCAAGGAAGTGGGGAATACCATGAGTACATGCAAGCACATGACCAGTGGTTCCACCTCTACAACATTAATATGGAAGAGCCAATGAAAGATCCCACGAAAAACATTCATTTGGTCATTTCCAGTGATGAAGAAGGCTTATCAAAAGAGGAAGAACATTTTGGATCTTTATATGAAGCAATGAGATTTTAAAAATCAGCCAACGAGGTCTTTGAAATGATCCGATGGATGATGCTAGAAGGACCGCAAAGGCTGGATCATGACCAACTCATCAAGCACCTTTATGAAAAGTAAGAAGCCTTGTCCAAAATCCTACAGAAGGCCCAAAAGACCATTGCTACCTTGAAGGAAGAATATGAAGTCACTAGCCCAAGAAGGAGGAATCTCATGGTGGGAACCCTTGTGGTAACTGAAAGTGACTTGGAAGATGAAGATTTGTGCCCAGTCGAGCTCATCATAAAAGGGAAGGAGCCCAAGGTCTCAAAAACCCAAAGCGAAAAGAACTTCAAAGACAAAGGATTGATTGTAGAAAAGCCCTATGCGCCTGCTCTTAATCAAGTCAAGTACGAGCCAAAAAATCAGGTGTTATGCCAGCTGAAAAAAGTACAAGCTAACATCTCTATCTGGGGATTATTGATGGCCTCCCCGTTGCATCGAGAAGCAGCTCTGAAAGCACTCAACAAGGTTCAAGTACCCATAGAAATGGGTCCGGAAGAACTCTCACACATTATAGGGGCTACCTATGCCATGCAGTCTCTCTCCTTCTCGGAAAGTGATCTCCCACCTGGAGGAAAGGACCATAATCAAGCTCTGCACATTACAATAGAGTGCAATGGGAACCGAGTCCCCCAAGTTCTGATTGAAAACGGGTCAGCTCTCAATGTCATACCCCTCAAGGCTACAAGATGTATAGGGTTGGATCTGACCCAAATGAAGCCCTCTACAATCCGAGCATATGATAACAAAAGAAGGAAGGTATTGGGCATTCTGACCATAGAAATCCTAGTCGGACTTGCTCTGTTCACTATGGAATGCCAAGTGATTGACATCCAAGCATCCTTGAACATACCATTAGGATGGCCTTGGCTGCATTCAGTAGGAGTAATAGTCTCAAGCCTGCATCAGAAAATGAAATTCATCTATGAAGGAAAAATGATCACTATCTTTGGCGATCCAGAGATTGTCCACACCTTGACAAGCATCAAAGTAGGTGGGGATGCTCCTGCAGATTTCTAGATGGGAGGATTTGAGACTGGGGCAATCAGTGTAATGGCCTCAGAAATGAAGGAGATAATTCCATCTAGTTACCCAACCGTATGGAGCGGAACAATTCTGAAAATGATGAACAACATGGGATATTTTTTGGGACTTGGATTAAGAAGGAACCAACAATGGATTCCACAATTCCCTAACTTTTTGACCTACAACAACCATTGAGGGCTAGGATACAAAGCCCTAAAGAAAGGAAGTTATCCTAAACACATGGTAGAATGCCAGAAGGCCAAGAAACCATTTCCATACTTTAAGACTTTGAATGGATATTTTGTCAAAGAGGGCGACAGTTTCCCTTACTGCAAAAATATTGAGTCATGGTTCGATCATGACAGTGAAAGTCTCCAGCCAGGTTTTGAAATCTTCTTTCAGGAGGACATCGATTCATTGACCTCAAAGTAGAACAGATGAGGTTGAAAGCTACTGAAGAAGAATTGATCATCGAATGACTATTTGATATATCCATGATCTCTGCGGGGGAGGAAGAAGGGTTAACCTTATCTGTTAATTCACCCTATCCAAGAGCCAATTGTGAACTGGATTAGTGTCTCTGAAAGGTTTAGTAAGATAGAGTCTCAGGGAGTAGTCAACTCCGAGTTAGTCCTGTCTGTCAATGAGTCTATAGTAATCAAGGAAGGTAGTGTCTTCCAGTCTGTCGAGTCTGCTTGTATTCTTGCTCTTATCATGAATGAAATCAACCATTCTGAGTGTGTCTCCTCTCCATCTGATTCCCTTTCTTATTCTTCTTCTGATGACGAGGATATACTCGAACATCATCATTTAATAATGAAATTAAAACAAAGAAAAGCCCAACTTGTCCGAGAGGACGTATGACCCATAAATTTGGGAAGTAAATAATGCCCATGGATGATTAAAATTGGTGCCTCGCTCAGCAAAGAGGAAGTTGGTTGAATGATAGCCCTGTTGAAGGAATTTGAAGAAGTGTTCACTTGGTCATACGAAGATATGCCCGACATTAATTAAAAAATAGTGCAATACCAACTGCCTATTTATCTAGATGCACTGCTGGTCAAGCAAAATCCCAGAAGGATGCGACCTGAATGGAATGAGAAGATCAAGGAAGAAGTCATAAAGCAGTGGAATGCAGGATTTCTACAAGTGACACCGTATCCTTAATGGTTATCCAATATCATCCCCATACCCAAGAAAGACGAGAAGGTGAGAATGTGAGTGGATTTTCAAGACCCTAACAAAGTCAATCCCAAAGACGACTTTCCTTTGTCATATTTTGACATATTGGTCGACAACACGGTAAAACACGCCTTGTTATCATGGATGGATTCTCCAGATACAATCAAATCAGTATGTGTCCAAAGGATAGAGAAAAGATAGCGTTTACCACACTATAGGGATTTATTGTTACAAGGTGATGCCCTTTGGTTTGAAGAATGCTGGGGCAACATATCAAAGGGCAGCAATAACCATTCTCCATGATATGATACACAAAGAAGTGAAAGTGTACATAGATGACATGATTGTTAAGTCAGTCACTTGACAGGGGCATTTTACGGCATTGAGAAAGTTCTTCGAATAAATTAAAGAGTACAAGCTAAGGTTGAACCCTCAGAAGTACATGCTCGGAGCAACAGCAGGGAACCTCTTAGGATTTCTTGTCACCGAGAGAGGGATAGAAGTGGATCCCGACAAAATAAAGGTCATAATAGAAATTCCAGCATCAAAATACAGAAAAAGAAATCCAGGGTTTCTTAGGACGAATTCCATATATAAGTCGGTTCATAGCCCAGTTAACCACCATTTGTGAACCCATCTTCAAGCTCCTAAAGAAAGAAGAACCAAAGCAATGGAATGATGCTAAGAGGCATTTGTAAGGATAAAAGAATACTTGATGAATCCATCCGTCCTTGTTCCACCAGTATTGGGCAAACCATTGCTATTGTACTTATCTGTTGGTGAAACATTAATAGGATCCATGATGGCGCAACAAGATCAAAAGAGTGGGGAAGAACACGCGGTTTACTACTTAAGAAAGAAACTGTTGGAATATGAAACTCGCTATATCCCATTGGAAAAGACATGCACTACTTTAGTTTGGGCGACCAAGAGGCTGAGATATTACATGTTCGCACATCATATCCGTCTCAACTCAAGGATGGATCTGATTAAGTATCCCTTCTAGAAGCCAGCATTGATAGGAAGGATGGGCAGATGGTTATTAATGTTGTTAGAATTTGACATAACATATGTCAACAAAAAATCTATACAAGGACGAGCAATATCAAACTATCTAGCTGCATACTCGACCGGGGAAGATTCACAGCCGCTAGAAGACTCATTCCTAGATGAGGATTTGGCATCTGTGGAGGAAGAAGACTATGAAGACTGGTGGCAATTGTACTTTGATGGTGCAGCCAATCAGAGAGGATATGGGGCAGGAATATTGTTGATAACTCCAGATGATCTCTATCTGTCGTCTGCATTCCTGCTTGATTTCCCTTGCACCAACAACATTCTAGAGTATAAAGCATGTGCAATCTATCTCAAAGCCACCATGGCATTAGAGATCAAGAAGCCGAGAGTTTATAGGGATTCGTCGATCATGATTTGTCAAACTCAAGGAAAGTAGAAGATAAAGGATGAAAAGCTGAAACCTTACCAAGAACATTTGGGGAACTTGATCAAGAGCTTTGATGAAATCACCTTCGAATATTTGTCGAGGGATAGTAATAGATTCGCCGATGCCCTAGCTACTTTGGCTTCAATTGTTGAATACACTTCAGATACTCAAGTTCGCCCATTCTTGGTAGATAGAAGGCATGGACCAACATATAAAGAGTCAGTAAATGCTCTAAAAACTGGTGGAAGGTCGTGGTCTGCACCCATTATTGACTTCATCAGAGAAAGGAAATATCCTCTGAATCCATAGCCGGTGAACAGAAAAGGTTGCAAAAGCACGCCAGGCAGTTTGTACTTCAAGGCAACTTATTATACAAGAGGTCCTACGATGGTATACAACTATTATGCGTAGATGAGGAACAGACC
This sequence comes from Telopea speciosissima, assembly GCF_018873765.1. NCBI lineage: Eukaryota > Viridiplantae > Streptophyta > Magnoliopsida > Proteales > Proteaceae > Telopea > Telopea speciosissima. The sequence continues at coordinate 33,235,604 of NC_057919.1, read as the reverse complement.
CAATTCATCATGGAAGAAATCCATCAAGGAATCTACGGGCCACACATGAATGCTAGGATGCTTGCCAAGAAATCCTCAGAATGGGATATTATTGGACAACCATGGAAGTTGACTGCACATCATTCGTGCAGAGATGTCACAAATGCCAGATATTTACCATTATCATTCACATTCCTCCAATAGAGCTCCATTCGTTAAATGCTCCCTGGCCATTCTCAACATAGGGCATTGATATAATTGGGAAAGTCACGCCAAAGGCATCCAATGGACATGAATTCATCCTTATGGCCATAGACTATTCCACCAAATGGGTGGAGGTGTAGTCCTATGCTGTCTTGATAGGTACAAAGGTAGCAAAGTTCATCAAAGAGAACCTCATATGTAGATATGGAGTGCCACATGCCCTCATATCCGATCAAGGGGCACATTTCGGGGGAAAGGTGGACAAGTTCTGCACCAAGTTTGGTATCCAAAGGCATTGGTTGACGAATTATAGACCATAGACTAATGGGGCAGTAGAAGCAGCCAATAAGAATGTCAAAGTCATATTGCAAAAAATGGCTGATACCTATAAGGATTGGGTAGAAAAGCTCCTGTATGCGTTATGGGCCTATCGAACCTCAATTCGAGCCTCCACTGGGGCAACCCCTTTTTCCTTGGTCAATGGATGGAGGCAGTATTACCCATAGAAATCCAAGTGTCGTCTCTCAGAGTATTGATGGAAAGAAAATTGCCTGAAGGAGAATGGATGCAAGCAAGACATGATGAGCTTAACCTACTTGATGAAAAGAGGATGAAAGCTATGGATCACCTCAAGAAATACCAACTCAGGATGGCAAGGGCATTCAATAAAGGAGTTTTTCCATGCAACATCAAAGAAGGAGATTTGGTACTTTGAGAACAAAGAGCACCAGTTCATGACCTAAGGGGCAAGTTCAGGCCTAATTGGAGCGGACCTTATTATGTGAAGGAAGTCTTGGCTGGGCAACCAGTTCGTCTCACTGACTTGGATGGAGAGGATCTAAAGGGCCTTGTCAATATGGCCTAACTTAAAAAATATTTTGTGTAGCAATTCGGTCTACATGAACTATGTTTGACCTGAATCCTTCCCAAAGGATACATAGGCAACTTGCCATGCTCGAGCGTGGTCACAATAGCCAGTCCCCACCAGGGACATTCCTCTAATTCTGCCATCCAACATTTCTATCATTCAAGAACCCCTTCAACTAGTTTTACCACTCGACACTTCTGTCTGTTATATATAAAAAAAAGATCCGCCATTTGGCACTCTCCCATGTGTTTCTGATAGGAGCTGACTAATCTTTGAGTCTAAAAAAAGAGAAAAGAAAAAAAGAGAGACCTGTTCTAGTTTATTAAGGAAGTTCTTTGATTGAGTGCAGGTAACATGCATCATCCACAGAAGGCAACCTCCCTCGACGAGATCCTGCGAAAATGGACCCTTAGCATGAATTTTAACAATCCAACTCTTTTGGAAGATGTTCGATTACCGGTCCTAGGAAGGATTGTGCATGGAAATTCATCATGACATTGACGAGCACACCAGTGTTGGGATCCAAAATTGCATGTTTTCAGATTTGGAGAAGTAAGGAAAACACCCACAATTGAAGAATTCTGAGCTTGCGTGCTTTCACCACCACTAGGGAGACTCTTTTGGCCTCACTTGTGTAGCAATTATGAAGAAGTTTTACAAGATTTCTTTAGATGGACCAAGAGGGAAGTCAGAGAAATCATGAATTATGGAAAGGTGGATATTCTAAAGGTAGTAGGTATTTTCTCCAGGCACAAAGGATCCGAAGGAACCCAACAAGGGAGCAGAAGTAGAACGTATCTCTTTTGTATGATCGAAAGATACTTGTTACGAACTTTAAAAAGGGGTGTTCCCCCTATAATTGCGGACCTCGTTTGGCAGCTCCTAGATGGGTGCGACATCGTCCCCACCATACTGGCGGAGACTTTCAATGGTTTGGATGAAATGAGTGCTTCCCAAAGATATGGAATGGATCATTGCACAAGATCACCCACGATTTTGTAGATATGGTTGATGGAGAGACTATGGTTGTTCAAACCTATAGCCAATGCCAGATTTCAGCCGAAGTATTTCCAAATTCGAAGAGAGACGAAGGAATTCCATGCAATCAAGGATTGGAAGAAGTATTTGGAAGAAAGAATTGACGAGTAAGTTCAATGGAACTACTATTGGTGGGATATGAAAACCCCAATTCTCGAGACTCCAGGCTACAATGCTGTTAATGGGCTTAACTCATACTACTTTCTACTTTCTTTTACTAGTGCCAACATAGTACCAGTCACCGCTCAAGATGATGGAAGAGAAGATTCAGCCACCAGAAGAATTGGCACCAAAGATTGTGAATCTAATGGATACACTATGGTGGAAATATGTAATTGTCGGGTGACATTGTGGTCTATGTGTCAAATCCCCACCTTTTTGGTTTTCCTTATCCCTCTATCATTTCCATGCATGTAATGATCAGGGATTAAATAAAAACATCTGGAATTATGGATTGCAAAGGAAAAATCAAGTGTCTTAAATAGATTAAAATATTGTTCCCATTCCATGAAGCATAATAAATAAAAAAGGCATCGTCCAATCATTGCACCAACATTTCCACATTTAAAAACCTAAAATCTAAAGAAAATGTATGTAATATATAAGAGGGGAAGGCGACGAGACTAGTTCTCATCACTGGAGGATAAGGTCTCAGCATTCGACACCACCTCAATCTCATCATCATCAGCATAACCCTCATCATCACCGCTCTCATCATCATATGGCATGAATGGGGCAGGGGAGATTCCCGCGAATGCCAATTGCCTCCTGAGATGTCTGTTCTCTTCAGCTTGATTACGACTGCAGTTCTCATGGTAATCCTGAGATTCCCTCATATCACCAAGCTGGTTGCTCTAGATTGGTTTCATTTTGAAAAGATAAGGTCTCAAAGAAAAAAAAAAAAGAAAACAGAAAAGAGAAAAGAGAGAAAGCACTTACCCGTTGTTGGATATAACATGTTCGCTCGAAAAGCACCGCATCCATGCTCGCCTACATCCGGCGCATGCATACCGCTCGGCGTTAATTTGTTATGATAAAAGAGTAAGTCAACATCAAGGGTGAAAAATCTAGTAAAAAAAAAAGAGAAGAAGAAGAAGGTGATTTACCCCCATCAAAGGGAAGAGGAAGTCCTAGATCATGATCAAAAACTTTGCAAGCAAGAAGAACAGTTTAACAACTGGTATCGCAGAGAGTGAAGGTGGTCCATCCTCGGTACCCTAGGATAAGGTCGCTCATCCCAGGAATGCGAAGACCTGCATTAGAGCTCTGAGAAGGGCGGGAATCCACACTGTAGCTGTATGAGGGAAGCATCCCATATGCACCAGGAACTAGGGGGCGACCTAGATATTGCGAAAAGAAGAAAGCAAGTTTGTCAGAACAAAAAAAGAGAAGAACATAAAGTAAGGGAAAAATTCAGAAGAATACCACAGGACCCTCTTGAGTCAGGCAAACATGGACTGTCTCTTGGAAGAGAAATTCTTGATAATTTCGGTCAGCAACAGTCAATCCCAGGGCAAGGATTTCGACCCTCAAATCTCCAATGTCAGGAGATAGAACAACAGAATGCATATGGGAAGGAGGATGAGTTACCAGCTAAGGGTGTCAAAATGGAACCGAAACCAATTGTCAGAACCGGAACCAACCGTTTATGATCGAACCGAACCGCACTGTATAAAAATGATGTGATTCTGATTTCATAGGTACTATTACCGGTTCGATTCAATTCAAAATCAAAAAACCGTTGGTTATCTGAATAGAAACCAGGTAGAAAGCTGAGATTAAGAATATTCTTATTTGTTTAAGAATGAGGTTAAGCACTCTAAAATATTAGGACTCCTTACTGAGATTTTTTTGAATTTCAATTTGAGTCCCAAATTCATGAAGGGATGGATGGTTTTAATACGAGCATGTCTTAGAGGACTTTGTTAATGAATTGAATGGGGTATGGATTGGTGTTGACCTCAGGTTGGTTTCCTTTACAGGACTTTGCGGCCTGAAGTAATCACTTAAAATTATCATTGCAACTAGCATATTTAAGTGAACTTTGCCTAGAGTTAGATGTGTATGAAACAATATAATTTCTCCCACATAACAAGAGTATGGAAAATAAAATTAAAGGGTACAAAGGTGAAACCAGTATTACAAATCGAATGTAAACCGGATAACAAAAACTGAATAGAAACCGCTAAAACCACATCGTATATAAAATGATTTTGATTTTGGGTGATTCTTATCTAGTACAGTTTTGATTTCTACCTTACAAAATGTGCACCAAACCAGAAACACACCATATAATCAAAACCACACCATTTGAGACCCTTAGTACCAGCTGGGTGGAATGCCACTGAAGAGTGACCCTCTCTCCCAGATAAAGTTCGGCCCCGGCCGGCCGATAAAAAACTATCTATCTCTGGGTGAGCACAAGGGCACAGTTGTAATCTTCCTGATTGTCCTCATCATCGATCTCCTCCTCGTCATAGGGATGTCAATAGACCTAACAGATATGATCAGAAAGCTAGTCGTCATAATCAAAGCAATAGTATGGGAAAAGTTTTTGATGTTACCCGATTGATTGTCAAGTCATTGAGCTGGAGGCGCACTTGCAGCTCGTCAATGATGGTGCACCTCGATGCCCCCCCATAGCACGTTGCTCTAGGGATGTAGGGGACAGTCTCATCAGGAGAAGGGGGAACATGAATCCCCAGAACTTCACAGCCACACCTGTTAATAAAGGATAACATAAGGAAATGGTAGACAAAAAAAAAGAGAGAAAAAATGGAGAAGACAATTCACTGAAATGTACCCAAAGGAGGTAGGCACAGCCAGTGAGACTGGGTGACCCCAACGGATACCTATCCATCATCCCCAAGAAGTGGGCATAAGCATATCTAGCCCAGTTGAAGGTCTTGGCATCATCAAAGTCTGTAAAGAAACAAGCAAAGGAAGTGTCCACACGACCGCGTCCATCATAGAAAAGGACATTGGAGATCAGGTACAGGAGAAAGCTCTTAGCAGCCTGATCTAGTAACTCATCAGAAGAATTATCATTTATCTCCTGCTCATCCCATTTCTTTTTCAAGGAGGGTACAAGTATGATGTGCTCAGTCACCTCAAAGTTGAGAAGATCACTAATCTCCCTCAAAGTCTTCATCCGATCGGATGGAGTCAACACGACAAGCCTCCTAGTTAAGGGAAGGCCAGTAATCATAAAGAAATCAAGAGGAGTAATGGTTACCTCCCCTGCAGGCACATGGAAAGTATGGGTCGATGGCCACTAGAAATCAGCTAAGGGTCAAACGATCGGAGTATCAAGATTTCGGGTAATTATTTGGGCCGCTCGACCAAGCTCAGTATGATCTACCCTCTCCCTCACCGCGGGATGAAGCTGCCAATACCACGATTGAACATCGTTCGTATGATAGTACTTCTTATAAAGAGGGGCATAGATATTATACCAAATAAATAGTCAAAATAAAAAATTGAATCAAGCATATGCTATGAAAGAGAAAGGCAAGAGTCACTTACATCTGTGAGACCTAGACCCTAGATAATGCAGTACTTGTGACGGGCAGTATCAATCACTGTGGAACCGGTGTACCACTCCGCGCACATGTCTCCCATTGTCCCTAAGGAAGGGCTCCCAGACTGAGCTTTCTTCGCAGATATGATGAAGAAAGAAAGTGTGAAAAACACAAAGAGAAGGAAATGCAAGAGAAAAAAGCGGAAAAAGGAGGAGAGAGGGCAGAGCTCCAAAGAGGGAAACCCAAAAAAAGAGAGGAGAGGAAGTGAGAATAAGAGAGACCCCCCACCTCCCTTTATAGCCAAAGCCAAGGGGAGCGCCGGCCTGGCCGTGGCCTTGCACGGCAGTACCGCAGAGGTCCACGCAAAAAAAAAAAAAAAATTTTGGGGGACCTCTATGCCCTGTTCCCTTGGGCCTTTCGCTATACCCTGAATTTTTTTCTTTTCCGAGGATTTTGGACCGAGAAACATCCTGTATTTCAAAATTCTATCGCGATGCTGTCTCATTGTTAGAACTTCAAAATTTTTTGGTTGCGATGCCTTCTCATCATTACAATTTCAAAAATCTTTTTGGTAGCGATACCATCTCATAGTTACACTTTCAAAATTCGATCATGATGCCGTCTCATTGTTACAATTTCAAAAATTTGGTCGTGATGCCGCCTCATCATTACACTTTAAAAAATTCGATCGCGATGCCATCTCATCGTTACAATTTCAATATTTTCGATCGCAATGCCGTCTCATCATTACCCTTTCAAAATTTTTAGTTGCGATGCCATCTCATCGTTACACTTTCGAAACCTTCGGTCGCGATGCCGTCTCATCGTTACAATTTAAAAAATTCGATCGTGATGCCATCTCATCGTTATAGTTTAAAAAATTCGGCCGCGATACCATCCTATCGTTACAATTTTAAAATTTTTGGTCGCGATGCTGTCTCATCATTACAATTTCAAAATTCGGTCGCGATGCCGTCTCATCGTTACAATTTAAAAAATTCAGTTGTGATGCCTTCTCATCGTTACAATTTCAAATATTTTGGTCGTGATTCCATCTCATCGTTACACTTTTGAAATCTTCGGTCGCGTTGTTGTCTCATCATTACAATTTCAAAAATTCAGTTGAAATGTCATCTCATCGTTACACTTTAAAAAATTGGTCGCAATGCCATCTCATCGTTACAATTTCAAAATTTTTGGTCGCGATGCCGTCTCATCTTTACAATTTTAAAATTCGATCGCAATGTCATCTCATTGTTACAATTTCAAAAATTCGGTCGCGATGCCATCTCATTGTAAACTATCATCACTCGGTCGCGATGCAGTCTTATCGTCAGAATACTATCACATCACCAGAAGTATAGGTAAGCAATGTTCGAACGCCAGGAGAAAATCAGTTTGAGGAATGCCCAAAGATCAGGTTCCCGCCAAGCAATGTTCAAACGCCAGGAGGAAATCCGGCCAAGCAATGCCCAAAGATTAGGTTACCGCCAAGCAATGTTCGAACGCCAGGAGGAAATCTGGTCAAGTAATGCCCAAAGATTAGGTTCCCGCCAAGTAATGTTCGAATGCCAGGAGGAAATCTGACTGAGCAATGTTCAAAGATCAAAATCCCTACAGGCAAATGTTCGAACACCAGGGAGAAACCAAGCCGAGCAATGTTGCCCCATTAGGTAAGTACACCCTCAGGTAATGCCGTCAAATTTCAAAAAGGATTTACTAAATGGTTTACCAAAGTGTTGTTTAAAAATCCACCGCCCATGAGCAAAATGACTGTAGTTTTCGCTCATCGAATGGTTTTGCCGAAATGAGGTTTTATCATTCAACTCCGTCACCTATAAGCAAACTGGCAGTGATGCATGCTCTTGATGACAAAATCAAGCAATATTTAGTCTTCGCCCTTCAACTGTTGGCATAGGGCTTGGCTAAAGAGGGGCAAACTGTAGACGCTGAATTTTATCACCCTAGCTAGCGATGGCGACGATTGGATGCAGAAGACTGGCAATGTCCCCAAAACCAACACTGTATTAGAAAACATCTCCTCCCATCCCGCAAAAGCGTAGATCATGCGCACGACCCCCCCAGACAGTCCCAGACAGCCCATAATGCCATGAGGCAACATCACGATTGCAACCCCGTAAGGCAGTGCCCTACACTGCACGGCCCCGCCACGCGGTGCCATGGCCCTACCGTGCAGTGCCGCACTGCATCATGGCCTGTGCGGCCCTGTCGTATAGTGTTGGACGTGCATAATATGGCCCTACCGCATTGCACCACAGCCTACATGGCCTTGCCTCGTGGCGCCACGGCCTACGTGGCCCTGTCGTACAACCCCGCAGACACCCATTATCTGATTTTTTCTTTATTTTTTCACTGTCACGGTCCCGCCATGTGGCCCCGCAGGCACCCAGAATCTGATTTTTTCTCCATTTTTGCTCTGCCATGCGGCCCCGCTCATTTTCCACAGCGCCACTGAACCCAAAATTTACCTATAAAAAGGGGGTCACTCCCTCATTTGAAAAAGCAAAGTTTGTGGGAGAGGGGGCAACCCCAGAGGTCCAATTTTCTAGTTTTTCCTTGTTTTCCTTGTTTCGGGGCTCTTACCCAATCCGATTTTGAGCCTTCGAGCCTCGTCCCTCTGTCTGAAGTCCGGGCTATCCGAGTCTAGCTTCCATGACCCTTTCTTGCCCAAATCTGGGAAACCCCTTGTGGCATAGCCACTTTGTCTTGCCTTTGAGCTCCTAGTTTCCAAAGCCTAGGAACGACGTTATTTTGTTCGAGATCGTAAGATTCGACACTCGTAAGCCATTACTCTGTCTGACAAAGGGACAAAGTCAGTTTTTTACCTCCATCTAAGCTGGGGGACGATGTCCGTTTTGCTTAATTGCATTTATTTAAAGCATAACAAGTATACATTTCTTCTGTTAACTTTTTAATTTCAGTACAATGTAGTCCTTTCAAATATTCTCATGTAGTGTGCAGTAGTTAAGTGTAATATAGTTTAATTTAAATAAATAGTTTGTGCATCATCATTTAGCCATACATGCGAAAATAAGGCATTCATAAAGGGAGAATATTTGAAAGCAAGCTTCTAGTTGAAAGATCGGTTTATCCGGGCAAGGTGGGTGCCTAACACCTTCCTACTCTCGTAACCTGACCAGTTACCCCGAATCTCTGACCAAACTAGCCAAAGTCTCGTAGCCCTTCTAGGGCTACACCAATGGGTCCTAGGCCCTAACCCTAGGTGGTGACTCAATTTCATTTTATTGTATGACCCCCATCCCCTGATAACTTGAACCATACTCCTGAGAAGATGCATTCTTTCTCGCTCCAACTGAGGGGCACAACCCTAAACCCCAGCTCCATGCGCTCCTCGAGTGCTTCGAAAAAAAAAGGGAACAGATCATCATAGCCCCTGCTCTCCAGTCCTGCCCAACAAAAGCTACAATAGGGATGCACTTGAATAGATCATCGTTGAAGTTGGTCCCTAGTTGGGAGGACATCAAGCAAACATCGTTAAGAAGTGAAGGACTGACGAGGAATACAACATTAAAAAAAGCACAGGAGGACCAAGGCACATAAGGGAGAGGCTCCTCTGGATCTTTTGGCTGATTTAGAGGAAAAAGTACCATTTGAATTACCTTTTCAGATAATGTAATCTGGGACTGTCTCTCCTTGTCTACCAATATTGCTTAGCTAATCCCAAATCCTAATTATGTCCACTGAAGAAGCGGGACCAAGATCTCAACCTCCTTCCCAGAGAATGAAGCTAACCATAGCAAGCCTATCTGATCCAGCATCATAACGAACACGGTCTCCTTAGATGAGCATCAATACTCCATCAGGGTGCCAAGGATCCAACCAAATTCTAGTATGAAGGCCGTTTCCAATTATGTGATGAATATATGGGGTTACAAAGTCATGATATTTAAGGATCTTCCTCCACACCCAAGAGCAATCTTGTGCCGGCATCATCGTCCAATTGGAATTTTGATTTACCCACTTCACCCATAAAGACTCTTTATGGGATGCAATCCACCATATATTTGTTTCAGAATTCCTGCCAAGTTCATATCCAAATAGATCCCCAAGAAATAAAATGAATACTCTTCTCCAATCTGGGCCCGGACCATAGAAAATTGGAGAACAAAGACTCCAACTTGGAGATAACAAACCCAGGCAGCCCAAATAAGCCTGTCCAATAGATATAACCACCCTGCAACACAGAAGAGATAAGCTGGAGTCTCCCCGCATAGAACAAAAACCTAGATTTCCACCCTTCTAGCCTCTTCCTCACCATATCAACAAGGGGTGTACAATCTACATCCTTTAACTTACCTGAAATCAAAGGGACACCAAGGTAGTTGGTGGGAAGCTCTATGTGTGAGAAGCCAATCAACTCCACCAACTGACTACGAAGCTGAGGCTGAACACCTCCAAGATAGAGGATTTGGAGTTGTTCAGCAAAAGATCTAGGCATGTATGAGTTGGAGAAGAACCACCTGATAGCCTCGATAAGATCAGCTCCAAATATGTCCCAAGAATGCTTGAAGAAGAATGCATTGAAACCATCTAGCCTTAGAGCTTTATTATCTTTGAAAGAGAAAACCACATTCCCTCAACCCAATCTTAGTCTTCTCTTGCATAGATGTTCTTCAAGAGGACTATAAGGATACCTCTTCTCTTGAGGGACATGATAAGTAATCCTCTCCTAGCTCTGATACCAAATAATGCAAGCCTCAATATAGGCTGCTAGACTCAGATCGGGAGAGTGATAGAAACAAGCTCAATTAAACTTGAACCCAGATTTAGGACTTTTCAAAATCGTGCAAGCTTAGTAAAATAGGCATAACTCTTTGGATATAACTCATAATGAGTTGATTCTAAACCCAAAAGAGAGAAGATTTGTAGGATTAAAAATTTTGTGAAGAAATTTTTCTATGATTCTGGCTGTAGATTAGTCTAAATAGGTTGAAAACACAGACCTTCTGCAAATTTGAATTCTAAAATTGAAAACAACAAAGTATTTTTTGTGGGTTTTTGTTAAAGGATAAATATGAGACTAAAACAACTCTTCTAGAATACGTAGTGGTACCAAGAGTAGTGTTGCAACTCTTCTAAGATGCAAGTAACACAATGGAAAGCATCAACTCTTCAAGGATGGTGTGAAACTCTTCAAGGTTTTAAAGATTGAACTCTTCTAGGTTAATAAAGGAGAATTCATCATGGTACTAACAAATGCTTACAAAAATTTTCATTCAAAACTCAAGTCTCTAGTTTTTTTACAAACAAGTTAGGTAGGCCTTTTATAGGCAAAATAAAGCTAAACCCTAAATCTACGATATCTTGACCATCCATTTACAATGAGATTCAATGGTTGAGATTTTATTTTGACTTAGGAAAACTCTAGACAATTTTATCCACTTTTTTGTTAGTTTCTCTAAGCAACAAGTCCAATGTATTGATTCTTGTTTCAAGGTGTCTTGGTTATTGTTTTGATGAGTCTTAATGTTATATTCAAGGGTCTTCATGTTGTCTTCAAGAAAGTGGGTGTCACATCATCATCCACTAAGAAGCATTTCACATCATCAATCCATTAAGGTAGTTCAAGAGACATTGTAGAAATTCTCCACTAGTAAGGCTCTTAATAATCTTGGACTGGTTCTCTTTTGGTCTGGTGTTCTTCAACTTGAGTTAGTCTTATCTATGAGCCGGCCTTATTTGGGCTAGTTTGTGATAGGGTCTTCAAGATGTGGGTTGGGTCTGCATTAGTTCTACTGATTGAAGCTTCAACCCCAGCAATGATTTCATACCCTTTCAACCTCCAATCATGGATGCCAACCCCACATGCGCCTCAATTCTATCCCATCAAAATCGCTGGCAACTGAATCCATAAGCCACTGAAGCCACCCAACCTTCTTCTCCTTCCGCTTCTAAAACCCCAAAAATGAGACTCATAATCACCAAATCCCAGCTACAAATTTCATTCATCGGAATATTTGTAGAAATGGGTTTTTGTTTGGGGTTTTGGAAGAAAATATTTAGAAGGAGAAAAGGGTTTTGGTCGGTGATTTCAGATAGAAAAGAAAATAAAGAAGAGAAAATCAGAGGAGGGGAAGGAGAAGAATAATAGAAGGAAGAGAAATAGATACAAGACACACCACAATCCCTTTGATTATCTCTGTTTCACCCTTTGGTTGAACTTGCATCCTACTCATGCCAGAAACCATGATCACCTTCTCCGTTGCCGGACTTTTCTCCATCATGGTTTTCTTCATCCTTTGGTTCTTCATTGCCTTTGGGTTAGAATAAGTGAGGTTTAGGTGGTAAGGGATATTTTACCCGATCAAAGGTATATTGGTCATAAAATGACTAAAACACTCTCACCCTTCACAACTAAGGGAGTAGGTTTACATATTTATTTTGGAAAGCAGGGGAGGTACGCTTAAATATCCGACCTGATGGCATCCACCATGTGGGACCACGGCTCACACCCATTCTCTACAAGAAATGTACGAGAATGGGATATATCCCGCCTCCTAATTCTCAATCCCTTCCCCTAAAAGCATTAAAGGTTTTATTTTTTCGTCCTCTTTGTTTTAGGTTGGGGATGTTTGGAGTTAGTTTTCCTTTAAGGACCAGATCACTAGGGGGTCAAAAACAAGATCTCCAGGCTAATAGGGAAGGAGAACCACATTTGCTACTTACTGTCAAGGTCAATCTGACATTATTTAGATGATAAGATTCTTAAGCCATCAAAACACACTTGACAGAGGATGTGGGTTATAGCACAAAAAAGAGGACCTTTACCCGCTCTAGTACTGGAGGCGCCGCTGCATCGCACGATGGCATAGCAGCGCTGCAGTGCACAGCAGCGGCTAAAAATTCCAAACAAGAGACCCTTTTCAACATGCGTGGGTGTGAAATGTAGCTGAGCCTACACGTCTCCACATTTTTTATCAATGGCAATGGAGGATTTCAAAGTAAGCTATAGATTCCTTCAGTCCACATCTCTATTTCTCCCTGTCTCTCCACTTAGACAGACAGGCAGGCCAATTGCTTTTTCTGATGTCTCCACATGTTCCAACTTTATATAGGGCAGAATTTGTTAGCTGAAGTTAAAGTTAAATCTTCTTTTCTTTCTGTTTTTTTGTGGGAAAAGTTTCTTGAAATGGTTTACTTGCCTTCTTACTTAGGTGTCCCTTTCAATTTGAAGGTTTCAACTACATGGGCCGGAGATCATAGAATCAGAAGTAGAATCACTTATAATTAAATTCTTATTGAGAGAAAGAACGCTAAATGGTCACGTGCAGTACATGGCCACTACCCCCAGACATAGGGCCGCACAAAATGACCATCACGCACCCATGGAAAGGCGAAAATGTCTGAGGACGCAGTGGTTGTTTGGCGTGATTTTGCGTCTAAAGATTTTATTTTTCTTATTTAATGACTTTTATCAGATGTCTACATGTAAATATATAAATATATTTAAAGAATGAGTTTTGAGAGAGAGAGAGAGAGAGAGAGAGAGAGAGAGAGAGAGAATTTGAACACAGACCAAATAGTGTAAGGAAAATTAAGAGGTAATCAAGATTTAATAACCCAGAATCAGAGGTGGGATAGATTTCTACTGATCCTGCTTCAAATCAAATCGGAATCAGTTGGAATAGGAAAGAAGTGGTTGATATCTCAGAAATTGGAATAAAACAGAAGCAAAGATTTTCATGGATCTGTAATTGCATGTTTAAAATTTTTTACTCGTAAGTTTTCCTATTTTATTTTATTTCTTTTTTGTTGTACAATTTCACTGTTTAAAAGAAAAATAAAATAAAAAAACCGAGAATAAAGATCAAAGAGAATTCGTGACTGATTCCAAAATAGGTTGCATAAATCAGCAATTAAACGGAATTGTTATATTGAAATCAACCCATACTCGAATACGGCCCAATCCATAATCAAAATCTCAATATTCCAAATTAAAAAAGTGGAAAACAAGCAAAAGCATTAGTTGAACCTAGCCATATTATTTCTTATAAAGGGGGGAATGAGTACATGATGAAAACCCATCTCCACAGGTGGCAAATACTGTCAAGTATATTATAATCATCCATACCTAATCACCCTCTCATTCTTGGAACATGTTTGATCGTACTATTTTTATACTCAAGGTAAACACTCTTGGATATCTATGTCCATTAAACCCGGTTTTTAATTAATGAAGTTTTTACTTTTATTTTACATATGCCATATTTCTTTTGGGCTCTGTTGCATCAAGAAATCTCCACGAATTGTCTCCTCGCACTATAGCCTGCACAGGAGAACAAAGCAAGCACAAGAGAGCCAGTTTGCTCCGGCAGGAGACTCTCCGATGCTTAAGTCAGATCTCTCGTGGCAGCAATACGAATAATGAACATGGATCTATAAGGGGTTATACCGAAGTATATATAGTGTTCATAGCAAGTAGAGATGGTGGTGGAAAGTCCCAATTTGTTAGCTTTCTATTCATGGTAGGAAGCTCATCGTAGAGCCTATTAGGAGAGTTATCCCTGATTGATAGGAGTCGTGAACGCTAATCTTGTAGTTTCCTTATAGGAATGAATTAGTGTAAGGATAGAGTGATCCATCCCTTCATTGCATATGGCGCCATATTATGGATGGGCTCCTCATTGGAGCGGCTATGGGTGTGACCTGATGGACTTTAATTTTAGTCGTCAATATATTGCAACGATCCGATGGCGTGGCAATGATTCCATTTGGTGATCATATTTAGGTATATCATAAGCCCCCCACTCCGGCAAAGCCGTTAGGGTTTGTCGAAGTAAAAGTCGTTGGTCCTTCATTTTAGGAGCCAAGGCACCATATTTATAGCGTGCTCTCGACCGAGCTACAACATCCTTTGCACTCTCGATCGAGCGACTTTGTTTTCATCACTTTCGACTAAGTGACATTCTCACCAACACTCTCAACCGAGTGATATTGTCACCTATACACTCGATCAAGTGATATTGTCACCAACACCCTCGACTAAGTGGCAGTGCAGTAGACCATCACGACCATGTGGCGACATTGTAATCACTCTTGACCGAGTGACATCTCCTTTGGCTGGCCCTTTAACATACTCTCATTGTTGATCGAATAGTGACTTTCTTTCCTCGTTCCTTGGGGGTATAGTTCTTTGGCGTTTGTGGAAAACTGGCGTTCCAGGTGTCACAATGTCATGGATGAGTGTGTTGTGCGCCCTGGTTGTTAGTCCAGTTGTCGTAAAATTATGGTATCTGTAGCTTCAACACCGTCAAAGTCGTCGGTACGGATGCCTATGCGCCTAGTTGGACTAATTGGCATATGCCATGTCCTCAGGTGTGTTGCTCGATGTAGGGAATACGAAAAGGTGCCTTTTCAATTTTAAAATCCGTCTTTTCACAGGTGCGTTTATTCATTTCATGGGCACGAATTTTATGGGGCATTTATTGCTCCATCTCTTACTTTCTCCACTTTTCCTTTCTTTATTTAAACCTCCTTCATCTTCGTTCTCTTCTTCTTTGCTTTCTCTGTGTTTCCTTTCCAAGTTCCGCAACTCTCTGCACTTCTAGGGTGATCTTCATTGTGCCTGTGTTCCGTCTGCTAGGGTTCCTCTAGGGTCTGTCGAACTTTTCATGGCGCCCACTTTTCTCTGCGAATTCAACCAGTAAGACTTCCATCACTCTTCCTACAGTTTCTGTGTTTTTATGTTTTTGCTTTGCTTTTATCTTAGTATAGATGGCTTCCTCGTCTTCTTCTTCTTCTACCCATCAAATTCTTCGTGTGAATTGCCCTACACAGGCGATTGTGGTAGCTTTTGCCAATAGGCTAATGTACCCTAGTGAGGGTTTAATTCCTCAAAATCTAGAGGCCATAATCCTTTAGTTTAGGGAGGTTCTTCCCTCCTCGAGGAGCATGAAAACTGTGGGTGCAACGAATTTGGCTGTGCTCAACACCACTAAGGGTATCAATGCTGCGCTTGCTATCAATGTTCCCTGGGCAACCTTGGACTATCTCTGCTTTCTCAAGGCAGAGAATTTTTTCGATTATAGGAATAGGTATCATCACCCTGCTAGTGTAGTCCTTAGGCTCCCCAGGTCTGGGGAATCAAGGGAGTTTGCCTGTACTCCCTCGAAGGGAGAGATGTGTCTATGTGCAGACTTCCTGTTCGGGGGGTTTGAGATTTCTGATTGGTGATGCCGTTCGGGGTTTTTTTGATGATTTCCAGATATCCCCTGTCCAGCTCATCCCTAACTCTTGGCGAAGCATTCTAGGGTTCATACTTCTTGTCACAAATCTTAACCATCCCCTCTCCTTTTCACTTTTTCACCATCTCTAGCATCTCCAAACCCAATAGGGGAGGGGATGGTCCAGCCTGAGTCAGTATTTTGGCATTCATTATGTTTTTGGGTTCAACACTTTGGTCAAGGGGTGGAAGAATCGCTTCTTTTTTGCCTCTGGGTTGGAGGGTATTCCACTTGGGAATGTCTGACATGAGCCCGTTGAAGATCGCATCACCCTTCACCTGATGAAAGCAGAACCTCCATTTGACGTCATTGATCTGACGAACGAGGGACTTCTATTTCATCATGGGTTTAGCCTCGATGAGCTTCGTACTTTGCTCTTTGTCACCTTGAATCTGTGATCTGATTAACTGACCCCTTCTTCATTTGTCCTTTTAGTGCAGTTAAATGATGTGGATATCCAGGCTGCCCTGAACGTGCACCGGGCCCATCATGCTCCTCGGGCTGCTCTTGTCGCTAGGGCGAGCCAAGCTGCCCAACCTAAGGCCCAAAAGTTGAAGAAGCAGAAGAGGGTTGTGGGTCCTTCCTCCAAGAGGGATTCTGAAGCTTTTGCAAAGGGGGGATGTCGACTCCTTCGCTGGCACCGACTGGGTTGCTCCCACCTCTAGCGCTATCACAGATCCATCGGTCAGAGACTTGATGATCATCCGGAAGGAGGAGGAAATAGTGGAGGTGGATCCATCATTGAATGATCTGAGTGCCATTGGGTTACCCACCTATGGATGACGCCACCCGTCTAGCTTCCAATCCTCCCCTAGTTCCGTCTGCCAACGAAGGTGGTCTAGTTGATACTTTTCTTCCCTATGAGGGTTAAGATGATGATCAACCGGCCAACACACCCACCCTCGCTATTCTTGACTGGGGGCTCATCGTAGAAGATAGCATTTTTTTATCATAACGGGGAGGCTGAGATGTGAACAAGGGTTGCCTCCTTTGGGTCGATTGGGACTCTATGAAGAATAATCCTCTCCCAATGATTGCCAGTCGGGGAAGGGTTTTTACCTCTCGGGTAAGAGGTTTTTTTTTTGGTCTGGTCTTTCTAATTCTTATTTGGTTATAGCTTATTGCCTATGCCTCTTAAGCTTTTGATTTAATTGACGAGTTCGACGCCATCTACGCCAAGTTGCTACAGGAGGCGGAGGATTTGAAAGGTTTCGTCACTAGAGCCGAGGGTGAGAGGGACACTGCGTGCTCAGAGCTCGCCATCTCTGAAACTGGGAGGAAGAGTATTGCGCTCGACCTCACTGACTGAAAACTTGATGTCAGCCGGTTGGAGGATCAAGTCAAGGTAATCTTTGAGCGGCTTGGTGCAGAGGAGTTTCAGGTCAAGGAGCTGGAGTCAGACTTGAAATCCAAGTTGGAAGAGGTTATGCCAAGCTGGAGAAAGAGCGCCTGTCAAGGAAGGGCGCCTAGAAGCATGTAACGTAGCTTGAGGAATTGTTGAAGGCTGTTGAGGAGGCGAAGTCTTTCATAACCGCTCAAGCTGTGGAGGACTACAAGAATTCTAAAGCCTTTAAAGCAGACGTTGCGATCGCTGATGTGTCTCTCTACATCAAAAGTGGTCAAGAGGCATGGGCGTATATTTTTGTGTGGATCCCTAACTTTGATTATTTCGGTTGTAGGACTCTTTACGCCAATCAAGACTCCGTGCCTTCCCCGACTGGTGAAGGGTTGCTGGCTGCTGGCGGAGGGGAGGCTGATAAGGAGCGGGAGGACAGTGGTGAAGAGGAGGAAAGTAGCGAGGAATCTGAGGATGAGGGTGTTGACCAGGATAAAGAGGTCACCGAGTAGAATGACTTGTAGTTTATCATTGTATTTTTGCTGATCGACACTTGTTGACTTCTGTAAACATATTTTTGAAATGGAATATATTTTGGATTTCCTATTTGCTGTTGGCAAGTTTTGTTGGTACCTGCCTAAACCTTTGTGTAATTGGCTCAGGTTCCTTCTGTGCTCCTTACTCAGCGGCCTAACTATCACACCCCAAACCACCCCCTGGGAGGATTTAGGCAAGTGACCGGATATCCTAAGACATCCGCCAATCCCTAAGGATCTAGAAGCAGTATTTACACGTCACAGGCCACACATTAAGGTTAAAAGATAATAAAAGAATATCGGAGTGCAACAGAAGATTGAACTACCCAAAGATGATTTATATTACCAATAATAAAATCCCACATACCTATGTTATACCATATACCTATCCTTTTATGTTCAATAAGTACATTATCTCGGTAATTACACTTCTTGAAAGAAAGACCCTTAAATAATAACAAAATCGTCGCTAAGCAACGAGATGAGGAAGATCTACAATTCCATCGACAGTTTCCTCGCCCATTGGCAAACCCATTCCTGCAAAATCAACTAAAAGAGAATATACAAGAGTGTGAGCTCCACCGAGCCTGTGAATGAAATATAAACCATGCATGCACATGCAAGCACAACCACATGAGTCCTATATGAGGTGCAATTCATTTTATTTATTAGCCACCTAACATCACAACTGGCAGGTTAGTGCTACTACAATCCCAAATACATGTATCTTTGGTGCGGGCTTGATTACCCCTTCCCGCGATACACCCATTGAGTTGTCGGAGAGGACCAGTCAGCTCCAGCATCTCCCTACCTAGGTCAGCCTAACCAGCCCTCTGTGATTATCCTGTGAAGTGACCGTCAACACATAACTCAATGATCACATTTCTTTTCTTTTGGCATAAAGCCCGACATATAGCTCAAGGTCACATTTCTTTTCCTTATTATGGTTTTAAGCCCGGCATATAGCTCATAATTGAATTGTGGCTTAAAACCCGGCATATAGCTCAAGGTCACATTTCTTTTCCTTATTATGGTTTTAAGCTCGGCATATAGCTCATAATTGAATTGTGGCTTAAAACCTGACATATAGCTCAAGGTCACATTTCTTTTCCTTATTATGGTTTTAAGCCCGGCATATAGCTCATAATTGAATTGTGGCTTCAAACCCGGTATATAGCTCAAGGTCACATTTCTTTTCCTTATTATGGTTTTAAGTCCGGCATATAGCTCATAATTGAATTGTGGCTTAAAACCCGGCATATAGCTCAAGGATTACACGGTCGCTTCCACAGGTATCCAACACCTTAACCCCTATTGGCAAGGGTGCGTAACACGGGTGATGAAACTCTAGCCCCATATCTATATGGCATCGTACGAGTCAAGCGGTGTCAACCGTATCCCATAATACGGGCTACCACAGGCCTCATTTCCAAGCCAGCTACAACATCTAATCTAGCAATTCCCCATACAAGCATTATCATCCATTTCCAATGTTCATAAGATAAGATTCAGAATTCAAATGAGAATATAAAACAATTTAAAGTAATTAAAGATAGTAAATATTGTTGTTGTTGTCATGACCCATCAGTCATGTTACACCTACACTCATGGTGTAATTCCACTCACCTTGGTTTGATCCTACTGGTTCAGATGTTTGTTCAGTTTCGGTCGGTATCTAGCTGTGCACCTCAAGCACGGAAATAAATCCTAAAATAATAAATCAAAAATATGTTATTTTAATTATTCAAAACTATTTTGGATAACCCAGTGTTAGTCTAGGCTCCTAGGTCTTACTCGGTGCTCAGTCCGAGATCACTTTGAATTCTCTGAGCCTTGCACTGGGCTTTAGGCCCATGTCCTGGTGCCTCATCCGGAGAATGTGGCTTAGGTTCAATATCGTATTTTATCACTGTAGTACATGGTTCTAGGTTACAATAATCTTACAACACAGTCCCTAGGTCAGTAATGCTGCAGGACCAACACAGACAGGGTTTCCAAGCCCTACGGGGCCCACTTGGGCACCCAAGGTATACATATTATGGACAGATGTGATGAGGGGTATTTTGGTCATTTTCTACCTCCTTACATTTTTTATAGTCCATATGAGGTCCCCTAAGTCAAATTAGCAAAGTTTTCATTCATTGGGTGATGTCTGCATCGCCCAGTGCCATCACCCAGAGATTGCAAAACCGGAATCAGGCTGAGATTCCAAGGTTTTGAACCACGGGCAGTGCATGGATCCTCTCCTCATGCATGTTAGGTCAACTTGGACCCCCAAGGGTATACTTTGCACTGGTCCTTGTGGATTTTCACCTGGGCCCACCACTTGGCTGCCAGAAGCTGCCCAGATAGCCTAGTGAATAGTAACCCAACATAGCTTCAGCTGCAAGCCACGGTTTTGGCTGCATGCAAAGCTGGTTTTAGGTATAAAATAGTAATCCAAAGCTACTACCACCTAGGGTTAGGTTCCATGGAGCCAGGGCATGCACTCAAGACTCCAAACAGTCAAATAGCAGTGCATCTGGCAGTGCAGTCATGCACAGCCAGATTTCAGCTTCAAGTCCCGCAAAACAAATCTTTATTTTTACTCAAATATCTCAAATCTTCCATGCTCCATGCTTGCGTGGCAGATCTGGAGCAGTTCTAGGTAGTTCCCAGCTATTCTGGGCTGCCAGATGGCTAGAAACTCAACAAAATCATAGAGATTCAAAGAGGAAAGTAGTAAATCATCAAGGCAGAAGGTAGAGCATAGGTGTTTATACCTGCACAGGTCTGAGAAGGCACAAAATCTGGGCCTAGAGGTGTAGGCTGCAGTCTCCTTCTTTCCTTCTCCTCTTTTCTTCTTCTTCTTCCTCTCTTTTCTCCCTCTTTTCTCTCTTCTATTCTCTCCCACGATTTTAGTAGTGAAATAGGATTTAAAACAAGGCTGAGGTCCTCTATTTATAGGCCAGCCCATGACTAAGGCCTGTTTGGCTGCCAAGGCCATTTTGGAAAATGCATTTTTAATCGCATTCTCAGCCATTCTGAGCACTCTGGTGGGGTCCACAGTGATCTGAGGGCATGAGATGGTCCCCCAGACTCCCTTCATCCTATGGAGGGTGCCCATGTCCAATGTGGGTGGTCCCCATAGATTAAATCATTAAATTAATGAAGTTTTGCACTCTGGGTGATGTCTATGGGTGATGTGTGCATCGCCCAGTGCCATCGCCCAGGGAATTCATCTGCAGAATTAATTGGATTGAAATGAAGTTTAAGTCCATTTAGAGACATAATTGGATTATGGTTCCTTCTAAGAAAATGAAGCTCTTTGAATCTTGTTTCTAGAAAAACTGGAATCAAAAGAAATCATGATTGTATTATGAAGTTATGTTATTTTTATTACGCAAAGGTCAACCTGTCAAAACAGCAGGATCCGATTTTGACAGCAACTTGAGCTAAACTTTTAACTAACTTAGAGACATATCTAGGTAATGGTGTCTTCTAAAAAAACGCAGCCCTATGAGTCTAGTTTCCAAAAAAATTAGAACCAACACAAATGAAGTTCTGGTGGTGGAGTTATATCATTTTAACTAAGAGAAGGTCAATCTGTAAATTAGTAGAATTTGTCATTTATGTTGGGATTTAAGATGTATGTATGGAATTGGGTTCTCATCATCAAATCAATCATGCAAATTGATGTTTGGGTTTAAAAATGTTTTATCTAAAACATTCAAGTTGATGAGGGTCATCATTGGTTTAGCCTAGAGCTAGGATTTAAGTCCAAGGGTCCTAGAATCAAGGGATGGCACCTTCCTTAGCCCGTACATTTGGTGGTGAGCTATACAGTCACAAGGAGTTGGTGTTTGCCTTCTTAATGGTATGTAGGTCCTCACCAATGGGGCTACCTCAATATGTTCAACCTCGGGTTCAATGCACCACAGTATACTGGTAGCCTTGACCTCGGATTCTGGGCTTTCAACAAAAATTCCAATTAGCCCCTATTTTTGGGCAAGGGTTTTACATTCCCCCAACCTTATAAAAATTTCGTCCTCAAAATTGAACGTGTCTGGTGATTCAAATAGATAAGGAAACTTCGACCGTCTTTCATCTTCATGTCCACCGGACATTCCTTGATCGAGCCGACTATTCCACAACACCTTTACAATAAGATAATCTGGTTGTGGAGATTGTGCTTCTCACATCCTACATTCTCTTCGGGTTTCTCTTGACAGGTCATGGCGGCAGCGAGCCTAAGTGGTTCCTGAGTCAAGTTTGAGAGGTACTTCTTCAACATCGATGCATGGAACACGTCATGGACTTCTGCCAATCAGTGCGCCACTAGTCATAATTTTTGGATTCAACTCCCCTTTCATATTGAACGACATCACCCTTTTAGTTGGTGATTCTCAAGGAAATACTTGATTGTCTATGATGTACTTCAGACCCTTTTTGTCATGTATCGGCATCACTCATTGCTTCTATTAAGTTATAAAGATATGGTCCTCAAACAAATCCAACTCTCCACAAGTTATCTAAATTACTCCTGGGTTTGATTGATCTAAGGTCCAACTCGATCTTAAGGGCCTAAGGAAAATCGAACTCCCAACATATACCTCAAAAGAAGTCAAATGATCCAACTACCCCCACATATCTTGCCTAATAATCTATACTTCTAAGGCTTTGGGTTGTGTGGTATAAGTCTACACTATCTTTCCTACATGGCTCTTCCTATGAACACTTTAACTTCTGGTTTCCCAATACCTAGTCTCAACTTTAGGATGAATTGGGATATTGATGGAATCTCTATTGTTCGCTCCCAATAATGGAGGGGACATTCGGTGACATATTACCCTCTTCATACCTATTGTTCAGCAAGGTTTTGTCGGATCCTTTACTTCTAGTTTCATCTTGATCTTAGTTGTTCTATTCGTTTGGTTTGCGGTATAACGCTTTACCAAGACCTAACTACGCGCCTACAGTCTTTTATCGTCCTCCCAGAATCTACATACGAATATAGAATTTCCAAATGGACAGGGTCTATAATCTTCATTTAATTTCACAACGTTTCAAATAACAATGCTAATCACCCATTTGGAAATTTGGGCACCTTCCTCTTATCAGCAAACTCAGTAGAACGAAAGAGTGTAATGAGCCGAAATTAGAATGACACTTTTATAGGTGAGGATGATATAGGTACAGTACCTGTTATTATTTTGAATTGGCCTCAGCTCCCCTTGTGTCCAAGGCATATACTTGTTTTTGGACTTTATTGCTTTAGGACGGGAAAGGCTGAGTAGTAGATGGATCTCGTCGTGGTGTACGAATTCTACGATGACAACAATCCCTAGCCATATGTCCAGGCTACTTGTAGACATAGCATCGGTTGTTCAACTTAGATGGTCGGGGCACAGCGGTAAATTGTGCCGATTGGCTCGAAGCATGGCTACAATATTGTGTGGGCTGTTCGAATATTAGGTGAATGGGTTGATATGCTTGACCCATTTCAAGCCCACGGTTCTGTGCCAGGCTAGGGCTTAAGCTAGATCCTCGGAAGGTCCCGTTGGGCCACTCTAAATTTTGGAAGGCATTAGGCTGCTTGTCCGTTGATACTATGGTCCCCTCGTTCAGTCTATCCTCCATCGTCTTGGCTTTATCGACCATCTATGCATAGGTCTAAATATCCATGACTGACAGGATGGACCCGATCTCAGGCTTGAGCCCCTTTTCAAATTTCTTCGTTTTGCTAGCCTCCCCCTTCATATGTTTCGGTGCAAAATGGAACAAATCCTCAAACTGCTGCTGGTAATCTAACACTGTCTTCGATCCTTGTATGAGGGCAGAGAATTCAGCTTCCTTCTTGTCTCTGAAACTCTCAGGAAAATAATTCTTAAAGAAGACTTCCTTGAATTGATCCCAAGTGGGGTTGGGATGAGTCACCTCCAAATTTGGTCGCGTCGACTTCCACCATGCTTCAGCCTCATTCTGCGACTGGTACCCGCCGCATATAACCTTTTGGGCATCAGTACATTCTAATACATTGAAGGCTTTTTCCAAAGCACTAATCCATCTCTCCGATTCCATCGCCTCCGGGTTGATCTTGGAAAAAGCGGGTGGCTGAAGTTTCTTGAACCTCTCCATCACCCAAGCAGTGGAGTTGTTTACGACATGCTGAGGTACCAAAGGTGGAAATTGTGGAGGTTGATTGGGTGGTGGCATCACTTGCTGTTGCATTATGGTCGTAAACTGAGTGGTCATATGGGCCAACATTTCTTGTTGTTGCTGCATGATTTGCATCATGTTTGCTACGATGGTATTCAGTTCACCGGCAGTCATAGCCAGAGGTGGTACGGTGGCAGGAGCCGAAATGGTCGTAGGCATCGGGTTTGGAAGGCCCCCCGGCATCCTTGCCGAAGTGACTAACACTTCAAAGTTTTGAGCTTCAACTCCATTCGGTAGTCTAATTTCTAGAACAAATCGAGGGCCTCTTCCACGACGACCACCCCGGTTGGATCTTGTGTTAACCATGGTTGTTTCTCTGGAAAGGAACCTTGGGCATTAATAAATCTGCATTTTCTAACTAACAAAAGTTCTAAATTGATACCTATGCATACAAGCTAGCATTTGCTATGGTACGACATAGTAGTAAAACATCGCACGTATAGAGATGCGTAACCGAAAACATAGAAATTTATAAATAATACAATAGAAGTAAGCACAAAGATAGGCTTGGACGTGTGTTTTTATTTTATTTTATATTTTTTTATTATTTTTTTTATTTTTTTTTTTTTATTATTTTTTTTTGTATCAATTGTACTTTCCTGTCCAAGTTGTAGTTTGGAAGTAGTACCTCCAGTTTCCTTTTTGGATGTAAAAGTTTATGCCTCTTCAATTATAAAGTTATCGGCTTTTGCACCCAGGTAGTCTTCTACTGTGTTCTTCTACTTCTTTATTTTGGTGTTTTCTTAAAAATTTTATTCCTTTGTCTCTAGTCCACCTACCATCCTACTTCCGTTGTTTGTGAATGTAAATAGAGCTTCTCGCTCTGATATCACTCTGTCACACCCCAAACCACCCCTAGGAGGATTTAGGCAAGTGACCGGATATCCTACGACATCCGCCAATCCCCAAGGATCTAGAAGCAGTATTTACACATCATAAACCACACATTGAGGTTAAAAGATAATAAAAGAATATCAGAGTACAACGGAAGATCGAACTACCCACAGACGATTTATATTACCAATAATAAAATCCTAAATACCTATGTTATACCATATACCTATCCTTTTATATTCAATAAGTACATTATCTCAGTAATTACACTTCTTGAAAGAAAGACACTTAAATAATAACAAAATCGTCGCTAAGTAACGAGATGAGGAAGATCAACAATTCCATCGATAGCTTCCTCGCCCATTGGCAAACCCGTTCCTGCAAAATCAACTAAAAGAGAATATACAAGAGTGTGAGCTCCACCAAGCCCGTGAATGAAATATAAACCATGTATGCACATGCAAGCACAACCAAATGAGTCCTACATGAGGTGCAATTCATTTTATTTATTAGCCACCTAACATCACAACTAAGGCAGGTTAGTGCTACTAGAATCTAAAATACATGTATCCCTGGTGCGGGCTTGATTACCCCTTCCCGCGATACACCCATTGAGTTGTTGGAGAGGACCAGTCATCTCCAGCATCTCCCTACCCAGGTCAGCCTGACCAGCCCTATATGATTATCCTATGAAGTGACCGTCAACACATAACTCAATGATCACATTTCTTTTTTTTTTTGGCGTAAAGCCCGGCATATAGCTCATAATTGAATTGTGGCTTAAAACCCGGCATATAGCTCAAGGTCACATTTCTTTTCCTTATTATGGTTTTAAGCTCGGCATATAGCTCATAATTGAATTGTGGCTTAAAACCCGGCATATAGCTCAAGGATTATACGGTCGCTCCCACAGGCATCCAACACCTTAACCCCTATTGGCAAGGGTGCGTAGCACGGGTGATGAAACTTTAGCCCCATGTCTATAGGGCATCGTATGAGTCAGGCGGTGTCAACCATACCCCATAATACGGTCTACCACAGGCCTCATTTCCAAGCTAGCTACGGCATCTAATCTAGCAATTCCACATACAAGCATTATCATCCATTTCCAATGTTCATCAGATAAGATTCAGAATTCAAATGAGAATATAAAACAATTTAAAGTAATTAAAGATAGTAAATATTGTTGTTGTTGTCATGATCCATCAGTCATATTACACCTACACTCATGGTGCAATTCCACTCACATTGGTTTGATCCTACTGGTTCAGATGTTTGTTCAGTTCCGGTCGGTATCTGGCTATGCACCTCAAGCACAGAACAAATCCTAAAGTAATAAATCAGAAACATATTATTTTAATTATTCAAAACTGTTTTGGATAACCCAGTGTTAGTCTAGGCTCCTAGGTCTAACTTGATGCTCAGTCCGAGATCACTTTGAATTCTCTAGGCCTTGCACTGGGCTTTAGGCCCATGTCCCGGTGCCTCATCCGGAGAATGTGGCTTAGGGTCAATATCGTATTTTATCATTGTAGTACATGGTTCTAGGTCACAATAGTCTTACAACACAATCCCTAGGTCAGCAGTGTTGCAGGACCAACACAGACAGGGTTTCCAAGCCCTGTGGGGCCCACTTGGGTACCCAAGGTATACATAATTATGGACAGATGTGAGGAGGGGTATTTTAGTCATTTTCCACCTCCTTACACTATTTATAGTCCATATGTGGAGGTCCCCCAAGTCAAATCAGCAAAGCAGTGAAGTTTTCATTCACTAGGTGATGTCTCTGGGTGATGTTTGCATCGCCCAGTGCTATCACCCAGAGATTGCAAACCGGAATCAGGCTGAGATTCCAAGGTTTTGAACCACGGGTAGTGCATGGATCCTCTCTTCATGCATGTTAGGTCATCTTGGACCCCCAGGGGTATACTTTGCACTGGTCCTTGTGGATTTTCACCTGGGCCCACCACTTGGCTGCTAGAAGCTGCCCAGACAGCCCAGTGAATAGTAACCCAGCATAGCTTCAGTTGCAAGCCACAGCTTTGGCTGCATGCAAAACTGGTTTTAGGTATAAAATAGTAATCCAAAGCTGCTACCACCTAGGGTTCGGTTCCATGCAGCCAGGGCATGTACTCAGGACTCCAAACAGTCAAATAACAGTGCATCTGGCAGTGTAGCCATGCATAGATTTTGGCTTCAAGACCAGCAAAACAGATCTGTATTTTTACTCAAATATCTCAGATCTTCCATGCTCCATGCTTGCATGGCAGATCTGGAGCAGTTCTAGGTAGTTCCCAACTGTTCTGGGTTGCCAGATGGCTAGAAACTCAACAAAACCACATAGATTCAAAGAGGAAAGGTGTTTATAGCTGCACAGGTCTGAGAAGGCACGAAATCTGGGCCCAGAGGTCTAGGCTGCAGTCTCCTTCCTTCCTTCTCCTCTTTTCTTCTTCTTCTTCCTCTCTTTTCTCCCTCTTTTCTCTCTTCTATTCTCTCCCACGATTTTAGTAGTGAAATAGGGTTTAAAACAAGGCTGAGGTCCTCTATTTATAGGCCAGCCCATGACTAAGGCCTGTTTGGCTGCCAAGGCCACTTTTGAAAATGCATTTTTAACCGCATTCTCAGCCATTCTGAGCACTCTGGTGGGGTCCACAGTGATTCGAGGGCATGAGATGGTCCCCCAGACTACACTCATCCTATAGATGGTGCCCATGTCCAATATGGGTAGTCCCCACAGATTAAATCATTAAACTAATGCAATTTTGCACTTTGGGTGATGTCTCTGGGTGATGTGTGCATCGCCCAGTGCCATCGCCCATAGAATTCATTTGCAGAATTATTTGGATTGAAATGAAATTTCTGTCCATTTAGAGACATAATTGGATCATGGTTCCTTCTAAGAAAATAAATCTATTTGAATCTAGTTTCTAGAAAAACTAGAATCAAAGGATATCATGATTGGATTATGAAGTTATGTTATTTTTATTACGCAAAAGTCAACCTGTCAAAACAGCAGGATCCGATTTTGACAGCAACTTGAACTAAACTGTAAACTAACTTAGAGACATATCTAGGTAATGGTGTCTTCTAAAAAAATGCAGCCCTAGGAGTTTAGTTTCCAAAAAAAATTGGAATAAACACAAATGAAGTTCGGGTGGTGGAGTTATATCATTTTTACTAAGAGAAGGTCAATCTGTAAATTAGCAGAATTTGTCATTTATGTTGGGATTTAAGATGTATGTATGTAATTGGGTTCTCATCATCAAATCAATCATGCAAATTGATGTTTGGGTTTAAAAATGTTTTATCTAAAACATTCAAGTTGATGAGGGTCATCATTGGTTTAGCCTAGAACTAGGATTTAAGTCCAAGGGTCCTAGAATCAAGGGATGGTACCTTCCTTAGCCAGTACATTTGGTGGTGAGCTGTACAGTCACAAGGAGTTTGTGTTTGCCTTCTTAATGGTATGTAGATCCTCACAAATGGGGCTACCTCATTATGTTGAACCTCGAGTTCAATGCACCACAGTATACTGGTAGCCTTGACCTTGGATTCTGGACCTTCAACAAAAATTCCAATTAGCCCCTATTTTTGGGCAGGGTTTTACACTAACACTAACATGATCTCTCGCGAGTCTGTCATGCAGATAGCGGATGTAGAGGCGTAGTTGGATGACTGTCAGCCGCGCTTTGATCCGCTAATGGCCTATGAAAAATCTTTGGAAGAGAAGTTGAGAAAAGTGGAGGAGTGTCTTGCAGATAGTGAGATTGATTTATACGAAGCAAACAACCATGTGAAGGATCTCAGCGAACGGTTTGAATTTACTTAGGAGGTGAACGAGATTATTCGTTATTGGGTTAAGATGGAGAAGAGGGTGGCTGTCAAGCATGCCCTAGAGCAACTTGAGAGTTCTACCACTCGTCAATGGTTAGCTTATTAGAATTACGTCAAGGGTGCTTGATTCATTTATGCTGTCGTTCAAGCCCGATTGCCAAATTTTGAGTGGGACGACATTCCCCTTCCTCTGCCCTAGTATTTTGGTCACTTCTCTGTACTTGAAGTAACATTTTAATAAATATACTTTTTGACTTGATTCTCGAACTCAGTTTGGTTGTCGTTTTTGCTTTTTTGATGGGACTTGTGAGGTATTCTCCCAACCACATTGATGGTTGTGAGGGCAATGGGACATGGCAAGGAATCACCACGTGGCCTCCACCTCATCCCCTCTTTGGGGAGAAGAGAGAGGTGGATTGGTATGAAGGGAGTTGCCACCTAGAAGAGGGTCTAGGACCTGAAAATTGTATGTAATAACTCTCATGCAAAGCCCTTTCGGGGGACAAGTGGTCTGTTGGTCTGGGTACGGGTCAAGTTACGATTCGGGGATGGTATTTGGCACCCCAATCCGCCCGTACTTGCTAGTCTTCCTATTTCTTGGCTAGGCAATGGTATAAAATACTTTAGGTGAGAATGTACAAGTAAATAAGGTACAAAGAAAGATGAGGAAACATACATGGAAGTTTGGCTGCATGGTAGGGGTTAGTATATAGGAAAGTAAAGAAAGGACTCAGAACCTAGATAGCCTAAGCATGATTGACACTAAACTAAGCATGGTAAAATAATGAATGTATGAAAACAAAAATAGTATCTAGATACAGGTGCACAGAGAAACATGAAAATAAAGATCAATACATGAAAGCGTAAGTGCATGGTATGTGAAAATTAACAATATAAAGGCTAGCATGGGTGAGTCTTATACTACAAGAGGATAGGGATCATAGAGCTATGCATGCATGCAAGTGAGATACAATGCAAAGGAAAGAAGAGAGGCAAGGAATGTGTGTTATCACCATCTAGAGAGACGGGATCACGTTCCTCCGGAGATGCAAAATGAAATAGAAAGTGGAGACCATGTAGGCTAAGTAAACTTAATAGTGAAGAGGGACCTACCTAGTTTGAAGGCAACCAAAACAAGGGTGAGGAGGTTTCCCTTTTGTAACTCAGGAGCTTTGTATGTGGAGCAAGTATTGCCACTTGTGGGGAGCTTCTCTTGTCTCCTTGTAAGCAACACTTTATTGTCCAAACCAAAATCTCAGGATGAATACCTTAAGGCTTTGATCTTGAAGCTTTAATTGTGGATGGTAGCACTCACGGGGACAAGGAGGCAATAGACTAAGGCCAAGTAAGGGCCAAAGGCTAAGGACTCAAGGCACTAGAGTGGGGGAGTTGAGATTAGAGTAGGCAAGCACCAAACAGTGCATAATTGAGCTAGGGACCATGTGTGAGGTGAAGACCAGGCCCTCCTCAACATGAGAGGGGGTGTATGTATAGATGTAGAGGAGTGTGTGCACTCCTAAATTCGTATAGGGATGCTCAGTTTGATCGGGATCATAGAAAGGAGGTGTCTTTGCATTGACGGTGCGTGTTTTGCCAGGGTAAGAGCCAATGGGTGTGGGCATGTGTTTAGTTACCTCAAAAAGTGTTTCTTGGGGCCTAAGGAAGCCAATATACGCATCCAAGGTGCCAAAAATAGGCTTGGTCACGAAAGGAATTGAAATCGGAGCTAAGCATGACAAGTTTTGGCTTCTCAGATTTGCATAGATATGACATTGAACTAGCGTCGAGTCAACATCGAGGAGGGGTGAGGTCGACATCGAGTAGTAGCTATCGATGAACAACACTCAATATTGAGGGAAAGGGCTCAATTGTCGATGTTTAAATTTTGAATGTCGAGGTAAGTTAGACAGTAGAGGGGATCTGCCCGATAGTTAAAGGGTATGGCTCGATGTCGATGGAAGGCGGGGTCGGTGTCAACTCGGGGTCTTTAACTGTCGACCTGGATTTTCATGTCGACAGGGATGATTTGGGGTATTTAGGTCAGGGCCTATGTTGGGCTAGGCTTGTTCCAACGGGGTTGAGTCAGGCTGGCCTTTCTAGGGCTCTTGGAGGGCTTGGAGGCTCTGGTTTGGGCTCTGGCAAAGGGGAATTGATGATCGGTAAACGGATTTGGGCAGCGCACACTAACTCTACATCCACAGATACATCACCTCTAGGCTTTGGAGGGTACTAATCATTATGGGAAATCTCCGGGGAAAAGATAAAAAGAGGTGTTTATAAAATGTCCCTCTTTGAATGAGACTGTGCAACAGTTGTAGGTCAAAGAAGCAATTTTGTGAACTCTTTGATTCATCGGACTGAGCAAAAACTCGGTAGTGCCTTACTCAGGGACATTGGAGTGTGGGGGATAGAGGTGTACCTGTGCAGGTGGCTCCATCGGTTGAACTAGTAATAATACTCGGGCAGCCAATAGTATGGGCTACGCTGGCTGGTGATGAGACTGGCCGATAGTATGGGTGCTTTCATTAGGGTTGTAAATAGTATTCACCGTGGTACGGTGTACTAGGAATATTATCGTTGATAGGGCATGGTGCATGTGAAAATTTCCAATATTACCAGTGCTTTCAGGAATGATTCGTCATTGATAGGGCGAGGTGTAAGGGTAGTTTGGTAATTTGTTGTAGGTGGCTGTACAGTTCTGGCCATGGTGAGGGTAGATTAGGAATTTTGCTGGTGCAAAGGTGTGCGGGATATGCTAATCAAGATCCCAAGTTGGTAATCACAAATTGTGCAGGCGTGATTGTAGGTTTGGAATCTAGCTTGAGTGGTTATGGGCCACGTGGAAGGTGCTTATTGACGAGCCAAACATACCAAGTCACCATGCGGGTGGGCCCACTTGTTCAAATTTTGAATATTATGTCAAAACCTCAAATTTGACATTAAAAATGTCTTCATCGACAGTGAGAGCCCGCATCAACATCGAAGTTCTAGATTCAACAGTGCGTCGATGTCGAGGGAGACCTTGTTCGATGTCGACTTTGGGTGATTTTTTGTTGTAATGAATACGAAGAATCACCTTCCAAAATCATTTCTAACTTTGTTTTCTAAGGATTCTTAGGGTTCCCAAGAGGGTTTTGTGCCATTTGAGGCCGTGTGAGACCACTTATGAGCCAAATCTCGTGATCTTGTGTGCAAATCGACCGTCTCTTCCTCCTCTCTACTTCTATCCGAGTGGAATTTTGAGAGGGCCCAAGGTTTTCTTGTTTTCCCTCCTTCTTGGCCATGTCTAGACAAGATGAGGGTAAGAGGCCCATGCTCTCAGGAGATACGCCGACTCCCAAATGGCCAAGGAGTCAGGGCATCATGCTACGGGAAAGGGATGATTCCGCTCATCACTCGGAGATCAATCCGGATGAGGATGTATTTAGCAACTGTTGAGAGATGACTAGGGCTCCTTGGTACGAGGGTAATTTCCTTCATGAAACCCCCATGCATATTTGTAGTAACGTGTGGAAGCCTCGTAGGGTAAGACCTCGATTCCTTGTTTGAATTGTTTCAAATTCATAGGCTTGTTTGTATTGGGATGCCATGTTGTTTGCTTTGTCTGGCATATGCATTTCTGTATTCTTCTTTGTATGCCACATTACTTTTGGATCCAATGGATCTGTGCTTGTAATGCGGTGAGAATTTCCATGTATTGTTTCTCTTGAACCCTATCAATTATGTGCGGGTCCATTGCAATTGTACGAAACTCCTTCGGGCCTGTAGGGATACACTAGGAATTGGTAGGGTAGGTTTGTTTTATGGATTTTCATGTAAATGATAACCCATTTTGATGCCAAACCGATGAAGTTTTTGACTGATTTGCTTGCCATGTTCACATTGTGCTTACATTGCTTATGATAATTCCCAATTGTGTGCCGACCCCATTGAAGTTTTATGGGCTTCTAGGATCTTAGGGTTATTTTATCGATTCCCGTGTTATATAGGATTAATCCATTTTAGAACCATTGCTTGATAAATTTTTTTTCTAGACTCACTAAGGATTTGGAGTTGATCCTGAGTTTTACCTTGCTTCGATGTACAGGATCCTGTGATCAGCCACAAGTATGGGTCACGTTTGGTCATTCTCAACTGGTATAGCCAGCTTTGTAGTGCTATCCAATGGTAGATTATGACTTTCATCTTCAAGGATCTGGCTCTTGTGCTGACTAGGTCCTTCGATACTTCGTTGCCTCAGACCTTGTAAAGAGGTGGTGGCCCACTACTCATATCTTCTACTTGCTTGTGGGTGAGATGGCTATCACCCCACTCTCCTATTTTTTGTATACCTCCCTATCCTTCGGGGGTGATGTAGTGACTGAGCACCCAGGGGTGTGGGAGTATAGTGGATAGGATCTGAAGAAAAAACTCAGCTCATTTCCTCCTGAGTCGATGGTGGCAATGTAGTGGTTCTGGCAAGAATGGGGGAAGAAGACAGTGATGGACTCTTCCAGCTAGGATGAGATTGATCAGCTGGTGAGGTGTTTCATCCTCTATCTATTGGGGAACACCTTGTTCAGCAGCATCGACATGAGAATCCACATCTCGCTGGTGTGGTACTACCGTGAACTGTCGAAGGTGAAGTACTTCGACTGGCCGGGGTGGGCTATGCCTATATGCTAAGGACATTGGGTTCCTTGGCAATGTGGCAAACCCAGTGCGTCGATGGCACTTGGTTTGTACCCGAGGTAATCCATTATCTCCTTTGTTTCTTGTGTTTTTATGTGCTGACCTGTATTTGCTTTGACCTGATTTGTTGCCTGTATTGACACTCTTTTATCTTGATTGTAGTGCTGGTACTATGATCACTTGGGGTACATGCTCTCAGGTTGAGGACTCGGGATGATACATACTTTCTGAGGGCGAGGATGGGGTTATCCGATAACACCCGTCCCAAGGAGAGGATTGTCCCAATGTCTGCCGTCAGGGAGATGCTGAACCGGCTCTCCCCTCAGGAGATAAAATTTCTCTTTTCTCTTTGTCTTGCTTTGTCTTGCCCTTGGTACTAACTTCGATGTGTTTGCATGGAAGGTAGTGTGGTGGCCCTTTGAGTCTCTTCAATTGGGCATACAGGCTCGACTAGAGGCTGCTACGAGACTTGTGCCTCAGCACATGGTTTTTGTTGGGCCTTCTGGGTACGCCTAGTACCTAGGTGATAGGGCCTATAGGAAATGGCCAGGTGTTAAGAGGCCATGTATCTCTATGCGTCCTCCTCACTTCATGGCAAGAAGGAGATGGACCGATATATGAAGGGCATTGATGCACGACCCTTTGTTGAGATGAACTCATGGGGACGTTATTGCGAGTACAACACGAAGGAGCTTATGTCTATTCGTCAGAGTCCTTTTGGACCGCAGGTAAGTCCTTGCTTCTTATAACTCTTGTGTTTCCAATATGCTATTTACATTTTGGTCACGGACTTGGCCATCGTATATGTAGGCTCCGACCGGTGCTTAGCCTTATGAGGCTGGGGATGCGACTGATGTTGTTGATGCCTCGAACAGGGAGACCACCTCATTTGGCTCTCATACTATGGTGACTCCTCTTCAGTATGATGCGCCTGCTGCTACCCCGACTAGGTCATTTGTGGCACCTTCGTGTTCGCACAAGGTGTCGGATGCTTTCTTTTCGACCCCGGGATGGTGTCAAACCCTGCTCCTGACTAGTTGGATTTTTTATTTAAGGACAGGAATCCCTGATCAGGCAACCAAGAACACTATGGAGTATCACTCCAGTGATTTGGATTAATGAGGAAACCCTGTGTGGATCATCCTACATGCCTATCAGTAGGTGGATAGCAGACCCCTACAAATGTACAGCTCATTGCATGATGTATGGCCTGGACCCCAGGTAATCTCTCTCCTCCCCATAACTATGGGACCCATCTTTGTAAAAGTGTGTAAAAACCCCTATATGGTAACTGGGGACAATGCCCTGACCAAGGGTCAAACCCCTAGGCAAACCCCGCTGAGATTTAGCTTTGCTGGAATCTCTGGGCGATGGCACTGGGCAATGCAGACAAGGCACAGAGACATCGCCCAGTGAGTGAAACAACATATTTTAATGGATTTTAATTATGTGGACCACCTAACATGGACATGGGCACCCTCCATAGATAGAGGGGAGTCTGGGGGACCACCTCATACCCCTAGTTCACTGTGGACCCCACCAGTGTGCCCAGAATCACTCAAAATCAATTTAAAAACTGATTTTCAAAAGAGGCCTTCACAACCAAACAAGCCTCAGTGAGGGCTAGGCCTATAAATAGATGAGCTTTGGGCTCATCTAGAGCTCTTACTACTTCTCATTTCGTGGGAGAGAAAAGAAGAGAAAGAAGAGAGAAAGAAGAGAGGAAGAAGAAGGAAGAAAGGAAGAAGGAAGGAGGAGGAGTTGCCACCCCCATCCAAGGCTGGTTCGAGCTCTCTCAAGACCTACTCAGGTATTAAAAAATACTTGTATATACCTGCTGCCTCCATTTCTTCTCTGTGTTTGTGGATTCTCTGCTCCCTAGGTAGCCTAGAACAGCTAGGATTTGCACTGGACAGCTCCAGATCTGCCATGCAAGCATAGAGCATGGAAGATCTGTAATTTTTATTAAATTTATAAGTCTGGTCTGCTGTTCTTGGAGCCGAATTCTGGCTATGCACAGCTGCACTGCCAGATGCTCTGTTGCTTTGTGATTTGGAAGCCTAGGTGCAAGCTAAGGCTGCACAGACCTAGCCCTAGGTGGTAGCAGCCCCAGAACCATGTTGTATGTGTAAATCCAGCCTTGCATGTGGCTGAAACCGAATTCCAAATTTGGGAAAAACCCTGTGACACTATTCACTGAGTTGTCTGGGTAGCCTCTGGCAACCAAATGGTGACCCTGATGGAAGATCCATTTGGATCAAAAGGTAGATCATCCCAGGGGCTACTTGACCCCCTAACATACAAAGGGATCAGATTTGAGCATAGCCTAAAAAGCCCAACCTTGGGAACTCAGCCCAATGTCGATTTGAGGACACTGGGTGATGCACCCAACGCCCAGAGCCATCGCCCAGTGAAGGAAATGCTGCTATTTTTGCAATCAGACCTGGGGAATTACACCCATTGGCTGTGGGACTGTGTAGGAGGATAGGAAATGACATAAATGCCCTTCCCCACATCTACCCTTGTTTAGAGAGTGCTTTGGAACCCTAGTGGGCCCCGCAGGTGAAGGAAACCCTGCTGTGCTTGGTCCTACAACTCAGGAAAGCTGTGGATAGCATCGTGAACCTAATCTGACCTAGGGTCAGGTACAACTATTGAAAATGACCATTTTACCCTTATGCCACTGACTCTGGCCAATGCACCGGGACATGAGCCTAAGGCCCAGTGCAAGGCCCAGTGATTCCAAGTGAGAACCAACTGAACACCGGATCAACCCAGTAAGTTTAGGTTAACTCTAGGGGTACCAGTGATAGACTGAAAACTCAATAAGACATTTTTTGATTTGTATTTAGGATTTGATCCCGCGCTCAAGGTAAAAACCAGACTGCTTTTGAAACTGAGTTTGCAACCGAGGTCTTAGAACCCAACTCAAGTGAGTGAATAATATTATCATATATGCATGTGTGATTATGATGCTATGCTGGCTATTAAGAACTGTAACTATAAATGCTGTGTTACTTACTTCTGATTAAAGTTACTCAAATCACTGCATAATGACTGTCTGTTGATCAACACTATGAATTCTTATATGATGATTGCGAATGTTAGATTAGATGTCGTAGTCGGCTTGGAAATGAGGCCTATGGTAGCCTGTAGAATGGGATGCGGTTGACACCACACGACTCATATGATGCCATATAGACATGGGGCTAGAGTTTCATCACCCGTGCTACGCATCCTTGCCAATAGGGGTTTAGATGTTGGATGCCTGTGAGGGTGAGCACATCTGTATGTGAAAAGAAATGAAAAGAACACCGGAATGGTGAATGAAAAGAAATAAAAAGAACTCCGGAATGGTGAATATGAGCTATATGCCAGAAATGAAAAGAAAAGAGAAAAGAAA
The DNA here is from genome assembly GCF_018873765.1 of Telopea speciosissima. Lineage (NCBI taxonomy): Eukaryota > Viridiplantae > Streptophyta > Magnoliopsida > Proteales > Proteaceae > Telopea > Telopea speciosissima. The sequence continues at coordinate 33,198,917 of NC_057919.1, read as the reverse complement.
TGGATTACCCTACATGTTAATCACAGAGGGCTGGTCGGGCTGACCTTGGTGAACGAATACGGGAGCTGACTGGTCCTCTCTGATAACTCAATGGGTGTATTGCGGGAAGGGATTAGAAGCCCACACCAGGGATACATGTATTGGAGATTGTAGTAGCACAGACCTGACTTAGTTGTATTGTTAGGAGGCTAATAAATAATCTGGACTTGCATATCATGTAGGATCATATGGATTATGGTTGCACGTGCATGCATGATGATATGATTTGCTCACGAGGTCAGTGAGGCTCACACTCTTCTATATATGTTTTTCTTTAGATGATTTTGCAGATCGATGCCGCTGTGGCATGGAGACTCATCTCGAGGAGGAGAGTCCTGGTTATTACGATGATGTTGGTGTGGACCCTGACGAAGGTCATACCGATCCTGCGTACATTCTCGGTGGTCATTGATGAGGACCGTTGAAGAGTGCACATGATGCTTTTTATCTTGGGGACTCCTTTATGTTTTTGTTTGGAGTTTATCCCCATGCTGACTGTGGTGCTGTTGTAGTTTTTATTTTCTTTTCCTTTTGGGGTTGAGTATGCTCACCCTGTATATGTATATGTATTGGTTAACTTTAGTACTGATCTTGTTAGCTTTGTTTCTATGTTTATGGGTTGGTGGGAAATGTACAAACTTACTTATGTATATATTATCATCATTTCCCCGTATCGCTATGCTTCCTTTTATTATTGAAATTGTAGTTTATCTGCAGCACTCTGATCATGCTTATGTTAAAGTGATGAATGTGGTTCCATGAATATAAGCATTGCTTCTAGACCCGTGGGGTTTGGCGGATTGCCGTTATGCAATTCGGGTCACCTAGCAAATCCTCCTAGGGGGTGGTTTGGGGTGTGATAGAGCTTGGTATCAGAGCATGAGGCTCTCCTTACATTCATGTAGTGCAGAACTTGGACTAATAAGCTATAAATAATAAAATAAGTAACAACTAAAAGCTACAGGGGAGGTAGATGCAATTAAATAAAAGATGCATAATTTCCATTAAATAAAAGATAATTGTGGCCAAGCCACTACATAAGTCTGATTGAAAGTATTACTTCAATAATTACATAAGCTGAAAACAAACAAACGCTAAACTAGAAACATCCTAAACAAAGGAAAAAAAAAATAATACATAAGCTGAATAAAAGAGAAATAGTCTAAATCACGTAGCATGGACTGATAGGAGTTGATCAAGAACTACTCGGTAGGAGGTAAGTCGCTAGGTGGAGGCTGTGTCTGGCGAGATTCAACCCTGTAGAATCTGTCCTAGAAGTCCAGACGCTGCTCTACAGAACCCACTCTACACTCCAATGAAGTAAAGCCCCGATCCATCCTAGTCGTCATATCTGAAAGCTGGGTATCGAGACTCTGAAAGTGTGTCATCGTCTGTGTCCACTCTGATGGCCCTGAAACCTGAGAACTAGTGGCACCCGTCGCCTCATAGGCAGGTAAGTCAGTGTACTGCGTGCCAATGCCCTCAAAATCACCCTGACCCATGCCCTGCTCCTCTGCACCCATGCCCTACCTCTCACCATGTTTGCCCTGGATGTCCATTCCAAAGTCCTGCACCTCCTCATCATGTATATCATCACCCAGCTCCTCTGCATCTAAACCCCTCATCTCCCTGTTGCATCCCCATTTGCTCCTCATCCTCTGGTAGATCCTCCCCAAGCACCTTCATCTTCAGAATAGAAGTTTTGTCAATAGGTAGGGACCTATCTTTCTCAGTGTACTCACCCTCCAATGGAACCCCAAAGTATTGGAAGACTAAAGTGAGGAACTTCCCATAAGGAAGGTTCCCATCAGTTGGGTTCCGAGCATGGTAAAGCAATACCTGAAGTAAAAGATATGGGAGGTTTATGATTGGACCCCTTTACCAGCTTCCAAAAGACAATATGTGATGTAAGCTCTCAACATAGATATACTACCCCTGTTACCGCCCTAGTGGTAGATGTTGTAGGTCACGCATCTACTAATGACACGAGCACTAGGCCTGTAAGAAGTCTTAGACCTAGGCGTGTCCTGTGAAACTGTCAATGATTTGAAGACCTTCTTCCTAGTCTCCAAAGAAAACATCTCCAAAATGTCCATCCGCGGCTGATAATAACACCTCTCTCCTACGTTAGGTAAACTCAAGATTTCTGCTAGTGAAGCAGTGGTCAAACGGATATCCACACCCTTCACCCTGCTCTCCACTCCGAACTCCTGTGCACTAGAAGGCACTAGGTTACAATAGAAGCACCAAACCAAGTAGGGATAACAAGGCTTGGTAGGTGTCAACATAGAAGCCCAATCTAGGGCATTGGACCTAGCATAAAGACTATACTAGTGAAAGTCCTCTACCCGGACCACCCGACCATTCACAATCTTTAGAGATTTAAAATTTTTCCACTCCTTAGCATGTTCGTACCTAGAAAAGAGAAACCAGTCAAAGTTGGGTTCCTCCGAAGAAGAATCGTCTGTAGGAGATGATGGAGGCACTGAGGAAAATGACGAATCCTCAGATTCAACCCGAAGTCGCTTCTGAGCCACAGATTTTCTGGCCCTACGGTGACTTGTAGACATTTGCTACAAAAAGAGAAGAAAAGAATATAGTTAGGGCAAGAAATTTGGCAAAAGGAAGAGCTAAAATAGGGAAACAACTAAGAAATCTTACCTAGGCACGTGTAGAACACAAGGAAGCACGAGGATTTGGTGTGGAATGAGTCCCACTACCCTCCAAAGACTTTTCCTAGGAGTTTAAAGAGGTTTAAAAGAAGTTAGAATGCAAATGGGCCCCTCTCGGACTAATAAACCTGCGCCCCGATTCTCTGGGCAATGGCACTGGGCAATGTGGCAACGCCTAGAGACATCGCCCAGTGAATGTAATTTTGTTGATTTGGGCTATTTACATATAAGGACTTGAGATTTGACCATAATAACCCTAATGGACATAAAAATATGAATTTTCTTATTTAGAAAAAAAAAAAAAGAAAAAAAATATAAATATAATATAATATATAATTAAATTAATTAATCAAACAAGTATGGATTACTTAAAGTTAAGAGAAGACAACTTCTATTTGGGAATTTTTGGTGGGCCACATATAACACGTTCTTTTATTCTCTCATTAGAGTAAGAACTTGTGGATAAATAAATATATTTATATCTATAAAAGTTGGTGTGAGTATCAAATATTTAGTTATTATGTGCTAATATTGTGATGTACGAACCGAATGGTCTGATGTAATGCAAAACCAAACATAGATACATAGGTATATTGTATGCGTAATTACGATGTATAGGGAGCGTAGATCTTACCTTACCCGAGGATAAGGTCAACCGAGAATAGGTTGTCTAACCAATCAAAGCACTTAGACGTTAAGGTACCTCGAGCCAACCCAAGATTAGTTTTATTGAATCTTAGTCATTTAAATTCCAGTAGATATGAACTTAATTCTTCTAATTAAGTATGACCTGATGCTTAGAATCATTTCCTATGACAGGACCTACTACCTCAGCCAAGGCTGGAGTCCCCAGCATCATGATTTATATTAGACATCTACAAGAGAGACTGAGACAGATACGACTAGTGTTGCCCCGAGTCGAGAATCGATTGGATTTTTATTTAGCCATTGCTGCCATTAGTGGACCAGAAGAGCGAGACTATTTTATGACTTTAGCTGAAGAGGTAAGAGCCTACATAGAATTTCTGCTTGCGATGGAGTTTGTGATAGGGAAGAAGCTGGAGATGCTTGCCTGTTAGATCAGGTAAATAGTTAAAAGCCTTTTATTTAAAAAAATTTGAAGCCTCTCATATAGTGCCATGCATAGCATATTGATACATAAAAATGTTTAAACTAGAGAAACAAAGCACAAGCAATGAAACATCCCACTATAAACCAAGATAACATATCTAATAATCCACCTTATTGGTGCGACTCATGAAACTCATTGGAACTGTGGACTAGATTTGTACCTGCTCTAGCTAGGAAAATAACTGTTGATCCATATGGATGATATTGGAATATTGAACATGCTCCTCTTTTCAGAGAAGCAGCAATGCTCAACACAAGAAAAAGCTCACATGGTGGTAGTAAAGGAAAATGACCTCGTGTTATACCAGAGGTTGAACTGCCAAATGGGACTGAGGCTCAAAATTCTGAAGCATCGGATTCTTCGTCAGTGGCACCAGCGGCTGCATGAGCCACTGCTGAAGCACCTCAGCCAAATGTGGCAGCCGATGACGTAACTGTATTCATGACCACAATGATGCGGACCATGCAACAACAATAAGAATTGCTTGGTCAAATGTCCACACAGTTTGCAACCATGATGCATGAACGCGCTGCACCACCACCACCACCCAACTGGCCTGTACTATTTTCAGCACCTGTGCCTCAACATTTAGCAGAGAACTTTACCGCCACGGTTATGGAAAGATTCAAGAAACTCCAACCGCCTGCATTTTCCAAAATAACTTTTGAAGCAATGCAGCCGGAACGGTGGATTAGTCCACTAGAGAAGGCATTTAAAGTACTGGAGTGCACGGACGCACAAAAGTTGATATGTGCTGGTTATTAGTTGCAGAATGAAGCTGAAGCCTAGTGGGAGGCTACTAAACCCAATTTGGAAGCCACTCATCCGAACCCCACATGGGAGCAATTTAAAGAAGTTTTCTTTAAAAACTACTTCCCAGAGAGTTTCAGGGATAGAAAAGAAGCAGAATTCATCGCACTAGTCCAAGGAACCAAGTCAGTGCTGGATTATCAATAGCGCTTTGAGGACTTGTTCCATTTTGCTCCAGAGCACCTGAAAGGGGAAGTTAGTAAGGCAAAGAAACTTGAGAAAGGACTCAAGACTGAGATCGGGTTGATGTTGTCAATCATGGATATTAGGGATTATGCTCAGATGGTTGACAAGGCAAAAACCATGAAAGATAGATTTAAGGAGAAAGAGAAAGAAAAAGTTGTGACGTCGTTCATGGGAAAAAGGCCAAACAATTTCTAGACCTATGTCTGGCTAAATAAAGTTTCCCTTGGAACCAACTTAAATTCTGTCTCGACTCCGTATCGTAGGCCAAACGTGGGTCAGAACCCTTTCCGCCCCACATTCAATCGACCTACTCAACCGACGACGAGTCAAGCAACAACAGCAGCTTGGCCAGCCCGACCAGCAACAAGTCAAGTGAGCCAAGCCTCAACACTTACTGCTTCACCCTTTAAGTGTTACTAGTGCAACAAGGAAGGGCATATGGCCAGAGATTGTAAAATGCGTGGGTACAGCAACGACTTGCTAAATCAGCCCTACGCTAGGTCTTTCCAGCCACGGGACAATCGGATGCGAGGAAAGGTGTTTGCAATGACGAATGAAGGAGCTGAGGCAAACCTCAATGTATTGACAAGTAAGTTTGCTGAACACTACTGACTTATAGGGACTAATTGGCTTACTTTATGTAACCTAAATTACCTACAAACCCTAGGTACCCTGAATGTCTCGACCATACCCGCACGGGTATTATTTGACTTGAGCGCGACCCACTCCTTCGTCTCCTCGACCTTTGCAAGTAAGATGAAGGATCAATCAAGAGACATTGGGCATGAGCTAGTAGTTATCATGCCGACGGGAAGTGTCATGAGCTTGAAGAAGGTCTACGACCCTTGTCAGATTGAAATTTGTGGGAAGAAACTAACCGCACGATTGATAAAGATGGATATAAATGATTTTGATGTAATACTAGGCATGGATTGGTTGTCGGCCTATGGTACAAACGTCTTGTGTGCGGAAAAGAAGATAATGTTCAATTTGAAAGATGGGTCAACTTTCACCTATCAAAGTGAACCCAAGAAGAAACCCAGGAGAATAATTTTGTCAGCCCTCCAGGCGCGCAAGTTGCTTGACAATGGATGCCAAGGCTTTTTAGCCACAGTAATAGACACAGAGGCAAAGATAAAATCGTTAGAGGAACTTGAAGTTTTCAGAGATTATCTTGATGTCTTTCTAGGAGATCTGACGTAGTTATCGCCTGATCACAACATAGAGTTTGCAATTGATCTAATTCCTGGTGCAGCCCGGATATCAAAGGCCCCATATCGGATGGCGCCAATTAAACTGAAGGAGTTGCTGGTTCAACTTCAAGACCTGCTGAAGAAAGGATTTATATGACCCAGTGTATCACCCTGGGGAGCACCCGTGCTGTTTGTTAAGAAGAAAGATGGAAGTATGCGACTGTGTATCGACTACCGCGAGCTAAACAAGCTGACCATTAAGAATCAATATCTGCTGTCGCGTATCAACGAACTATTCAATCAGCTACAAGGAGCGAGTGTTTTCTCCAAAATCGATCTTAGGTCGGGCTATCATTAGTTGAAGATTAAGAGTGGTGACATTCACAAAACGGCATTCTGAACTCGATACGGACATTACAAATTCCTGGTTTTGTCGTTCGGGTTAACCAACGCCCCGACAGCATTAATGGGCATGATGAATAGAGTATCCCATGACGTGCTGGATAAATTCATTATAGTATTTATTGACGGCATCCTGCTGTACTCTAAGGATGAGGAAGAACACGCGCGACACCTTACTTTCGCGTTGTAGCTGTTGCGGGAACACCAACTTTTTGCCAAATTCAGCAAATGTGAATTTTGGCTTCACCAGATCGGATTCTTAGGACACATCATCACCAAGGATGGCATTAAAGTAGACCCAGACAAGGTGAAAGCAGTTCTTGAATGGGAAACTCTGAAGAGTGCCACTGAGATTCGAAGTTTCTTAGGTTTGGCTGGTTATAACCGACGATTTATTAAAAATTTCTCACGAATTTCAGCACCAATGACAAAACTTATAAGGCAGGGAGCCAAATTTGAATGAAATGAAGCTTATAAGAAAAGTTTTGGGGAATTGAAGAACCGGTTGATAACAGCTCCAGTTATAACCATTCCGAACGGCGTTGGAGGAATGGTGGTATACACCGATGCATCCAGAATAGGATTGGGTGGCGTCTTGATGCAGAGAGGTAAAGTAGACGCCTACGCCTCCAGACAATTAAAGGAACACGAAAAGAACTACCCCACACATGACCTAGAATTGGCTGCGGTAGTTTTCACGTTGAAAATATGGTGGCATTACTTATATGGTGAAAAGAGTGAAATCTTCAATGATCATAAAAGTTTAAAGTATTTCTTCACCCAGAAGGAGTTGAACATGAGACAGAGGCGATGGTTGGAATTGGTGAAAGACTACAATTGTGAAATCCAGTACCACCCTGGCAAGGCCAACATTGTTGCGGATGCATTAAGCAGAAAATCTCAAATTACATCCCTCGCTTCCTTAATTATAAGCGAACAGTTAGCAGAAGAAGCTCAAAAATTTGATCTGGAACTCGTGATCGAAGGAACGGTTATGCAATTAGCAGCTATAGACCTACAGCCATCGCTACAAGAAGAGATAATTGCGAAGCAACCATTAGATCCTGAGCTGGCCAAGATAATTTGGGAAGTACAACAAGGTGTCCATAAGGACCCAGAATTTTCCTTAGCCCAAGGTGGTGCATTGAACTTTCAAGACAGATTGTGCGTGCCTGAAGATTATGTTGTCCAAGACCGAATCCTTAAAGAGGTGCACAACTCACCCTACACAATCCACCCCGAAAGTACAATGATGTACAAGGATTTGAAGAAGTATTATTGGTGGATGGGAATGAAGGAGACCATAGCAATATACGTGTCCAAGTGCCTCACCTGTCAACAAATAAAAGCAGAGAGACACCAACGGTATGGTTTGTTGTAGCTACTTCCCATACCTGAATGGAAGTGGGAATGAATCACTATGGATTTCGTGACAAATCTGCCCAACACCAGGAAGGGCATGAATGTGATTTGGGTGATTGTGGACGGACTAACGAAGGCAGCTCATTTCATACCAATCAAGATAAACTACTCCATGGATAAGCTCGCCCAATTGTATATAGAGAATATAGTCCAATTACATGGCGTGCCTGTCAGTATTGTGTCTGATAGAGATTCTCGGTTCACCTTAAGGTTTTGGAGAAGTTTACAAAAGGCATTGGGATCTCAACTAAATCTTAGCACAGCTTTCCATCCGCAAATAGACGAACAGTCGGAAAGAACCATCCAAACACTAGAAGATATGCTCTGAGCTTGTGTTTTGGAAATGAATGATAGTTGGGATGCCCACATACCACTGGTGGAATGCATACAATAATAGTTATCACTCCACAATTGGCATGGCACCATTTGAAGCTCTAGATGGATGGAAATATCGAACCTGCTATATTAGGATGAAGTTGGCGAACAAAAATATCTCGGGCCTAAGATGATACAAGTGACCTGCGACAAGGTTGATGTTATAAAAGAGAAGATCAAAGTAGCCCAATCAAGACAAAAAAGTTATGCAATTAATCAAAGGAAGGATACTAAATTTGAAATCAAAGAAAAAGTATTCCTTCGGGTATCTCTAACTAAAGGATTGCTACGTTTTAACAAGAAAGGCAAGTTGAGCCCAAGATTCATTAGTTCTTATAAAATACTCAACAGAGTAGGACCCGTAGCATACCGACTAGCACTACCACCATCTTTGTCGGATGTCCACGATGTTTTTCATGTGTCGATGCTGAGGAAGTACATTTATAATCTGACACATGTACTATCAACTGAACCTGAACAGTTGGATGTGGATATGACCTACGAAGAATGACCCACGGAGATATTGGATAGAAAGGAGCATAACCTCCGTAACCGCACCGTTGCTTTTGTGAAAGTTTGATGGGGAAACAATCCAATGGAAGAAGCTTCATGGGAACACGAAGAAGAAATGAAAGAGAAGTATCCTCAACTCTTCGAATTGCAAGGTAAACAAATTTTGAGGACTAAATTTTTGTAAGGTGGGGAGAAATGTCAAACCCTGCTCCTAACTAGTTGGATTTTTTATTTAAGGACAGGAACCCCTGATCAGGCAACCGAGAACACTGTGGAGTATTACTCCAGTGATTTGGATTGATGAGGAAACCCTGTGTGGATCATCCTACATGCTTATCAGTAGGTGGATAGTAGACCCTTGCAAATGTACAGCTCATTGCATGATGTATGGCCTAGACCCCAGGTAATCTCTCTCCTCCCCATAACTGTGGGACCCACCTCTGTAAAAGTACATAAAAACCCCTATATGGTAACTAGGGACAATGCCCTGACCAAGGGTCAAACCCTTGTGTAAGCCCCACTGAGATTCATCTTTGCTGGAATCTCTGGGTGATGGCACTGGGTGATGTAGACAAGGCCCAGAGACATCGCCTAGTGAGTGAAATAGCATATTTTAATGGATTTTAATTATGGGGACCACCCAACATGGACATGGGCACCCTCTATAGATAGAGGGGAGTCTGGGGGACCACCTTATACCCCTAGTTCAATGTGGACCCCACCAGTGTGCCCAGAATCACTCAGAATCAGTTTAAAAATTGATTTTCAAAAGAGGCCTTCACGGCCAAACAAGCCTCAGTGAGGGCTGGGCCTATAAATAGATGAGCTTTGGGCTCATTTAGAGCTCTTACTACTGCTCATTTCGTGGGAGAGAGAAGAAGAGAAAGAAGAGAGGAAGAAGAAGGAAGAAAGGAAGAAGGAAGGAGGAGGAGCTACCACCCCCATCCTAGGATGGTTTGAGCTCTCTCAAGACCTGCTCAGGTATAAAAAAATACCTGTATATACCTGCTGCCTCCATTTTTTCTTTATGTTTGTGTATTCTCTGCTCCCTGGGCAGCCTAGAACAGCTAGGATTTGCCCTGAACAGCTCCAGATCTGCCATGTAAGCATAGAGCATGGAAGATCTGTAATTTTTATTAAATTTTATAAGTCTGGTCTGCTGTTCTTGGAGCCAAATTCTGGTTGTGCACAGCTGCACTGCCAGATGCTCTGTTGCTTTGTGATTTGGAAGCCTAGGTACAAGCTAGATGGTATTGCATGTGGCTGAAACCGAATTCCAAGTTTGGGAAAAACCCTGTGATACTATTCATTGGGTTGTCTGGGCAGCCTCTGGCAGCCAAATGGGGACCTTGATGGAAGATCCATTTAGATCAAAAGGTAGATCATCCCAGGGGCTACCTGACCTCCAAACATGCAAAGGGATCAGATTTGAGCATAGCCTAAAAAGCCCAACCTTGGGAACTCAACCCAATATCGATTTGAGGGCACTGGGCGATGCACCCAACGCCCAGAGCCATCGCCCAGTGAAGGAAATGCTACTATTTTTGCAATCAGACCTGGGGAATTTCACCCATTGGCTGTGGGACTGTGTGGGAGAATGGGAAATGACATAAACGCCCTTCCCCACATCTACCCTTGTTTAGAGAGTGCTTTGGATCCCTAGTGGGCCCCGCAGGTGAAGGAAACCCTACTGTGCTTGGTCCTACAGCTCAGGCAATCTGTGGACAGTACTGTGAACCTAATCTGACCTAGGGTCAGGTACAATGATTAAAAATGACCATTTTACCCTTATGCCACTGACTCTGGCCAATGCACCAGGACATGAGCCTAAGGCCCAGTGCAAGGCCCAGTGATTCCAAGTGAGAACCAACTGAACACCGGATCAACCCAGTAAGTTTAGGTTAACTCTAGGGGTACCAGCGATAGACTGAAAACTTAATAAGACATTTTCTGATTTGTATTTAGGATTTGATCCCGCGCTTGAGGTCAACAACCAGACTGCTTTTGAAATTGAGTTTGCAACTGAGGTCTTAGAACCCAACTTAGGTGAGTGAATAATATTATCATATATGCATGTGTGATTATGATGCTATGCCAGCTATTAAGAATTGTAACTATAAATGCTGTGTTACTTACTTCTGATTAAAGTTACTTAAATCACTGTATAATGACTATCTGTTGATCAACACTGTGAATTCTTATATGATGATTGTGAATGTTAGATTAGATGTCGTAGTCGGCTTGGAAATGAGGCCTATGGCAGCCCGTAGAATGGGATGCGGTTGACACCACCCGACTCATACGATGCCATATAGACATGGAGCTAGAGTTTCATCACCCATACTATGTACCCTTGCCAACAAGGGTTTAGGTGTTGGATGCCTATGAGGGTGACCATATGTGTATGTGAAAAGAAATGAAAAGAACACCGGAATGGTGAATGAAAAGAACATCGGAATGGTGAATATGAGCTATATGCCGGGCTATATGCCAAAAATGAAAAGAAAAGAGAAAAGAAATGGATTGCCCTATAGGTTAATCATAGAGGGCTGGTCAGGCTGACCTTAGTGAACAAATACGGGAGCTGACTGGTCCTCTCCGATAACTCAATGGGTGTATCATAGGAAGGGGTTAGAAGCCCGCACCAGGGATACATGTATTGGGGATTGTAATAGCACAGACCTGACTTAGTTGTATTGTTAGGAGGTTAATAAATAATCTAGACTTGAATATCTTGTAGGATCATATGGATTGTGGTTGCACGTGCATGCATGATGATATGATTTGCTCACGAGCTCAGTGGGGCTCACACTCTGCTATATATGTTTTTCTTTAGATGATTTTGCAGATTGATGCCGCTATGGCATGGAGGACCATCTCAAGGAGGAGAGTCCTGGTTATTAAGATGATGTTGGTGTGGACCCCGATGAAGGTCATACCGATCCTGCGTACATTCTCGGTGGTCATTGATAAGGACCGTTGAAGAGTGCAAGTGATGCTTTTTATCTTGGGGACTCCTTTATGTTTTTGTTTGGAGTTTATCCCCGTGCTGACTGTGGTGCTATTGTAGTTTTTATTTTCTTTTCCTTTTGGGGTTGAGTATGCTCACCCTGTATATGTATATGTATAGGTTAACTTTAGTACTGATCTTGTCAGCTTTGTTTCTATGTTTATGGGTTGGTGGGAAATGTACAAACTTACTTATGTATACATTATCATCATTTTCCCGTATCGCTATGCTTCCTTTTATTATTGAAATTGTAGCTTATCTATAGCACTCTGATCTTGCTTATGGTAAAGTGATGAATTTGGTTCCATGAATGTAAGCACTGCTTCTAGATCCGTGGGGTTTGGCGGATTGCCGTTACGCAGTTTGGGTCACCTACCTAATCCTCCCAGGGGGTGGTTTGGGGTGTGACAGATGGTCCTTTGTTTACCAGGCCAAGGAGGTGTGCATTCCTCGACCTTCCTCAGTCGTGGTTGGCTATCCATGTGGCTATGACTTTGTGAGTACATTGATTATGTTTTAAATCTTATCTTACATTGCTTTTGTAGCAGCTGATCATCGATTTTTGGTGCAGGTCTGTAGCTATAGGTATGATGACCTATTGGGGATGGTCACTGGTCTGAAGGAACTCACTGCCTCTCAGAGTGAGTAGATTCTCCAGTTGGTGAGTTGCTTGTTCTTTGGTGCTTCTTGAAAAGTTAGTATATATAAAAAATGCTAATGCCTAATATGTGATGCAGGAGGGTGACATCCTGGGGTACGAGGCGACTGCCAACTGGCTCCAAAAGGAAAAGGGATAAGGCCTTGCCTGCTGCTTAGCCTACCCCAGCTGCAGAGGTTCTGGTGCCACAGTCCCTGAGGATCGAGATCGATGATCCATTTGACAATCAGGGGCCAAAGTCAACGAGGATCGAGAAGAAAGTGAGAGGGAGCAACAATGATGAGGACAATGGGGATGGGTCTGATAAGGACGAGGAGGGTGGAGGACAGTAGTTGTGTCCCTCATTTTGTTTTTTTTTTTTAGTTTTAAAATGTATAGACAGTTTTTGGGCCTTTGAGCCCTATAAATATTTTGAAATGGTTTCAAATTAATGATGTTTTGATCCAATATCAGGATTTTTAATCAATTGAGTGCTTGGATGTATCAATGTGTAATGTATAGATGTGTAGGTGGCATGGAGTAGTCCATCATGATCGTAGTGTATAGGCTGACGTGTCGGGATGGCAAGGACCTACTAGTGGAGTGCAGACTGCCCAAAACTGTATAAAATTGACTTGACTGTCAGATCACAGTACTTGACATCGGGCTGCTGTTGATCGATAGTGGGAAGGTATCCCTCGACATCGAGATTGGGTCCCTTCGACATCGAGGCTTAAATTATGACTGCCGAGCAAGCTTAGAAAGTAGACAAGCTCTGCCCGATAGTGAACCATCTAGAATTGACATCGAGTTTGAATACTTGATAGTGTGTCGATTTTGAGGGGACCATGGTTTGCTGTCGACTCGGGGTCTTTCAATATCGACTCCGTGTTTCCAATTTTAAAGTGTTTCCTTTTTTAAAAGTTTAGTTACGAGATTCTTCAGTTTTTCTACCCTTCTTGAGACCTTGCTCATCTTTGGGACTTTATTAAGGGCCTTGGGAAGTGCAGAAACTTTTCATTCATTTCTCTCCTTGCTCTTGGAGTGTTCCCTTAAGGATTCTCTCTTCTTCTTCTCTCTTGCTATTTTCTTTTCTTTTCTTTAAATTATGGACAATGCTTTAAGTTCTTGGATCAATTCTATGCTAAGAGATGATCGTGAAGCCTTGGGAAGGGTGCATCTCCAACGTTTGGTGGGAATGAAGAACATGGTACTAGCTTGGGACTTGCTTCAAGGTATTACTCATTATTGGGTCCCAAAGGTACATGTATTTTGCTTTAACATTGCTAAGGAATGTCTCACTTACGAGGAGTTCTATGCATGTTTTCTCTCTCTTCGTCATGGTGCTATAATACGCCCGATCATGAAGGATGACTATTCCAAAGATATCATGTCCTTCTTTGGATTGGAGAGGAACAGTCTTCCCCATTTTATGCATGGTCACTGTATTGATGTATTGGTGATTATCTGCTTCTTTGCTGATCAACGTAGGGGTGACCATGGTTTCATAGAGTATAGGAAGAGAGCCTTCCTATTTTGTGTAATTGCTCAATTCCTCCTTCGTTCTAGTGCTCGTGGGGCTTCCCCTATGTTGATGGAGGTGGTTAAACAAATCCAGCGGGGTAGTGACATCGTTCCTACTGTCTTGGAGGAAACAATGAGAGGGTTGGATATTCTAAGTGGAAGCCATACCCCATGTAGTGAAGACTTCTCCAACAGTCCCTACTTGTTGCAGGTATATCTTTTAGGAGCGTGCTCTTTCCCGTATCTCCTCTGATTACATCTTCTGGCGGTGCTCTTGGTGGCCTGTAGATGCTCCAGTGTTGAATTCTTCTACGTGTAACTATGGGTGCCTGATGGGTCTAAATCACACTTCTTTCTACATATCGAATCGACTGCATCGATAGTACGGACTGACTCAGGATGTGCCTAGGGAATTAGTGAACTTCTTTCCAGTAGAGTAGTTGGACAAAGAATTGGTGGCAAGGATTGCCAGCCTATGGTGATCAAAGATGATCTTGGAGACTGTGGGAGCTATTGAGGAAAGTGGGATGACTATCGAGTATGAAGAATGGGTGAAAACCATGGAAAGGGGAAGAAGAAAAATGTGAGGAGGAAAATGACATGGGAGCAAAAGGAAGCTTCAAGCTCTTCAAGTTCCAAGCATTCCAACAAAGTGGAAGAAGATAATGGTGAAGAAACGGATGACCCGTTCGTTTTGAAGGCGAGGATTGCAAAGTTTTAGAAGAAGGTGGAAGATTTAAGTTATTAGGATTTTTTGATTGCCAAGAGTAGTTTCCTTCATGTTTTTTTTTTTTTTTTTGAACAAGTGCTTGTTTTTTTATATGAACTAAACTTTGAATTTGTGATTGAACTTTTATAGACTTGTTTTATTTTATATATATATATTTATTTATTTATTTATCTTTTTGGTAATCGATCTCGATGTTATTTCAACAAGATGCCTACGTACCCTTAGGTTTTTAAGGGATTAGGTCGAATGTAGTTCCCTTGTTGGGAAGCTTTAGACATAGTACTTCTTGAGCTGGTCCATGTTTGTCGAATAAGGGAGCTCGGTTCCATTTAGATCCACTACTCGAACTACTTTGCTAGGTAGTATTTCCTTAATCATGTAAGGGTTGCTCCAATTGGGCTTGAACTTGCTTCGTGGATCATGTATAGGTGTTCTTTGCTCTTTAAGCATCAAATCACCAACGGAGAGTTGGTGTGGTACAACTTTTTTGTTGAAGGTTTGTATCATCCTTTGTTGCTATTTCTTCATGTTGTCGATGGCGCGCATCCTTTTCTTGTCAACGAGGTTTAGTTCCTGGAATCTTGTTTTGATCCATTCAGTTTCTGGAATATCACTATCCATCGTGAGCCGAAGAGAGGGTATCTCTAATTCAACTAGAAGGACTGCTTCCATCCCATAGACAAATGAGTAGGGTGTTGTCCCTATTGAAGTTGGGATGAATGTTCTATATGCCCAAAGTGCATACGGCAAATTTTTTGCCCAATCATTGTGTTTGTCAGTCATTTTTTTTATTATCCTTTTGATGTTCTTATTGGCAACATCCACTGCACTGTTAGTTTGAGGTTTGTATGGTGACGATGCATGCCTTTGAATATTCATCTTGTCAGACAATTTCTTCACTTCTCCCCTGAAGTGGGACCCTTGATCTGATATGAGCTCATGGGGGACTCCATATCGGCACATGATGTTGTTGCTTATGAATTTAGCCACCTTGGCTACTATTAGCTTAGCATAAGACTGTACTTCCACCCACTTGGTAAAGTAGTTGATGGCTACCAGAATGTACTCGTGACCATTAGAGGATGTAGGGATCACTTGGCCAATGACATCAATGCCCCAAGTGGCAAATGGCCAAGGAGAACTCAGTGTGTGCAACTCCTAAGGTAATGTATGTATGAGGTTGTTGAATATCTAACACTTATGACACTTCTTCATGCATTGCGCACAGTCGTTTTCCATGTGTTTCCAATAATACCCTAGTTTAAGGATCTTCTTGGACATCATCCTTGCATTCATGTGAGGACCACATATATCTTGGTGGATTTGATCCATGACTAGTTTTGACTATTCCTCATCAACACACAACAGTTGTACCCCATTATAAGACCTCTTGTAGAGGATGTCTTTTAGTAGGACGAATTGTACGTGTAGCGTATCTCCTCAAGAAACGCTTTTCTTTTGTTGTAGCATCCTTGGGGTATCATCCTTTCCTAATGAAATCAACAATGTTTCTGTACCATGGTTTTCCATCAACCGTTAAAGTATGGATGTAATTAACGTATGCCGGTTGATGTCTTAGTTTAATTGAGAATGAATGTACCTTTGTTCCAGATTCCATTTCAACCATGGATTCCAAAGTTGCTAGTGCATCGGCGAATTGATTGTTATCTCTTGGCAAGTAGGAGAAAGTGATCTCTTTGAACTCTTTTGATAACACCTCCACATGTTCTTGATATGGAATCAATTTTTCATCCTTAGTTTTCCACTTCCCTTGCATTTGGCATATGACCAAGGAAGAGTCCCCAAAGACATCTGTTCTCTTGAGTCCTATTGATAAGGCGGCCTCAAGTCCTATAGCGTAAGCTTCGTATTCAGCCATGTTGTTAGTGCATTCAAAGTTTAGCTTAAACGCCTAGGGCATATAGGTCTCGTTAGGAGTGATTAGTAATATTCTAGATCCACAACCCTTGTAATTGGCTGCTCCATCAAATAGTAATTGCCAGACCATGTCAATTTCTTCTGGTTCCAACTGTGTAATGTCTTTGTCAGGAAATATGTCTTCCAACGTTCTAGTTTCAAGAGTTGGATGTGCTGATAGGTGATCAGCGTTCGCTCGTCCTTTGATTGATTTTTGTGTCACATATTTGACAACAAACTCTGATAATAAAAGTAACCATCGTGCTAGTCTCCCTGTTAAGGCGGGTATCTTGAATAGGTATTTGATCGGATCCATCCTTGAGATAAAAAACATAGGGTGGGCTATCATATAATGCCTCAACCGCCTTGTGGCCCAAATCAGAGTCATGCAGACTTTCTCTAGAGTTGTATTTCTAGTCTCATAGTCTATGAACTTCTTACTCAGGTAGTATATGGCTTGTTCTGTTTTACCATCTTCCTGATGTTGCACTAACATCGCTCCCATGGCCGTGTCTGTTATAGACAGATATAACAACAAAGATTTTCTGGGTATCGGGTGTGCCAATACTGATGGGTTGGCCAAGTATTCTTTGATGGTGTCGAATGCGGCCTCACATTGTTCATTCCATCCTTTTTGCTCATTCTTCTTAAGTAACTTAAAGAATTGTTCGCACACCAAGGTTAATCGAGAAATGAACCGACTAATGTATTTGATTCCTCCTAGAAAACCTCTGATTTCTTTTTCGATTCTTGGTGGTGGCATATCCATGATTGCCTTGATCTTGGTAGGGTCCACCTCGATGCCTCAGTGGATGACTGTAAACCCTAAGAGTCTTCCAGCCGTGTTTCCAAATACACACTTTTGAGGGTTTAGCCTTAGTTTGTCTGTCTTAATTCTTTCAAAGAATTTTCTTAAGGCTACAACGTGTCCCTCACGTTTTTTTGACTTGATGATCATATCGTCGACATAGACCTCGACCTCTTTATGCATTAGGTCATGTATAATGGTGATTTCCGCCCTTTGGTAGGTTGCCCTAACATTCTTGAGTCCAAATGGCATTACTTTGTAATAGTATGTTCCCCATTGAGTTATAAAGGATGTCTTTTACATATCCTTTGGTGCCATTTTGAGTTGGTTGTACCTTGAGAACCCATCCATAAAAGATAAAAGGGTGTGTTTGGCCGTATTGTCTATGAGTATATCAATATGAGGTAGGGGAAAGTTGTCTTTTAGACTTCCTTTGTTCAGGTCCCTAAAGTCTACACACATTCATACTCGTCCATCTTTCTTAGGTACCAACACAATGTTGGCCAACCATTCAGGGTATTCCATCACTTCTAGAAATCCTGCTTCAAGCTGTTTAGTGACTTCCTCTTTGATCTTTAAGATCCTTTTTGATCTCATCTGTCTTAATTTCTATTTTACTGGTTTCATCCCAGGGTATAAAGGTAGACGGTGTTTGACAATGTTGGTGTCAATTCCAAGCATGTCATCGTATGACCATGTGAACACTTCAATGAATTCTTTCAAAAGTTCAATTAGAGGTTGGACCTATTGTCCATTCAAAGTTGAGCCTATTTTAATTTATCTTGGCAATTTTGATGATCCTAAATTGATGATTTTATAGCTCTCAGGGATTGGTTGAGCTCTTTTTTTCTTCGTTTTGTTGTATTATTTTTAGGAGATCAGGTAGAGGATAATTGAACATTTCATCCTTATTGATGTAAGCAAGAAGGGGCACGATGTAATCGGAAGAAAGTAATTCATTAAAATCAAGTTCATTGTCTACATCGGACTCAGAAGAACTAGAAGAAGGACTGGACTCAGACTCAGAATTGGAACTAGAAGAACTGAAAAGAAAACTAGGACTAGGACTAGAACTGTTGACGCCTTTGTAGAAGTGGTACTCCGAAAACTGGGTCCAATTGGGTATAGCTCCTTCAGCTGGGTAGATCATTGCTTGTGGGTTTGGATTCCAATCTTCAATACCATCTAGTACAGCGATCACTCCTTCGAATAGGTCTTTAATGTGGAAAGAAGCCGCTTCTTCCTGCCAGTCTTTGTTGGAATCCACACGATCTTCTTGAAGGATCTCAAACAAGTCCATTTAATCTGTGAAGAGGATTTCAAGACCTAGCATTAGTTTTTGAGAAATTTCATCGTACCATGGCTCTTTAAATCCAAAATAAGGGAGGGTATCCCCTTCTTTGATGAAATACCCATTGAGAGTTTTGGGGTAAGGTATGACAATGCTTACCTCTGCTTTATGTTCTTTGACTTCTTTACCTTCTCGTATTTCTTGAGGTCCTCATTGTGTAGCTTCTTCATGTAAGCCTCATATTTCTTTTGTTTCTCCTTTTTAACTCGTTTGAAGAGGTCTTCCTTGGTAAGGGTGTAGCCATAGTATTCTTTGTTAGCATAAGGTAGTAAGAGTTCTGATGTTCCTTGGTGAGATTTTCCAAGGACCATACCCGAAAATTACCCCATTTTCTTGAGCATGTTTGGGACTGCTACATTATGACTATTCAGGTGAGTGAGAGGAAGCTTCTCTCTTTGGGGTTGTATCGGGTATATATCGCACATTGAATCAAACTAGAATCAAGTTAACTGGGAATCCATTTCCTAGCTGGCCTCCACATTGGCTAGCATGCTTATCACCTAAGGATCAGCTAGGATTGTGGCAACCCTATCGTCGACTATGAACTTGAGCTTCTGATGGAGGGAGGATGGTACTACCTGAGCCGCATGAAGCCATGGCCTTCTAAGGAGCATATTAAAAGATGAAGGGATGTCGACAACTTAAAACTCGACCTGGAAAATGGTCGGGTCCATGGTGATTTCGGTGCTCAAGATTCCAATGACATTCCTTCTGGTGTTGTCATAGGCTCTCACTCCTTGTGTGGAGGATTGTAACTTTACTGGGTCGATCCCTATGTGTTGGATTGTATTATGTAGTGGGCAAACATTCAGGGTTGAGCCATTGTCCACTAAGACTTGAGGGATTCAACTTCTATTGCAATCGATGGTGACATAGAGTGCCTTTGTATGGTTAAATCCTTCAGGTGGGAGATCCTTATCTAAGAACATGACAGCCTTGACCGCATAGAAGGCCTCTACTATATTGTCTGGTTAGGCTCGTTCAGTTTATATTGGCACATGCACGTTAGCCAATGCTTTTAGGACTGCCTCCCTGTGGGTTTGGAAATCGGTTAACAAACCCCAAATTGAAATGTTGGCTTGAGTCTTCTTGAGTTGCTTCAAAAGCTCATTTTCTGGTTCAATTGTAGTATGGTTCTGGTTTTGATTCTGGTTCCTTGCCAACTCCGCTGGGTTGTCAACATTGAGTCAGGTTGGCTTGAAATTCTTCCCACTTTTTGTGTTTGTATTGTTACATTCTTCATCGATGAACCCTTGGACTAGTTCATTAACGACATTGATTATGATCTACTGCCTCATCATGTCTCCTCATCGCAGAAGATGGTCAGAATCTGAGGAATGGCAATAGTTGTGCCTGCACAAGTTCAATCTTCTAGGATATTTCAATGTTGCATTGAACCCTTGACTAGTTCATAAACATTGATTTGATCTATCTGTATGCCTATCCCATAGTCGCCAATATCGGTCATCCATTCTTTGATTCTTGTTTCATAGAGTCTCTATTTGCTCCTTTTGGGTTGCAATTATATTCCGGCCCATGAGATTCAAGTCCCTTTCTCCATCTGGATGCTCTCAAAGGAATGCTTGCATGTGTTGTTGTCCATTGATCATGTCTCTGGCATGTCCCCTGATGAACTAGGCTAGGTTATTGAGTTCTTGTCCCATCCTTGGTAAGGATCTTATGTCTTCAACCCGCCCATATTGTCGATATGCACTTCAACTGTGGAGTTTCAAGGGGTTAGGACTCCTAGTAACATAAGTCCAAATCAAGGCATCAGCTTCCTTTATGATCTGGTAAGTTTCCTCTAAGGTGGTGTACAAACTTTCATCTTGATCTTGATGATTGTGCCCAAGTGCTATAATGGCACTTCTTAATTGTTTGACGATTGAGGCAAGTTCGACCATTTCTTGGGCCAGATTGAGTAATGGGTCACTTCCAAACAAACTATTGTTTAAGCTATCAGGCAGGTCATCGCTTTGTTCATCAACGGCTATGTTAATGAAGCCGTCGCCTTGATTTTCCCCTTCTTATAGACCTTCAGTTATTGACCTGATTGGAATCTCATCCTCATGATCGGAATGATATCTATTGGAGTCGTGAGAGTCTTCATCTTCATCAGTCCCTATGTTTATCATGATGACATCATCTGAAAGTGCTTCTACTAGAGTGATGGTAATTAGAGTTTAGACCAACTCTTCAGTCCATTCTGTAATAGGGGATCTTGTTAGTTTTCGACTGATGTGATCAAGGCTTATAGATTAATGGGCCGATCCACCTCTTCAAGTTTGTTAATGGACTTAGCGTTCCCATCATGTGGTGGAAGGGGATTGGTTTGCACATTTTGTTGGCTTGACTAAAATACAAATCTTCCCTCATCTAGTAGGTCTTGAACTGCATACTTCAGTTGGTAACACTCATTAGTCGCATGGCCATTCTTTTGATGGTAATCACAAAAGGTTGGGCTTGTACCATTTTGGTAATGGGTTCAACAAGTTAGCTGGTTGGTTCTTGGTCAATAGTCCCTTTTGGATCAACTTTTTTAGGACTAAGCTCAATGGCATACCTACATTTATGAATTGCCTCTTTTGCCGGTTCACCCCTGCCTTTGGGGCATTGTTCTCAATCAAAAGTGGGGCCTCTATGGTTGGTGCCACCGTGTTTATCTCAGTATTTTTGCTCTAAAAGGTCTTTTTACCAGTTCCAGTTTGCTGGTTGTTCAACGTCATGCCTTGGTTGGAGTTTCCCTAGATCAGATCGGGATGGTTGAAGGCATCTTCGACTTGCTGGCCCACTTCAAACAAGTCCTCAAAAGTATTCAAGGGTTGGGGAAACAAGTGAGGCTTGTAAGCCATTTGTCTTGACTTGTTCTTTTTCTATGGGCCAGTCCCACATCAGTGCAACCATTGACCTGAACCCCATTAGGTACTGAGTGAACCCTTCATTAGCCTCTTGCTTGGTGGTTTGCAAATCTCGACTGGTCAACTCCATCTCAGTGTTGTATGAGTAATGGTTCTTAAAGGCCTTCACCATATCATCCTAAGTATGGGTTTGAGAAGAATCTAAGGACATAAGCTATCTCAAGGCGGGCCCAGTCAAAGACATCTGAAATGCCTGGCCCATTTGCTGCACGGAAAAGTTCTTGATTCTTATCTGGCCTACATATACCCTAAGGTGGGCTCGTGGGTCACCAGTTCCATCAAATTTTTTGGATTTTTCACTTGAAACCCTCGGGTAAACGTGCTTTAGGGAAGTAACAAAGTCCCTCAGAATCAATCATCTGATCCTCTACCCCTTTGACGTTCTTTATAACATTTTCTAATTTCTCAACCTTTTGCTTCAGGAGTTGGGTCTCAATTGAGTTGACGGAGGGTTGTAACCCAGATGTGATGACCTCATCCTCTAAGGTTAGATTAGGGTTTAGTGAAGAACCTCCATGGAGTCGTGTGCAACTATGGTTAAAGATCGCTTGATGGGGTGCTGGTGTAGTGACACTTGGCACCATCTTGGTCAGTAGGCTTACTAGGAGTTGCATCTGAGCCTTCAATTCCTCTATATCCATATAATTGTTTTCTGTATCGCCCATCTCTCATTCAGGGGGACTTGAAACACAAACTAGTCTTCTCCTGATCCTAGTCCAACTAGTTGTAGAATCGGTATCCTGTCGTCCCGAAGTAATGGGTCCTAGTTAAGATAGGGTCATGATTAGATCTAAAGGGAATTTGGCAAGAATTTAGGCCTATGGTAAACTTCATACCCCGAGTATGTTACTGTAGAAGTAGTAGGATATGCAATATAATGTGCAAACAAGTTCACAACAAGAACGCCAATCCCAAACAAGGGTTAGTAAATGTAGGCGCTAAGTTGATCAAGTTCTAAGTTGGCCCATACATCGAGGATCAGATGTTGGCGAAGCGGGCCCAAGACGAGATTATGAATAATCAGGCTGGTTAAGAACAAGGTCAACAAAGTGCCAGTTCAATTCTCAAACAATATTACAGTTACTGTGTCATGACGTAAGCGTTGGGCTCTAGATCCCTACATAATACATGTTGGTTTAAGGATAATAAGACCGAAAAAGGGTTCCCTTAGTAAGGTGCTCCTATATACCTCTCACCACTCCTACGAGTAAGATGATCAAGCGATACGACGGTGCAAGCCTCTTTGATATACCAAATAGCACGATGCCAAGAGTTGTGGTTTCACAAAGGGTAAGTCGTGTGTCTACACACTGGGCCCAGGGTTATGCTACGAGGTGTAAGTAACGGGATTAAACCATGATTTGTTGGATGACCAATGGTGTGTGTGATAGTGTATACAAATCATGATGCAAGTTAGTGCATAGAAGTTAGCATCCAAAAGCATACAATGAAAGAAAAAACATGTTATAACACTACAATATATATATGTGAAACACATCAAAAGTCTAACCTATTTTACACAAGTAAAATTAGTTTCCAGTGGAGTCGCCATTGTGAGCACAATGCGGCATGGTGGGGGATCGCCATGTGGCCTCCACCTCATCCACTCTTCGGGGAGAAGAGAGAAGTGGATTGGTATGTAGGGATTCGCCAACTAGAGGAGGGCCTAGGGTCCAAAAATTGTATGTAATGACTCTCATGCAATGGCCTTTTAGGGGACAAGTGGTCCGTTGGTCTGAGTACGAGTCAAGTTACAATCCGGAGAAAGTATTAGGCACCCTAGTCCACTCGGACTTGCCGGTCTTCCTATTACTTAGCTAGTTAATGGTATAACATACTTATGGTGAGAATGTAAGGTACAAAGGGAATAAATAAGGTACAAAGAAAGATGAGAAAACATACCTGGAAGTTTGGCTGCATGGTAGGGGTTAGTATACAGGAAAGTAAAGAAAGGACTCAAAACCTAGATAACCTAAGGATGATCGACACTAAACTAAGCATGGTAAAATAATGAATGCATGAAAAAAAAATAGTAGCAAGATATAGATGCATAGAGAAGCATGAAAGCATACGTGCATGGCATGTGAAAATTAACAATATGAAGGCTAGCGTAGGGGGAGTTTTAGACTACAAGGGATAAGGATCATGGAGGTATGCATGCATGCAAGTGAGATAAAATGGGAAGGAAAGAAGAGAGACAAGGAGTGTGTGTGATCACCATCTAGAGAGATGGTATCATGTTCCTCTAGAGATGCAAAATGAACTAGAAAGAGGAGACCACGTAGGCTAAGTAAACTTAAGAGAGAAGAGCAACCTACCTAGTTTGAAGACAACCAAAACAAGAGTGAGGAGGTTTCCCTTTTTTAAATTAGGAGCTTTGTACGTGGAGTAAGTATCGCTGCTTGTGGGGTGCTTCTCTTGTCTCCTTGTAAGCAACACTTCATTGTCCAAGCTGAAATCTACAGATGAATGTCTTAAGGATTTGATCTTGAAGTTTCAAGTGTGGATGGTAGCATTCAAGGGGACAAGGAGGTAATAGACTAAGGCCAAGTAATGGCCAAAGGCTAAGGACTCAAGGCACTAGAGTGGGGGAGTTGAGATTAGAGTAGGAAAGCACTAAATAGTGTGTAATTGAGCTGGGGACCTTATGTGAAGTGAAGACCAAGGCCTCCTCAACATGAGAGGGCTATATTTATAGATGTAGAGGGGTTTGTGTACTCCCAAATTCGTGTAGGGATGCTGGGTTTGATTTGGATCATCCAAAAGAGGTGTCCTTGCATCGACGGTGGGTGTTTGGTCAAGATAAGAGCCAATGGGGTGTGGCCATATGTTCAGTGTCCTTAGGAAGTGTTTCTTGGGGCCTAAGGAAGCTAATATATACATCCAAGGTGCCAAAAATAGGCTTGGTCACGAAAGGAATTGAAATCGGAGCTAAACATAGCAAGTTTTGGTTTCTCGAATTTGCATAGATTCAACATTGAACTGGGGTCGAGTTGACATCAATGAGAGGTGAGGTCGACATCGAGTGGCTGTCGATGAACAACACTTGACATGGAGGAAAAGGGCTCAGTTGTCGATGTTTAAATTCTGAATGTCGACATAAGTTAGACAATAGAGGGGTTCTGCCCAACAGTCAAAGAATATGGCTTGATGTCGATGTAAAGTGGGGTCAATGTCGACTCGGGGTCTTTGAGTGTCGACCTGGGTTTTGGTGTCAATAGGAATGATTTGGGCTATTTGGGCTAGGGTCTATGCCAGTCCAGGCTTGTTCCAAGGGGTTGGGTTAGGGCCGGCCTTTCTAGGGGATCTTGCAGAGCTTGGAGGCTCTGGTTTGAGCTCCAACAAAGGGAATCGACGATTGGTAAACGGATTCGAGTAGTGCACACTGATGCTACATCCATTTATACAACTCTAGGCCTTAGAGGGTGCTCATCATCTTTACGAGAAACCTCTGGGGGGAAAGACAAAATGAGGTGCCTACAATGGTGTGATTACTTCCCCTTTGAAATGCTGCTTTCCCAATATTTGGGGTTCTCCTTCCAGTAATTTGGGCTAGGGCCCTGCGTGGGTTCGTCTTTGGGAGTTCTTCTCCTATTGCTTCAGATGGGGGAGGTCATCTTGCATAAAATCTCGCTCCCCTGTTTTTTAGTGCAGCGTAAGGGAGGTCCTGCTCCCCTTTTGTGTGTGGTGAGCCGACCATGGCATTTAATGGAATCCAAGCAGGCTAGATCTCCTTGTTTGTGCCTACTATGATCCTGGTTCCTATTTTTATGTTGTAAATTGTACTGATCTTTGACAAATAAAGAATGTTATTTGTTGTCTATATCCCTTGTGACAGTGGTGACTTTGTAGAAGGTTTCCCTTCAATAAAATGAGTTGTTTTTCATTTATCGTCTAAAAATGATTCTTTCTAGTGCCTTAGATCAGGGCTTTATTGCCTCACGGATGAGGTCTTTATTGCCTCTTGGATGAGGGATTTCTTGCCTCATAGGTGAGGTGTTTATATGCCGCTTGAAAGTGGTTTTTTATGCCCCCTGAGTCGAGGGTTTTATTTGCCACTAGAAAGCGGTTTTTTTATGCCTTATGAGTTGAGGGATTTATTTACCGCTCGGAAGCTGCACACATTTATGGCACATTTATGACTTCTATTCCTCTAAATTTATTTTTGGTTACAAAAATCTGAAAGAACAATAATTTAAATTGAAAAATTGAAAAGTTTTACTAAAAAATGTTGCTGATAAAATTTCTTCAAATTCTCCAAATTCCAAGGGCGCCGTATCTTCTTGCCCCTCGGAGTCTTCAGGCGATACGTCCTTGGGTGGATCTGCTTGGAGACTATGTATGGCCCCTCCCAATTCATGGAAAGCTTACCTTCTTTCCTTGGTTCCAAGGGCTTGCCTTCCTGAGTGCCAAGTCACCTGGATGGAATAGTCATTCCTTGACCCTTTAGTTATAGTGTCGAGCTGCGTTCTGTTGATACGCAATATTCTTTAGTACAGCATCTTCTCAAACTTCATCGAGGAAGTTCAAGTTTGCTCTGAGACCGTCTTCATAGGTCCTTTCCTTGAATGCAAGTACCCTGTGAGGTGATGCAATGACTTCTACCGCGGCTAAAGCTTCTATACTGTATGCCAATCTAAACGGGCTTTCTCCGATTGGAGTCCATACCAGCGTTTGGTATGCCCATAGGACATTTAGTAGCTCTTCTACCCATCTTTCTTTCGCCTCATCTAGCCTTTTCTTTATACCATCAAGCAGGGTCCTATTGGGGACTTTTACCTGTTCGTTTGACTGAAGGTATGCTATTGCTACCGACCGGTGCTTTATACGGTATTTCTTGCAAAAATCTTCAAAGGCAGGGTTATCAAACTATTTACCATTGTCGGTAACTAGGATGCGCGGTAACCCAAATCTGTAGATAATCTTATCCCTGAAAAACTTCTCCATCTGTTTCTCAGTTATAGTGGCTAGGGGCTTAGCTTCTACCCATTTGGTTAAGTAGTCAATTGCAACAACCACATACTTCCTATTCCTTGAGGCTAGCATAAAGTCCCCTAGGATTTCCATCCCCCACATCACAAAGGGAATGGGGCTAAGCACCGATACTAGCGGTGTTGCCGACTGATGAGGTACCAGGGTAAATAGCTGCCACTGCTCGCATGTTTTGACGTACTTGATGGCTACCTCCTGCATCCTCGGCCAATAGAAACCTTGTCACAACATTTTGTAGGAAAGGGCTCTTCCGCCCATATGGCTTCCATAGATTCCCTCGTGTACTTCGGCCAACACATATTGTGCTTTTTTTGGGCCAAGACTTCTCAGCAGGGGGCAAAGATGGACCTCCTATATAATACACCATCTATTAGCATGTATTTTGCCACTCAAACTTTTAACTTATTTGTTTCTGTGCGGTCATCTGGAAGTCATCCATCTATTAGGTAATGAACAATAGGATCCATCCAACACGGTTCTTCCTTGAATAGGGTCACTATTTCTTCTTTGTAAGAGGGCTTGTCCAGGGTTTCGAGGTATACCGCCTGGTCTAGTTGTGGGAGCTCCATTGTAGATAGTCTTAAAAGCACATCTTCCACTGTGTTTCCACTTTGGGTACTCTCTGGATCTGAAAGCTGATGAATCGTTTGATCAATTCCCTTTCTTTGGCAAGGTAGACTGCCATACTTTCGTCTTTTGCTTCATACTCCCCGTTCAACTGGTTCACCACGAGCTGTGAATCTCTGTGCAGTATCATCCTCTTGATCTATACTACCCAATCAACTCATATTCCAGCCAGGAGTGCCTCGTACTCTGCTTCATTGTTTAAGGCAGAAAATTTGAACCTGAGCGCGTACTATATCTTGAACCCCTCGGGGCTGGTCAGTATAAGTCTTGCCCCTCCTCCTACCGTATGACTTGACCCGTCCATGAACATTGTCCATGGGGCTCGATCATAGTCCGTTTGTTTTGATATCTCGTCCGGCTCATTTTTCAAGTGGGTGCATTCCACTATGAAAATCCACTAGCGCTTGTCCCTTTATTACTGCTCAGAGCTTGAACTTGATGTTGTACTCTCTTAGCTCTACAACCCATGCTACTAGCTACCCAGAGACCTCAGGTTTATAGAGAACCTTCTTCAACAGCTGATTAGTCAGTACGGGGACATTATAGAAGTGGAAATATGGTCTTAGCTTATGGGCTACTGTTATGACGGCAAGTGCTAGTCTTTCGATCCTCGGGTATCTTGCTTCTACATCCAGCAATACATGGTTGATATAATAGATCACCTTCTGTTTCTTCCCATCCTCCTTCAACAGGACTGCACTTACTACTACCAGGGATGCCGCTAAGTATAGCAATAGCTCGTCATTCGGTTCTGGTCTTACTAGAAGAGGTGGCTTCTCTAAGTAATTCTTCAATTCCTCGAATGCTCGCTGACAATCTGTTGTCCAAACAAAGTCCTTAGGACTCCTCAGGTTCTTCAGTGTTTTGAAGAATGGTAGGCACTTGTCTCCCACCCGTGACATGAATCCGGTTAGTGCCACCACTTTGCTGTTCAGCTTATGTACTCTCACCATCCGGGGTGGTGCCATATCCCGTATTGCCTATATCTTCTAGGGGTTGGCCTATATTCCACTTTTTGAGAACATGAAGCCTAAAATTTTACCAGACGTGACCCCAAAGGTACACTTCATGGGGTTTAATTTCATTTGGTTTGCCTAGAGAACTTGAAAGACTTTATTTAGATCTTCGATGTGTCATTCGGCCTTGACGTTCTTGACCATCATGTTGTCAACGTAGACCTCCATATTTCTCCCAATCTGGTCCTTGAACATCTTGTTCACCATTCTCTGATAGGTTGCTCTAGTATTCTTTAATCCGAATGGCATCATGGTGTAGCAATAATTTTCCTTATCGGTTCTGAATGCTATGTAGGATTCATATTCCTTCTTCATAAATATTTGGTTGTAGCCAGAGTATGCATCCATAAAATTCAGCATCTCGTGGCCCGCCGTTGCATCTATTAGCAGGTCAATACGAGGCAGTAGGTATTCATCTTTGGGGTAAGCTTTGTTGAGGTCTGTATAATCCATGCATATTCTCCACTTATCGTTCGGCTTCGGGACCATTACTACGTTGACTAGCCCGGTGGGGTACTGCTCTTCCCTTATGAAGCCTAAACGGCTCAATTTCTCCACCTCCTCTTTGAACGCTACATGTTGATCTGAGGTAAAGTTTCTCCTCTTCTATTGTTCGGGCCTCCTAGTGGCATCGACATGGAGGGCATGCTCGGCTATGTTCCTGGGGATACCAGGCATCTCCTCAGCTGACCATGCAAACACGTCTGCATTCTTTCTTAGAAAATTGGATAGCTTTTCCGGTTGCTCCTCCCCTAGTAGGGCTCCTATCTAAACCGTACAACTCGGGTTTTCTTCGTCGAGTGGGATCTTTACTATGTCTTCGACTTGTTCTCCCCTATGTTCCTTTGCTTTGTCCCTACTATTGCAAATTTAGACTGGCAGTGCCATTCCCCTATAGTTGTCCCTTATCTGCTTGATAGAGGTGGCATAGCATTCACGGGATTTCTCCTGTTCTATATGGCACTCACCGATTCCCTTCCCTGTGGGGAACTTCATCTTGATGTGCTTTGTTGACACAATTGCACCCAACTCATCAAGGCTCGTGGGTCCCAAGATGGCGTTGAATGCAGATGTTGCTTTTACAACCATGAGGTTTACTAGTACAATGGCAATGCAAGGGCTTTACATGACCGTTACAGTCAGCTTTACAGACCCTTCAATAGGTGCATATGCTCTAGAGAAACTATATAGGGATGTTCCCTCAATAGGTACGTGGGCCTTTGCCTTCCTCCCCAATTCATGGCCTGGACCCCCAAATACAGTGAGAATGGCGGGCCCGGTCTTTCGGTTATCTTCTGCTCTGGATTTGTCTTATCACTTGTTGTCATTCCGAGCGGGTGGTAGTTCTTCTCGCCATACATCTTCCTTCAGTGCTGCCATTCTTCTCTCTATTGACCTCTGGCATTATTGTCATTGTTGGCAATCTTGTGGACAGTAGTGGTTATATGTGAAGAGCTCACAACTTGATAGCCAGATGGAGTTGAGGATAAAAAGCATGTGAGCTCCAAGCAAAAAAGCAGTTCATCCAAGTCATGTGAGCTTCCAATGAGAAGATAGAAAGCATGAAGAAAAGATACTTAAAAGAAAGAAAAACAAAACAAAATTGCTAAAAGAAAAGAAAATAAAAAAGATGCCTTATGGAGACAGAAAGCATGTGTATCTGCCTCCATCTTGCTTGTCAGTTGGAGATATGAAGGTCATCCATAACTGGACATGGTTTTCCAACTCTTGACAATTGTGCCTAGGATAAAATGACTCCTTGAGGTATCCATTGGTACCACACAACAGCTATTAAGTTTCTTTCTTGCTTATTTTTCTTGTTTGCATAGCAGATTTCCCCATTGCATGAGCGTGTGAGTGTATGCCACCTTGTTTAGTTGTTTGAACATGTTCATAATCTCATAATCATCATATTTGAGGTCTAATAACTTTGCTCTCAAAATTCTGATGGCTTTGTGAATAGTTCATGGAAAGCATGTATTGGATTGTAGTTGTCTTGGTTTAACAGGTGAAATTCTGATATAGAGTTGTTATTGGAAGTATGAACTCTTGGTGGATCTTATTTCAGCGTATTG
This sequence comes from Telopea speciosissima, assembly GCF_018873765.1. Lineage (NCBI taxonomy): Eukaryota > Viridiplantae > Streptophyta > Magnoliopsida > Proteales > Proteaceae > Telopea > Telopea speciosissima. The sequence goes on along the minus strand of NC_057919.1, from coordinate 33,168,568 downwards.
GATTTGTTCCAAGCAAGTTCAAGGTCAGACTTGAGTTATATTGCCTCTTCAAGTATCAAGTTCAAGAATTTTGAAAATTCAAGTCAAAATAATATTTTTCTTGGTTTGGAGGCTAGTTTGACGATTTGTAAGATCCACAAGTCTTTTGAGTGGCTATGTATATTCAAATTGATGTTTGTGATGTGTTCCAAGTGTTACTTGAGCCAAACAATGGTTATTTGCAAAAATGTCATGTTCAGTTGCAAATTTTCAAGTAAAACTGAAATTTAGCAATAGTGACTGCGAAGCTTTTTGAGCCTCTTGAAAAGTGTGCATATGAGAGAGAAAAAGCAAGTGGTTTGTGCCAACATGTTTACAAAGTTATTCTCTACAAGGGTGAACAGACCAGACAGTCATTCGAGCTACAGGTTGTTATGTGTGAAGGTTAGAACAGTGCATCAGGATCACTGTCAGTGAAGCTGAATAACAAGTCTTAGTTATTCTTTGAAGAGAGAGAAAGAGGAGAGAGAGTGTGGATCCCACCTAGGGGTACCATGTGTCAGGGGTGTGAGGTGGATGGTCACTTAGGCTTCCTACTAGGCCAACAAGCCCATATGGTGTAGCTAAGTTGCATAACAGTAGCCATAACAACTATAGTAGCCATGCTGCCCAGGCACCAGCCCAACAGCATGCATGGAGGCCTGACCATGATGTACAATAGCCACCCAACCCTCTTGGGCATTTTGTCAAACAGATTGTGAATGCTCATATACTTAGAAATTTTTTTTATGGTTTGAACATCATGCTCTCTGGAAGTCTTCTCTATAGCATTTACCATTTAGTGAATTTTTTGGAGTATCAGAAGAAACTTCCAACCGTATAGGTATGAAGCCCACGTGGCAAGGATTCGGAGAAAATAAGGTTCATATTTTTTAGCCATGTTCACAGCTTACTGATGAGCTGGCATTTTCCCAAAAATGCTACAAGGTGAATGACTTAGATCAATTCTTAATAGGGATTTCAAATTGTTTAATCAGGTTGGTTAAGGGGGCATCAGGGTGTGTACAAGTGTTTCATGGAATCATTTGAAGATCTAATGGCTATTATGGATTGATCTAAGGTTTGTTCAATGGCTTTTATTGAAGATACCTTATCAGTGCTTAAGAAATAAGCATGTGCATATTTGATACATTTAAGTAGCGACTTCTCTTCTTGTCACAAAGCTTTTGTGATTGGTGGATCAAGAATTTGATCCGATAGGTATGTTTTAATCTCATTTCATAGATGAAGATCCAATGGCTGATCCTTACTCCGCTCCCATGCAAAGTGAAAGATGAAAGTTCGATCCTTCTTTTAATCCTGGCCATCCGTACAAATTTATCTGAGGGCTAGAATTGACTCATTCTTTGTCTCAAACATTGGGCTACTTAAGAGTTGTTTTTGGGTATTCATGAATAAACTACCCCCATAATTTGACGTCCTCTACACACTAGTGGAGTTGGATTTAGGATTTGATGCTTTTGTGATTGGATTTTCAAATTTTTCTCAAGGAAGATGGTGTTTTGAGTGAATTGATGCATTGGGATCCATGTCAGAACCTTTCAGGACTTGGTACTGTGAATTCACCTAGGGGGTGAATAGGTGAAGTTAGGGAAAATAAAAAATTGCAGAAATAGCCAAGTAAAGACAAGCAATAAGCAATAAATCAAAAGTGACACAAGAGATTTATAGTGGTTCGGCCAACACGTGCCTACGTCCACTCCTCTCACCTTAGAGAGAATTTCACTAAATCGAATCTTGAGTAAGAGCAAGAGGACTCGTACAAATCTTGAAAGATGAGCAAGAGGACTCAACAAAAACTAATCTTGATTTAATGAGCAAGAGGACTCAACCTACTCTTGATTTCGAGCAAGAGAATTCAACTTACTTATAAAGTAAAAATGAATGTACTAAAGGTTTAGAGTTACCTCAATCTTGAGTAGTGAAATGCTACCTTTCAACCTTTGATGCTTAATGCAAATTGAATGAAGGGAGCTAAGTGAGAGAATGCCTTGAATGAGTGCTTGAATTCACACTTGAGAGTGTCTTATTTTTGGAGGCTCTTGATTATGATTAGTAGTGGTGTTTAGAGCCTTAAACAAGTGGGTATTTGTAGGCTAGATGGCTTAATTTAATTAGGAATCTAAATTAAGATCGGATTCCAAAAGCCATATATAATCCGGTATGCTGGATTCCAATCCGGTATGTCGGATTACCTAATTTCCATATTGAACAGGGGAATAACGGTCAAAATATAACAGTAATATATTGATCTGGTATGCTGGATAGCTATCCGATATGCTGGATCAGGGTAAAACACAGGCCAAAAAGGATCCGGTATGCTGGATCATTATCCAGCGTACTCCGGAGGGCTACTGTGACTATTTTCCTGAGACTCCCATTGATCCGGTATGTCGGATTAGGAACCGGTATGCTAGATTGTGCAATTTCAGTGGAAATAGGCCAATTCCATTAAAGAGTTGGTTTGGGGGGTTCCAACACTAAATGGTCATATGTCTAAGGAGTCAATTTACCTCCTAAGGATATTCTAAATGGATGTATGTGTGTGTGTGTGCATTACATCATTTGTGACTTTATCATTACAAATACTTGATTACAAAGTCTTCAAATTGTCTTCAATCTTCAATAGGCTCTTTGGTTAGTCATAGCCTTTAGTCTTCAAGGTGTGACTCTTTGACTTTCATGTCTTTAGAATCATCTTGAGCCATATTCATGTATGCATTTGTATACTCTCTTATGTACGCTCCCCCTCACTTGGTGCTATGCTCTCATCTAAACATCTTATACAACTATTAGTCCAAGAGAGGCTTTATTTGTTATCATCAAAACATGTCTTAGAGTGTATAAGAAATTTTCCTCAATAGCTACACCCTGCTACTAATGTTTAGAAGGCTTGCATCAATAGTGGTTGTTGTTCTACTTCATTCTTGAGGTAGTTTTTTCTTTCCAGTTCCCAATTTTGTTCTTGAGTCTTATTGGGGAGTGAGATTTATGTCTTTTTGAATGTTGGGAATTTTGGTTAACCACTTCAATTAATTTCTATTTTTGAGGCCTACTGTGCTGATATAGTTAGGTGTGGGATTATTTCTTGTGATTCATGTGTCATATGGAACGTGTTGAACCTGTGTAATAAGGTTTTTAATAGTGGAGTACTGAGTAAAGCACGAAACCCGTGAAGGGGTATTACTCCATGGATGTAGGCCATTATGCTGAACCAAGTATATGATTGTGCTATGGTTTGATAAATTATTTTGAACTGCTTGCTTGCAGAGTGGGTGTGGTTCGCTGGTAGACCAAGCTACTTTGTAGTGATTGGTGGGTGACCATATGACTGTGTGTTTAGTTGTGCAAATCTGAATTTGGGAAAAATTTTAATTAGCACCGATTCACCCTCCTCTTTCTGTCGAGTTTTGTTCATCAATTGGTATTAGAGCTAGACTCAATAATAGTCAAATCGATAGTTGAGAGATCTCTTTGGGAATAATGGCACATAATGAAGGTTCAAGTTATGGAAGGGCACCATACTTTGATGGTACTGAGTATGTTTTCTGGAAGAACAGGATGGACACCTATCTGGGGTCTATAGGGTTTTGTGTTCTCAGATCGATATATACAGAGTTCAAGATGCTAGATACAGAACCGAGAGATGAGGTAGAAATTAAGAAGTTTGAGAACAACTTGAAAGCAATTAATACACTTAAGAGTGCATTGACAAACACAGAGCTTGCAAAGGACATGGATTGTAATACAACCAAACAATTATGGGACAGGCTCAAGGGTGTGCATGAAGGTGATCAAAGGGTCAAGAAGACTAAGCTTCAAGTTCATAAGGCAAAGTTCAAAGGATTGAAAATGAATGAAAGTGAAGATATTGAAGCATATATGGTAAGAGTCAATGAAGATGTAAATGCTATCAGAGGTCTAGGTCATACATTGAGTGATTCATTTGTCAAAAGATACTCAGGTCACTTCTGCCTAGATATGACTCCAAGGTATCAGTTATTGAAAACCATGATGATGCATACAATTTGGCAATGGATGTTTTGCAAGGAAAGCTAAAGGCCTATGAGATGAGAAGTAAGAAAGGAAAAGCCAAATCTGAAGACAAAGAGATTGCTTCTAAAGCAATGAAGAATTTGAAAATTGATGAAAGATCTGATATTGAGTTCAATAGTGATGATGAGGCTGAAGCAAACTTTGTTAGAAAGCTCACCAGATAGAAAGGCAAATATCAAGACAAGCTTCCATTCATGTGCTTTAGGTGTGGTGATGTTTGTCACTATGCTGCCTCATGTCCTCAAAAGAAGAAATTCAAAGGCAATGGTGATGAAGAAAACAAAAACAAAAAAATTCAAAGCGAAGAAAAGGTAGTTCACTAAGAGAAGATTTCCCAAAAAGAAAATCTGTATCTCTAAGGAGAGTGATGACTCCTCATTTGATTCAGAGGTTAATGAAAATTCAGACAGTGATACTAGTGAGTGTCTGTTCATGGCTCATAAAATCAATAAGGATCAAAATCAGCCTTCTGAAGAGATAGACAAAGTGGAAGCAGTAGTTGATCTTGAGGGTGAGTTAGAAGAGGCCCTTAAGATGCTTAATATTGAGAAGAAGAAAAATAAGAAGTTGGTCAAAGTCTATATGAAACAAGAAAGGGAATTGGAGAGTTTAAAGGAGAGCAAAACAACTTTTAATGATCTTGAGACTCAAGTTGCATTCAAGGTTTCTTAGTTCAACAAGCTTACTCAAGAAAATGAGATTCTTCAAAGCTAGATTACGAAGTATGAAGACAAGTTCAACAACTATGAGCTGATGTGGGTTGAACTTAATGAGTTAAAATAGAAAATAAGAATATTTGAGGAGAATGTAGTATCTCAAGAAATTCAGCTCACTCAATCTCAACCAAATGAGTCAAATCAGATTCTTGAAAGATCATAAACTTTCAGAGACCAGCTGACATGAAATTAGGTTTGGGATTTGTTCATATGGAATCATTTAAGAAAGAATCATTGAGGGATAAAAGTCCTATGGCAGTTCCTAATGAACAACTTACCAAAACCTTGAAGAAGATGATTTTTGTGAAAGAAGGTAGCTCTACTAATGCAAGAAGAAAAGTTCCCCATGTAACAAGTGAGGGGGAGCAGAAGAAAAAACATCAAGAGCAAAGAATCAGCAAAAGACCAATGCCTCTCACTTCAGATTCTACAGTACATCTAGGTTTGGAAGGTTAAGATTCCAAGGCAAACAGACCAACTACTTTCCTGGTTACTATTTCAGGTATAACAGTTTTGGGCATAAGATAGCCACTTCCAAGTTTAACCAAAGCAAGTGATTTTAGCTAGTAAGAATCCTTTTACACATTTGCTGCAAAATGTGATGTGTTACAAGTGTTGCAATCATGGTCATATTGCTAGGTACTGTAAACGGCCTATCCATCTCTCTCCTACGAAGAAGCCAACTGAAAAGAAGATTGTAGTAGGTTAAACAAGTTAAGAAGGTTTGAGTTAAAAAGAACTCAAGAGGAAAGAGTATTAACTCTTTGGCAGTTCAAACTGGTTTCAGAGCTCAAGACAAGACTGTTCCATGGATCCTTGATAGTGATTGTTCAAGTCACATGACTGGTGACAAGAACAAGTTTATAAAGCTCAACCAATATGAAGGAGGGTCTGTGAAATTTGGGAATAGTAAGAGTGCCAAGATAATTGGCAAGGGCACAGTGCATCTAGATGACGGGAAAGTGAAGACATCTGATGTTTTACATGTTTTAGGCTTGAAGCATAATCTCCTTAGTATCAGTCAGATGTGTGATAAAGGACACAAGGTTATTTTTGATAAATCAGGATGTGAGATCATAAAATCAAAGAATGGAAAACGTGTGGCATTAGGTGTGGGGACTTTAAGAAATTTATATGCATTGTCAGATAGCACAAGTGGATCTTACTTGGTTAGTTAAGAAGAAGAATAGTGGGTTTGGCACAAGAGACTTGGGCACATTGGATTTGACAACTTGGTGAAGATTACTTCTCAGAAGGCATTCAGAGATGTTCCTTAGCTGAAGAAGCCCTCCAATACTATTTGTTCATCATGTAAAAGAGGCAAGCAAATCAGGGTTACTCACAAACCTAAAGAATACTATTCTAAGAAGCCCATGTTTTAATTCATACTGATTTGTGTGGTCCTTCTAGAACCCAAAGAATAAATGGTGATAGATATTTTATTCTTTTCATTGATGACTACCGTAGGATGACTTGGGTACAATTTCTAAAGCAGAAGAATGAAGCTCTGGATATATTCAAGGTGTTCGAAAAACAAGTAGAGAATGAAACTAGAAAAACTATCAAGTGTCCTAGGTCTGACAAAGGTGGAGAGCACTTCTGGGTTATGTTTGATGAGTATTACTATGAGCATGGCATTAGGAGGCAGACTTCAATAGCTAGAACTCCCCAGCAAAATGGAGTTGCAAAGAGGAAGAACAGGACAGTTCAAGAGATGGCAAGGACAATGTTGATAGAGAGTGGTCTTGGCAAGAGGTACTAGAAAGAGGCAGTGCACACAACTGTGCATAATCAAAATAGATGCATGCTCAGAAGGTTTGAGAAGAAGACACTATATGAACTTTGGTACAAAAGAAAAGCTATAGCAAAGTACTTCAGAATCTTTGGTAGCAAGTGTTTCATCAGGAATACAAAACAAAATTTAGGCAAATTTCAAGATAGAGCTGATGAGGGCATATTCCTTGGGTACTCAATAAGAAAAAAAACTTACAGATGCTTCAAAAAGAGGCTAGGCAAGATTGCAGAGAGGTCTGATGTAACTTTTGATGAGAACAACAACATCAGCTCCAAAGTGGATAGCATTGAATATGATATTGATAGTGAGTTCATTAGAAACTGAAAATTAAAATTCAGCATCAAAGAATGCAGTCCCACCTTCTTCAGAGTCTGAAAATGAGGAAGAAGATGAAGAAGCAACTGAGAAAAGTCACAGAACTAGAAGACTTGAAAGAGATCTTCCTCAGAATCAGATTGTTGGAGATCCTTCTGCTGGAGTACAGACCAAAAGAATGAAAGCAAGCAACTACTACTCTCTTTTGTCTTATATTGAGCCTAAGTCTGTTGAAGAAGCCTCAAAAGACTCAAGTTGGGTCAAAGTTATGGAGGAAGAGCTTGATCAGAATGAGAAAAATAAGACTTGGGAGTAGGTTCCTAGACATACAAGTAAGAATGTAATTGACACAAAATGGGTGTTTAGGAATAAGCTTAATGAAAAGGGAGAGGTGATAAGAAATAAAGTCAGGTTAGTCTACAAAGGGTATGCTCAGGTTGAAGGTGTGGATTTTGATGAAACTTTTACACCTATAGCTAGACTAGAGTCCATTCTGATGTTTCTAGCACTTACAACTTACAAAGATTCTAAGATTTTCCAAATGGATGTCAAATCAGAATTTTTTAATAGAAATCTTGAAGAGGAGGTCTACATAGAGCAACCAGATGGTTTCCAACTTTGTGAAGATGAAGAAGGCTCTATATGGTTTGAAACAAGCTCCTAGAGCTTGATATTCCAGGTTGGAGAGCTATCTATATGAGATAGGCTTCAAGAAAGACATGGTGGACAACAATCTCTATATTAGATCTATGGATAGTAGCCAACTGGTTATTGTTGTTTATGTTGATGATATCATATTTGGAGCCCACAATTGTGACCTATGCAAGGAATTTGCTGATAGAATGAAGATAGAGTTTGAAATGTCAGTGTTTGGGGAATTATCCTTTTTTCTTAGTTTACAGGGCAAGTAGATGAAGAATGGTATATTCCTTTCACAAGCAAAGTATGGTAAAGAGATGCTAAAGAAGTTCAACATGGAAGATTGCAAGCCTGTGAGTACTCCAATGATGACAAGTTGTAAGCTTAGCAAAGATGATTATTCTCCTACCGTTGATCATAAGATGTACAGGTCTATGGTTGGTAGCCTATTATATCTCATTGCTTCTGGGCCAGATATTCTTCAAGCTGTATGTATGGTGGCTAGATTCCAAGCTGGTCCAAAGGAAACACATGTTGCAACTGTGAAGAGAATTCTTAGATATTTAAAAGGATGTTGGACTTTGGACTATGGTATCCCAAGATGAAAGGGTTTGAGTTGATAGCCTACTCGAATGCAGATTGGGTAGGTTGTGTAGATGACAGGAAGAGCACCAATGGAGTTGCATTCTATCTTAGGGAGAGTTTAGTCACATGGCACAGCAAAAAGCAAGACTCAATTTCTCTCTCTACAGCTGAAGCTGAGTACATGGCAGCTACTTCTTGTTGCACTCAGATACTTTGGATGATTCAAATGCTGAAGGTCCTTCATGTTGAGCAAGCACTACCAGTGACTATCTATTGAGATAATACAAGCTTAATAGATATCTCTAAGAATACAGTCATGCATTCCAAGACCAAACATATATCCATCAGGTATCATTTTTTAAGGGAAAAGGTCAATAGTGGAGAAATTAAACTTGAGTATATGTGTTCCTACAACTGAACAAGTGACAAGCATTTTCACTAAACCCCTTCCCACATCTACATTTGCATATCTTAGACAGAGACTGGGAGTAATTGCCTCTACCTCACTTTAGTATATCTATTGCACTAACATAGGGGGAGTTTGTGTTTTCTGCATTTTCTTTTTCTTTTGTCAGGTTGGGTGCCCCTTTGGTCTTGTTGTCAAAGGCAGAGAGAGTGTCTTGAGGTAGGAGGTGTGTGGTGTGTTGCCAACAATGCCAAAGGGGGAGATTTTTGACCTCAGGCATTATTGTCATTGTTGGCAATCTTGTGGACAGTAGTGGTTGTATGTGAAGAGCTCACAACATGATAACAAGTTGGAGTTGAGGACAAAAAGCATGTGAGCTCCAAGCAAAAAAAGCAGGTCATCCAAGTATGTGAGCTTCCAATGAGAAGACAGAAAGCATGAAAAAAAGATGCTTTAAAGAAGGAAAAATAAAAAAAAATGTAAAAAGAAACAAAATAAAAAAAAGATGCCTTATAGAGACAGAAAGCATGTGTGCTTGTCTCCATCTTGCTTGTCAGTTGGAGATATGAAGGGCATAGCTGGACATGGTTTTCCAACTCTTGACAATCATGCCTAGGATAAAATGACTCCTTGAGGTATGCATTGGTAGCACATGATAGCTATTTGGTTTGTTTTTGCTTAATTTTCTTGTTTGCATAGCTGATTTCCCCATTGTATGAGTATGTTAGTGTATGCCACTTTGTTTAGTCATTTGAACATGTTCACAATCTCATAATCATCATATTTGAGGTCTAACAACTTTGATCTCAGAGTTCTGAAGGCTGTGTGAATAGTTCATGAAAAGCATGTATTGGATTGTAGTTGTCATAGCTTGGTTTGACAGATGAAATTCTGATATAGAGTTATTACTGGTAGTTTGAGCTCTTGGTGGATCTTATTTCAGTGTATTGTATTTGGTCCAAGCAAGTTCAAGGTCAGACTCAAGTTATATTGCCTCTTCAAGTATCAAGTTTAAAAATTTTGAAAATTCAAGTCAAAATAGTATTTTTCTTAATTTGGAGGTTGGTTTGATGATTGGTAGGGCCCACAAGTCTTCTGAGAGTTTTTATGCATGTTCAAATTCTTGTTTGTGATATGTTCCAAGTGTTACTTGAGCCAAACAGTAGTTATTTGTGAAAATGACACGTTCAGTCTCAAGTTTTCAAGTAAAGCTGAAATTCAGCAATAGTGATTGCAAAGCTTATTTTAGCCTCTTGAAAAGTGTGCATATGAGAGAGAAAAAGCAAGTGGTTTGTGCCAACATATTGACAAAGTTATTCTCTACAAGGATGAACAAACCACATAGTCATTCGAGCTACAGGTTGTTATGTGTGAAGGCCAGAATAGTGCATTAGGATCACTATCAGTGAAGCTAGACAGCAAGCCTTAGTTATTCTTTGAAGAGAGAGAAAGAGGAGATAGAGAGTGGACCCCACCTGGGGTGCCATGTGTCAAGGGTGTGAGGTGGATGGCCACTTAGACTGCCTACTAGGCCAACAAGGCCATATGGTGTAGCTAAGTTGCATAGCAATAGCCACAACAACCATGGTAGCCATGTTGCCTAGTCACCAGCCCAACAACATGCATAGAGGCCTGACCCTGATGCACAATAGCCGCCCAACCCTCTTGGGCATTTTTTCAAACAAATTGTGGGTGCTCATATACTTAAAAAAAATTTTGATAGTTTGAAAACCATGCACTCTGGAAGTCTTCTCTGTAGCATTTTAGTGAATTTTTTGGAGCATCAGAAGAAATTTCAACCGTATGGATGCGAAGCCCACGTGGCAAGGATTTAGAGAAAATGAGGTTCATATTTTTTAGCCACGTTTACAGCTCACTGATGAGCTGTCCTTTTCCCAAAAATGCTATAAGGTGAATGGCTGAGATCCATTCTTAATAGGGGTTCCAAATCGTTTAATCTGGTTGGTTGATGGGGCATTAGGGTATACAAGTGTTTTATGGAATCATTTGAAGATCTGACAACTATTATGGATTGATCTAAGGTTTGTTCAATGGCTTTGATAATCTCATTTCATAGATGAAGATCCAATGGCTGATGCTGACTCCACTCCCATGCAAAGTTGAAGATGGAAGTTCGATCCTTCTTTTAATCCTGGCCGTCCGTACAGATTGATCTGAGGGCCAGAATTGAATCATTCTTTGTCTCAAACTTTGGGCTACTTAAGAGCAATTTTTGGGGATTTGTAAAGAGACGGTACCCCCTATATTTTGACGTCCTCTATGCACCGGTGGAGTTGGATTCAGGGTTTGATGCCTCTGTGATTTGATTTTCATATTTTTCTCAAGGAAGATAGTGTTTTAAGTGGATCAATGCATTGGGATCCGTGTCAAAGGTTTTTAGGACTTGCTACACGCTGCTACTGATGTTTAAAAGGTTTGCATCAATAATGGTTGTTGTTCTACTTCATTCTTGAAGTAGTTCTTTCTTTCCAGTTTCAATGTTATTGAGTCTTATTGGGGAGTGAGATTCATGTATTTTTTAGTGTTGGGAATTTTGGTTGACCACTTCAATTTATTTCTATTGTTTGTGGCCTACTATGCTGATATAGTTAGGTGTGGGATTGTTTCCTATGGTTCAGGTGTCATATGGAACGCATTGAACCTATGTAATAAGGTTTTTAATAGTGGAGTGTTGAACAAAGCACGAAACCCGTGAAGGGGTATTGCTCCGTGGGTGTAAGCCATTATGCCAAACCATGTATATGATTGTGTTATGGTTTGATACATTATTTTGAAGTACATGCGTGCTGAGTGGGTGTGGTTCACTAGTAGACCAAGCTACATTGTAGTGATTGGTGGGTGACCATACGACTGTGTGTTTGGTTGTGCAAATATGAATTGGGGAAAAATTTTAATTAGCATAAATTCACCCCCGCTCTCTGTGCCGAGTGTCATTCATCACTCTCCGTCTAGGGTGGTTCTCCCTTCGATCTTCCTCTTCGGCTTTCACATAATGGTGTAGGAGACCAATTTTTATCAGATCTTTTACCTCCTTTTTTAACTAAAGGCAGTCTTTGATGTCGTGCCCTATATCCTTGTGGTACCAACAATATTTTTCTAGTTTCGATCTTTTGTCTTAGAGAACATGGGCTTTGGTCACTGAAGGAGACCTCGATCATGCACCTACATAAGGATGTCTTGTATTCGGAGGAGTATATTCCAAACTTGGATCTCTATCTTGGCGACGCTCGATTTTGAGTCTCTTATCTTTCTTCTTCCGATCATCCTTGTCGCTGGACGACCTCTTCTTCTCAGGGACTTTCTATTTGGATACCTTTTTGGCCTTTAGGACATCTTTCATATTGGCGTACTGGTTGCAGCGGTCCATTAATTCCTCCATGTTGGTAGGAGGGTCTAGCGCCATAGACTCTACCAAGTCATTATCTGTGACACCGTCGTACAAGGCGTTGTATGCCATGGCGTCGTCCAAGTCTTTGACGTCCAAGGATTGTTGGACAAACCTCGTGAGGAAATCAAAGATCGACTCGTCGCTTCTTTATTTCATTGCTAGCAACTTACCAATTGTTTTCTTCTGTTTGATGCTGCTCTGGAAGTGGGCGACGAAGATTGCGTATAACTATGACAGGCTATTGATTGACCCAGGCTTGAGGTTTGAAAACCAAGCACTGGATGCTCCCTTAAGGGAACTTGGGAACGCCCAGAAAATTACTTCCTTTGACCCCATGTACAATGTCATCATTGCATTGACATAGTTAATGTAGTCGTGCGGGTCTGTTTTCCCATCTTACCTCTTGAAGCTTTTGTGGCTTAAAATTTGAGGGAAGATCAACATTCATGATAGATGCTGAGTAGGGGTGGCCACCCGGATAAGCGATGACTTTATACTGGATCGACGATCTAAGCTTTTGAGTTTTTCATTGATTTCTTTGAGCTTCTTCTGGAGGTCAATTTCTATGACTTGGTTTGCCGTTGGTAGGTTGGGGGGTCATCGAACTTGACCCACCGCTTGAGGTAGGGCACCCTCTGGCTCACCGGATTCTTGAACCTAATCATCATTTTGGCTTGGGAGGAAGCCCGTCTTCTACGAATTGTTGAATGCAATTCGCATCTTCTACATCACCTCCCATTTAGCAAATTCCTTGTAGTGCCTAGGTCTCTCTTCTCACCGAGCAATTAGTGCGACTAGATTTGGGCAGGGTATCACTTTGCCGCTCGGTCTGTTGAGTTCTCACTCCTTCAGAAGGAACTTGGGTCAGTCCTTGGCTGTTGTGCAACCTCCCTCGAACTCTGGTGGGCAAGTCTCTAGTTCTAGCCACTGGGATAAGTGTCGACCCTTGGTGCCGGGGATGGGATGATCCCACTCTGCTTTTGTCTCTTTATTCTTCAGGCGCAGGTGGTGGTGGTGGTATCTAGTTCTGGTCTATCAATAACACTGGTGGTAGTGGTAGGAGTACTCTCTGCAGATTCTGTACGAGGACTAGTTATTGCTGTTGCAGGGGTGCGATTGCCGCCATCTGTTGTCTAATGAATCCCCTAACTAGTTCGTTGGTCTGCAACATTTGGATCTGCAAATCCCTTATCTGGGCATTAGTGGCTGGTGCATTGGGGTCGAGAGACACTGGTAGAGGCGGTGGCGGTGGTAGTTGCTCCACGGGGAGCTCTTCTTGAACTTTCGGATTGGGAATTCCTTTTGTTGGCGGGCTAGCCTCTAGTAGTGGCTGGCGACGGGACCTTCCATGAGTGGGTTTTCCTCCACGGGGAGGTGGTTGAATTTGCCCTGCGCAAGCACGTTCCTCTCCCCTGTAGGAGGTTTCAGGCAGGGGAGAGTTGCTTCAAACATTGTTAGTGTGGTTTGATTCTGACATTGATACAGAATTCGAGTGGGTTTAGCTATCAGATGATCATTCCCACAGACGGAGCCAAACTGTTGCGTCAAGAAATCTCCACAAATTGTCTCCTCGCATTGTAGCCTGCATAGGAAAACAAAGCAAGCACAAGAGAGTCAGTTTGCTCCGAAAGGGGACTCTTTGATTCTTAAGTCAGATCTCTCATAGTAGCAGTTAAGAATAATGAAGATGGATCTGTAAGGGATTATACCTGAGTATATATAGTATTTATAGCAAGTAGAGATGGTGGTGGAAAGTACCAATCTATTAGCTTTCTATTCACGGGCGAAAGCTCATCGTGGAGTCCTATTAGGAGAGTGATCCCTGATTGATAGGGGTTGTGGGCACTAATCTTGTAGTTTACTTATAGGAATGAATTAGTGTAAGGATAGATTGATCCATCCCTTCATTGGAGTGCGTTTGGGTGTGACCCGATGGACTTTTAGTCATCAATGCATTGCAACGATCCGATGGTGTGGCATGACGCCATTTGGTGATCATATTTAGGTATATAGGGCTCATAAGTTATTTCATGGGTTTTCACCCAAAATGGTTCTCGGCTAGGGATAGGATCGGACATCCCATTCATATGGTCGTGGTCCTGCATTGTTAATGAAAGATATGCTCAACATGGAATCCACTAGCGTTAATTTGAGAATATCAAGGAGAGAGAAAGCCTATGATTGATCAGACAGAAATCTGGTACCAGTGTCATTTTTGTGAATTTTTTACAAAATTATTTTGTAATATTAAAAATAAAAATTTATATATTGAAATTTATTTTTAAATATTTTACAACGTCTGATGATGATCACAGAGTTCAAAAATGGAAATGTACAATGAGTTGGGGTCTAGCAGTATTTAATTAAATATCATGTAGCTCATTATGGGATATTAAAAAAGTGGAAAGTCTCATATGCAAATTAAAGATTTTATTGTGCATGACAATTTTTGGGAATATTAATTGTTATATTTTAATATATGGCAACAAATAAAATATAATTAGATTATATAGTTGGCCATAATAAAATAGATAGAAATCTCTTTTATCTCTTCCGTCTTTAGAAGCAGGATAGTTGGCAATTTGGAAAGATTCTCGTCACCCCAAAAATATAAGAGAACACAGTTTTGGAAACTGTATGGTTAAGGGAATCCCACCACTTGAATGGATTCTAATATTAAAAAAAGGAGGAGAGGGAGGAGGTCTGGCCAAATTTTCCATCTCTCTTATGTGTATATGAGTGTTGAGGTTTTAGGATTTTTTGAAACCCTAAGTCTTGGGGGTGATCTTCCTCATTGGATTTTGGATTGAAGAATCAAAGTGTTGAACAGTCAGTTTCTTTCTCAGTTCAAGTTGGAAGAACTATTATCTAGAGGAGGAGCTTCAATTGCGGCTCTAAGATAGTTGATTCTTCTTGGGTAAATTTATGTTTACCATGATCTCTGAACGACGATACACAATTATTTTGTATCCGATCCATTTCCACTGCTTGTATTGGGTTAAACCAACAATTGGTATCAAAGCCATGATAGTCCATTCGTATTTAGAGATGAATCAAAATAAATAAGATTTTCATGTTTAGCCATTAAATTGTTAATGGAACTTCAATCTGAATATGGCATATTATGAGTTTGGGATTTTATTTTGCCGGGCATGGTGGTCGCCCACGGTTTAGGAACCATGGGTGGTAACCATGGAACCAATAGGCCGTGGGCTGCATAGCTTGTGGGATGCAACCTGCAACTACAAGGTTGTGAGTTGCAAACTGCGACTACAGCAACGCATGACCTACTACATGCGGGGTGTTGCAGCCACAGCCTGCTCCCTTTGTGGGCACGGTGATGGGGGATACCTGCCATCTCTCCCCTTCTTCTTCTCTCTTATTTGCTTAGGGTTTAGACCCTGATTTTTTTGTTTTTTAAAAAAGAAAAAAGGAAAGTTGAGAGGAAGAAGTTGGGTGAAGAGAGTGTCTCTTCTTCCACCCTATTAAAAATCTGAATTAAAAGAGTTTAGTTTAGGTAACTTTTAAGTTGGATTGTTTTATGATATTAATCCATGTAAATTGATTTTTTGCATCAAGTTGGAGATTAATGTATGCATATGATGTATGCATTATGTGCACAGGATGTACACTTTAATGGAGATTCATTTTGTTGCAATCTTAAAGTGGTTATGAGAATGAATTAAGAATCTACGTGGATGACTATTTCCTCTCATAATATGAATGTAATATGGCATGAAATGTATGTTGTGCTCCCTCTCTCTCTCTCTCTCACACACACATCCCCCCCTTTTTTATAAAATTCATGTACTCCATCCCTTGGGTAGCCAAATGGTGGGTTGGTTTCTCCAAGGGGGTTCTTTATGAAAGGAAAGTGTAGAGACATAGGTTGCAATTTAATTTATTATTGTAATTTCAACCGATAAAGACTTATTGGTGTACGAAATGAAGGAGGACTTCATTCAATGTCGCATGGAGATGCTAAAGATGGAGCGATCACAAATTACATGCATCATATGAGGCATAAGATGCATGGTTACCATATTACAATATTAAAATTAAATTTAGTGGGAGTTATAATTTATTATTATTCTTACTAACCTATGCATCCCATAACCACAGTTAAAATGTTACCTTAGTATATATACATGTGATTTATGATGTTGTGATATATGTTGATATATGCATGTGATGTGCGATTAATCGTTTAAAATCATGTGTGATATGGATGAATTTTAACCGATAGATCATATCCATGGCCCCCTCTATCAATAGTAGATGTAGAGGTTGACAATATAAATCCCGTAATATAGTCGATAGGATGTTGTCAGGGTTTTATTATCAACAGTCTACACTACTTCCTACTGGATAGGAAATGGACACAGATAGTGAGGGGGAACTACGATAGTGGGCCATCTTTCATTACACTGATTCAGTCTGATTTAATAAGAATACAAATGACTTGAGTGTGTGTCAGCCAATAAGATCTGGACATAACACTCAGGTGGCCAATAATATCGGAAGTCTTAGAGGCCGAGAATCCACCCAATCATCATGTGTGCAATAATTCCCGATAGGATAAGTTGTATGTGCAAGGATAGGATTGGTTTGTTCCTATTCACTTTTCAGGATAATAGGGAATCTTGAATTGTGAAAAACCATAGTCTATATATCGCCCGCTGGAATTCAATGGTTTATTTTATGTTTATGCTTTTGATTATTTAATGTATATGTGTAGTTCTTTTGTGCAATTATGGCTTCTATTAACTCTACCCTCCTGACCCTAATCAATGACTACAAACTGAAAGGACCCAACTATAATGATTGGCATCGGAGTATTATGTTACCCTTAACTATGGAACCTATCTGCATTTCTTGAGGAGGTGGCCCCTGAGAAACCCGCTGATGATGATTATGATCAGCATGAAGCCTATGAATTCTATCACTCAAGGGATTCAAAGGCTATACTATACATCCTTGGGTTGGTTGATAAATTGATCACTGACACTATGAAAGGTATAACCTCTGCCAATGGCATGATGGATAAGCTCAGGGAACTTTTTAATCAGACTGATGTGCATGAGCACCATAAGATTGTAGGTCTTATCCATAATACCAAGATGAAAGTGGGAACTTCAGTCATTGATCTCGTGATGAAAATGAGAAATCTATTCAAGAAAATGGAAACCCTAGATACTTCCTTTACTCTTAACTACAAAAGAAATGTAATCTTCAATTCTCTCTCCTCAGCCTATGGCTCTTTCATCTGCAACTTCAATGTGAATAGACTAGATGTTGAATTGACTGAGTTGGGTAATATGTTGCAAGAGACAAAGAAGCACTTAAGAAGGAAAGGGGTGAGGTTAATGCCACAAAAGTCAAAGGTTCAACTTCCAAAAACAAAGGGAAGAAGATCAAGGCCAACAAGAGTAAGACACTTAAGGGCAAGGGTAGGAAGATACAAAAGAAAACAGCAGAGCCCAAGGGGACATGCTTCTTTTGTTCAAAAGAGAATCATTGGAAGAGAAACTATCATGCTTACCTAGCAAACTTGAAGAAGTCAGATGAAACCCCTAAAGAAGGTAATTTTGTTACTCTTATCCTTTATGAGTCAAACTTGTTTTTTGAACAATCTAACACTTGGTTGGTGGTTACTAGATCCACTATCCATATCTACAATATGTTGTAGGGGATTCAAAGTGAAAAGAAGGCTAGAAAGGAATGGAGTGCTTATAAGATGGGCACTTGAGCGAAAGCCATGGCGATGACTGTTGGAGATTTTAGTTTAGAATTTGATTCTATTACTATTTTATTAAGGATTGTTATCACGTTCCTTCTTTTAAGTGGAACATCATTTCTGTCTCTAAACTTGTTAAAGATGATTATAGTTTTTCCTTTTATGTTTCTATAACAATTCGTTCGAATAATAAATTGGGGAAGGTATTCGTACATGGGAGATTCTCCCATCAACTACATCAAATAAAGTGTATAAGGGTTTTTACATCATTTTGGATTAGCATTTATGTCAATCTGACTGCATTCAATGCATGTCGTGCACATACACGATTGTGCATGAAAACTTTTGCCTAATAAATCTATAGTTTCTGGATATATGCAAAATAGTTTGTATTTTCTAAATTCCCTTGTAAAAACAAATGATGTTTCAAATGTTAGATTTGAAACGTAAGAGAGCTCCTGTAACGCCCCTAAACCGGCCTAGGGGTAAGGGTCATCACACAAATCCATAAGATCGAAATGATTTTAGATAGATGAACCAAAATTGAACCATTAGTCATAATCTCCAAATAAATCCTCAATAATACCATCATATAACATAGCAGAAGACTTAAACAATTAAATTCAACATTCGATTAATATGAATTCGATTATTCAAAACTAAGGTGTTGGTGGCACCACAACTAAAAGTAAGAATAAATCCCTATTACATCCATCCATCTAAATATTAAAATAAACCATGTATCAAGGTCAAATCCAAATCAAAAATCATTACAACCGTTCCCAATAAAAGAAGATAAATGATTCTAATCATCCCCAATCTGAGTATCATCTCCTCCAACAACTCTAGTGCACTCACCACATGAGTATGGCTCCTGACTCTCGTTCTTTGTGTGGTTAAATAAAGGGGTAAGCTTGGAGAAAGCTTAATGAGTAAGGAAAAACAGAACATAAATATCGGTAAACAAATGCATATCCAGAAATATAATAGAATCTCAAAACATATGTTATACAAATCTGAAAATATCATAAATTCCATTAAAAAATGTCATAAGTTTAAATGTTCATCACACCAATTCCAATTAATAGCCTTAGTAGGTTCATAAAGTAGCACTGCTAAAAATCAACATATCACCAATATAATCAATGGGATTGGATTTAGGCTCTTGGCTCATAGAATCGGTAACGGGCTCCTATGGATGGAAAACCACGTTCCTTAAACGTCACGCTCTTACCTCACCCTCGGTCCACATACCCAAACACAATGGAATTGTGAGCTACGAGCTCTTGGCTCATAGAACCGGACCATGTCCTTAAACATCACGCTCTTGCCTCACTCCTGTGCTCAACAATCCACCCCAACACATAACCCCCTGTTGGAAGGGTTGCAGTCCAACAATATTACATTCAAATCATATCTTATAAAATAATAAGTCTCATCATGCTTTTAATAAAGTAAACATCATGCATTCTTTCTATAGAAATCAAATTATATTTCAAAACATGCATAATACTTCAAAATAGACTTCAAGACAATTATGCACAAATAGTTATGTTGTTTCAAATCATGAAATTTCATAAAACGACAAATCAAAGAAAAGAGATTTGTATATGAAAATAATACATAGGTTCTGCGGGGTTTCACTCACCTTTTCACTTCTCACTGCACTTCAAATCACAAAATAATGATCCCATATCCCCTACATAGATCATAAATTGCAAAATCAATAGGTTTATGTACGCTTACAAAGCTGTACCCAACTTGTAAACACAGACAGCCCTCAAAATGAAATATTTCCCGCACTTGTACATATCTAGAGACTCTCAAATTTACAAGGGATCAATTTACCCTAATACCAAGATCTCCACCAAAAATCATCTCCAAATTCTCATATTTTATACTTAAATCATTTGTTTCAATCTTAGTGTAAAGATCCAGCTAGAGTCTGCGCAACATATTAAAAAGCTACATAAATACCATATCCCAAACCTAATTTAATCCAAATTTTTTTTCTATTAAACTAGACTAAATAATAATGATTCACACCAAATTTCAAGTCTAAATTACAAGTATTAATTGGGCTTTCATTATTCCCAAGTTCAGGTTCAAATTCTGCCAAGGCAGCAGACTAGTCCCAAGTTCTCATTCAAAGGGGATATCAAACGAAATTGGATGGATCTCAAATTTGAAAAAATATTCCATCTACATGTCATCCATAATTCCACCAAAATTGGGATCCAAAATCCTCACCGATTAAGAAATACAATTCTTTTTCTAATAGTAGACAGAATCTGTCCAAAACAGCACACTGTAGCAATACAACCTTAAGACTTAATCTCCTATATTCAAATGACCATGATATAAAGTATGAAAATATGAAAATATATACCTTCTAAAAAATGACAAGCCCAATGAAGCCTTCTCTCTTGCTCTTACGTGAAACTCTCTCTCCCTCTCTCTTTTATTTTTTCTCCTTCTTTTATTTTTTCTTCTTCTTTATTTCTTCATCTTTATTTCTTCTTCTTCAATCCTTCTTTATTTTTTGGAATAGGTTTCAACTCCCTTTTAATAAATTTTAAGTTTTAATCTCCTAATTTAATTTATAGTTTATTGATTCATAAAACTTCAAGTTTCTTAATTCTCTCCCTTCTCTTAATTTATCTCAACTTCTCAAGTACACCTTGACAAAGGGAATCTTTCTTTTCCTTTCAATATCGATTTATAGTACCCAAGTCAAATATTGTGTGGGGTCCACCAAGCTATCCAAAGCAAAACAAATAAAATTCCTTTCAATTGCTTCCCTCAAGAATTGATCCTTAGACCTCTTTAAGTCCATATAGGGTCCTAACTGCTAGGCTAACTTCTCTTAGATGTTAATAAACTTATAAATAAATATATTTGATACTAGCAACATATAATCATGCACAAAGAAGGGAAAATAAATAAATAAACAAGCATACCCTGCACTAACACTAATAAAATACTAGCACGGTTATACCTCTAGTGTGCATGCTAACAACTAAAATCCATCCTTTATTGGTCCATTGGTACATGTTTTGCACAAAAAGTGAAAAGTCTAAATTACCCTTGTATTTTGGGCATGGGTATTACATCCCTCCCCCTTATAAAAATTTCATCCTCAAAATTTACATACCTGGATCTGTAAAAAGTTGTGGATACTTTCTTTGCATATCATCTTCTGTTTTCCAAAAAGCCTAGTGAATGTCATGATTATTCCAAAGAACTTTCACGTGTGATTTGGTGCGATTCCGTAGGACTTGTTTTTTACGATCCAAAATACGAATAAGGGTTTCTTCATAGGATAGGTCTTCTCTTAGCTGCAACGGTTCATAACTCAAGACGTGCGATGGGTCTACAACATATTTTTGAGTAAGGAGATGTGAAAGACATCATGTATTCTAGCTAAAGTTGGGGGTAGTGCAAGTCGGTAAGCGACTAGTCCAACTCTCTGTAAAATCTCGAACGAACCAATGAATCTGGGGCTAAGCCTCCCTTTCTTGCCAAATCCTACTACTCCCTTCATTGGTGCAATCTTCAAGAAAACACTATCTCCCAGATTGAATTCTAGCTCCTTCCTTTTTGTGTTAGCGTAGCTCTTTTGTCTGTCTTGTGCTGCCTTGATTCTTTTCTGTATGAGTTGTATTTTCTCCTAAGCTTCTTGTATCAATTCTGGTCCCATAGCTTTCCATTCACCAACCTCATTCCAATGAAGAGGAGATCGACATTTCTTGCCATATAATGCTTCATATGGGGCCATACCAATGGTTGCCTCAAAACTATTGTTATATGCAAATTCAACCAAAGATAAGTGTTTCTCCCAACTTCCTTTTAAGTCTAGAGCACAGGCTCTCAACATGTCTTCAAGTATCTGTATCACTCTCTCTGACTGTCCATCGGTCTGTGGGTGAAAATTTGTACTAAACTTCAGTCTTATCCCCAAGGCTTTATGTAGGCTCTTCCAAAATCTGGACTTGAACCTCGGGTCTTTGTCTGACACTAGCAAAACTGGCACTCCATGAAGTTTGACTACCACATCAATATACAACTGCGTCAACTTCTCCAGAGAATGCTTCATAGAGTAAGCAATGAAATGTGCCGACTTGGTTAGACGGTCTACCACTACCCAAACTAAATCATGTCCCTTAGGGGTCTTTGGTAGTGCAATGACAAAATCCATGCTTATATGTTTCCATTTCCATTGTGGAATTTTCAATGGATGCAACAATCCTGATGGTCTCTGATGCTCAGCTTTCACTTGCTGACAAGTCAAACATTTTGCTATATATAGAGTAATTTCTCTCATCATATTATTCCACCAATAATGTTCCTTTAGATCCCGGTACATCTTGGTACCACCCAGATGAATGGTGTAAGGAGAATGCTGAGCCTCCTTTAAAATTAAATCTCTCAGCTCAGTGTCATTTGGTACACACAAGCAAGTGCCATACATCACAACCCCATCCTCTGTCAACTGGAACTGTATTTGTTTCCCTGCCTGGATTTCACCTCTGACCTTTATCAAGTAAGGGTCTATAGTCTGAGCTGATTTAATTTGGTCAATCAATGATGGTTTGATAGCCAATTTGGCCAATAATGATGTGGGGCAACTGACAATAAGTTCTAGTTCCAGGCTCCTACTATCCTCCTGAAGTTGTATTTGTTCAGTCAAAATGGCTGCTAAAAATCCTTGTGACTTTCTGCTCAATGCATCTACAACTACATTCGCCTTCCCTGAGTGGTAGTGAATGTTGCAATCATAGTCTTTTATTAACTCTAACCTCCGTCTCTGTCTCATATTCAGTTCTTTATGGGTAAAGAAGTACTTTAGACTCTTGTGATCTGTGTAAATCTCACACTTCTCACCATACAAGTAGTGCCGCCAAATTTTTAGCGCAAACACCACCGCTGCCAGTTCTAAATCATGTGTGGGATAGTTCTTCTCATGATTTTTCAATTGTCTCAAAGCATAGGCTACCTTGCCATATTGCATAAGCACGTAGCCCAAACCTCTGTGTGAAGCGTCACTATAAATAACCATCCCTCAAGTTCCTACTGGTATCATCAACACTGGTGCTATCACCAATCTGTGCTTCAATTCTTGAAAACTTTTCTCACATTCCTCTGACCAATCAAATTTTACACCCTTCCTCGTAAGTCTAGTCAAAGGTATAGCAATTTTGGAGAAGCCTTCAATAAACCTTTTGTAATAACTAGCCAAACCCAAAAAGCTTATGATCTCAGTAATTGTGGTTAACCTGACCCAATCTGTAACTGCCTTGACTTTAGCAGGATCAATTGAAATCCCACTAGCTGATATAACATGATCAAGAAATACAACTTGGCTGAGCCAAAAATCGCACTTGCTTAGCTTGGCATACAACTATTTTTCTCTGAGTCTCTGCAGTACAGTCCTTAAATGTTCCTCATGATTTTCTTTGTTCTTGGAATATATCACGATATCATCGATAAACAAAATAACAAATCTATCTAAGAAGTCATGGAATACCCGGTTCATCAAGTCCATAACTGCAGCTGGTGCATTAGTCAACCCAAATGGCATAACCACAAATTCATAGTGGCCATAACGGGTCCTGAATGCAGTCTTTGGTATGTCTTCACCCATGATCTTCAATTGATGGTACCCAAATCTCAAGTCAATCTTGGAAAAGACACTTGCACCTTGCAACTAATCGAGCAAGTCATCGATCTGGGATAAAGGGTATCTATTCTTCATGGCCACCTTGTTCAGTTCTCTGTAGTCAATACACAATCTCAAGGTCCCATCCTTTTTCTTCACAAATAAAACTGGTGCTCCCCAAGGAGACACACTTGGTCTAATATACCCTTTCTCTAATAATTCTTGCAGCTGGTCTTTCAACTCTTTCAGTTCTAACGGTGCCATTCGGTATGGTGCTTTAGAGATCGACGCCATGCCAGGTACTAGATCAATGATAAACTCCAATTCTCTATCAGGTGGTAACCGAACAAGGTCATCAGGGAACACATCTGGAAAGTCCCTAACGATATGGATATCCTCCAACTGTTGCTCCTCTTTCTTCAAATCAACTAGAGAAGCCAAAAATCCATGGCAACCTTGAGCAAGTAACTTCTTTGACGCACTGCTAATATCAGAAGCGATGCAGGTTTACCCATCCTTAACCCACTAAACTTAAATTCAGTCTCATTCTTAGGTTTAAAAACTATCTCCTTTTCATAACATTGTATACTGGCATGGTAAGTAGACAACCAGTCCATGCCAAGTATGACATCAAAGTCTATCATGTCTAGAAGAATTAAGTTTACTGGCATCTCTCTACCATTTATCTGAACCAAGCATGACTCAAACACAGTGTCTGTAACCAAATTCTCTCCAAATGGTAGGGTTACCAATAAGGAGGTTTTCAATGGTCTAGAGTCAACACTAATCTTCTTAGAAAATGATTTAGATAGAAAGGAGTGTGTCGAACCCGAGTCAAATAATACATTAGCGGATATAGTAGAAATGTTCAGTGTACCTGAAAGATGTTCTAGGTTTTCATTTTCATTTCCTAGTTTTAGGTATAATTCATCAATCAATCAAAGCAATATATCACTCCGACGCCAAAATTTCAAGTACACAGGAAACTAAGACAAGCTACCCCATTGATAAGGGTTTAAACTTAGGTGTAATATCTCTATGTTCAAGATCCTATGCCACCAATTCTAGTTCATACTCTACTCTAAAACTCCACTCTGATACCACCGCTGTAACGCCCCCAAACCAGCCTAGGGGTAAGG
Source organism: Telopea speciosissima (assembly GCF_018873765.1). Taxonomy (NCBI): domain Eukaryota; kingdom Viridiplantae; phylum Streptophyta; class Magnoliopsida; order Proteales; family Proteaceae; genus Telopea; species Telopea speciosissima. The sequence continues at coordinate 33,144,073 of NC_057919.1, read as the reverse complement.
GTCATCACACAAATCCACAAGATCAAAATGGTTTTAGATAGATGAACCAAAATTGAACTATTAGTCATAATCTTCAAATAAATCCTCAATAATACCATCATATAACACAACGGAAGACTTAAACAGTTAAATTCAACATTCGATTAATATGAATTCGAATATTCAAAACTAAGGTGTTGGTGGCACCACAACTAAAAGTAAGAATAAATCCCTATTACATCCATCCATCTAAATATTAAAATAAACCATGTATTAAGGTCAAATCCAAATCCAAAATCATTACAACCGTTCCCAATAAAAGAAGGTAAATGATTCTAAGTATCTCCAAACTGAGTATCATCTCCTCCAACAACTCCAGTGCACTCACCACATGAGTATGGCTCCTGACTCTCGTTCTCTGTGTGGTTAACTAAAGGGGTAAGCTTGGGAAAAGCTTAATGAGTAAGGAAAAATAGAACATAAATATCGGTAAATAAATGCATATCCATAAATGTAATAGAATCTTAAAACATATGTTATATGAATCTGAAAATATCACAAATTCCATTACAACATGTCATAAGTTCAAATGTTCATAACACCAATTCCAATTAATACCATCAGTAGATTCATAAAATGGCACTGCTAAAAATCAACATATCACCAATATAATCAATGGGATGGGACTCAGGCTCTTGGCTCATAGAACCGGTAACGGACTCCTATGGAGGGGAAACCATGTTCCTTAAACGTCACGGTCTTACCTCACCCCCGGTCCACATACCCAAACACAATGGAATTGTGTGCTTTGAGCTCTTGCCTCACAGAACTGGATCATGTCCTTAAACATCACGCTCTTGCCTCACTCCTGTGCTCAACAATCCACCCCAACACATAAACCCTTATTGGAAGGGTTGCAGTCCAATAATATTACATTCAAATCATATCTTATAAAATGACAAGTCTCATCATACTTTTAATAAAGTAAAAATCATGCATTCTTTCTATAGAAATCAAATTATATTTCAAAACATGCATAATACTTCAAAATAGACTTCAAGACAATTATGCACAAATAGTTATGATGTTTCAAATTATGAAATTTCATAAAATGACAAATCAAAGAAAAGAGATTTGTATATGAAAATAATACATACGTTCTGCGGGGTCTCACTCACCTTTTCACTTCTCACTGCACTTCAAATCACAAAATAACGATCCAATATCCCCTACATAGGTCATAAATTGTAAAATCAATAGGTTTATGTACCCTTACAAAGCTGTACCCAACTTGTAAACACGGACAACCCTCAAAATGAAATATTTCCCCCACTTGTACATATCTAGAGACTCTCAAAATTTATAGGGGACCAATTTACCCTAATACCAAGATCTCCACCAAAAATCATCTCCAAATTCTCATATTTTATATTTATACCATTTGTTTCAATCTTAGTGCACAGATTCAGCTAGAGTCTGTGCAACATATTTAAAAGCTACATAAATACCATATCCCAAGCCTAATTTAATCCGATTTTTTTTGTATTAAACTAGACTAAATAATAATTATTACACCAAATTTCAAGTCTAAATTACAAGTATTAGTTTGGCTTTCATTATTCCTAAGTTCAGGTTCAAATTCTGCCAAGACAGCAGACTAGTCCCAAGTTCTCATTCAAAGGGGATATCAAATGAAATTGGATGAATCTCAAATTTGAAACAATATTCCATCTACATGTCATCCATAATTCCACTGAAATTGGGGTCCAAAATCCTCACCGATTAAGAAATACAATTCTTTTTCTAACAGTAAACAGAATCTGTCCAAAATAGTACACTGTAGCAATACAACCTTAAGACTCAATCTCCTATATTCAAATGACCATGATATAAAGTATGTAAATATGAAAATATATACCTTCTGAAAAATGACAAGCCCAATGAAGCCTTCTCTCTTGCTCTTACGTGAAACTCTCTCTGCCTCTCTCTTTTTTTTTTTCTCCTTCTTTTGTTTTTTCTTCTTCTTTATTTCTTCATCTTTATTTCTTCTTCTTCTTCTTCAATCTTTCTTTATTTCTTGGAATAGGTTTTAACTTCCTTTTAATAAATTTTAAATTTTAATCTCCTAATTTATTTTACAGTTTATTAATTCATAAAACTTCAAGTTTCTTAATTCTCTCCCTTCTCTTAATTTATCTCAACTTCTCAAGTACACCTTGACAAAGGGAATCTTTCTTTTCCTTTCAATATTGATTTATAGTACCCAAGTCAAATATTGTGTGGGGTCCACCAAGCTATCCAAAGCAAAACAAATAAAATTCCTTTCAATTGCTTCCCTCAAGAATTGATCCTTAAACCTCTTTAAGTCCATATAGGGTCCTAACCACTAGGTTAACCTCTCTTAGATGTTAATAAACTTATAGATAAATATATTTGATATTAGCAACATATAACCATGCACAAAGAAGGGAAAATAAATAAATAAACAAGCATACCGTGCACTAACACTAATAAAATACTAGCAAGGTTTTACCTCTAGTGTGCATGCTAACAATCAAAATTCCATCCTTTATTGGTCCATTGGTACAGGTTCTGCATAAAAAGTAAAAAGTCCAAATTACCCTTGTATTTTGGGCATGGGTATTACAGCTCCAGTGAGTTCCACATACCTATGGCATCTCAGGTTAGGTCATGTTAACTTAGATAGGATTAACAGGTTGGCCAAGGATGGACCATTAGGAAGTCTAAAGGTCAAACCTTACCCAACTTGTGAATCATGCTTTTAAGGTAAAATTACTAAGAAGCCCTTTAGTGATAAAGACAAGAGAGCCAATGGTTTTTTAGAACTTATACGTACTGACGCGTGTAGACCCATGAATATACAAGTAAGATATTGTTTTGAATACTTTGTAACTTTTACTGATGACTATTCTAGGTATGGTTATATATACTTGATGCGCAAAAAGTGTGAAACCTTTGAAAAGTTCAAGAAGTTTCAGGCAGAGGTCGAAAGACAATTAGATAAGCGTGTCATGTCATTTTAATCAGATCGAGGAGGAGAATACATATTAGATGAATTCAAAAGATATCTTACTTCTGAAGGGATTGTGTCATAGTTGACAAATCCTGGTACGCCACAACAATATGGTGTATCTGGAAGACGCAATAGGATCTTGTTGGACATGGTCAAGACCATGCTCACTTTCAGTGAGTTACCTTTCATCATTTTGGGGATATACTCTGGAAAATATGATGTATATTTTGAATAGAGTACCAACCAAGTCTGTACCCAAAAACCCATTTGAATTGCGGTATGGGCACAAGCCTAGCCTATATTATTTTAGGGTTTGGGGTTGTCCTGTGCATGTTCACAAACAAAAAATAGATGAGTTAAAACATTGCACTTCTAGATGTTTTTCTTGGGATATCCTAAGAGTACGATTAGTTACTATTTCTATGATCTCATCAAACAAAAAGTCATCGTTAGTAAGCATATTACTTTGGTAGAGGAGGACCTAATCTCTACAAGAACCTAAACCAGTGGTTATAAAAAACATGCTTCTAAACCTGACTTGACAATCCCAGTTGTTGAACAAGTAAACTCAAATTCCATACCTACAAACACTCAAAAACCTTGACATAGTGGGAGGTCTATTAAGCCACTTGAGCATTTCACTCTTCTTACAAACAAAGAGAAGACTATGGAAGAGTTTCACATGGTCTAAGACGGATGATGATCTATATACTTACTTGGATGTAGATGCAAATAAATAGCTTGAAGCTATGCACTCTGAAATTGATTCGATGCACTCAAACATTGTCTGAACTCTAGTTGATCCACCACAAGGCTTCTAGACCATTGGATGCAAGTGGATCTTTGAGAGACGTTGATGGGAACATTGAAAGATTCAAGGCAAGATTGGTAGCTAAAGGATACACCCAACAAGAAGGTATAGGTCATGATGAAACCTTTTCTCCATAGTGACGATGAAATCAATTAGGATTTTATTGGCAACCGTAGCACACTTTGGTTATGAAATCTAGCAGATGGATGTATAAACAATGTTTCTGAATGGATTTCTTGAGGAAGAAATCTACATGCATCAGTCAGAGGGGTTCTCTTCAAGTGTTGATGAGAAAAAAGTATGCAAATTGTAGAGATCCATTTATGGTCTCAAGCAGGCTTCTAGAAGTTGAAATATCTACTTTTATTAAACAGTCAAAGCGTTTGGCTTTAAACAAAATATTGATGAACCTTGTGTTTTGAAGAAACTCAGTGGGAATGCAATTTGTTTCCTATTATTATATGTGGATAACATGCTGCTTATCGATTCCTTTCGCGATCAAGCTCATTTTTTAGTATCTTGGATACGTATATTAGCTTCCTTAGGCCCCAAGAAACACGTCCTAAGGCAACTAAGCACTTGCCCACATCTCATTGACTCTTACCTTGACCAAACATCCACCGTCAATGTAAAGACAGCCCCTCTCGACGAATCTGGATCAAACCCAACATCCCTACATGAATTTGGGAGTGCACACACCCCTCTATGTCTATAAATACACCCCCTCTCACATTGAGGATGGTCCCTAGTTCAATTCCTTTCTGGCTTGGTGCTTGCTTGCCCCGATTTTAGCTCCCTTACTCAAGTGCCTTGAGTCTCTAGTCTTTGGTCCTCTACTTGACCTTAGTCTATTGCCTTCCTGATCCTTGAGGACCGCAATCCATACTTGAAGCTTCAAAGATCAAAGTTTAAGGTCACTTACCCGGTGATTTTGGCTTGACAATGAAGTGTCGCATACAAGGAGACAAGAGAAGCCCCCTACAAGACAAGAGAAGCCCCCTACAAGAAGCGATACTTGCTCAGCATACAAAACTTCTGAGTATCAAGAGGCGATACTTGCTCAGTGTATATATATATACCCCCATATTTTTTATAAAATTCATGTACTCAACCCCTTGGGTAGTCCAAATGGTGGGTTGGTTTCTCTAAGGGGGTTCTTTATGCAAGGAAAATGTATAGACATATATTACTATTTAATCTATTATTGTAATTTCAACCAATAAAGATGGAGCAAACACAAGTTGTTGGTTTGAATCCGATATTCGCAGGGTTGGGGTTGGTGGTGGGAGTAGGGAGGAGGGATTGAGGGGCAGGATGGAACTGGGAGAGGGAGGGGTGGGGAAGAGGGAGAGCGTGAACAGGGGTGGAGTGGGGAGAGGGTGGGGGCTGGGTGGGTCAAGTTGCAGAGGGCGGGAGTGGATCAGAAAGGTGGAGCCAGGGGTGTATATCGATCTCCTTCGCCTTGATTCCAAGCCCAGACCTAAATATGAAGTAGATGGTGGAGATGATGATGATGATAAAGAAGAATGAGAAGAAGAAATCAGCACGAGGTCAAATTGGAGAGAAGACCAAGGGTTGAGGATCTCTTTTGGGCCCACCGAGAAGATTTCAAGGAGGATTCTAGCCATGAGAGGATGAGAATGAAGGTGAGGATTACTAATTACAGGGGAGTTTTTTGTTTAGATTTTGCTATTTTTTTTCTAAAAAAATATTTAATTTAACAAACAACCATATAAGGAAGACTGAGAAGAAGACATGAGCATGAGGTCAAATTGGAGAGAGACCAAGGGTTGAGGATCTCTTTTGGGCCCACCGAGAAGATTTCAAGGAGGATTCTAGCCATGAGAGGATGAGAATGAAGGTAAGGATTACTAATTACAAGGGAATTTTTTGTTTAGATTTTGCTATTTTGTTTTTTAAAAAAATTTTAAATTTAACAGACAACCATATAAATCGTACCAGATCAACAAAAATAATGTTGTTGATTGACATTAATTTTAGGACCCCCAAATAAAAGAAACTGACCTCTCTCTTCACAAGGTGACAAAGGGAGAACACACTTATAGTACATTACTTCAAGGACATGCAGAAGTCCCCTTGAATGAAGTTTTCGTGAATTTAAGACCCTAGATTTTGTTGTATTTTTATAAAATGCAGTTTCAAAATACCTCTGTGTTCTGGTTCTGTTCGACACTGGTCAATTTTTGTGTTCCGGTTCTGTTCGACACTGGTCAATTTTCATCGAAGTTGATTGTGTCTCTTGAAGGGACACATCCCTTGGGAAGGGTGTCTCCACAGCGTCCTTCACCTCTATATATAGATGATGCTTTTGGACACTTTGTATGTGAAATACAAGTGTTGTTACACACTCTCTCTTGTATTCAATTTCTCTCAAGTTTCTCTTAAGTTTTCTTTCTAGTTTTATTGTCTGAGAGGTCTTATTATTCCGTTCCTGTTATTAACTGAGCACAACCTGAATGTGACTCGATGGGGTCCGGCCAGCGTGTGAGTGCAAAGACTACTAGAGGGACCTAGGGTTGTTTTATCTTTGAGGCTGATTTCCAAGAACCCAGCTTGCACCATAGGAGGTGTCTACAGTCTTAAGGACAGTGTCTATTGATACGACTCAGCCCATTAAGTTTCTCAACATAATTTCAAGTTCGTAACGTTATATTTGGTGCTTGAATTGCAGACATCAACCTTGGTTTGTCTACAAAACAGATAGGTAATCTTAACCCCTTGTTACATTTATTTTCATGTATGATTTGGATTTTTCTTACAATCTTTAGATTGTAGTCTATGCACTGATTTGTAAGAAGAACGACTACCTAAACTTTCACTTCACTTACAATAGAATCTTTTGGGACAAAAAACATTAACTACAGTGGCTACTCCCAAATACTCGTTGCTGTCCCCATGTGTGTATCTCGTAACCTCTCCCTCTCTTCATTCTTTCAAGAGGTTCCTGACTCATATCCCTTCACCTCAACCACCGTAGTGGATGGCACCCCTCCCGTGCCCCTACCCCAAATTCTACGAAACCACACCTCTCTGGTGCATCAATTACAACCTCCTCACCCCTGTTGGGAAGAAAGCTGTTCTCCCTTGGATGGTTGACCTACAATACCAAAGACCCAAGCCACATGCTCATCAAATACAGTTATTCACCAAGGATGCATGAGACTGATGACTGTGAGGATCTTTCCCCGGCACTTGGTGGTGCACAAAGGGTTTTAATTGCTCCTCTTTTTGGAGGGAGAAGGAATGCATCTTCTTAGAATTATGGTTCAATTTATCAGGGGATGGGGGTTATACAATAAAATGAAATGGAGTCGCCACCTAGGGTTAAGGCCTAGGACCCATTGGTGTAGCCCTAGAAGGGCTACGAGACTTCGGTTGGTCTGGTTAGAGATTCGGGGTAAGTGGTCAGGTTACAAGAGTGGGAAGGTGTTAGGCACCCACCTCACCCGGATAAACTGGTCTTTCTACTAGATGCTTGTTTTCGAATATTATACCTTTATGAATGTCCTATTCCCACATGCATGACTAAATAATGATGCACAAACTATTTAATTAAATTAAACTATGTTACACTAACTACTGTACACTACACGAGAGTGCTTGAAAGAACTACATTGTACTAAAATTAAAAGTTAACGGAAGAACTGTATACTTGTATGCTTTAAATAAATGCAATTATGCAAAACGGACGGCGTCCCCCAACTTAGGTGGAGGTAAAAGACTGACTTTTTCCCTTCGTCGAATAGAGTAACGGCTTGCGGGTGTCAAATCTTACGATCTCAGACAGAATAACGGTGTTCTAAGGCTTTGGAAACTAGGGGCTCAAAGGCCGGACAAAGTGGCTACGCCACAGGAGGTTTCCCAGATTTGGGCAAGAAAGGGTTGAGGAAGCCTGAATCGGATAGCCGGACTTCAGACAAAGGGGTGAGACTCGAAGGCTTGAAATTGGATTGGGGAAGAGCCCCGAAACAAGGAAAACAAGGGAAATTTTGAAAATTGGAGCTCTGGGGGTGACCCCTCTCCCATAAAATTCGATCTTTCAAATGAGGGGGTGATCCCCTTTTTATAGGCAAATTTTGGGGTTTGGGGCGCCGCGGAAAATGTGCGGGGCTGCATGGCGGGGCCGCAATAGAGCAAAAATGGAAAAAAATTAGATTTTGGGCACCCGTGAGGCCGCACGGTAGGGCCACGGGCGCATAGCGCCGCGTGGTTAGCAATGCACAAGCATGCGGCACTGTGCGGCACCATGTGGCAGGCCTACAGGGCACGGTACCACACGGCAGTGCCTCAACGCACGCGGTACCGTAGGGCAGGGCTGTGCAAGCCGCTGTGCCGCATAGTGCAGGGCGCTGCCTTGCAGGGGCTACAACCGTGATGCTGCCTTGTGGGGGTTGCGTGGGCAGTCTTGGGCTGTCTGGGGGTCGTGCACATGATTATATGCTTTACGGGACGAGTGAAGATGTTTTCCTATACAATGTCGATTTTGGGGACATTGCTAGTCATCTGCGTCCGATCGTTGTCATCGTTGGGGGGGTGACAAAATTCAACGTCTACAATGGCATCATTTTGTCAGCAGTAAGTAAAGTGAACATGGGTGCCATCTTTCTAAAATGATAACATAGCAAATTTTTTATGGTTGCTAACATCACAGAATTGGTTTTCCACATGCTTGGTCATAATCCAATCCAAAAATGACATGGTATCCAAAGATGATACGATACATAGAACCTTTGGAATTCAAACCTTGTTTTTTTTTTTGTGCAGCCTTTGGAATTCAAACCATGGTCCTAAAAATGGAATGACTGACACTAGGACTAGATTATACAATCTTGTGGTTGTATTTTAATATCTTATGCTGTGATTTGTAGGGAGAACCACTGCCCAAACCTTACAAAGCCATAAACTAATAAAATCAGGGTAGAACATGAAGAGGAATCGAAAAATGGGCATACTAGATTTTTTAAAGTCAACGGTGAGCCATAACTTATTGGTTTATTGGGTCCAATCGTCGTTATGCCCACTGCAGCCATGTCTATTTGTTTGGCTTTGTGATTTGGTTTGATCCAAATAATCTAATTATTGACTAATAAAGTCGTGTGACCATATTGACTGCCTTGGTCGATTGTACGTTGAGACAAAGTGGCATTGTATAATTATATTGGTTGGATATATGAATATATATTCTTTCAGTATGATATTACGTGCTTATAATTGTGTGCGTATAAAGGTACATAGAAGCATGCATGTTTTATATTTATTGAGTAATATGCTATTTTTGATATGCAAGTATTGTTGCATAGATAAATTAGAATGGATATGTGGGAGTTATAGTTTTCACACAATGAGCATACTCACTCATATTACTTTGGCGTATATATGTACGCATGTGGCAATCTAATTGTGTGAAAGTTATTGTCAGAACACAAATGCTTGTATATGGAAATTACTTCCAAAGAGAAGTCAAGTTGAATGATTGATCTCTACTTGGAAGAGAATCTAGTTCTTACATGTAGATTCGTTTATTTAAGTATTTAAAATACTACCTTGGTTTAAAGACAGCATATACAAACATGTGTTGGTGGGACGATTCATGGAATCGATAATATAAGCTTGAGTTATAGGGCATGGTTAGTAGAGAAATAAATATTACTATGCCTTGGTTACATATATCTGGTGAAGGCCTGAGGCTAAGGAAGGTGGTGCTATCGACTTATTAAGTCAAGACAAAAATGATTCATACTATTATATGGCCTCTGACCACTATTATGGTATACATCTAAATAAATGAGCTTTAAAGGCCTGTGTTTCGTGAGTCAAGGTGATGAACACCCAACCTATCTGATAGGAGATCCTTGGAATTAGGTTCTAAGAGAAAAAATGAAGTCACTAGCTAACTTGACCAGAACTACTATATTTTTCTCATTCTGTTTAGATGGTAAAGTAGTACTCCCTGTGATGAACAGAGGATGAGTTTTAAAACTTTTAATTAGCGAAAACCGTTGATTGTGGGGCGTGTTAACCATAATTGGATGTTTGGAGGTGAGGCCACATACTGATGAGAATTTTAAAGGCAAATTCTACAAACATCCATGATTCAGAGATGGGTACAAGGCCAATTTAAATGTCCAGTTAATCGAAAGATTCACTAGTAGTGTCAAATGCTAGGATGTGGATGACAAGACAGTCGGCTACACCAATGAGAAAATGTTCAAGAAGTCTGACTTCATCCATACTCTGTAGTGTCGCTTGTTATACCTAGTGTAGATTCAAGTCCAAAAGACATCTACAACGACGCATCCTAGTGTTCTAATGTGTTCAATCATTCCGTTTTCCATTTTGTCGATATTTTGAAACCTGTGGGGGAATGTTGTATTTTTATAAAATGAAGTTTCAAAATACCTCTTTGTGTTCTAGTTCTGTTCGACATTGGCCGGTTTTTTGTGTTCTGGTTTTGTTCGACACTGGACGATTTTGATCGAAGTTGATTGTGTCTCTTGAAGGGACACATCCCTTGGGAAGGGTGTCTCCAAGGGGTTCTTCACTTCTATATATAGAGGATGGTTTTGGACACTTTGTGTGTGAAATACAAGTCTTGTTACACACTCTCTCTTGTATTCAATTTCTCTCAAGTTTCTCTCAAGTTTTCTTTCTAGTTTTATTGTCTGAGAGGTCCTGCTATTCCGTTCCTATTATTGACTGAGCACAACCCGAATGTGACTCAACGGGCCCGACCATTGTGCTAGTGCAATTACTACTAGAGGGGCCAAGGGTTGTTTTATCTTGGAAGCTGATTTACAAGAACTTGGCTTGCACCATAGGGGGCGTATACAGTCGTCTTAAGGACAATGTCTATTGATACGACTCAATCCATTAAGTTTCTGAACAAAATTTCAGGTTCGTGATGTTATATTTGGTTCTTGAATTGCCGACATTAACCTTGTTTGTCTACAAAACAAATAAGTAATCTTAACCCCTTGTTACATGTATTTTCATTATGATTTGGATGATATATTTCCTACAGATTTCCTTCGGTGAAGGAAAACTTTGTTGAAAACTCCTTTCCATGATATTTCAATTCTACTCTCAAGAAAACTAATTAATTTCCACGCCTTGTTGCTAATCTAGTTGTCCATTACTATAAATAAAAATAAAGTTAGTTCCTATTTCTTATAGGCTCCGTTTGTTTCGGCATAAAATTTTACCTAAAAATTTTTCCATGATAAATTTTACTTCGTGATTGTAAAATTTTACATGTTGAAAAGTTTTCTAATGTTTGTTTCCATAAAAAAAAAACATAGCAACACTTTCCAACATTTAAAATTTCACATCAAATTTTTTTTTAAGTGAGAATTTTCAAGTAAATTTACTCTAAAACAAATGGAGCCAGACAGAAAAAGAACTTAATTCAATTATACAAACTAAAGATTACAATTTGAAAAACACTACTATCTGGTTATAAGATTAAGAGAGAAAGAACGCCACCCAATTGGGGTGAACAAAAGACCATCACACCCTTAGTCATTTCCAGGGTTTCAGGGAGGTGCAGCAGTCATTTTGGGCCCCCTGTGTCGGGGTGTAGGGGCGACGTGTGTTGCATGACTGGGTGGCATTCTCTTTAATTGATAAATAATACAGGTTCATGAATGAAAATAAAGTTCATCTACTTAGATGGCAAGTTCTCCATACATTAATTAATTGCATTTACTTTTATGCATAGACCATCCATCCAATCATCAATGTTCTTCTCTTCTCTTGCTTTTTTCTTCCGTCGAGGGAAAAAGCTCTTTGGGGACTATTCTTGATGTGGTCCTCTACAGCAAATGAAATCATGCTGAAATGCTCTCTCTCTCTCTCTCTCTCTCACCCTTATTGAATCACCATCCATAGCTATGGCTCAAAGAAAGAGACATGAAAAGAAGGTAGGTTGGTCGTATTACCATTATTGATTAATTGGGGATTTGGGTTACTAATCTTCAACCATTGCCGACAACAAGTTAAGATAAATCTCTCTCTTTCTCTCTCATCTACAGCTCAAAAACCAGATAAGATCCAAATTCTTATTCTTATTAAAAAGCGTAATCATAATATTATTATTGTATTATAATTTACTGAACAAAACAAATCGAAATAGAATATTTATTGGAAGAGGTATGCCATAAGTGGGCCAAAGGGGAATCTTAGGAAAAAGATCTTTTAGATCTCTTTCATTACGTTGACCGAGAGATGTTGAAGCTGCATAGATTATTTGCAATGTGCCTACTATCATCAACCAGGGAGAAAATATAGAATGCGCATGGGGTAATAATTCCATATTGATCCGAAAGAACCGATAAGCTCCCATTTTTAATAAGATTCCGGCTAGAAGCATACATGTACTGTAATGTGCTTCTCCATGGGTATCCGGTAACCATATATGTTTCAGATATATGTACTTACATTTGAGGGACATTTAAACATCCATTTTCAAAAGTACAGCAGCGAATTAGCGGATCCACTCGTTTTCTTCCTTGCCGCCCTTAGTCCAGTGGAAACCTCCCCCCCTTTTTTTGGTTTTTTAGGAAGCGTTGCAACAAAAAAAGAGGTATTTCAAATTTGACATGCGGCCTGGGACCTAATTCTAATAAGTATCTTTCTTATTGGAACTTCAAAAGAAGCCCATTTACTCTAAAATTTAGACAGAAATGGAAATGTGATGCTGGGATCTTGGGTAAAAACAGGTGATATTTTAGTAGGTAAATTAACGCGTCATCGCGATATTTATTTCACTCAAGATTGGGTTTCTCTACCAGGTGTTCTGCCCGTGGCTTCCGGGGGTGTTCACGTTTGGAATATGCCCGCTCTGACCGAGATCTTTGGGGATGATTCTGTACTACAGTTCGGTGGAGGAACTTTAGGACACCCAATTATCTACGTAAAAACAGTCAGTCAAAATAATTAGTTCTCTTTATCTATCTTAGTTTTTTTATTTAAATTTTTTAAAAGAAAATTAGGATTTTTTTTAGAATCCGATAGACACTAATTATTCTACATACCGCACTTTCTGAACAGTTAAAAATAAAAAATATTAGTGAATGTAAATCATTCATAGCCACGCAATCCAATTTCGAGTGCAGGAACCGTGGACGGAACTGAATGAAACTTGCATGCATTTGATGAGCTCCCCACCACTGCATTATGTTGTTCGCTTAGCATGCCAAGTTGAAACCAATTAAAACGGAGACACCAATACTCATCCTATGGAGGGCCCATAGGCCACTAGGGGCCAAGGGGTGGGGAATAATAGGATGCATGTACAGATCTGATTGGGGTGGAGGAGAGTTGAATATACAACCTAACTATCTCTGGACGTAGACCAGTGTTCTACTGCACTGGTAGTCACCACCACGCCAAGAGACACTTCTCCTGAACTCTATATTCAAGTTATAGAAAATAATTTTTTTGGTGGAGGAAACAAAGGAAAGAATTTATGGCTTGGACAAGGGCTTTAATATTATGGAGGATTTTTTTCACAGTCATGGGATCATCTCATGGTTCACTACAAAAAATAGATTTTACTCCATGGAATAATCAACTGTCGCCAAAAATAGATTTTGCTCGTCGGATGCACTTTTTCCGTCGCCATTTTCCCCGACATCACTTTAGACAATGGAATGACGACGGTTATAAGTACTATCGCTGTATTTTTGGCAATGGAAAGGTATTTTGGGTACCGTTGATAAAAATCGGATTTCTTGTAGTGGTTCAACCCATTCCAGGTGGATGGGAAAAGATCAAAGTTGAATTTTCTTGTATGATAAAATTATCAAAACCATATCTATTTATCTTCCCACATGAATTACAGAAAAAAAAAAGAAATAACATCTCTACCCATCACATGGGAAGAGGGAACCATCCCATTCCAAATGCGCAACGAAAAATAGATTGATTCGGATTTTCTTTCGCATCCCATGGATAACAAACAAAAATAAAATTAACCACAAAAGGAATCCATTAGATTTGCTAAGCTGATGAGCCTCAAGTGTTGCTCCTCCTCCAGCTAGTGGTTCTTCCTCCAACGAGCACACCAGGTAAAACAAACTTGAGCCTTCTTTTGTGTAGCCAAGGTTCTCCAAGTCAATCCAAGAATCTCTTCAAAAACTTCAAGAAGATAGCAAGAAGAATAAGAGAGAAGAGATCAAAAGGAGAGAGAGAATCTGGAGTTCGACAAGGGAGGGAGAAAGAATTCGGCTAGCGAGCTTGGCCAGCTCCTCCCTTTGGTGTTTATATATGTGAGGCTCTAAAGAGCCCCAATTGTAATTCCCAATGAGAGTCTGACTCTCTCTCACCTCCTTGACTTGAACCTATTTAATCCCAGTGCATGTGATTCTAATTGGTGAAAAAGCAGAATCTTAAAGGAAATAATTATTATTATTTATTTATTTATTATTTAATGGATAATTAAATAATAAAACCATATCCATTAAATTAAATAAACCAATTAATTAATTAGCAAATCCCAAAAATACTCTCACATAATAACAACTTATTATGCACCAACCCTCCACTAATCAACATCATCATTATGGAATCTAGGGCATGTACATATGTACTGCCAAATCCCATTCCATAGTACATGTCCATATTAGAGCCTCGGTGTACGTGATCGGAATCCGCAAAATATGACCAAAATTTTTTAATAAAAAACATACATATAAATCTATCATTTTATGTGAAAATAAGTTTTGTAAAAAAAAAAAAAACCATTTTAAAAACGGTACAGGATCCTGATTCTCATCCGACCATCCATAGACAAACTCCCCTTGATGTTCCATAATCGGGCAGTGGAGACCATGTTGAGTGACTCTTTCACTCACAAAATATTCACATATTCATAGAACACCGTCTTAGATTCTTTTGAACCTTAGTCATTGAACCAAAGAATACGTTCACATTTTGCAATGACAAGACCCTCTCAGGTATTGGGTCGCAGTGCTACATTTGGCAGTAATATATTAGGGAATCAACGCAAGTAGATTCTTCGCCAATGCACATCACTATGTGCACTCTCATTTGTACCTTGATATTAGCATGTCCAAGTATACCCAATGTGATGACCATATGATAAGGTTGCCTAGCCCAAACTCTAGTCGTGACTACCATTTTAAGTTGAACTTACGAACACATAATGCTCAAAAAGTTTATATTTATCACACCCCAAACCCCACCTGTCACACCCCAAACCACCCTTTGGGAGGATTAGGTAGGTGACCCGAATTGCATAACGACAATCTGCCAAATCCCACGGATCTAGAAGCAGTTGTTCCATTCACAGACACACATCCATAGTAATACAACATGTAAACTCAGAGTGCTGTAGAAACTATAATTACATTAAAAGATAAAGGAAGCATAGCAGTACAGGAAATAATGATATATACATAAATAGTTTTGATCATTCCCTCTCTCACACCAATAAACAGAACAGTAAAAGATACTAAATACATCAACTGAAAATAAAAGGAAAATATATACAGGGCGAGACAACTCGAGCCCTAAAAAGAAAGAGAGAGACTAAAAGCAGAAACGGGGATAAACTCCTGACAAAGTCAAAAAGGAGTCCCCAAGCCAAAAAGCAGCATCAGCATCCACGTCAACACCTTTCACGGGTCAGTCCTCAGTAGTCACTGAAAACACTCGGACCATCGGCACGACCTCCATCGGGGTCCACACCAATATGGTCATAACCACCATGGCTCTCCTCCGCGTAATAAGCCTCCCCACCACAATGACATCCACCTGTACAATCATCTAATAGAAAAACATGTATAACTGAGTGTGAGCCATACTGAGCCCGTTAATGAAACATATCATCATGCATGCATATGCAACCACAATCATATGGTACCTACATGAATATGCAGTCCAGTTATTTATTAGCCACCTAACATCACAACTAAGGCAGGTTAGTGCTACTACAATCCTCAATACATTTGTCCCTAGTGCGGGCTTTTAACCCCTTCCCGCGATACACCCATTGAGTTGTCGAAAAGGACCAGTCAGCTCCCACATTCGTTCACTAAGGTCAGCCCGACCAGCCCTCTGTAATTAACCTATGAGGCATTTGTCCCTTTTTCTCTTTTCTTTGCTTTTCTGGCTTATAGCCCAACATATAGCCCATAATCACATTTCTTTTCTTTTTCTTTTTCTTTTTCTCATATATACGGTCACTCCCATAGGCATCCAACACCTTAACCCCTGTTGGCAAGGATGCGTAACATGGGTGATGAAACTCTAACCCCATGTCTATATGGCATCATATGAGTCGGGTGGTGTCAACCGCATCCCATTCTACGGGTTACCACAGGCCTCATTTCCAAGCCGACTACAACATCTAGTCTACCACCCACAATCAACATGGAATATTCAAACAGAGTTCCCCAACAGTCAACAGTGTTGTATTGTATTTATGAGATTTGAATTAAACATGTATCACAACATTAATATTGTAAAGATTAAATTCAGCATATTATTCATGTTACACGTACATACACGATGACATTCCACTCACCTTGGTCTAGTCCTACAAGTTCTGTTGCTGGTTCAGTTTCGGCTGGAGTCTGGTAGTGCACCTCGAGCACGGGGTCAAGTCCTATTAAATTAGACATGTGTTATTTTAATATTCAAAATTGTTCTTGGATGTCCTAGTGTTGATCTAGGCTCACTGGTCTGACTCGGTACTCAGTCAGATTTCACTTGGAATTCTCTGGGTCTTGCACTAGGCTTTAGGTCTATGTCCCGGTGCATCATCCGGAGAATGTGGTTCAGGGTCAGCCATGATATTTACCATTGTAGTACATAGTTCATAGTCCCGACAGTCTCACAACATAGCCCTTAGGTCAGCAGTGCTGCAGGACCAACACAGACAGGGTTTCTAAGCGTTGTGGGGCCTACTTGTATTTTGGTCATTTACCACCTCCTTACACTGTTCATGGTCCACAGGTGGAAGTCCCCTAGGTCAGATCTGCATATCAGCTACTTTTAATTCTCTGGACGATTCACTGGGTGATGTGTGCATCGCCTAGAGCCTGTTTAAAACATGAACAGGCTCCAGATCTTGGGTTTTGCACCACAGGCAGTGCCATGGTCGGTCTCTTATGCATGTGAGGTCATTGTGGACCCCATGTGGAGTGTTTTACAATGGTCCACGTGGATCATGACCCGGGCCCACCACTTGGCAGCCAGGAGCTGTCTAGACAGCACAGGGAAATAGCAGCCTAGCTGTGTTCCAGCATATGGTCATGGTTTGTGCATGCAGGGGTGATCCTACGTAAAATAGGGTGGTCTAAGGCTACTGCAACATAGGGCTAGGCCAAGAGCAGCTTATCTGCACAGATCCAAGCCCAGACTGCCTGTTCTTGGTGCAACAGGGGAGTGCAGTCTAGCACAGGGACAGATTTCGGTCCCAAGTATAAAACAGCAGCAAAATCACTGAAAAATGCTCAAATCTTCCATGCAATATGTTTGCATGTTGGATCTGAGGCAGTACATGGTAGCCCCCAGGTGGTCTGGGCTGTCCATGACCAGAAACACCATCAAAACAATGTGATCCAAGGTGAAGAACAGAGAACCAGCAGAGGCAGTATGAAGACTTTGGTCTTTATACTTGAACTAGATCTGGTAGGCTGCTGGAGCAGAGCTTGGAGGTAGGGGTAAGCTTCCTCTCCTTCATCTCCTTCCTTCTTCTTCTCCTTCTCTTGTCTCTCTTTTCTCTCTTCTCTCCCTCCCATGATTTGAACAGTGTTTAAAGTTCTATTTCAGGGCTAGGGTTCTCTATTTATAGACCAGCCTCAACTAAGGTCTGTTTGGCAGCCTGGGTCTACTCTAAAAACACATTTTTGAAACTAATTCTAGGCCATTCTGGCCACTATGATGGGGTCCACAGGGGTCCAAGGGTAATTTATGGTGCCCAAGACTCCCATCTACCTCTGGAGGGTGTCCATGGTCTGTGTAGGTGGTCCCCACACTAATGCTGATTAAAACATCACTTTTTCTCACTCTGGGTGATTCACTGGGTGATGTGTGCATCGCCCAGGGCTTAGGCCTTGTACCTACAACATGCCCAGGGTCCAATGCACCACTTTCCAGGTATGGGCCCCACATTTGTGAGGAGGAGATAGATTACCTGGAGTCCAAGCTATACATTATGTTGTGGGTAGTGCAACTGCAAGGGTCTGCAATCCATCTTTTGACAGGTATGTAAGAGGACATCCTCGGGGGTTCTCCATTAAATTCAATCATTGGAGTGATGCTCCACAGTGTGTTAGGATGTCTTGTCAGGGGTTCCTGCCCTTCATTCACAATTCCCAGCCTGTTAGGGGGCAGGTTTGACACCACCCTATGGTTTTGATGTAACTAGGATGATTAACATCATCCTAAACCACCACCAGGATCTCGATGAAGTGGGCAATTCACAGTCAACTCATCATAAATATCTCAAATATATCAGAGTACGGAAAGAAGAGACATTACATCAGTAAAATGTAAATCAAAAGAGTGTGGAAGTGTTTACACTACTAACAAAATAACCATTTCTCTAATTGATAAATAATTAACAACTTATCTCAAAAGACCAACAAAATACTAACACAAAAGTAAGTATAATTATAAAAGCTTATACAAACAAAAGGTAAAACTCAAAAGAAACAAAAGGTATGAGTTCTCGACCAATGCGCCCCATAGGCACAATCATCATACAAACATCTAGCACTGTGATCCTTAGTCACGGACTTCGGCTCACCAACACCAAATAAATCATACCCAAAAGAAGGTGCCTCAGGGCTCGCCACCAAATTATCACCAACAAACACATCTATAAGGTTGCACAAAGGGGAATAAGCTCCACTGCACCCAGTGAGGGGATGGGGAACACACAAGTAATAACACATAGCCCATAATGCATGATTTAACTAACAAGATTAGCCACCTAGAAAACATGTCTAAGTCACTAGGTTAATCACGTACTATTATTGCCATGATGCAACCTCAATTGTTACTTTGGAGCCCACGCCGATAATGGCTCTGCGCAATTCCATCCAGTGGCAAACCTCTATAACCAATGGTCATCCTCGTGCTAG
This sequence comes from Telopea speciosissima, assembly GCF_018873765.1. Lineage (NCBI taxonomy): Eukaryota > Viridiplantae > Streptophyta > Magnoliopsida > Proteales > Proteaceae > Telopea > Telopea speciosissima. Next base: position 33,125,115 of record NC_057919.1, on the reverse strand, counting down.
CCTCTCTTACTCTCCACAGGCAAGCAAGGAGCCCTGATTACCCAACACCAAAACCCTTATTGGTAAGGGTCGTAGCAAGGGGAAAGATAACCCTAACTGTAAGAATACTATATGATACTTCATGTCGAGAGGTATTCCGGGTGCATCAACTTCCAATATCATCTAATACCTGGGTATTAGCATGACATGGCATATGATAGCCCAATTATCACATATGACAATAACATACAATATCTCACATGATCCCAGTGTCGGCATACCAGACCACCGCATGCCATTCCAAACATTACCAACCACATTCACATCGCATAAATCATTAACCAATATTTACATATCACAATCATAGTTAGAATACTGCAAATATGAAATTATGCATGATACATAGCATATATAGCATGTTATAGTGAAAAACATTCCCAAAACAATTTACACCCAAACCTACTCACCTAGTATATATCAAGAATCAGAGTTAGGGTTCGTCGCCCAATTAGTGCCTAATACGTCTCATCGTAGGTGTGTAGTTACCTATAGATGTGTGAGAGTAGGTGTTAAGAAGGGTGAAAGAGGTCCCAAGAGGTTCTCCTTCGACTGCCTATAAGTATGGCATTTTAGAGCAAGGGCAGTTACACGAGTGGTTGCATCAAAAACTGAGACCGCCCCTGCGACCACTCAATACAATTGCCTCGGATCAGCAGTGGTTACAGAGGCGGTTGCATAAATATTTGCAACCGGCCCTACGATCGCCCGCCTACAGAGGCAAATGGTTGCACGAGCGGTTGCAATTGGTTGTGCTACCACAGAGTATAAGAGCTTTTGACGGTCTAAGCTTTGTGTGGTTGCACGGGTGGTTGTAACCAGGTGTGTAACCGGTCGTGCGACCGCCCGACTTCAAGCTCGAGATTATGAGGTCAATGGTTCGTAATTCTATTATCCTTGGTTTTCAAGGACTCAAGGGCTTGAGGGGGAGTCTCTAGGGTCTCTAATGGTTCTAGTAACCTATTAACCCACGGTCTGAAGGGATTAGAGGGTTGGTTCATCCCTTGATTCAATTCTAGGGTGTTGATGTATAAAACCCCAAGTTCTTCAAATAGGGTTAGAGGGAAGTCATTAGGGCGCCAAGAGGTGGACCTTAGAACCATATTGGATTACCTATTTAGCATGTTTAGAAGGCAATAAAGGTTGTAGGTAAACCCCCATTAAAACCCTATAAAAGCCTACTTAAACATCTCCGATGTAAGCGAGGTCACTGGGGTAAATTTAGTCCTAAGGTTGCTGTCAAAACATAACAAGAAGGTTTGGGCCAACTTTCGATTCACTCCAATTTGGTCAGAGGTTTCTTCATATGAAATGTAGCCCTTTAAGTCTAGTTTACAACACAATTTGAATCATGTCAAATGTATAGACAAAGTTATGGCCAAAATAACGGGTAGAGGTCAAGTGCTTAGCAGTTCTAAGAAGGGGTGGTTTTATACAGGCTTTGCAACCTACTGTGCAACTGCCTGCAACCAGAACATAGGTTTTCATGCCCAAAACTCTGCCAAAATGATTCCCAAAGCCATTAATAGCTTCAAGGGCTTGTAGGTAAGGTCTCTTAAGGTACATTAGGGTCCTATTAACCTAAAAGGCATCATGAATCGGGGAATCCATGGTCTAAACCCATTTATCCACTTCAAACTTGGGTTTTATGTGTAAAACCCTAGCTTTTCATGTTTTGGTCGAAAGGCACATCAATGGGAGGTACAAGGGTGTGCAAAGGCATCCCAAGGACTACAATCATGTTCCAACACATGAGCATTGGGTCCCAAGTGGAACCCAAAGCTTTTCCCAACCTCAAAATCCAAAACCCTAAATCTAAAAATAGAAAAATGGAGTAGGAGATATGGAAAGAGCACTCACTACTACAGGGAGCAAGAATCATGGCTAGGTGAGCCTCTTTTGATCTCTTTCCTTCTTCTTCTTCTCCTTCTTCCTCTTTTCTTCACTCTCTCCCACGGTTTTAGTTGGAGAGGAAAATGAAATGAGCTAAAGAGCTCATGCCCCTTTTATAATTAAAATGGCCCTTAGATCTCATTTAGCTGACAACTTTTAGGTCCTAAATCCATAATAGTCAAGTTGGGCAATGGGGCCCCACCAACTTGACCCCACAAGGTATGGAAGGTTAGAGTCAAGGTTGACGATGCTCGAGGCACCAACACATTGTATAGATTCACGTGGCAAGTGGGCCCCATGAAGTACACTTCATTTGGATCCTTACAGTATAGGCGGTTGCATAGGCGGTTTCATCAGCAACTGCAACCGGCCCTGCAGCCACCCCTACTAAAAAGGGCTTTTTCCATAACAACCTCTTCCGAGCCTTGGCTCAAACTTCACGTGCTTCAAGGAAGATATGTATACATAACATTTAAGGTTGAAAGCTCACCTTTGGGTGGTCTCATCGCCCATCATGGAGAAATTCCATCCTTTTGATCAATAATTCTATCATTGACTGCTACGGCTTAAAGTCACCGGTGTCGGTAGTTGCCTGTGCTACAACACCTAATATAAAATTTCAAATTATCTAGGATTTTTGCATGCGGGTATAACATTCCACCCACTTAAAAAAAAACTTATCCTAAAAATTTGGCACATTTGGGGATCTAAATAGGTGAGATACTTCGTTTGCATTTCATCTTCTCATTACCAAGATGCTCCTTAATCGGAGTGATTACTCCACCAAATCTTAATGAAGTTACAATACGATTGTGGGGATTGCGGCCCTTGAGATCAAGGACCTATTTAGATAACTCTTCATTTTTAAGTCCACAACAAGCTAATATGGCTCACAAGTATCGGGTCGGGAGTGTACTCTCTCGACACCAATACGCGGAATACGTCATAGACTCCTTCCAATGATGGGTCAGTGCCAAACTGTACGCCACTATCAATAATTCTAGGACATAACTTTCTTTTTTTACCAATCCGCATCACCCCTTTGTTTGGTGATATCCGAAGGACTACCTTATCGCCCATGGCAAACTCCAAGTCCTTAAGTCTTGTATCAGCATTACTCCTTCGTCTTGCTTGAGTTTCCTCTCTGCCTTAACCTATTGACAAATAAGGTACTTTGATACAACATAACCACATCGGCCGTCATTTTAGTTCATCTGTACTTTCCTTTCAAATCCTTTTATATCTAGGTGTTGCCAGGTTGTATAGAGTATGATGAACAGTGAATTTCCCTGAACACTTCTCCCCTCAACGGATCATCACTTGGTACACACAATCTACTTTTGAATCGAAGGTTGACGTTGTCCATTGAGGTAAAGTCCAGTTCCTTCTGTCTCTTCTCCTGAATACCATCTATCAACTTCAGTAACGCTGCATCTGCAGGTTGGGCCTCTTTGATCTTCTCCGCTAGTGACGATTGTACCACCAAAGTTGTAGGTGACCTAGTGGTACCTTCTATCAATAGTTCAAACTCCACTCTCTAATAATATCCACCTTTATACAAGTTCTCTAATTCAAATTCGGGTTTGATTGATCTAAAGTTCAGCGTATATAAGGGCTTGGGGAGAATCAAACTTTGAACATATATCTCAAGAATCAAAAGATCCAAGTATCTCAGTGTATCTCTCCGAGTATCTATACTCCTAGAGTTTTGGGTTGCAAGGTATAAGTCTACATTACCCTTGCTTACAAGGCTTTTCCTAAGAAGACTTTCACTTCTTGTTCTACAATACCTAACTCAACTCTAGAATGAATTGGAATATTGATGGGATCCCTGGTGTTTATTCCCAATAATGGAGGGGGCATTTGGTGACCCATTATTCCACTCATGTCTATCATGGAGCAAAGTTTTATCAAATCCTTCAGTTCCAGTTACATTTTCCTATCGGCTGCACTTGGCTATACTAACTCCCGATATAATACTTCTCACCAACTTCAATCTCCAGAGCGGTTACTCACTCCCTTGTCTCTGGTCTGAATTATCTCTTCTAACCATCCTTCGGTTGTGGGTGAATAGCCATACTAAAACTCAACTAAGTGCTACAGTCTTTCACCATCCCTTCTAAATCAAGATACAAATCTGGGATCCCACAGGATAAGGTCTATGGACTGGGCCCATATACCAAGTCAATCCTAGTAATCCCAGTAGGATTATCGACAAGTCTTAAGAATGGCACTCCTAAGAGACACGTGGGGCCATAGGCTCACCCAAGAGTACTCAGGACTACTCCCAGTACTCCCAGTACGATCACTAATGAGTTCTAAGAATGGCACTCCCAAAGAGACATGTGGGGCCGGTGCTCAAACTTGATCGACTCTCCCAAGTGGTACTCAAGGCCAAGTAAGATCTAAGAATCAGCTCTCCTGAGGAATGCTCAAGGCTAATACCAAAATCTCCATTTGACAATCTCAAGCAGTACTTAGGGTCAAACGAGATCTAAGGATCCACTCTCCCAAGGAATGCTCAGGGTTGAAACCGAGATCTGCATCTAACTCTCCCAATGGGTACTCAGAGGCAGGAAACTTCTAAGAATCCACTCTCCTGAGGAACGCTCAAGGCCGATACCAAAATCTTCATGTGACACTCCTAAGTGGTACTCAGGGTCGAACAAGGCCAAGGATGGGCACGCCCTAGGGTACTCAGGACAAATCTTAGCACTTTAAAATCCCGAGTGACGTATGGGGCCATAGGCTCACCCAAGAGTACTCGACACCAAAACTCAGAATCTCTAGATGGTTTCCAGGGAAGCCTGGGCCAAACATTGAGGCCACAGAAAAAAAAAAGTAAACCCCCTTCTAATCACTAGACTATATAATAAGACCTTCAGTGAGTCTCTCACCAACAGTCAGATTAAGTATAAGATGGGGTCCTTCTTAATGACCATGGGCGACTAAATTGGGTGTTAAACTCCAATTTGACAAGTACGCACAGGTCATAAGTATAGATAAAGTACCAGTCACGGTGCCCGATGATAACTCTATATCTCTTGTAAACATGGTGAACTCGCTCCCCTTGGGGCTTGTTGCCCTGCCGTGACTGCTCAAGAAAGATGACATGTAGATACGGTATATACTTGGCTCCATGATACGAGAAAGTTCTACGCATCTGTCCAAGCTGATCGCAGGTGAAACAATAAATTTTTGGCTTAGACGGCCGAGGTGCACCTGCAAACTATGCCCATTGGCTAGGTTGGTTAGTACCCCATCCATTAAAGCGTGTTGGAGTCGAATCAAGATAGCGTCCTCTAGGTGCGTTACTAGGTGCCCCAGACTCCTGTGAGGTCATAGGTCTCTTCCCATACCCTTGTTGTGTTACTCCCTCAACTCCTTGTCCATCTTCCAGAGACTCATACGGTGTCGGGGAGTCTTTGGTATGGCTTACGATTATCGTGCCACCTGGATCATTGCGTTCATGTTAGCCATGTACTCATGTTGTTGCTTTCCCATGGACGCCAACATATCCTCCATGCACTTGTTTTGTTGTTGCTAAAAAATCTTTCATCATGTCCCTCATGACAGCAATAGCAACTTAAGCTGTATTCATTGATGAAACTGCGGGGGTTGCAGGCATGGCTGGGTTAGGTGTCCTGGTTATCTCCCTATCACTCATCGCCGCTTGGAATTGGGCATTCATAGTTTGCATGAAGTCCCGATGTTCCTGTTGCACGGATCGCAACATGTCTCCTAACACTGCAGTCACACCCGCATCATCTTGGATAGGTCCTCAATCAAAAATCAAGTCATAAAGGAGTACTAAAGGGTAGAAATGAGTTGGCCAAGCAAACTAGCCAAAATTCCACTTTTGGCCTAGTCGGTTACAAGATTGATCTAAGATGCTCCAAGATGGAAATGAGGGAATGTCTACAATACCTAGATTTAGTCAGATACAATTTGAGGGATTTTGTAGGTTTATTGATCAGGGTTTGGCGGAAGAACTTTATAAGATGCAGGGTTGCAACTGCCTGATCAACTGTCCTGAAATTCTGAAATTTCTTCATAGAGATTGACAGTGACAGTGACATAGAGTCCTAGGCTTAGGGTCCATGGTTTCTTTTTATGTTTATGCTCTTTATTTTATTTTTGTGTAAGTTATATTAGTTTTAGTAGTTGTTTTAGTTGAAATTTTGTAACTCAACTCATGTAACGACCTCCGAGGGAGGTTTATGTACTCATAACTGAATTTATAAGAAAGATTTTTGTGCTAACTCTACTATGTTGTCTTGTTTTCTTTATTTTGGATGTTTTTGGCTTTAGCACCTACCTAATCCTCTACCTAGTTATGTATTGTACATTAGTTGTCTTGCAAGTTTTTTATTTTGAACCTAGTTGTGTAGAGTAAATTAGGCGTTTCCGCTAGATGCGATTAGTGTAGAGCATAACGCTTTTATACCATGTTGTCACACCCCAAACCCCACCCTAAGGTTTTGATGTAACTAGGATGATCACCATCATCCTAAACCACCACCAGGATCTCGATGCAGTGGCCAATTCACAGTCAACTCATTATAAATATCTCAAGTATATTAGAGTGCGGAAAAAAAAAGACATTACATCAGTAAAATGTAAATCAAAAGAGTGTGGAATCGTATACACTAGTTACAAAATAACCATTTCTCTAAGTGATAAATAATTAACTACTTATCTCAAAAGACCTACAAAATACTAACACAAAAGTAAGTATAATTATAAAAGCTTACACAAACAAAAGGTAAAACTCAAAAAAATAACAAAAGGTATGAGTTCTCGATCAGGTGACCCATAAACACAATCATCACACAAACATCCAGCACCATGAACCTCAGTCACCCCTCATTCACCGACTTTGGGTCACCGGCACTAAATAAATCATACCCAAAAGAAGGTGCCTCAGGGCTCGCCACAAAAATATCACCAGCAAACACATCTAAAAGGTTGCGCAAAGAAGGGTAAGCTCCACTGAGCCCAGTGAGGAGATGGGGAACACACAAGCAATAATACATAGTCCATAATGCATGATTTAATTAACAAGATTATCCACCTAGCAATCATGTCTAAGTCACTAGGTCAATGCTACTACAACAACTCGAGAAGCATCCGGGGTCACTTATGGTCATTGCCACGAAACAGCCTCAATTGTTGCTTTGAAACCCGCACCAGTAATAGCTCCGCACAATACCATCCAGTGACAGACCCCTATAACCAATGATCATCCTCATGCTGGCCTCTCTCACTCTCCACAGGAAAGAAAGGAGCCCTGATTAGCCAACAAGTAAACCCTTATTGGTAAGCGTCGTAGCAAGGAGAAAGATAACCCTAACTTCAAGAATACTATATGATACTATCATGTCAAGAGGCATTCTAGGTGCATCAACATCCAATACCATCTAATACTCGAGTATCAGCATGACATGACACATGACAGCCCAATTATCACATATGACAGTAACATACAATATCTCACATGATCCCAGTGTCGACAAACCCGACCACCACATACCATTCCAAACATTACCAACCACATTCACATCGCATAAATCATCAACCAATATTTGCATGATTACAATCACAGTTAGAATGATGCAATGCATGATACATGGCATACATAGAAAGTTTAGTGAAACATTCCCAAAACAATTCATACCCAAACCCACTCACCTAGTATATATCAAGAATCGGAGTTAGGGTTCATTACCCGATTGTTGCCTAATACGTCGCACGGTAGGTGTGTAGTTACCTATGGATGTGTGAGAGTAGGTGTTAAGAAGGGTGAAAGAGGTCCCAAGAGGTTACCCTTAGACTACCTACAAGTATGGTATTTTAGAGCAGGGGAGATTGCACGGACGGTTGCATCAGCAACTAAGACCACCCTTACGATAGCCCAGTACAATTGCCTCGGATCAGTAGCGGTTGCAGAGATGATTGCATAAATATTTGTAACTGAACCTGCGACCACCTTCCTACAGAGGCAAAAGGTTGCATGAATGGTTACAACCGGTCATGCGACCGCTAGTATAAGAGCTTTTGGGGGTCTAAGGTTCATGCGGTTGCACGGGCATTTACAACTAGGTGTGCAACCAGTCATGCAACCGCCCGACTTCAAGCCCTAGATTTTGAGGTCAGCACTTCCTAATTCCATTTTACTTGGTTTCCAAGGAGAGAGGTTTTAAGAAGAACTGTAGAAAATTGCTGGTTCTCGATCATGCTCAATGGGGGGCCATCTGGGTTCTTCAAATCTACTAGGGAGGAGAGACAGGGTGACCCACTTTCCCCATCTCTCTTTATTATTGCAGAAGAGGTTTTGAGTCGTGGCTTGCAGTCTCTGTTTGTGGAAGGTAGAGCAAAGTTTTACCAATTACCTAGGGGGTGCCCTGGTGTGTCCCATAGTTTATTTGCCGATGATACTATAATTTTTTCTAAGGGGCTGAAGACATCTCTAAAACAAATACTAGGCTTTATTGGAAGATATGAGGAAGCTTCTGGGCAGCTTGCTAATAAGAGTAAAAGCTATTTTGTTGTTGGTCACAGAGCTACTGATCACAGGTGTCGAATGATTGAGCAGGTTACTAGTTTTACGAGAAGGAGTTTGCCTATCACTTACCTCGGAGCCCCCCTTTATGTGGGTCGCCTTCATGTAAACTACTTTGAAGATTTTTTAGCAAAGGTGCACAAGAAGATTGCTGGCTGGAAGGAAAGATTGCTATCATCGGGAGGCAGAGTAGTTCTTTTAAGGCATGTTCTGGCTTCCCTACCAATCCATATTATCTCAACCTTGGATATTCCCAAAATGGTGGGTAGAAGATTTGACAGCTTGTACATGGATGTTTTGTGTGGTGTTTCGAAATGGGGCCAATATCACCACTGGGTGGGGTGGGGTGGAAAAAAATCTGCAGGCCGATGATGGAAGGTGGTCTAGGTATTAGACGTTTGGAAGACATTGGATTGGCACTGCGGCTAAAGGGATTGCGGTGAGTTTTATCTACAAACTCGTTATGGTGCGCATTTTTTATAGCCAAATTCTTAGGGAATGAACATATGGTTCTTTCACAGATGAGGGCATCTGGATCATTATCTCGGTGTCGGGTTTTGACACACAAGGACACTCTGCTGTCGAACTCACGCTGACTGATTAGGAGGGGGGAGATAAACTTATGGCTTGATGACTGGTCTGGCTAAGGCCCTCTAATGGACCGGGTCGACGAGGCTTTTCACCTTGATCTCACGGGCAAAGTGAAGGATGTCTTACACTCAGTGGGGGAATGGCACGGTGGTTTCCTCAACTCCATTGATTCTGATGTGGTTTGCCATAACTTGCAAATGGGGAATTTTTATGTCTCGAATAAGGAGAATAGGATGGTATGGACCCCAACTCAGAATGGTATTTTTTCCACCAAATCTGCATGGAACGTTGTGAGGACTACCTCTACAAAGAAACCCTTTGCTAAATGGCTTTGGAATCGTATGCTTCCAACGAAAGTTGGCTTCTTCTCTTGGTAGCTGCTATGTGGGGAGGTGGCAACCGATGACACTGTGAGAAGGATGGGCATCCCTATTGTCTCTAAATGCATGTGTTATGGCATCCCTAGATGCGAGTCAGCTTCACATTGTTTGGTGTGGGGGGGAGGGGATAGCAGCTAAGGTATGGTCATTCTTCTCAAGACTACTTGAGATGGAGGATATCCCTCTCCAAGGGGTGAGGGAGAAAATTCTTTTCTGGCAGGGGCACGCTGACGACAAGCACATGTGTGGTCTTATTACTGGACTGCTCCCTTCCTTCATAGTGTGGGAACTATGGAAAGAGCAGAACAATAGGCGACATGGAGAAAGGGCTCGCCCGGCGAGCTCGATTATTGAAACTATCAGACGATGGATTGGAGAGGTACCCTTCTTTTCAACGAGTACAAGACAACCAAAATTGAGGGAAACCCTCATTCTTAGCTATTTTGGTGTGTCACATCACCCACCTAGCAGGAGACAACCTTTACCTGTGTACTGGTACCCCTCGGTTAACATGGTGAAAATTAACGTTGATGGTGCCTGTAAAGGGAACCTAGGTGTTGGGGGGGCGGTGGTATAGTTAGAGATAAGGAGGGCATGGTTATAGCTGCATTCTCAAAATCCTATGGAGAATGTACAAAGACCATCGCCGAACTAAGGGCTTTGAATGATGGTCTGAAGCTTTGTGCCAAGCTGGAGGTGACAGGGATTGTGGTCAACTCGGATTCAAAGGTAACAATCCAAAGCATCGCAAAGGGGAGGTGTGGATCTTGGAAGGGCTGGTATTGGTTCCACGAAATGATGGAGCTGGTCAAGGTTTTAAAACCTTTGATCCTTTTTACGTTCAGGGAAGGCAATAGGGCAGCAGACTAGTTGGCAAATTTGGAATGCAACTTAGCAGTGGATACAGAATTTCAAAGGGGGGAGGAGCTCCCTCCCAACCTCCGAAGGATTGCACGTGAGGTGTGGTCTGCCGGTTTTAAGGAAATAACTTGTTTAGGTGGGTTGGTTTTGGTATGTCAAGAAGTGATAGAGTGTTTATTTTAGGTATGGTTTGGAGCAAAGCGGGCATGTCCCCCCCCCCCTTATAATTATTATTTCATTGATTGATTTTAATAATAGATTACGGGCTTCCCCGGGTCCCAGGGAATATTCGGGTTAAAAAAAAAAAAGGGCTTGAGGGGGAGTACTCTAGGGTTTCTAATGGTTCTAGTGACCTATTAACACAAGGTCTGAAGGGATTAAAGGGTTTGTTCATCTCTTGACTCAATTTTAGGTGTTTGATGTATAAAACCCTAAGTTCTTCAAATAGGGTTAGAGGGAAGTCAATAGGGCACCAAGAGGTGGACCTTAGCACCACATTGGGTAACCTATTTAGCACTTTTAGAAGGCAATAAAGGTTGTAGGCAACCCCCCATTAAAACCCTTCAAATCCAACTTAAACATCCATGAAGTAAGCGAGGTCACTAGGGTAAATTTAGTCCCAAGGTTGCTGTCAAAACACAACTATAAGGTTTGGGCCAAATTTATAGGGCCTTAAACTCCAAGTTGGTCAGAGATTTGCTCATATGAAATGTAGCCCTTTATGTTTGTTTTATAATGCAATTTGAATTGTATTGATACGATATGTATAGACAAAGTTATAGCCAAAACAGCAAGCAGACGTCTAGCGCTTAGCAGTTCTGGGAAGGGGTAGTTTTATTTAGGCTTTGCAACCGGCCATGTGACCGCCTGCAACCAGAACACGGGTCTTCATGCCCAAAACTCAGCTAAATGATTCCCAAATCCATTAATGGCTCCAAGGGATTGTAGGGAAGGTCTCTAAGGTACATTAGGGTCCTATTAACCCGAATGGCATCATGAATTGGGGAATCCATGATCTAAACCCTTTTATCCACTTCAAACTTGCATTTTGTGTGTAAACCCTAAGTATTCATGGTTTGGTCGAATGGCACATCAACGGGAGGTAAAGGGTGTGTAAAGGCACCCTAAGGGACTACAATCATATCCCAACACTTAGTATTGGGTTCCAAATGGAACCCAAAGCTTTTCCCAACCTCAACATCCAAAACCCTAAATCTAAAAATAGAGAACTGGAGAGGGAGAGATGGGAAGAGCACTCACTAATGGAGGGAGCAAGGACCAAGGCTAGATGACAGTAACATACAATATCTCACATGATCCCGGTGTCGGCATACCCGACCACTGTATCCCTTCCACACATTACCAACCACATTCACCTCGCATAAGTCATCAACCAATATTCGCACACTCACATAGTTAGAATAATGTAATGCATGATACATGGCATACATAGCAAGTATAGTGCAAAACATTCCCAAAACAATTCATCCCATACCCACTCACCTAGTATATATCAAGAATCGGAGTTAGAGTTCGTCGCCCGATCATTGCCTAATACGTCTCACCATAGGTTTGTAGTTACCTATTGATGTGTGAGAGTAGGTGTTAAGAAGGGTGAAAGAGTTTCCCCTTAGACTGCCTACAAGTATGGCATTTTGCAGGTGGGCTGGTAGCACGGGCGATTGCATCAACAACTGAGACTGCCCCTGCAATAGCCTTCTCTTGTGATAACCACGTCGCCAATGTCTCATCACTCACCCATACCTCTACTCTTTGGAACCATTGATCCAACACCTATGAAAAACCTTGCATGATGCTTTTGGCCTTTAATGCCAGTATGTGCCCTTGTAATACCATAGATCCATAACTCACCACAACAAAATTAAATTTGAAAAGAACAACTATTGCCCAACCAACAGTAGAAGTGCAAGGATCAAAACATTCATCTCAAATTAGTACAAGTGTTGATACGAGTGGTTTAGCCGACACATTAGCAGAGGATGTGGCAAAGGATCCTCTAGCAGTTGTGCCTACGCATCGATCCACAAGACAAAGCAAACGACCTGCATGCCTTTGTTATTATGTGTAGAGACCATCGCATGCGTATATCAAATCAGATAGGATTTGGTGATTGTAATAGGGACCCAAAGTTAGTCATCATCTAGAGTGTCAGGAATCTCAGAGAAGTTTTATATAATGTATTGAGTGGAGGAAAAGGGTATTGAATAGACGTTTCTTCTCCTTCTTCTACGTTCTAGGAGGTGCTACCCTCGAAGTTAGCAATTGCTTTTTTTAATTTCAGTAGTTTAACGCATCATTGGTGCTTTTGTTGAGAGCCTCCTCCACCGCTATGGCCGACAGAACTCACCTTCGATAGTTGGATGAATCCATCAAGAACCTTGGCAAAACCGCAACAGCACATGGTGAACTCCTTGAAGCTCTTCAAACTAATATAGTCGATCAGCAACACTAAATTTAAGAGTTCGCTTTACATAACCGCCACGGATGGATGATGATGCGCCCCAGTACGTTGAATACTCCGGCATCATCAAACATAGCCATCCCTCACTATGTACCTTCCATTCAGATGCACACAATACGACTTAATTTCCCTTGCTTTGACGGTGACGAATCGATGGGATGGATCTTTAAAGTTGAGCGGTTCTTTGATTATCACAACACTCCCGACGAATAACACCTCTTAAGTTCTTCCTTTCACATGGATGAGGCGGCTCTTCAGTGGTACCAGTGGATGTACCATTATGCTCAGTTCACGTCGTGGGCAGAGTTTACCAGATCTTTAGAGATTCACTTTGGTCCTACTAAGTTCAATGATCCACAAGCTTCTCTTGCGAGGCTCACACAAACTTCAATAGTCTCTCATTACCAGTTTCATTTTGAGACCTTAGCCAATAGTACTACCATCGTTCCTCTTTCATTCCTCGTGAGTTGTTTCATCTCTAGTTTGAGATCTAATATTAGGAATGAAGTCATGGCGTTCAGACCGACGATGATGTCATACGTAGTTAGCCTGACACGACTCCAGGAATCTAAGCTGGTTGATGTCCAATGAACTGTCTATCTTCCACCATCTGCTCGAGGTTTACTTCCATCACCTCCAGCCATGGGGCCTAACTTACTGGGGTTTCCAGCGCCATCCAATCAAATACCGGTAAAACGGCTTTCACCAGACAAGATGCAACAATGCCGTGACAAGGGCCTCTGCTACAGCTGCGATGAGAAGTTTTCCCTTTGGCCACCATTGCAAGACTCGACATTTTTTTCTCCTGGAACATGAAGATGGACCACCACTGGAAGAACTGCCAGATCAGTCACCAGTTCAAGACTTGGAAGTGACAGACCCCCCAGAATCGGAGACTACCATGGAGCTATCATATCATTCTCTCATCAGTGGGCTTGCTCCATTTACACTTTGTTGTACAGGTTATGTTGCTAGTTCACCGATTCAAATCCTAGTTGACGACGGCAGCACTCACAACTTTCTACAGAGTCAGGTAGCTCAGCATTTGGGTTTACCTATTGACACAACTCCACATTTCACCATCCTAATAGGCAGTAGGAATCGTCTGACGTGTGAAGGCCTGGTTAAGCAACTACCAGTTAAGTTACCCCATCACTCCTTTACTATTGATGCCTATGTGTTAACTTTGTTTGGCGCAAATCTCATACTTAGAATGCAGTGGCTTGCTCAGTTAGGTCCAGTGTTGTTTGACTATAGTAAGCCCTCATTGGAGTTTAGGAAGGATGATAAGTGTATTGTGATGACAGGAGATACCACCCTCATGCCAACTCAACTTCAATACCATGGGGTACGTTGTATTGTGGACACAAACTCTTTTGCTACTTTATTCCAATTAGAGCTCCAACCCTTGTCAAGCCCACCATCCGTTTATGAAAATGTGGAACTCAAGGTCCTATTATAGCAACATACTACTATTTTCCACACACCTTATAGCTTACCTCCTTCATGTCCCCAAGACCATGCTATCCATTTACTCCCTGGGACACAACTAGTGAATGTTCGACCCTACCGCTACCCCCATTTCCAAAAGGGTGAGAGTGAGAGACTTGTGGCAAAAATGCTCACTAATGGTATTATCAGGCCGAGTACTAGTCCTTTTTCCTATCCAGTTCTGCTCGTCAAAAAGAAAGCCGGCACATGGTGGTTTTGTGTGGATTATAGGACGTTAAATGCGGTTACGATGAAGGATCGCTTCCCTATTCCAACTGTGGATGTGCTCTTGATGAACTTCACGGTGCCCAGTATTTCTCCAAAGTGGACATGCGGTCAGGCTACCACCAAATTTGAATACAAGCGAAAGATGTCCATAAGACTGCCTTTCAGACCTATGATGGGCATTTCAAGTTTCTAATTATGCCATTTGGCCTTACCAACGCTCCATCTACGTTCCAAGCCACCATGAACTCCATATTTAAACCCTTCCTACGGCGGTTTATCCTGGTTTTTTTTAATGACCTCCTATTCTATAGCCCAACATGGGTGGCTCATCTCCAATACTTGGACGAAATGTTGCGCACCCTCTGCACCCATAAGCTCTATTCTAAGGAGTCTAAATGTGCTTTCGGTCAGCATTCCATCGATTATTTGGGGCATATGTGTCTGCCTAAGGTGTTGAAATGGATCCCAATAAGATATCAGTCATGCTTGATTGGCCAGTTCCACGTTCTTTAAAATACCTTCGTGGATTTTTGGAGCTTACGGGCTATTACCAACACTTCATCTATGGATATACTCAAGTGGCAGGCCCATTAACAGACCTACTCAAAAAGGATGCTTTCAACTGGACCCCTAAGGCTCAATTAGCTATTACTACCCTGCGCCATACAATGATGATTGCCCCAGTGTTGCGCCTACCCGAATTCACTATTCCCTTCACGGTGGAGATAGATGCCTCAGGTGTTGGCATCGGCGCCATTCTATCCGAAGAAAACCATCCAGGGGCCTTCTTTAGTAAAAAACTATCGCCCAGGATGCAAGCTGCCTCCACCAATGTAAGGGAGATGTATGCCATCACCCAGGCAGTCATGAAGTGGCGCCAGTAGGTAGGGCAGGAAATTTGTTATTAAAATAAATCAGCAGAGTCTTAAGGAGCTTGCCAATCAGATTATACAAACCTCAAAACAGCAACATTGGTTGTCTAAGCTTCTTGAGTTTCTGTTTGATATCGCCTATCAGCCTGGTAAAGACAATGTCACCGCAGATGCACTATATCGAGTGCCAGCCTCGCCTCCAGTCGTATTGGCTTTCTCAGTTCCTACTCTGGATTTCTTAGAACAACTAAGGCTTGAGGTATCCACTAAACTAGAATTGCGCATCATCACTGAAAGGCTATTAAATGATCCTATTACTTACCCAACGTATACCTATCATGATGGTTTTCTGTACTACAATCATCGTTTGGTCCTTGCCTCTGATTCCCCCCTTCATGAGAGGTTTCTTAAGGAATTTCATTCTTTACCCGTCGGTGGACACGCAGGCTTCCTTCGCACTTTTAGTAGCGTCGCAACCAACTTGTATTGGCGGGAATACAGAGTTATGTCAAGCAATACCTGGTTTCATGTACCACATGCCAAATAATGAAAGAACTTCCCTAACACGGCTTCTCCAGCCTCTGCCCATTCCTGAACAGATCTGGGAAGACCTCTCCATGGACTTAATTACAAGGCTTTCAAATGCAGCTGGAAAAACCACTATTCTGGTGGTTGTTGATCGTCTGTGGAAGTATATTCACTTTTGTGCACTTCCCCCTAATTTCACCAGCACTAAAGTTGATGAACTCTTCACCACGCATATTACAAAGTTACACGGTTTCCCCGCTCCATTGTGAGTGATCGTGATCCACTCTTTCTTAGCAATTTTTGGCAAGAATTGTTTCGACTTCAGGGCACCACACTTACAATGAGTACCGCCTATCACCCATACTGCGATGGGCAAATCGAAGTTCTTAATCGATGCCTTAAGATGCATCTTCATTGTTTTGTGTTTAACACATCAACACTTTGGGTGAAATACTTACACTGGGCTGAATATTGGTACATTACCTAATTTCATTCCGCGATCCGAATGACTCCCTTTCAGGCTGTGTATGGTAGGCCTCCACCATCTCTAGTACGTTTCATTCCTAATGGTTCTCCTAATGCTATGGTGGACCAAGACTTATGCTCACGGGATGAGGTGCTCCGTACTTTAAAAATCAATCTTGTTTGTGCCCAAGCTTGTATGAAGACCCAGGCTGACAAGGGACGGACTGATAGAGAATTCGATCAAGTTGATTCGGTCCTAGTTAAGTTTAGCCCATACCGGCAACAATCCTTGGCACTTTGTACTCATCAGAAGCTGGGAAAACATTATTTTGGTCCATCTCAGATCATTGCCCATGTTAATTTGGTTGCTTACAAGCTTGATATGCCTTCCACAACTTGCCTTCACCCAGTTTTTCATGTTTATCTACTCAAAAGGTATGCGGGTGAACCACCTCTGCAACCTAAACCACTACCAATCATTCTCTGTTGGTGGAATAACTCAACACACACACACTAGGGCACATGCTCTTGGCGAAGACAGTGCGGGGGTGCCAGAGTCTTTGCGCAGGCTCAAACGAGGCTATAAGTGGCCTATTCTGACTCCCAACCAGGAGGTCGGTCTCCCTCTTGCCTGAGTTAGCTCTAAAGTCTTTTGGGTTAAACCAAGAACACCGATCAAACTAGAAACTTACTAGAATAGACTGAAATGGAAAGAAAAGCAAAAACAATAAAATAATAAACTGAAATCAATAATGAATAAAAATTAATCGCATTCAATCATACCATACACAGGTGGGGACCGCAAACTATGCTTTGTGCCACTCCACGGTGAATGACATAACCATTCATGCTTGGAAAAAGTATATGTGAATTCACCTAGAGGGGGGGTGAATAGGTGAAGGTAGTGGAAATAAAAACTTATTGCAGAATTAAATAAGTTATCGATGAAATTAAACAAACAACAAAGATAACACAAGAGAATTTATAGTGGTTCGGCCAATACTTGCCTACGTCCACTCCTCTCACCATAGAGAGAATTCCACTAAAAACAAATCTTGAGAATGAGCAAGAGGACTCGTACAAATCTTGAGAAATGAGCAAGGGAACTCAACAACAACTAATCTTGATCTTTGAGCAAGAGGACTCAACCTACTCTTGATTCCGAGCAAGAGGACTCACACAACCATATAAAGATAAAATGGAACTAAGATTAGGATTACCTCAACCTTAGATAAATGAAACTACTTTTCACCTTTGTAGCTTGAAGCTAATTGAGGTGGAGTACCTAGAGAGGGAATGCACTTCAATGAATGCTTTGATTAAGAGAGCTTTGAATGATCAAGTACCGAAGTCTTTTTGATGTCTTTGATTAGCTTTAATCAATTGTAATTAGTCTATTCGAGCTTACCTATTTATAGGCAAAGGTGTTCAAAGCATCTAAGACTTAATGCTAATTTCGGACATAAGTCTGTCCTAATCCGGTATGCCACTTCCCAATTTGGTATGCCGGATCATGGACTCTATCCATTGACCAACGACTAATTCCCAACAGTCAAATGCCAATTTGGTATGTTGGATCATGATTCGGCATGCTGGATTGTGATTCGGTATGCAGGATCATGATTTGGCACATTCCGTTTGGTCACTTTGAGCAAAACCCTGAGACTGTGTATTACAGTCAATAGTGGATTCAATATGCTGGATTAGGATTCGGTATGCCGGATCAGCTGATTTTGCTAAAAATGGCTAAGTCCATATTTGGACAAGTGTGGGGCTATTAGCTTAGGTTTGGTCCATGTAAAAATACCTCCTAGGGTCACTCTACATGTATGCATGCGTGTGAGTGTGTGCATTACAAATGGACTTCAACTTTAAATACATCTTGATACAAAAGTAAACAAAAAGCTTTACAGTCTTGTATCTCAATGAGTTTTTTGAATAGAGGCCTTTGAAAGTAGTCCTTCGCTTAGTCCTTCTCTTCACACCATTCTTTGAAATATTGGTTCTTTGTCTTGGTTCATTGTCTAGGTGCATCAAGTTTTTACAAGCTCCCCCTTACTTGATGCTCATCTCTTATGAAGTCTCTATACACTATAACATAAGTTAGTACAACTAACTTATTTGTTATCATCAAAACCATAATGGGTGATGTGTGGATTTTACCCCAACAATATAAAACAAAGAAAAAGAATAAAATCTCATTTGCAGGTGTTTGACGGTTGATGAGTGTCCTCTTCAGGTTGGATTCTTGTCTTATATAGAAAAAGTCCTTCACCCAACCCTTGTATGCGCAACACTTTCATGCTCCCTCCTTTTTCTCAGGGCCAGACCTCTCTAAACTACCAACCATCCGCCACGTGTCCTTAAGCGGTTGCCACTTCCCATTATCTACTGGTGTGGTGGGTCCCACTTCTTCCAATTGCAACATTCTACGGTTAGTGCACTGCTGACCCTGTCAATGACCGTCCAACTCGATCGTGTCCCGGCCAGTCATGGCCTTAGTTCTACGGCCTGATTCTCTATCCCAGTTCATCCCTAGCCATCCTTTGGCTAATCCCGGCCCCGGTTCCACAGCCCCATTCTCGAACCCGGTCTATTTCTTGGCCATCGATTTTAGGGACAAACAATCTCTCATCCCCAGAACCTACTCCAATGCCAATGGAAATCTTGGATTTCCATACCCTACTCCACAATGGCCAATTGGTACCCCAAGCACCGGTCTAGTGGGAAGGGTTGACTGTGGAAGATGCCCCTTGGGAAGACCTCACTTTGATCCTAAGCTAAACCTTGAGGACAAGGTTCATCTTGGAGGAGACACTAATGATACGAGTGGGTCAACCGACATATTAGCAGAGGACGTGCCAAAGGATCCTCCAATAGTTGTGCCTACGCGTCGATCCACATGACAAAGCAAATGACCTGTAGGCCTTTGTGATTAGGGGTAGAGCCCACAACATGTGTATATCAAATCAGTTAGGATTTGGTGATTGTAATAGGGGCCCATAGTTATTTATCAGCTAGAGTGTCAGGAATCTCAGAGAAGTTTTATATAATGTACTTAGTGGAGGAAAAGGGTATTGAATAGAAGTTTCTTCTCCTTCTTCTTCGTTCTAGGAGGTGCTATCCCGATTGTAATAGGGACCCATAGTTATTTATCAGCTAGAGTGTCAGGAATCTCAGAGAAGTTTTATATAATGTACTTAGTGGAGGAAAAGGGTATTGAATAGAAGTTTCTTCTCCTTCTTCTTCGTTCTAGGAGGTGCTATCCTCGAAGTTAGCAATTGCTTTTCTTATTTTCGGTAGTATAACGCATCAAGGTGCATCTCATCATTGCCATCCTTAGAAGTGAAGGCAATATTGCAGCGTGCAAAACACTGTTGGCATGTCCTCATACTTTCTATATCTTAGATTATAATTTGTATAGTACACATAGCATCATGTAACTGTTAGCCAATAATGAATTGAATGTATTCCTTAATTTCTGATTTCTTTTGAAGGAGAATATATAAGCTTATACAAAGACTGAGAGCCTAATTGATCTAAAGTAGGAAAGAAATATAGAGAATATTGAGTTTACATGTACAAAGGATTTTATCTAAACAAGGAAAGATTTATCATCACATGTGAAGGTTTATTATCACTTGTGATAATAAACCAAGAAAGGAAAGATATCCCACGGCTGGCTCTTTCTCTCAATACCCCCTCAAGGTGGAGAATCGGATGGCCGAATCATCAGCTTGTCTTGTAAAAATTTGAAGCGCATCGATGCTAGTGGCTTAGTAAAAGTGTCGGCAAGCTGATCATGTGTCGATATAAATTGGGCCTGCAGTTTGCATTTGGACAAACGATCACGTACAAAGTGAAAATCAATCTCCACGTGCTTTGTGCGCGCATGAAATACTGGATTGGCAAAGAGGTAAGTGGCACCATATTATCACACTATAAGATTGGCAGACCAGCCAAGAGATAGCCAAGCTCATGCATAAGAGACTCCAACTAGACTAACTCATCCAAAGCATCTGTCAAGGCTTTATACTCGGCTTCTATGGAGGAGCGAGCTACTGTTCTTTGCTTATGAGAAGTCCAAGAAATGAGATTAGGACTGATGAACACATTTATGTGTGAAATCTTAGGGCATAAAGCATACATTTTACCACATTGGACAGAGTTACTTCGGTGCTTTCTTGTGCTTTTCCGATTTTAGGTGAATTCTTGTGAAAATGGAGCAAAAGATGCTAAGAATAGCCGGAAGCGCCCAAGAGTCGAGAAAATCAAGTTTGGCTTGAGCACTGAAAGAATCATGCCAATCATTTAAATTTGAATGTGATTACAGTGGGCCCCTTAGCATAATTTTGATGTGTTAATAGTATGGATGCGTAGCCCGTCGAGTCAGCTTCACAATGGTTCAAACGGCACTTGATTCCGAGTTGAAACGAAGAAGTTACGGCCGTTTCCGTGGATAGGGGTTTATTTATAATTATTAACAGTTAATTGGGGACAAAGTAAAGCGGAAGTTCGGATTCTAAGGGCCTTAGTGCAATTATCAGAAGTTATCTTTCTGTCAACCGAAAGATTCCATTTAGAAGGCTCTGGAGCAGTCCAACTTCGACTTGAGATATCTTGGGCTCCCGAACTCCAAATTGGACAAAAATTGGGTCTGTTTTGGGTGATTTTTCGTAAGGAATACAATAATGAGGCCCATATAATCATCCCATTGTTGGGTAACCTAAAGGGGGGTGAATAGGTTACCACTAGTGGATTTTGACTCTTTTTCGATTGGTTGCACACTTATATTAAATATAAAAAGCAAAAGTAAATGAGACACAAGATTTATAGTGGTTCGGCTAACTTAGCCTACATCCACTCCTCTCAACCTTGAGAGAATTCCACTAGTATTTTTCTTTCAATATAATAGGTGGGAAAATGACACCTTTACAACTCTTTTTAACAGGATAAGAGGATCCTTACAATCTTAGTTCCAGGACAAGAGTATCCTTTCAATCTCTTAAGGATGAGAGGGTCCTTGTACTAATCTAAGTACGGTCTAGATTAATACAACAATGCTTTGTCAAATCAAAAGCATAAACAAGTAAATATAATAGAAGTTTGGTATAAATACCTATCAAAGAGTAGTGACACTTTTACCCTTTGAGTGATGGTGGTCAATGATATGAATGAGAGTGATGCACCTTGAGTCTCCTAGATGATTCTCCTTGATGGCATGAGTTGGAGAGAGTGGAGAGTTAAGAGCTTAGTAAGATCTCTTTGAAAAGCTTGAATTGAATAATTTAGCTCAATGACAAATTTTCACTTTTGTACTTTCACAAATGTACTATGCACTTTTTCTATCACAAGATGTATTTTGTTCCTTATTTGGATGTGTTTTATAAAATAAAAAGTTGGAGTTTGTTTGTTCTCCAACGGATATAAAACTATCATATTTTTAGACTGTCGATCGACCTATAAAGGTTGTCGGTCGACCATCAAAAACTAGCCGTTGAAAAACTAGCCGTTAAGGCCAAGTTTGGGGCTATCGATCGATTGTCGATCGACCTATGGATCGACCTACAAGTGTCAGTCAACCTATAATTCTGTCGGTTGCAACCGACAAGCTACTGGAAACAGGTGTGTGTTTTTTATATTCTGTAGGTCGACCGACAGACAGTTGTCCTATTTTTGATTGTCTGTCAAGGGGATTTTTGGTCCAGCTTGCTTGGGACTTCATAGGTTTTTGTCTAACACTTTAATGGCCATGTTTCTTGAGTCTAGGGCATGGGAATGAGTTCCTCCTAGGGTCTCTTACATGTGAATGCAATGTGTGTGCAATGTGATTTGCACATGTAACGAAATGTGTTCTAATGCACTTGAATCTTCTTGGAGAGTCTTTATCTTGTTAATTCTTGGCTTCCTTTAGAAGATGTTCCTCAATCTTCAAATTTCTTCTTTTCCTTAACTCTTCTGTTGTGAGCTCCGTTGATCAAGTCTTTCCTTGATGCTTGATGCTTCCAACGTCTGACTATGAAGCTTGCTTAAAGATTGAAATATTAGTATTAATCTTTATGTTTGTTATCATCAAAATCAGTTTATGGAGGAATGTGTTTTCCAACAATCTCCCCCTTTTTGATGATGACAAACATGTGATTCAAAATATGCATTACTCATGTATGCATGCAATTCAAGATAAATATATGCATTACTCATGTAGGCATGTAACTCAAGATGAATATGCATTATCATACATCATATGATTATTTGAATCATAATTCAAGGTAAAGATAAATATGCATATCATATATGCATTATCACATAATATGAATATTTGAATCATAATAACTTCTCCCCCTTTTGTCAACACAAAAAGGAAGTGTAGAGCATGAGTAGCTCCCCCTGAGCCAGTGCTAGTAACCAAGGACAAACAAAAACAATCTTAGGGTGGCTCCCCCTAAGAAAATGACTTCCTGCATAGTTAGAAGAACAGAGAGCAAATAATATGAAGCCCAATAAAGTGTTAATTTTAAAAGCATCACATGCTTCAAAATAGAAGTTCCATGTTTTAAAAATATGCCACAAAAGTACATATCAAGAGTTCTAATATAAAGTCAGTGATGTCAACTATCTCTACTGTGGAGGAGGAGGAAAGAAATGCAGATTGAGACGCTGCAAGATCACTTGGTTCTCCTTTTGGATGCGAAGAATCTCTTCTTGATCTTTGTGGAGAGAGGTGAAGTGATCATCAAAACCCTTCAGGCGGGTGTCAAGTTGTTGGCGAAAACTTGAAAATTCTCCTCTGGTGACATAGTCCCCTGAGGGTTTACCAACATAGTCTTCATCCTCACTGTCGTCCTCTTCTTGTGACTCTGCTTCGTCACCTGTGACATGTTGGGTAGCTTGCTTCCTTCAGGCTTGGGGTGAAGAAGGAGCCGCAACAAAACCCAGCTTCATCTTCTTGATGGTGGATGAGTCAATGTCAAGCATCTTGGGGTCAATGAATTCCCCAGAGAGATCCACCTCATGGAACTTAAAGATGACACTTATGAGTCTGCCATATGGAAGGTTTCCCCTATAATGAGGTACTACACAGTGTTCCATGGTCTTCATAATCACATATGGAAGATTGATAGGATTGGCAGTGACAAGACACCAAGTAATGTAGGCTTGAAAGGGATTGACTTGGTCTCTATGGCCTCCTTTGGGCAAGATGTTGTAGCTTACAATGAAACTGATCATCCTGGGTAGTTCATGAAGTTTGATAGCTTTAACAGTTGGTTCAAACCCAACATAGTCTTTCATGATGGCACCATAAATTTCATCAATATTTATAAAGGTTTTGGCATCCCCTTTGGGAGAAAGATATCTCATATCTCCTAAGGTGGGAATTCCCATGATCTCTCCTAGATCTTCATAAGTGAACATGATGGGAACACCCTTTACTAGGGATGTGATGGCAAGCCTATCATCCACTATTTGGGTTCTCAAATTACAGTAAAAGTGTCTGGCAAGGTCAGGATAGCAGGGATCAACATAAACTAAGGTATTTTCCCAACCCAAATATTTGAAATATTCTTCAATGTCATAGTCAAGGAATTGAGAAACTCTTATAGTTCTTTCCTTGTCAACCTTTCTCTTCTCAAATCTTCCCCAGAGAATGGAGGCTTCTTTTGAGATGAAGAGAGACTTGTCATATGCTGCAGAGCTCTCTCCAACTTTGGCTTTCTTCTTTGGTTGCTTGCCCTTGCTTTGCTTTGGAGCCATTTGAAACCTAGGGCTTTAGAGATTTGAGAGAAATAGAGATTTTTGGGTTGGAAGTGGGTAGATTGTGTAGGAAGAGTGATTTGGGGCTTGGATTTGGTGAAATCTCAAGGGATTTTGTAGGGTTTTTCCTTGGAATTCAGAGAAAAAAGGTTTTGGAGAGGAGAGGTCTCGAATAAAAGAAGAGGGAAATGAAAAGAATTCTCTCGGTTCTTGTTTAAAAACAAAATTTTTCCGTCTCGGTCGACCTACACGAGTCTGTCGGTCGACCGACAGGTCAAAAACAGGGATTTTATGGGATTTTAGCCCAGAATTCTCTAACAGCCTGATTTTTAGGGCTTTTTGAGGATTTCACTTTACTCAAAAGGGTTGCAGATCCCGAGTTCTCTCCTCAAATAGCAGAATCTCTCTTCACTTAATGGCTTGGTGAGGATGTCTGCAAGTTGTTTTTCAGTTTCAATGTATTTTAAAATAATTTTCCCTTTTTGAACTGTGTCTCTAAGAAAGTGATGCCTAATATCAATATGTTTGGCTCTTGAATGGAGAATGGGATTTTTGCTTAAATTGATTGCACTTGTATTGTCGCAATTAATTGGAGATGAACCAAAATGTATCCCATAGTCCATGAGAGTTTGCCTCATCCAAAGGACTTGGGCACAACACCTACCGGCCGCAATGTACTCGGCTTCAGTAGTGGAAAGAGCAACAGAGTTTTGTTTCTTGCTAAACCATGAAACCAAGCAAGATCCTAAGAAGTGACATGTGCCACTTGTACTCTTGCGATCAAGATGGCACCCTGCAAAGTCGGCATCCGAAAAGCTTATTAAATCAAAATTTTGGTTCATTGGGTACCATAATCCTACATTTGTAGTACCTTTAAGATATTTAAAGATCCTTTTAACGGCACTAAAGTGGGATTGCATTGGGTTGGCTTGGAATCTAGCACAAGCACACACGCTAAACATGATGTCTGGCCTACTAGCGGTGAGATATAGAAGGCTGCCAATCATGCCTCTATAGCGTGTAGGGTCTATGGGAGTACCTTCCTCATCTTTAGATAGCTTTAGAGAGGTACTCATGGGGGTGCTAGATGACTTTTGTCCATCAAAATCAAATTTCTTGAGAAGTTCTTTAGTGTATTTAGTTTGACATATAAAGATTCTATTTTTGGTTTGTTTAATTTGAAGTCCTAAGAAAAAATTAAGTTCACCCATCAAACTCATTTCAAATTCATCACTCATGTATTTGCTAAATTCAACACAAAGATTTTCATTGGTGGATCCAAATATAATATCATCAACATATATTTGCACAATAATAGAGTCTTTTTCTTTATGTTTCACAAACAAAGTTGTATCAACCTTACCCATTTAAAATCCACTTTGGATTAGGAATTCACTCAATCTCTCATACCAAGCTCTAGGAGCTTGTTTAAGTCCATAGAGAGCTTCGTTAAGTTTGAAGACCTGATCCGGATATTTTGTATCCTCAAATCCAGGAGGTTGTGCAACATATACTTCCTCCATGATAAAGTCATTTAAAAAAGTACTTTTGACATCCATTTGGTACAGCTTAAAATTTTTATGACATGCAAAAGCAAGTAGCATTCTAATAGATTCCAGTCTTGCTACCGGTGCATAGGTTTCATCAAAATCTATCCCTTCTTGTTGATTATATCCTTTGGCAACTAATCTAGCCTTGTTTCTAATGATTGATCCATCTTCATCAAGTTTGTTTCTAAACACCCATTTGGCTCCTATAATAGAATGATTCTTGGGTTTTGGGACAAGCTCCCAAATATTATTTCTTTCAAATTGATGGAGCTCTTCTTGCATAGCTACTATCCAATCACTATCTTCCAATGCTTCTTTTATGTTTTTAGGTTCAATTTTGGATATGAAAGCAACAATATTGCAAATGTCTTGAGTTTTAGATCTAGTTTGGATTCCTTTGTCTAAATCTCCAATGACGTGATCCAAGGGATGGTCTTTCCAAGGTCTAACCTCTTTGGGTTGATCCTTTGGTTGGTCTTCGGGTTCTTTTAGAGAGAAATTTTCTATGCTCTCCCTAATCTCAACAAATGTATCATCATCATCAACCAATGGGTTGTGTCTATCTTTAGGAAGAGATTCATCAAATTTTATATTCATTGATTCTTCAATAACCAAGCTTTTCTTATTGAAGACTCTATAGGCTCGACTATTTGAAGAGTATCCAAGAAAAATGCCATCATCGGCTTTAGCATCAAATTTTCCTAAGTTATCCTTAGTATTCAATATATAGCATATATACCCAAACACTTTAAAGTAATCAACTTTAGGTAGTTTATTATGATAGAGTTCATAGGGTGTTTTGAGTAATATAGGTCTAATTAACACACGATTTAACACATAGCAAGCCGTATTGACCGCTTCGGCCCAAAAATATTTTGGAAGAGAGTATTCATTTATCATTGTTCTAGCGGTCTCTTGGAGTGATCTATTCTTTCTTTCAACCACCCCATTGGATTGAGGTGTTCTAGGAGCGGAGAAGTTATGGGTTATGCCTTGTTCATTGCAATAACTCCCAAATTGATTGAGATTGTCAAATTCTCCTCCATGATCACTTCTAATGGTTGTTATGAGATATCCCTTTTGGTTTTGTATTCTCTTACATAGAGATGTAAATTCATCAAAGGCTTTATCTTTATGTTTTAAAAATAGAGTCCATGTGAAGCGAGAGAAATCATCAACTATTACAAAGGTGTATCTTGAACCGCCTAGGCTAGGTGTAGTAATAGGTCCAAACAAGTCCAAGTGTAGTAGTTCTAAGGGTCTAGTGGTAGACACTTCATTTTTAGATTTATGAGATACCTTGGTTTGTTTTCCTCTTTGACAAGCATCACATACATGGTCTTTTTCAAATTTGAGTTTGGGTAAGTTTCTAACTAAATTCTTAGATGCAATGGTCTTAATCACTTTTACATTAACATGTCTTAATTTTCTATGCCATAGGTAGGGATCAACATCATTTGACATAAGACATGTATTACTAGAATTAGCTTCATCCAATAAGTAGATATAGATATTATTTTTCCTAATTCCTTTCAAGATAGTCTTATCATTTGAATTTTTCACTAAGCAATGAGAGGTTTTGAAAATGACACTATATCCTATATTACATAGTTGACTCACACTAAGCAAATTATACTTTAAATTGTCAACTAGGCATATATTGGATATGATTGTACCTCCAATGGTGATTTCACCGATGCCAATGATTTTTCCTTTTCTATTGTCCCCAAATGTCACCATTCCTCCATTGTACTTGTTTAGCTTGGTGAATAGATTGGGGTTAGCCGTCATATGCTTGGAGCATCCACTATCGATATACCATTCAATTGCTTCCTTGCTCTTCAAGCATACCTACAAAAGCAATCAATTATATGTTGGTCCCCATAATCTCATGGGTCCATTGAGGTTAGGATCGATCATACCCTTAGGTATCCAAGCTCTTCTAGAATTTTGATTTTGTGTTGTAGGTGTGATAGATGTAGGTTTTCGATGTCCATATGATCTTTGGGTTCTTCTTGGCCCTTGAAATTCATAGTGTCTATATGGAACATAGTAATTTTGAGATGTGCAAGACTTATTGTTGATATAGGCCCTTTGGTGATTATAGGGCCTAGTGTATGTGTTTGGTCTATAGTGATTTTGAGGTCTTTGGGGTGCATATGTCATATATGAAGCATTTTGCCTATATGGTTGAAATGACTTAGGCTTGGGATATTGCCTTTGTGGCCGTTGGGGCACAAATTCTCTTTGAGGTTTGTTGGTCCTCTTTTGAGAAGTATAGTAGAATGCATGATGCTTCCTTTTTGTATCCGGTTCTTTATATATCACCTTACCATCAATATAAGCACCGATGCAAGTTTCATGCCCGGGTAAATGACATTTTTCACATACAATGGGATGTAAGGTTTGGCCTTGGTTTGATTTTCTCCATCTTGGAGTTCTCATCTTTCTCTTTCCTTTGGCTTGATGTGGTCTTTTACCATCATAGCCTAGACCTTCTTTATTTTGAGGTCCCTTTTATGGGTTTCCTAATAATGTATCCAATGTCTTTTGACCCTTAGTAAAGGTGTGCAATGTGGAGGTTAGATTCTTATTTTCTTCTTCTAGGTTGTGTGCATGTGAAGTCAACTCATCAATTTTGTGTAGAAGATTGGCTACTTCTTTTTTTAAGGCCTTTTTAGAAGCTTCCTCTTGGAGACTTACATTATAAAGTTCTTCAAAGGCCTCTTAAAGTTCTTCATATTCTAAATCATCATTGCAAATCGACAAGGAGCTATGATAGGGAGAGTTTACCTCGTCATCATCATTGTTGTGAGCCATTAGTGCCAAGTTGACGGTCTCTTCATCGAATTCATTATTTTCTTCTTCACTATCACTTGAATCCCATGATATCTTGGAGGTGCAAGCCTTTTTCTTTCTACTTTCCTTTCCTTTGAGCTTGGGGCACTCGGTTTTGAAGTGTCCGGGCTTTCTACATTCATAACACACAATGTCCTTGTTAGTATTGAAAGGTTTTTCCTTTATGTATGTTTTACCTTTGTTTTCTTTTGATGGTTGTCCTTTGTAGAATCTTCCTCCTCTCTTTCTTAGGAATTTTTGGAACTTCCTTGTGATTAGAGAGATTTCTTTCTCTAGATCCTCTTCATCGCTTTCTTCTTCTTCGGATTCACAAGAGATCTTGAGTGCGATGGACTTTCTCCTTGGTTCTTTTACTTCTATGACTTTATCATTTTCAAGGAGTTCAACTTCATGGGTTTGTAGAGTACCCATCAATTCATCCATGTGTAGGACCTCTAGATCTTTTGCTTGTTTGATGGCGGTCACCATTGGTCTCCACTTGGAGGGTAGTGATCTCAAGATCTTCCTTACATTCTCCGCTTTGGTGTATTCTTTTCCTAAGCTTTTCAACTTATTAACAATGTTAGTAAACCTAGTAAACATGTTAGAAACACTTTCATCATCAAGCATTTTAAACAATTCATATTCATGAATAAGCTTGTCAATTTTGAGTTGTTTAACTTGTGATGTTCCTTTATAGGTAACCACAAGAGTATCAAACATCTCCTTAGTCGTGTTACACATACTAGTTCTATTGAATTTCTTTTCATTAAGAGCAGATTGTAGGAATGCAATAGCTTTGTAGTTTTGTTGTATGTGTGTTTTATCTGATGGTGTCCATTCAGATTTCTCCTTAGGTACAATTTTTCCTCCAACTTCTTTTATGATTTGGAAGGGACCTTCTTCAATCACAGTCCATACAACAATATCATGAACACACACATAATTTTTGAACCTACACTTCCAGTAGGTAAATCCTTCACCATCAAAGTATAGTGGCCTAGAAGTGTTGAGCCCCTCAATTTGGTGTGTAGATGATGATGATGCCATGGATCATTTTTAGCACAATATAAAGACAAATATGATCTTAATTTTGAGCTCCCGCTCTGATACCAATTGTTGGGTAACCTAGAGGGGGGTGAATAGGTTACCACTAGTGGATTTTGACTCTTTTTCGATTGGTTGCACATTTATATTAAATATAAAAAGCAAAAGTAAATGAGGCACAAGATTTATAATGGTTTGGTTAACTTAGCCTACATCCACTTCTCTCAATCTTGAGAAAATTCCACTAGTATTTTCCTTTCAATACAATAGGTGGAGAAATGACACATTTACAACTCTTTTTAACAGGATAAGAGGATCCTTACAATCTTAGTTTCAGGACAAGAGTATCCTTTCAATCTCTTAAGGATGAGAGGGTCCTTGTACTAATCTAAGTATGGTCTAGATTAATACAACAATACTTTGTCAAATCAAAAGCATAAACAAGTAAATACAATAGAAGTTTGGTATAAATACCTATCAAAGAGTAGTGACACTTTTACCCTTTGAGTGATGGTGGTCAATGATATGAATGAGAATAATGCACCTTGAGTCTCCTAGATGATTCTCCTTGATGGCATGAGTTGGAGAGAGTGGAGAGTTAAGAGCTTGGTAAGATCTCTTTGAAGAGCTTGAATTGAATAATTTAGCTTAATGACAAATTTTTACTTTTGTACTTTCACAAATGTACTATGCACTTTTTCTATCAAAAGATGTATTTTGTTCCTTGTTTGGATGTGTTTTATAAAGCCAAAAGTTGGAGTTTGTTTGTTCTTCAACGGATATAAAACTGTCATATTTTTAGACTGTCGGTCGACCTATAAAGGTTGTCGATCGACCATCAAAAACTAGCCGTTGAAAAACTAGCCGTTAAGGCCAAGTTTGGGGCTGTCGGTCGACCTATGGTCAACCTATGGATCGACCTACACGTGTCGGTCGACCTATAATTCTGTCGGTTGCAAGCGACAGGCTACTGGAAACAGGTGTGTGTTTTTTATATTCTGTAGGTCGACCGACAGAGTCTGTAGGTCGACCGACAGACAGTTGTCCTATTTTTGATTGTCTGTCAAGGGGATTTTTGGTCCAGCTTGCTTGGGACTTCATAGGTTTTTATCTAACACTTTAATGGCCATATTTCTTGAGTCTAGGGCATGGGAATGAGTTCCTCCTAGGGTCTCTTACATGTGAATGCAATGTGTGTGCAATGTGATATGCACATGTAACGAAATGTGTTCTAATGCACTTGAATCTTCTTGGAGAGTCTTTGTCTTGTCAATTCTTGGCTTCCTTTAGAAGATGTTTCTCAATCTTCAAATTTCTTCTTTTCCTTAACTCTTCTGTTGTGAGCTCCGTTGATCAAGTCTTTCCTGGATGCTTGATGCTTCCAACGTCTAACTATGAAGCTTGCTTAAAGATTGGAATATTAGTATTAATCTTTATGTTTGTTATCATCAAAATCAGTTTATGGAGGAATGTGTTTTCCAACACCCATGCTCCACGTTTTTCGAAGGACAGATTTGACATTTCATTAATTGTGAGTAGAATCCTAATCATCACCCTTGCTCTCTCTCTCCTCCAACTTTTCAAGGGCATTTTTGGAATTCTACTTGGGATAGATTTTTTTTTTAAAGATATTCTCTCATCTATGGAAGGTTGAAAGGTTAAAGATGCCTTGATCTCACTGCTTGGAGAAGACACCTACAAAGAAAAGGAAGCACAAGTTAGAATTAGAAAGTTACTTTTTAATAAATAAAAGGTTTCTGTATCTAGGATTCTTTTCTCTCCCTCTTTCTATTTTTTTTCTTCTTTCTTGGGATTCAAGGAAATGTAAAGGAGGAAGGAGAAGAGAATATTCTCTTTTCTTAGGGAATATTTCTCCTACCACTTCCCTCTTCTCTCTTCTCCCTTCTCCTTATAAATACCCCTTGCCCTTTGGGTTGTAACAAGTTAGTTTTTAGTTCAGTTTTTAGTTAGTTTCTAATTCAATTTTAATTCAGTTTTTAGTGTAGTTTTTAGTTCAATTAATTAGTAAAATTTCTTCTCTACTTTTCCTTCTAAATTGTGATTTTTGGCTTTCTAGTTTTTAGTTTTGATTTCATAAGATTAGTTCTTTCAAGTTCTTAGTTTTGATTTCAAGTTCTTAGTTTCGATTTCATAAGTCTAGTTTAATGGTTGTAGTAGTTTTAGTTTAATGCTTCCTAGTCTAAGTTCCTATGTTGATGACAAGACTTAGAGATTTAGAAGAGAAAGCCATGGTAAGTTTATTCAAGCACATCAAGGTATCTCATTCTCCCTCTCCTCTATCTCTCTCTATCTTCTTCTTCTTCTTCTCCCTCCATATCTTTTATTTTTTTTATATGATTCTAGTTTGTGGATGCACTTTTATTCCCTTATTTCTTTTTATGTGGTTATTATGTGTGGCTGCAATTTTATTCCTTTTAGTTCGCTTTAGTTTGATAGGTTAGATGCTCATGTGTTAGGACGCTAATTTAATCCTTTAATTTTGTTAGATGCTTATGAGTTAGGATGCATTAATTTTCATTAGTTTAATTTAACACTTTAATTTGGTTCACTTTGCATTACTTTTAAGTTAGTTATATAAAGTGGTGTATATCTCCTCGTGTTCGACCCATAGCTACGATTGACCCGTACGCTTGCGGTAATTTTTAAACTCAAACAAGGACCAAGAAAAATTGCAAATCCACCAGTAGACTTGCAATTAGTAGAATCACCAGCCCAATCAGCATTAGAGAAAGCCTGAAGAGACTGAACAGGGGAACGCTCAATAAGAAGACCATGTGTTTGGGTGCTTTTGAGGTAATGAAGAATACGTTTGACAAGTTGCCAATGATCCTCAGTTGGGGCATGCATAAATTGGCAGGCCCGATTGACTGAATAAGCTAACATTCGGGCGAGTAAGGGTGACGTACTGAAGAGCCCCAACAACACAACGATACTTGGTTGAATCAGACATGAGTGCAACCCCTAAATCCGAAGGCTTAACTGTAGTAGCCATAGGTGGCTTAACTACAGAGCATTCCTTGGCTCTTTCTCTCAATTGCCAATGTGGCCTATCTTGCCACATCAACGTAAGAGTTCTAATAAAGACTGTAATACATATTTATTTAATGGATTGGGATTCTGCCTATCCTATCATGATGGAGCAGAAATAAGATTGAGAATCCTATTTATATGGGAGAGATCCTGTCCTTTTAGCTCCATACATTAAAAGATGTTAATTACTACAAAGATTCAGAACCTCAGTACCGGGAATCACTGTAGCAGCAATGGCATATTTACTTGGTTCTAATGGAGGTAAGTATATCTCTATTCTTTATTTCCACTGTGAATACTATAGGAGATTAGCATATGCGGTAAACTTTGGGTTCATATTCTAGTATCTGAGTGGTTTTACTTGCTCTGTTGCTCTCCTTTAGTATGAAACCATGTTTTCAAAGACCTTTAATCCATCAGGTTCTCTGGACTCCAAGGATTGTAGCCACTGGAGTTGAGCTTCTTGGCTTCTAAGGGAGTCGTAGGAAACCATAGAGGTCATCAGCATTGCAGTCAGTAGACATTGTAGTCTCTTTCCTTAATTTATTTTAGGGTAAATTACTTATGTACTATGGCCCGATTACTTGACACCCCTAATGTTTGAACTTATTACTTGAAACCCGTGAAACTTGACAGTGTTAGTATGATGATAGTGGTTGAATGGAAAAGTCCATTTTACCCTTATGAGTTATTAAATTGAAACTTGTGAAGTTAAATGACCAACTTACCCTTTAAAGGTTTAACCTAAAATAACCCAAATCAATTCAATCCATCACTGGTTAAGGTGAAGGTGAAGAAGATGACTAAAATTTCTAGCAAGGCTCACCGTTGCTACTCCCTAACGAAGATATGTCTCTAGAGAGAAAATATAAAAAGCCAAGACAAAGAAAAAGGTACTCCAATGGTAGCAGCGCGATCCTAAACTCACCTCTTAAATGCACCACAGTGGTGGGGCAAGAGGGAGACACACACTATGCCAGAGATAAAATATATTTTCTTGATGGTCTATTGTCCATGGCCCATGGTGGGGAAGACAAGGAAGAGAACATCAAGGTTGCATGACACTATATCCTTACGTTGTCTTTAAAGCTGGAAATAGTATTGCTTGTCTGTAAAATCATGAATTGGTGTGTTGCATATGGAAACCTTCATTGTCTGGTCCACTCGAGGATGAGCCTGCAAAATCCAAGTTAGCACCAAAGAGCCGGTGTGACTCCAGCCGAGGACTCTCCGATGCCAAAGTCAGGTCTCCAAAATAGCAGCAATTCAACTTAGTGCAAAAAGTTGAATCCTCTTATGGGGAGCGTACCTGGGTATTTATAGAGCAGTTCTAGGCGGTTGTGGGAGAGTCCTCGTATGGGAGGAGTCTGCTTTAGGTAGGAAATCTCATCAACGGAGTTGTATTCGAAGAATAACTCTATGTTTGGTAAGAGTCCTTCTTTGGATGTGATACAATCCTATCAACGGATAGCAGTTAGATCTGGCTGAGTCAGCTAATCTCGAGAATGTCAGGATGTGCTGATGTAGTCTCGTGATTTATGCAGATTACGGTTATCACTTCATCTTATGACTCGGCTTGGGGCGTCCGACCATTAAATCTCAGATGCCTCAGTAACCCTGGGTATGACCGCAACTGGTGTTGTGTGGTTGAGTTGTTAGGGCTCATCTTTATCTCGAGCGTGAGGGTCCCGACCCTGCGTTAGAGAATACAGCACTCGATCGGGTGTGGAAGGCTCGGCCTGGCCTCCAAGTGTACCAGTCTCGGATTGGTGTTCAACCATAGAGGACTTATCCTAGCTGCCAACTATTAAGGGTCAGTTCCCTCATTCAGATGTTGGTGCTTTTTGGCGGATATACCGACCCTAATAGGTCGATGACAAATTCTTCTATGAATCGGGTTCTTCCTCTTGGTTCTAGACCAACCATGTGTCGTTCTCTGATTGGTGGTCCATTTTATGGCTCATCATTTTCCCCCACTCATCAAGGCTCGGTCGACCTTGGTAAGTATGACTTTAATGGTGTCGACCAGTTAGGGTTCATCATAGATCGACCCTTCTAGACTCAGAGGATCTTCTCCTGTGGATCTCTGATAGGCATCGAACGTGCCCACCGCCATGCCACGTGATGCTTCGCTTCCCGTGCTACCCTATCTCAGAGGTCATCATTACGCTTGGGAACCCAGCCATCGTAAGACCTGGGCCATTGATCCTTATTCTTTTGTACCATTAGATCTCTGTCGCTTCAGTTGCCCCCAGCCTATATAAATAGGTGAGGGTCTCCTTTCATTTGCACTTTTCTATAGTTTATAGCACTCGAACCTCTGAATACTTGGTTCCCTAAGCACTCGGCTTCCTTTGTCTTCCTATCTCTGAGCTTTGGTATGTTTCAGCTTGTTGTGGTCATCTAACTTTCCTATAATCTGACCTTCTCTGGCTTCAGCGACCAATAAGTCATCTAACCCTTCTCTGTGTCAATTAGTAATGGGTTAGAGGGAGCTCTCGGTGAGATGCGAGAGGTCACACACTAGAGCCAGAACTTTGCCATGTTGTCATGTTAGAGGATGTTCTTGGCTTGGGCTCGAACAAACTTGGGTTGGTGGACTCCCAACCACCAAACACAGTCAAGGTTCCATTACCTCGGGAGCTCAACCATCCTACTCACCCGACCTTAGAGGAACGTGAAAGGGATTCAGGATCATCCTCAGAGGGTGACGAGTCTTTGGGTCATCTTCGAATGCAGGGGAAGATCAGTCTGAGGAGTCGTCCTCCGAGGTCCCTGCAGTTGTAGAGGGTAGCGTGGAGACCATAGATAGTACCATCACGGACTCCGACCTAGACCAGCTTTGGGAGAGGTATAAGATCCCTCCAGAGATCGGTCTCCGAGTTCTCAAGCCCCACGAAAAAGCTCTCTTTTATCGGGAGGGTGAAGTATGTCTCTATGAGAATGCCTTTTGGCACGGCCTTCGCTTCCCGATCCTTCACCTGGTCAATGAGAAACTGGACCATTCGCACCTATCACCTAGCCAATGGTCTCCCAATTCTTGGCTCATCTTCTATGGCTTCTATGTTTTCTTCGGGAGACTAGGTCAAGAGCCAATTGTGGCTCTCTATTCCCTACTCTACTACTTGAAGAAATTTAAGGATTGTGGTTGTTTCTACTTCTCGCACCGATGCCTCCAAATCGAAGCCTTAGACCAATTCAAGTTTCTGGAGAAAACTTCGAGTTCTAACAAACATTAGAAGCCTCGATTCTTCTTCACCTCTATTCCCAACCTTCCCTTTAGGACCTAGTGGAGGCAAATCAATTTGAAATATGTCAACCGAAGGGGGGGAAGAGGCATAAGAACCCTAGGGTCCAGATCAATCTCCGGAGTCCCTCTCCCCTAGGAGTTCCTCAGACTATTCACACCAACCCGAGGGACACAGCCGAGGGTACTTTGACCGACCCTCCCCTTGGGAAGGCTTCCCCAAGCCACCTCCCCATCCGACCTATCTGGCACTTGTACAAGGGGGACACGGCTCTTCAGTCGGTAGCTACTTCTCTGGAGTGGTTGGACGTGGGTCGGATTACCATAAATCGTGCATTCCTTTTTGACCTGAGCCCTTCAAATCTGGTAACCCATCTCTTCCAAGATATGGAGATTGTAAGTTTCGCTTCTGAGCGTGCTTTTTTTGAACATTTTTTTAGATGACGTTGCAGAGACTTCTCTCTACTTTTCAGGGTTTTTCTAAGGCTGTGGAGTTGACCCTTTACCTTGAGTGCCTAGCTTTGGAGCTTGCTTCTGCCAAGAAACAGATCGAGAGGGCAGGCCAAATGGCCAAGAATGCCATAACTGCTCTACGGGAAGAGGAGAAAAAGAAGAAGAAGGTTGAGTCTGACCTTGAGGCCTTGAAAATGGAGATGGTGGCCTAGAAGAAGGAGAAGGACGAATCGAAAAGGATCACAGGTCTGGAGGCTGACCTGAAGAGTATGAAGAAGAAGATGGAGTCTGACCTTCGACGTGCTCGGGAGGTTATTGTGGACGAGTACGTGAAATCGAATATGTGAAGGCTCGGTAAGAGGAGGCTTTAACTTCCATTGGGGCCAGTGCCTCAATCCCATATGCTAGTCTAAATAGACTTTCTCCAGTTGGTGTTTGCATGGTCATCTTGTAGGACTATAGTACATTCGACAGTTCTTCAACTCATCGTCCCTTAGCCTCATCCAACCTCTTTTTTACTCCTGTTAGTAGGGTCCTATTGGTTACCTCAACTTCACCATTGGCCTTTGGATGAGCCACTGCTACTGGTCGAAACTCAATATAGTAATTCTTATAAAATTCTTGAAAGTTTGAATTATTAAACTTCTTACCATTGTCAGTGATCAGCACTTTGGAAAGGCCGAATCGGTACATGACTTTGTCCCTGAAGAACTTCTCTATGTTTTTCTTTGTTATCGTGGCTAAGGGCTCTTCTTCTATCCACTTTGTTAAGTAGTCGATGGCGACCACCAAATACTTCTTGTTTCTCGGGGCTGGGATAAAATCATTGATTATGTTCATCCCCCACATGGCAAATGGTATCGGGCTGAGAATCAAGGTAAGTTGTGTTGCTGATTGGTGCGGGGCTGGGGTGAACAATTGGCATTTTTTGCATGTTTTTACATACTCCATCTTCTCTTTCTACATCCTCGGCCAGTTAAACCCTTGTGAAAGTATCCTGTATGCTAGGGTCCAACCCCCCATACGACTCCTGCATATGCCTTTGTGTACTTCAGCCAGCGCATCCTTAGCTCCCTTCGGTCTGAGGCATCTGAGCAATGGCTTCGAGACTATCCTGTTATATAAAATTCCATCGATCATGGTGTATTTCACTACTCGGATTTTGATCCTTTTGGCCTCATCCTGGTCATATAAAAGTTAGTCATTCTCCAAATAGTTGACGATCGGGTCCATCCAGTCTGATCCTTCTTCTATATGACCAACCTCTCTCTATTGTAGCGATGACTTCCAAGATCTCGATGTAGACCAAGCTTTGACAAAGAATCAGTTACAGCATTTTCTTCTTGTGGTACTCGGGTCATCTCAACTTTTTTAAACTTGACAATCATGCCTTGGGCTCAATCTAGGTAGGCTATCATCCGATCGTCCTTTGCCTCATATTCCCCATTAACCTGGTTGACCACCAGTTGGGAGTCACTTCTTATCTTCAGTCGGGTGATGCATATGGCTCAAGCAACCTGAAGTCTAGCTAGGAGTGCCTCATACTTGGCCTCACTGTTAGAGGCTGAAAACTTGAATCTCAAGGCATACTAGATGCAGAATCCTTCTAGGATTGTCAAGATGAGCCCTACTCCACTTCTTGCTGAATAGCTTGAGCCATCTACATTCATTGTCCATGCTTGCTCGTCCTCGAAGTTTTCTTCTTGGGCCTTAGTGGCCTCGTCTTCAAAATTGTACACTCAGCCACAAAGTCGGCTAATACTTGTCCTTTGATCATTGTGCAAGGTCGGTACTCGACGTTGTACTCGCTCAGTTCCACCCCCATGCGACTAGTCGACCTGAAACATATGGTTTGTGAAATATCTTCTTCAGGGGTAGGTCGGTTAGTACTATGATCGGGTGAGCTTGGAAGTATGGACTTAGCTTCCTGGCTTCTATGACCAACACGCCACCTTCTCAAACTTGGAGTACCGCAGCTCGGCATTGATCAACACATGGCTAACGTAGTATATTGGCATTTGTTGTTTGCCCTCTTCCTTTAGTAATACAACGCTGACCGCTTCGGGGGTTGAGGCTAAGTATAACTGCAGCTCTTCATGAGGCTCGGGTCGGCCTAGGAGAGGATGACTCTCCAAATACCTCTTTAGCTCTTCAAAAGTGTTTTAGCACTCATCCGTCCATGTAAGATTCCAAAGGTTCTTCAAGGTCTGGAAGAAAGGCAAACATTTGTCCCTGACCTGTGACATAAACCTGGCTAACGCGGCCACTCTTCCATTCAGTCTTTGTACTTCTCTAACCATCCTTGGCGGGGTCATCTCTTGGATGGCTTGGATATTTGCTGGGTTGGTCTCGATGCCTCGGACTGATACCATGAAACTGAGGAATTTTTTGGAGGTCACTCCAAAGTCACACTTGGTCGGATTCAGCTCATTTGATTTTTCCTTAACACTCGGAATGCCTCATCCAGGTCAGCCAGGTGGTGGTCGACTTTGATGCTCTTGACCAGCATGTTGCCTACATACACCTCTATATTTTGACCGATCTATTCTCAGGACATCTGGTTGACCATCCTTTGATACGTGGCCCCAACGGTCTTCAATCTAAATGGCAGGACTCAGTAGAAGAAGTTTTCTTAGTTGGTCTGAAAAGCTATGAACGACTCGTCCTCCTCATGCATGAGTATCTAGTTATAGCCCGAATAGGCATCCATGAAGCTAAGCATTTCGAGACTGGCCATGGCATTGATCAACAAGTCAATCCGAGGCAAGGATACTCTATCCTTAAGGCATGCCTTATTGAGGTCAGTGTAGTCGATGCACATCCTCCATTTCTCGTTGGCCTTTGGAACCATGACGACATTCGCCAGCCAGGTTAGGGATTTTTCTTCCTTGATGAAGCCCAACCGCTGGAGCTTCTCTACTTCTTCTTTGATCACCGATTATCAATCCAAGTCATAATTCCTCTGCTTCTGTTGAACAAGCTTGTGGATCGGATCTATGTGTAGTCTATACTCGACTATATGCCTCGGTATGCCTGGCATATCCGAGTCCGACAATGCAAACGCATCTGCATTTTCCCTTAGGAAGTTGTTGAGCCTACTCCTTTGTTCTTTGTTCAATAATGAGCCTAGCTAGACTGTCTTGGTAGGGTCATCCTTGCTGGGTAGGAATGGGATAAGGTCTTCTATTGGCTTCTCTCGGTGCTAGGTTAACTCATCCCTTTGGTCGTCCTGGAGACTTTCCATAGTCAGGGTTATATCTCAAGCATTCCCTTTGTTCTACTTGATGAATGTTGCGTAATATTCTCGAGCTTTCTTCTGGTCACCTCTAACTTCTCCAAACCCATTCTCTGTGGGGAACTTCATCTTCAGGTGGATTAGTGTAACCGCTTGGAGAGCAGTGAGGGTTGGTCTCCCAATGATTACGTTGATGACTACCACCAATCTTACCACCATGAACTTAACTTTTATCGTCGCCTGTCGCAACCATTCCCCTAGTGTAACCAATAGCTCGATCGACCCTTTGATTGTAGCCGAGGCTCCTAAGAATCTGTTAATGGAGGTTTCCTTGGGTTTAAGCATGTCATCTCCTTATCCGAACTATCAGTATGCTTTGAGCGATATCAGGTGGATCGATGTCCCAATATCTATCAGCACCCAATGGACGGGTCATTTGGCTATCTCCACCTGCACAACCAAAGCATCATCATGAGGTAAACTTATACCTTCGAGGTCTTCATCGATAAATGAGACCACTGTCTCTGTCCTTGCCATCTTGCTCGACATTTGTCACACGCTTTGAGGTTTGCAGTAGACTTCTACTTTTCTTCTTTTCCCTTGCTCTCTTTCCGAGCTTGCAGCATCTCAGCTATATTGGCAAACTCGTTGGCTAGTTTCCTAGCTAGAACCTTGATGAGTTCCATGTTTAAGAGGTCATTGCTCATGGCTGTATGGGTTGTAGCTTCTTCCAAGTCCTTTATGTCAAGGGACTCCTTGTTGAATCAGTTGACAAATGCTCGAATGGACTCATCCGGTCTCTGTTTTATACTCAAGAGGTTGACCATAGTCTTCTTGTGCTTCATACTACTCTAAAAGCATGTGACGAATGTCTTGCAAAGCTCCGAGAAGCTGGTGATGGAGTTTGGTTTCAACCACGAGAACCAGGAGGTAGTCGCGCCTTTAAAGGATGCCAGGAAAGCACGACAAGAGACTACCTCCGACCCTCCGTACATTGTCATCATGGAATTGAAGTAATTGATGTGGTCGATAAGGTCGGCGGTCCCATCATATCTGTCAAAGGGAGGAAGCTTGAACCCCAGTAGGAGAGGTGCATTCTTGATCTCAGTAGGATACGGGTGTTGCCCAAGTAGCAAGTATGTACTCTTGGTCATTTGCTTCTTCAGACCTTCAAGCTCCTCATCAAGCTCTCGCAGTCGTCGTTTAACTTCTGACTCCTAGGATCGGCCAATTTGCTCGTCAACATGGGATCAACCGTTACGCTCATTATTCTAAGGTCGGCTATTATGCTCGATATGGTCAGCTCGGCTGGCCCATTCTCGTCCATTCCCCTGGTCATTTGTTCCTTGGGGACTCTACGGATGATCTTCTCAATGCGTGGGGCTTTAGCGCCGAGGATTACGGTGAGATTTTTCTAGGCGCGTACTACTCCTTCAGGCATCTTCCTGGTTGGCTCGGTGGCCCCTCTACAAACAATTCTCACATAGTCGGCCTGAAAACACCAATCTTCTGGCCACTGACTTTATAGGGTCATGCTACACTCGCGTCTTGGATGTTGCTCGATGCTCTTGTACCCTGGGGTTCGCGTTTCTATTCGGTAGGGGTGGGGGAGTTTGGCGAGGCAGTCGGGATGACGTTGCTTGACTCGCATCCCTTCCAGTCCTGTCTGCTCCAAGTTGATTTGGCACAGGGGCTAACGAGGGTGATACCAGTAGCTGACCCAAGTTTCCCCCCTGGGCCAACTGAACTATGAGGTTCCAAAGTAGCTCATTATTGTTGGAGCACTTATAGCTACAGATCTTGGACTTGTCGGTTGTTTGCCAAAGCTTTCAGGTCTAGATTCTCTGGCAATGATGATGGTGGCGGCACAGGTTCACTCTATCTATGGTCGGCATGCTCACCTGTCAACCCTCCTGTGCTACCACCGCTGCGGTAGTGCCTCCCACTGGTAGAGGTGCGTTCAACGTGTTTTCACCGTTACGAACTCCTCGGGAAGGTCAGCTGGCTCCTTGGCGCGAAGTCTCGGGTGGAAGCAAGTTTCTTGTACTCTCGTTGGATTGTGTCTCTTTGTCATGAGAAGCAGCACTGCGATGGGCTGACCTTAATCTTATGTTCACCATTGTTCTTGCTCTTACTATTGGTAGAAACGACAATGCTTAGTTGATGTTGTTCCCACAGATGGCGCCAATTCTGTTGCATCTGGAAACCTTCATTGTCCAGTCCGCCCACAGATGAGCCGGTAAAAACCAAGTTAGTACAAGAGAGTTGGTGTGACTCCAGCCGAGGACTCTTTGATGCCAAAGTCAAGTCTCCAAAATAGCAGTAG
Source organism: Telopea speciosissima (assembly GCF_018873765.1). Taxonomy (NCBI): domain Eukaryota; kingdom Viridiplantae; phylum Streptophyta; class Magnoliopsida; order Proteales; family Proteaceae; genus Telopea; species Telopea speciosissima. The sequence continues at coordinate 33,083,227 of NC_057919.1, read as the reverse complement.
TTCAGCTTAATGAAAAAAGCTGGATCCTCTCATAGGGAGCATACCTACGTATTTATAGAGAAGTTCTAGGTGGTTGTGGCAAGAGTCCTCGTATGGGAGGAGTCTGCTTTAGGTAGGAGATCTCATCAGTGGAGTTATATTCAGAGAATGACTCTATGTTTGGTAAGAGTCCTTCTTTGGATGTGATACGATCCTATAAGCTAACATACTTTAATTTAATTAATGAATGATGGTCGATGGTGGCCGGACTCTTGGACATTTCCTGTTTTAGGGCATCATGATCTTAGAAAAGCTATTACAAGTACTTAAGCCAGGGTTCTGTCCTTTAATGACCATCACAGAAACTCATTTGAGACTTGGGAGAGGACACCAAGAAAAAGGGCTCCGAAAAAACCAACAGTTGGCAAAACCATTGATGCAAGGGGAAGCTGGTAGTCGGAGCAGCCGAAGCTCGCACAAAGACAAAGAGTTCCAACAACGGCCGTCCTTGTAGAAGACAATTAGGGTTTGGCTGTCGGACTTCACCGACTTAGCCAGTTAGACAGTAAAATAAATGAACGGTTAGGATTTAATATAATAGATCAACGGCTAGATTAAGGGTGGTGCGTTTAAGAGTTGAGTTTAGGGTCACAATGCTACATTTTATCATTACTCTTAAAGGGTAGTTTGGGCATTTAAAATTTTTCTAACACATGACGGCATCACTAAATGGTGACTGGCTAGCAGACAGGGGTTAATTGTAAAAAATCTTAAAATGCAGGGGGCTTCAAGTAATAGTTTCAAACTTTGGGGGTGTGTACAAATAATATACTCTTTATTTAAATGATGACTCAAGGGTCTTTCTACTATTGACAGACCCAGATTCTTTAGGCGTCTCTGATGGGTCTTTCTAGGTCAGGCAGGGTAGCAACAATTGGAGTTGGTTGCCATTCTCACAGCCATCGCCCCTATATAGTGCTAGGGTTCTTAGGGGGTGAGTCATGAGGAAGAAGGAGAGGGAATATTCCCTCTTTGATTCTTCTTATTTATGATTGGCTTTGGGTTTTTATGGAATATATTTAATTAAGGATTGTAGACACCTCATTTTTGTCACCCTAGAGGGTGTGCATGGCTATGATGAGCGAATCCCCATGGTCGTGATTTAGGCCTTTGGAGTAATTTTGAACTCTCCCATGACTTGTTTCAGTTAGGAACATTTTTTGATCGTATGACATCAATGGCTAGAAATGCTCTCTGCAGGGTTTCACCAGGTCTAAGTTGAGTTAATTAGTCATTCTCGTATGTTTTTCAAAATTTGGATCCTCTATTGTCGAGCTGCCCGGTAGGACCCTACTGCTAAGACACAGTAAGGCGATAAATGACCGCCTTACCCCCACTCGAGCAAGGCGCTTGAGCAGGGGTAAGGCAGTAATTTACTGCCTTGCTGTGTCTTGGTAGTAGGGTCTTGCCGGGCAGCTTGGCAGTAGAGGATCAAGGTCCATGTTTTTCATACTTTAAATTAATTATTTTTTATTTAAAATGTGTGGCAAGTAACTTGGTCTAGACTTGACCTGGGTTGTATATGATCGAAAATCACGTCAACGGGCCAAGATAGTGGGAGTTGACATGGAATTATAACATGTCAACCTTCACTGATGGCTAGTCTATGTAGATTGTCCATTGACTGAGGGCTAGTTGATGTCGATTGACCCTCACCGAGGACATAATGATCAATTCCCGGGTTTCCTACTGTCAGAATCATGTGGGAACGCGGGATCACCACGTGTCCTCCACTTCACATCTTCTTTGGAGTAAGAGAGAAGGATGAATAAAATTAAGAGTCGCCAACTAGATTAGGGTCTAAGATCCACATAAAACACAGACTCTAAGGTTATTTGTAGGTGCATTGAGGGTGTGGATTTTATAGCACCTCCCGTCCTCTTTTTTTTTTTTGGGTTATATTCTCCAGCCTTTCATTCAAACGTTTCCATCTAGATTCGAATCTCGGGGGGGAGAGTGGGATTAGGATACTCTCTTTTTTGTCTACGGTAGTCACCTCCTAGATAAAGGTGAAATTACATCACCTTTGCACGAAATTTGGGACCATTTTGGAAAGGTTTGATCAATTAATTAGCAGTCCCAAGAATCGACAATTTGTCTAGTTGCAAAACAACAATTTATATGATATAATGGTGAAATTATGTCACCTTTCACACAAAATTTTATATTTAAGATAATTATATTAAACATACCTATCTTATAAATTTTAGCCCATTCCAAGGTAATTTGGTTAAAAAGTGGATAGGAGTATAATGATAATTTTCCCCCGGCAAAACCTTGACTTTCCAAAGCTGCCAATGACTGAGATTTCTGATGAGACTCCAAAGGACTCATTCCATCATCGCCAACATTCTCTCCAGGGTGACAAAATGCAGTGTCTACACTAAGAGAAGTGAGAACACACTCCACTTTTCTTAAACCAAAGTTCTGCGATAGAGGTGACTTGTTATGCTTCTCTCCTGAGCTGTGAATATCCTCCATCTTCTTTGGTAAGATATTATTTGTCCCCAAAACTGAAATATTATGATGGTAATATTAACGTTGCCATAAATAATAGGGTGATGGCAAAATAGTATCCGTCACAGAATATTAAAATATAACGACGGTAATACTTACTGTGGAAAAAAATATATAAGGTGACGGTAATATAGTACATATCATGGAAAATATATTCTCCGTCAGATGTCCTTTTGTCGTCGCTAATTTTCGACTATGGGATTAATGCCCACGGAAATGTAACGGACTTATTTACCATCATCCCTTTTTTTAGTGATAGTAATTGCATTTTTGGCAACAGTTTTCTACCGTCACCGAAAATCACTTTTCTTATAGTGGGTTCTTTTTCTTCTTCAAATTTGATTGAGTTTTCTTAAAGTTATTACATTGACATCGTATGTGTATTGTTGTTGTCTCAACTAGGCACCAATGATATGCCAAAGATTTCATTTTGATCTTGATATTAGGTAATTTATTTTGAAATTCTTTAGATATTTCCAGCATTTAGGTTTGATTTCGTGTTTCTTATTTTCTTATATTTTTTTATTTTATTTGGTTTATTTTGTCAGAATTATATTTGGAACATAATTCTATATTCCCTAATATGGACTAATATTAAATAAAGTAAAACTCAGGCTAATTATGGTATTGGTCTAATTAAGGGGGTCATTGAGTTATATTAAGAATCCTATGTGGACTGACTTTAGTGTGGGCAGATAAATTCCTATTGGGATTGTGATGAGTCAGACCCTATAGGGATTACTATATAAAGAGAGCTAGGTCCCCCCTCTACCCATCACAACTTATTATTCTCAATTGCTATTGAGGAGTGCATTCTAGTCAGAGAGGGAGACATTCAATGTTCATCATCCCTTGCATTCGGTATTCTCATCAGGCCAGTTACTTTGGGAATAGAGGGGGAGCATCTGGATCTTTGTTCTTTATTTTTTACTGCAATCATCATCATCATGGATGCGAAACAAGGTTGGTGGTTCTATCCCTGTTTTCTATTATTTAATTGATTGTGTTCTTGAACGCCCTATAGAGATCCTGGCTTTTGGGATTTTGTCCCTATTCGGATCGATTTAATCTAATATGTGGTATCAAAGCCTCCATAGATCCGTTCTTAAACCTATATGGATTCAAAATAATAGAACATGCTAAGGGAATCGAAAAATTTTCGGTTTGAATCAAGGTTTTTAGGGTTTTTTCAAATTTTTGAAAAATCCGTACGGACACTGGCCCACTGCCGGAATTTTTCTTCGACGAAAGGTGAAACTGATCACATAGAGGTGTATAGCTCGGAGAGCTGAACATCTAGATGGGTGGATCGTCACTGGTGGCCATCAAACACGCCCTCACGCGCCGGCAGTAGTTGCGGTGGATCTCACTCTCCGATTGGGCTTTTAAAAAAAAAAAAAAAAAAAAAAAAAAAAGGAGTTTTGGGGATTTGCTAACGTGCACCCCTAGTAAAAGTAGAAGTCTGCTAACATGCACCTATCGGGTCGGGTCGACCCATTTCCTGACTCGACAACCCAAATTTTTGACCCAATTAGGGTTGACCAGGACCCAGTTGGACCGGAATTGAACCGGGTTGAACCAAATTAAATTGGGTTTGGTTTGACCTTTTGGACCAGCTTGAGGTATTTGGGCTTGAACTTTGACTGGGCTTTCTGAGGGCTACGAGACTCCGTTTAGGGTCCCGTTTTTTGCGTTGGCTCTATTTTTCTGTGCTCTACACAGTGGTGCCCTTTGTTTTGATTAGATATGTATATTTTAAATATTTTTGGTATTCTATTAATGCATGCCCTTTTCTATAATTTATCGGTTTGTTCCATTGGGAACCGAACCAATTTCTAACTTTCTAGAATATCTACCTTGATGAACAGAATCATTGGTTTTTTATATTAGGTTTAAGACATTTAAGCCCCTTGTCATAAATTATAAAATAACACAAATTATTTAAGGATGTAAGTAATTTTGGAAAATCCCAAGAGAGGGTTTCATGGGTTCGACAGGATACAGCCGCCAAAGCGACCTTCCTTGTTAGATTTGTGAAACACCGGTCTCATACAGTTATGGGATGTCCTTCAACTCTGATATGTGATCATACACTCAAAGGTGGTGATCATGTATTGGTACTTGAAGGGGTACATATACAGTATGCATGTGAATAGGCTGACCCTAGAATTCTACACACCCAAAGGTGGTGGATTTTGAAAGTTGAGTTATATTCCCATGGCCACTGGTATGTAGGGATTTTTACAATTGCATGTTGGGAATTCAGCCCAAATGTGTTTTCACAATAATGTATGTAAAAGTCTCATTAGCTTATAAGGTTTCAAGCCATACTTGCATCATGCTGATTATTATACTATTCATTATCTAATTTTTCAGTCACCTTTTCTATCAACAATCATATGGCCACTATTGAGATTCTTACTGGGTCAAATTTTAAGAAATAGAAAGAGGACTTTGTATACGTTCCTTGTTATAGATAAACCAATGGACCTAACAGCTGATAGTACTAAGGATGAAAAATCTATGCATTCTACATGGAAAAAGAGTAATCGCTTAGCTGTACTGTCTATAAAGAGGTCAATACCAGAACACCTTAAGAGTGGTCTGCCTGATAAATGTACTGCTAGAGAGTTGCTGGATGCAATTTCCAAGAGATACCAAGTTTCATCGAATGCTGAGATTGGGAGACTTCTACAAGGGTTATTTAATATGGAATATCATAGTTTTGGGGGTGTTAGGGATTATATTGTTTGGATGGTTGACTATCAAACCAAAATCAAAACCTTGAATGTTGATCTTCCTGATGCCTTGATTGTTCATCAAGTTCTTAATACCCTACCTTCTGAGTTTGACATCATCAAAACCAACTACTTTTCCCAGGATGGTGTCTGGAGTATTAATGATCTTATTTCTAGGGTTGCATCTAAGGAAGAGAAACTAAAGAAAGATAAACCCCACACTACCCTTGTTACTTCCAAATCCCATATGAGGGAAAAGTCTAAAAATCATACTCATAAGTTTGCCAATAAAGAGTGTGATCGGATTAACAATTTGGGACTCAAGAAAGACTCTTTCAAGAAAGAGAGTGATCACTGCTTCTTTTGGAAGAAGAAGGATCACATAAAGAAGGACTGCAATAAATACTAGACTTGGTTATCAAAACCCAAGCCATCAGGTATTGATTCTTTGGTTTTTGTTTGTGAATCCAATCTACCAGAAGCCTCATCCAATTCTTGGAGGCTAGATGGCGAGACAACTAACTATGTTGCTTTTACAATACAGGGATTCATAAATCGGAGGAGGCCAAAGTAGGATGAATCAAGGCTTGTTGTAGGGAACGAAGGATATGGTGACGTAGAGTTCGTGGGAGATATCATTTTATCACTAGTTTCTAGTTTTAATTAGACCAATACCATAATTAGCCTGAGTTTTACTTTATTTAATATTAGTCCATGTTAGGGAATATAGAATTATATTCCAAATATAATTCTAACATTCTCCCACTTAGACTTATATTAAATCACTCATTTTTAAAGAGATTTAAAAAATAATTTTCACCAAAACAAATCATAGGCTAACAACCCTTCATGAAAACTTTATGGACACATTTTTAAAAAACAAATTGGTCTAGAGGTCGTATTAGAAAATCAATCTTGTCCCATAGAGTTTTAGACACCGAATCATGGTTGTAACTGCATCTATGATCAAGCAACACATAGCCTTCCATGGTCACGAGAGCCCTCAACTCTACTAACACGGATGCAATGTGGTAGTGTGGCAACGTGATAATACTCACATAGTGATTTCTTATGTATTATTCATTTGTCAGTCCAAAATTTCTCTTTTTATATGACTCAGACGCACTAGAGAAATAATCTTTATGATTCCAACGAATCTATATGTCTCATCTTGAATAACTCGAGTTTTAATTTATGTGTCACAAGACATACCTTTAGGCTGATAACTTAATGCCCCAGCCTTGCTTAAGGTTAACACCTTCCTTAAGACTTAAAAAACAGAAATATATACATCATGTCAATAAATAAAACACCCATGTGTTTAAAAGAAACTGCATGCAATGATAACTGATATATATATATATATATATATATATATATATAAAACTAAAGTTTATCATAAGGTAAAAATACAGATGAAAAGGAACTTTAAATTACAATGAAGCAAAATAAAACAAACTCCCACTAATTAACCGCATCCCATGATGCAACTAAGCCCATGCTAATGACATGTCTCTCAAACACACAAGGGCGAAGACCTTTGGTTAGGGGATCTGCAACCATATCATCTGTACTAATATGCTCCACTGCAATGTCACCTTTCTTTACTGTCTCATTTACGGTCAAATACTTGACCTTCATGTGCTTAGACCCTTGATGAGCACATTTATGTGTGAAATCTTAGGGCAGAAAGCACACATTTTACGACATTGGACGGAGTTACTTTGGTGATTTCTTGTGTTTTTCAGGTTTTGGACAATTTTGGGCTATTCTGGACTATCAGGAGCTACATGTCCCAAGTTACACGTAAAGTTGCCGTTTTTCTTTCCATGACTATAAAGAGGATTAAATTTGGAGCAAGTTGGACCTGATGGAACGCAAGTACGCATTCGTCTAGCCCACCGTACAGTTGATTATTCTTTTCAGTCCAAGAAAGGATAATGGGTCAGAATGGAGCTATAGTGCAAGTTCATAGTCATTCTACCACTGCCCAAGGACATTTTTGACGTTGTAGAAGATATTTCTAAGCAGTGGTGGAGATCTACTACAAGTACAGGGCCGTTTTGGCAATTTTGCATTCTTAAAGAGAGAGAATGACTGCTACCCACATGGAAGGACCCACACTGCCACTAGATTCCACATTTTTTAAGGCCCACAAGGTGTCCACGATTTTTATTGGGTTGCATTTAATGCCCCACAAATTTTAAAGGACACATTGGGGATTTTATCATTTGTTGAGTGGAAATCCTAGTCATCACTCTCTCTCTCCCCTCCAACTTTTCAAGGGTATTCCTGGAATTTCACTTGGGAAGGATTTATTTTAAAAGATATTTTCTCATCTATGGAAGGTTGAAGATGCTTTGATTTTATTGCTTGGAGAAGATATCTACAAAGAAAAGGAAGCACTTGTTAGAATTGGAAGTTTACTTTTCTAGAAATAGAAGGCTTATGTAAACAATATTCTCTTCTCTCCCTCTTTCTATTTTTTTTCTTTTTCTTAGGAGCCAAGGCATTGTAAAAGAGGAAGGAGAATATAATATTCTCTTTTCTTAGGGAATATTTCCCCTACACTTCCCTCTTCTCTCTCCTCCTCTCTTCCCCCTATAAATACCCCTACCACTCTTACACAATTTGTTCATTCACTTGGTGAAATTTCTTCTCTTCTTTTCCTTCTAAATTGTGATTTTTGGCTTTCTGGTTTTTAGTTTTGATTTCATAAGATTAGTTCTTTCTAGTTTTTATTTTTGATTTCATAAGATTAGTTCTTTCAAGTTCTTAGTTTTGATTTCATAAGTCTAGTTTAATGGTTGTAATAGGTTTTGCTTAAATATCTTCAATATGGTTGCAATAGTTTTAGTTTAAAGCTTTCTAGTCTAAGTTCCTATGTTGATGACAAGACTTGGAGATTTAGAAGAGGAAGCCATGGTAAGTTTATTCAAGTATTCATGCAAGCAAGTTCAATCCGGTTCAAGCACATCTAGGTTCGCATTCTCTAAACTCTCAATCACATTCTCCCTCTCCTCTATCTCATTCTCTCTCTTCTTCTTCTTCTCCCTCTATTTCTTTTATTTTTCTTTTATGTGGTTATTTTGTTTATGTGGATGTGGATATGTGGCTGCATTTTTATTACTTCTAATTGGCATTAGTTTGATTGGTTTCTTTTATTCCTTTGTTCCTCTCAATTCGCTTTAGTTTAATAGGTTAGATCCTTATGAGTAGGATCCGTTAGTTTAATTTAGTACTTTAACTGATTCAGTTGATTTGGTTCACTTTGCATTATTTTTAAGTTAGTTAAATAGAGTGGCGTATATCTCCTCGTGTTTGACCCGTAGCTACGATTGACTTGTACGCTTGCGGTTTTATTTTAACTCAAACAAGTTTTTGGTGCCGGTGCCGGGGAGATTATTGTCCATTTTATTTATCTGATTTTTAAGTAGTTCGAAGTGTTTTAGTTTATTATTTTCTCTTCTTTTTCTAAAAAAAAAAAAATTTTTTTTAAAAATTCAGTTTTTGAAAACCTCTTCTTGTTTCTCTTCTGTTTCAAAGAGTGTGTGCCCAATCTAAAGTCCTTTATATGCTTCAACCCTCCATCTTTTGGTGTCCCTCATAGGATTAAGTTACCTATGACGCTACATCTTGACTTAATTGGGTGGATTGGCATGTGACTTATCTTTGAAAGTGACCACTCTTAATAACAGGAAAGCGACATAGTGAGAGCATTGGAAACATAAACGTATAGTAGTCCTCCACTCTACATCAGAATGCATTTGGAGTCGCTTGTAGGTGGCTATAGAAGACTATACGGGTTCTCTTGCTGTCAACCTATATGGCATCCTTACAGCTTTGGAACCATTATTTCGATTTTTGAGGCATAGATGCACTATCTACTTTGGGCTCCCTCATATTTTTAGTATTTTTTTGCCTTAAGTCTTTTATTTTTTTCTTTAATTTTTCAAAGAAGACCTCATATTTGTTTAGGTGGCTACGATGTGGACTCGTGATTCATCTAATCGTCTTATTAGAATACCACCTTCTCACTACCCTTAACCCCACATTTGACCATGGGTGACCAATAACCCAAGACTCTTAAGGATAGGTTTTACCCTACCAGGACTGCATAGCCCTCATGCATCAGTCTGCCTGTTGTTACAGGGAATAACTATGAACTCAAGACCAACTTCATCAGCATGCTACCCCATTTCCATGGGATAGCTAATGAGGATGCATATCTCTTCCTTAGGGAATTTGAGGAGGTCTGTGTTCTAATTAAGGTCCAAAATTTGACTAATGATGCAGTTAGGCTTAGGTTTATACCCTTTGCCCTGAAAGACCAGCCCAAGAAGTGGCTCTATGGACTGCCAACAAACTCCATTAATACATGGGATGAGTTCACCATTGTCTTTTTGAGAAAATTCTTCCCTCTTCACAAGACCAATAAGCTTAAAAGTGACATCCTCCAGTTCAGGCAGAAACCACATCAGTCCTTTTCTAAGTTCATGGAAAGATTCAAGGACCTCCTCTTAGAATGCCCTCACCATGGTTTCGACTTGTGGCAGCTATGCCAAATTATTTATGAGGGTATTGATTAGCAGACCAAGCAACTTGTAGAGTCCATGTGTCCTGCAAGCTTTACTTCTTTTTCTGAGGAAAATGATGCATGAACATTCTTAACCAACTTGGCTGATAAGACTAGGGAATGGGAATCCTCCCAAGAGGCTGAAAGGACCACTAAGGGGTATCTCATTAAGGGTATGCCAGCCAAAGAGGCCAAACTTGACAGCCTCATAAAACGGTTGGAGTCCATAGTTCTTAAAGAGTCTATACCAGTTAATCCGATCAACCAGGTCAACCATGTGTTGGTATGTAATTGGTGCCAAACCCCTGGACACCTTTCTGAGGAATGCCCCAATACCTTGGTGGGTAATTTCAGCACTGAGAATGTAAGTGCTCTCTACCAAAATAACCCATATAGCAATACTTACAATCCAGGATGGAAAAATCACCCCAATTTCTCCTAGAATCAAGGGTACCAAGCAGGCCCATCCAACTTTAACCATCAAGGCCAGCTTGGTGCCCAAAGGCCCAACTATGCACCACAAGGCCAAGGAATGTCTCCTAACCCCTTTCCCCCTTATCCTCATCCAGGATCTTCTATTAATTCTGCTAGGCCTCCTCTCCTTGCACCTTATCAGCAGCCCCCAGGGTTTACCAATATAGGAGAGGTAACAAGACTGAATGAGATGGACAACAAGATAGCTCTTCTCATGACAAGCCATAATAACATGGAAAAATAACTCACCCAGCTTGTCACAATCCTGCATAAGAGAAAAATAGGGAAGTTACCTAGCCAACCTGAGCCAAATCTTAAGGCATCAGGTTCATATTCAGCAGGTACCCAAGCTCCTCCAACCAATGTTGCACAAGGCCAACAGCACCAAGGGCCCTCCAAACAAGTAAATGTTATTTATGCTTTAAGGAGTGGCCGTGAGTGTCAACATGCTACTGCACCTCAGTCTTTACCATCTCATAATCCTGTTAACTCTCCCTCTTCTGAAGAGGCCATTAAAGTGCCTACTGTTCCTAGTTCGTCTGATGAACCTAAAGATATTCCAGATGATTTGGTTGAGGAAACTAAAGAAGATTCTATTGAGGAAGTTAAAAAGACCAACCCTGAAAGAATTTATACCCCACCTGCCTCTTTCCTAAATAGGTTGGTTAGCAAGAAGTCTCCTTCTGTGGAGAAGATATTGGATGTGTTCAAACAGGTTTAGGTAAATATCCCCTTGTTGGATGTCATTGCCCAGATCCCCACTTATGCTAAAGTCCTCAAAGACTTATGCACTCAAAAGCGGACCACCAATGTGCCCAAAAAGGCATTCTTAGCTGCTAACATTAGTTCTCTAATCTCACAGCCAGTAGCAGCCAAGCATAAGGATCTTGGAAGCCCCACACTATAGGCCATACCACTATTGATCATGCCTTATTAGACCTTGGTGCAAGTGTGAACCTGTTACCCTTTCATGTCTACCAACAACTAGGATTGGAAGAACTGAAACCGACTAAAATTACTCTTTAACTTGCAGATCGATCGGTTAAAGTTCCTAAAGGAATGATTGAGGATGCCCTGTTGAAGGTTGGGGAATTTATTTTTCCTATGAATTTTATTGTTTTAGATACCCAATCCACTGCCAACTTCAAGGACCAAATCCCAATCATATTGGGTAGACCATTCCTAGCTACCAGTAATGCTTTAATCAATTGCAGGAATGGTCTTATGAAATTATCTTTTGGCAATACTTCTATTCACTTCAATGTGTTTAGGTTGGGCAAGCAGCCTGACATGGATGAAGAGGTGCATATGCTTTAAGGATTTTTCGATGATATTGATACGTTCTTTGAGATTTATTTTGATTCAGGATTTCAAGAATGTATGCAGGAATTGGAGGGTGTTGATGATACTCCCTTATCTGAGGTCTAGAGCATCCAACCACCTTTGGAGCCCCTTAGACCCCTATCCACTTCCATTCCCAAACCCTCTATTACTAAGCCCTCCACATTAGAGTTGAATGCATTGCCCTCCAACCTTAAGTATGCCTTCCTAGGACATGATCATACCCTTCCTGTTATTATTGCTTCTGATTTGACTTCTATTCAGGAAGAAGAGTTGATTAAGCTTCTAAAGGACAACAAGGAAGCCATAGGTTGGACCATGTCTGACATCAAAGGTATTAGCCCCTCCATTGTTCAACATCATATACATCTGATGGAGAGTTCCACACCTTCTAGGGAACCCCAAAGGAGGGCTAATTCTGTGATGAAAGAGGCAATCAAGAAAGAGATCCTACAATGCTTGGATCATGGCATCATTTATCCTATTTCTGATAGCCAATGGGTGAGTCCTGTGCAGGTTGTGCCTAAGAAAGGAGGAGTTACTGTAGTTGAGAATGCCAATAATGAATTGATTCCAATCCGTATCCAAAAGGGATGGAGAGTGTGCATTGACTACAGAAAATTGAATGCAACAACTTGGAAGGACCACTTCCCCTTGCCTTTTATTAATCAGATGTTAGAGAGACTATTTTCTTGATGGTTATGCAGGCTATAACCAAATCCCTATTGTTCTAGAGGACCAACACAAGACCACTTTCACATGCCTTTATGAAACCTTTGCTTACCGGCGTATGCCTTTTGGGCTTTACAATACCCCTGCTATATTCTAAAGGTGCATGATGAGTATCTTTTCTGATATGGTAGAGCACTTCCTAGAGGTGTTTATGGATGATTTCTCTATTCACAGCTCAACCTTTTCTCATCGGTTGCATCATCTCTCTTTAATTCTTAAAAGATGCATAGAAAAGAACTTGGTCCTGAATTGGGAGAAGTGCCACTTTATGGTGAAGCAAGGCATAGTTCTTGGTCACATTGTGTTCAAAGAAGGGATAAAGGTTGATAGATCTAAGGTGGACCTTATTGCCAATTTACCACCACCCAAGAGTGTAAAGGACATTAGATCTTTTCTTGGCCATGCAGGTTTTTATAGAAAATTCATCAAGGATTTTAGCCAGATAGCTAGACCTCTCACCTCTCTTTTGGCAAAGGACTGCCCATTTGATTTCTCTTCTGAGTGTCATGATAGTTTTGAGCAATTGAAAAGAGCGTTGACTTCAGCCCCCATTATTCAAGCTCCAATTTGGACAGTTTCATTTGAGCTTATGTGTGATGCCTCTGATTTTGCGATAGGGGCTGTTCTTAGGCAAAGAAACAACAAATTGCCCCATGTGATTTATTATGCAAGTAGGACTTTTAATGATGCACAGCTTAATTATACCACCACTGAGAAAGAATTTTTAGCTGTTGTGTTTACTTTAAACAAGTTTAGGCCCTACTTGGTTGGATCACATGTGATTGTTTATACTAACCATGCAGCTATCAAATATCTTGTGCAGAAGAAAGATGCTAAGGCTAGCCTCATTAGGTGTGTCCTTTTGTTGCAAGAATTTGATCTTAAAATTAGGGATAAGAAAGGGTGTAAAAATTTGGTTGCAGACCATCTATCTCGGCTGCCTAATTCTTTGACTGTCGACTCTCCAGTCAACAAGAACTTTCCTGATGAGTATCTGATGGCAGTGTCTAGTGAACCTTGGTTTGCTGACATTGTTAATTATCTGGTTACGGATGTGACACCTGCACATTGGTCCACCCAAGATAAGAATCATTTTTTTTCATCGATTAAATATTTCTTTTGAGATGATCCTTATCTTTTTAAGACTTGTCAGGATCAGGTAATCCAGAGATGTGTTCCTGATCATGAGCAATAATCTGTCTTATCTTTTTACCATGATCAGGCTTGTGGAGGCCATTTTGGGCCCAATAAGACGGTGGCCAAGGTTTTATAGTGTGGATTTTATTAGCTTAGTCTGTTTAAAGACGCTTTTACTTATTGCAAGGCATGTCCTTCATGCCAATCCTTAGGGCGTCTCACTAAGAGGAATATGATGCCCCTCAACCCAATTCTGGTGGTTGAGGTGTTTGATGTATGGGGTATTGATTGCATGGGGCCTTACCCTAACTTTTTTGGTAACTTGTACACATTACTTGCTATGGACTATGTGTCCAAATGGATTGAGGCAGTTGCTTGTAAGACCAATGACCACAAAGTGGTTGTGAAAATTCTGAAGGAGAACATCTTCTCCCGTTTTGGTACTCCCCGGGCTATCATTAGGGGTCGGGACAAGCATTTTTATAATAGACATTTTGAGGCCCTCATGAGAAAGTATGGTGTCGTCCATAAGTTAGCCACACCCTACCATCCCCAGACCAATGGCCAGGTTGAGGTTTCAAATAGGCAGATCAAGCAAATTCTTGAGAAAACCATCAACCCGAACCGCAAGGATTGGTCTAACCGGTTGGTAGATGCGTTGTGGGCCCATAGGACAGCCTTCAAAATCGATCTTAGTCAATCTTCGTACCATCTAGTGTATGGAAAGGCATGTCATTTACCTATAGAGATTGAGCACAAGGCCTTTTGGGCTATCAAGAAGCTTAACTTTGACCTACCCACTGCAGGTGCCCATAGGAAACTCCAACTATCTGAGTTGGAAGAGCTTAGGAATGAGGTATATGAGAATGCCCGGATTTATAAGGTAAAACCAAGGCTTTCCATGATAGGTAGACCTGAAAGTTTTGTTGTACAATTCTCATTTGCATATCTTTCCAGGTAAGCTGCGTTCTAGATGGGATGGCCCCTACATTGTTCAAAAAGTTTATCCTCATGGGGCTGTTGAAGTCCTCACTCCAAGTACAGAAGCTACTTTCAAGGTCAATGGCCAAAGATTGAAGCCGTACATAGTGATGCCTACTCCAGTTGATGAAGAGGTCATGGATCTCCATGAGCCTATTTACCTTGACCCCTGATATCCTGGTATGTATCACCTGCCTTGTCCTTATTCTTTCTTTTCTGCATGCATTGAGGACACTGCATGAATTAAGTATGGGGGGGTGTGTTGGACTTTAATTGTGAATTTTATGAATTTTGATTGTGGCGATAGTTTTTTGTTATGTGTATAAGTCTCTTCGATTTGTAAAGCAAGAGTGAGAGGGAATTAGGTGTCCTAGCATGCGAAATAATAAAAAAATCCCTTTTCAAGGATGGTAGTTGATTTGTATCCGGAGATGGGGATTGAGTTTGAAAATATTAGTGTTACTTCATTTGATGGTTAGATTCCTCTATGTGTTTATGGACCCCTTTGATTTTTTGGCTAGTAGTTGAGACCAATTTGTTTATGGCAAGGCATGAAAGTGAAAGTGAATGAAAAAAAAAAAGAGAGAAACAGAAAGAAAAGTGGAATTCCTTAGGACTAGACAGGGCACTGTGCCTCATGAAGCAGGGTGACTTGATTGAAATTCCTTGGAAGAAAACTCAAAAAAAAAACTCTTGCATCAATGTCTCAATGTCTTATGGATACATGCAAAAAGCGAAGCTACCAAGTATTTGGGTGTCTGGTGTATGCTCCACCATGTCATTCAAAGAATAGCAGTGGAGTAGAAAAAGAGTATGTTGTTGAGAAAGAAAAAAAAAAGCTTTTGCCTTAATACCTGGAAAAGAAAGTATGGTAAAAAATACTCAATGCCTAAGTCTTTGGTTCCATTGGTGCTATGAGTGGTTTACTTGAAGGTGAGTAGTGTTCAAAAAATATGAGGAGATCCCTCGACCTTGATGCATGCTTGTTACTTGAATTGATGTGGGTGATAAAATTCAAGTGTGGGGGAACCTTTGGCTCCTTAATCTTTAGTTGAGTATTTCTTTAAGATTGTGTGCACTATCTTACTTATGCCATGAGAAAAATTTACGTCATTCTTTTTTATTTATTGAATTTTGGATGTATATTCACTGCAAACTCCCACGAGACACAACTCGTCCACTAGGGATAACCTAGGAGTTGAAAGGCTTGTTGCACATGCTAAGTGCAACCGTGATTCCTACAAAAGTGAGTTAGGATTTTTTGCATTATAGGTTAGTATTTCTTTTGCTTTACATGAGGTCAAGTAACGTTCAAGTGTGGGAGAATCTGATGAGCACATTTATGTGTGAAATCTTAGGGCATAAAGCATACATTTTACCACATTGGACGGAGTTACTTTGGTGCTTTCTTATGTTTTTCAGGTTTTGGGCTATTCTGGACTATCAGGAGCTGCATGTCCCAAGTTACACGTAAAGTTGCCATTTTTCTTTCCATGGCTGTAAAGAGGATTAAATTTGGAGCTAGTTGGATGTGATGGAACGCAAGTACGCATTCGTCTAGCCCACCGTACAGTTGATTATTCTTTTCAGTCTAGGAAAGGATAATGGGTCAGAATGGAGCTGTAGTGCAAGCCCATAGTCATTCTACCACTGCCCAAGGATATTTTTGACGTTGTAGAAGATATTTCTAAGCAATGGTGGAGATCTACTGCAAGTATATAGCCGTTTTGGCAATTTTGCATTCTTGAAGAGAGAGAAGGACTGCTACCCAGATGGAGGGACCCTCACTGCCACTAGATTCCACATTTTTTAAGGCCTATAAGGTGTCCATGATTTTTATTAGGCTGCATTTAATGCCCCACGAATTTTAAAGGACACATTGGGGATTTTATCATTTGTTGAGTGAAAATCCTAATCATCACTCTCTCTCTCCCCTCCAACTTTTCAAGGGCATTCCTGGAATTTCACTTGGGAAGGATTTATTTTGAAAGATATTTTCTCATCTATGGAAGGTTGAAGATGCTTTGATTTTATTGCTTGGAGAAGATATCTACAAAGAAAAGGAAGCACTTGTTAGAATTGGAAGTTTACTTTTCTAGAAATAGAAGGCTTATGTAAACAATATTCTCTTCTCTCCCTCTTTCTATTTTTTTTCTTTTTCTTAGGAGCCAAGGCATTGTAAAAGAGGAAGGAGAAAAGAATATTCTCTTTTCTTAGGGAATATTTCTCCTACACTTCCCTCTTCTCTCTTCTCCTCTCTTCCCCCTATAAATACCCCTACCTCTCTTGCAAAATTCGTTCATTCACTTAGTGAAATTTCTTTTCTTCTTTTCCTTCTAAATTATGATTTTTGGCTTTCTATTTTTTAGTTTTGATTTCATAAGATTAGTTCTTTCTAGTTTTTAGTTTTGATTTCATAAGATTAGTTCTTTCAAGTTCTTAGTTTTGATTTCGTAAGTCTAGTTTAATGGTTGTAATAGGTTTTGCTTAAATATCTTCAATATGGTTGTAATAGTTTTAGTTTAAAGCTTCATAGTCTAAGTTCCTATGTTGATGACAAGACTTGGAGATTTAGAAGAGGAAGCCATGGTAAGTTTATCCAAGTATTCATGCAAGCAAGTTCAATCCGGTTCAAGCACATCTAGGTTCGCATTCTCTAAACTCTCAATTTCATTCTCCCTCTCCTCTATCTCATTCTCTCTCTCTTCTTCTTCTTCTCCCTCTATTTCTTTTATTTTTCTTTTATGTGGTTATTTTGTTTATGTGGATGTGGATATGTGGCTGCATTTTTATTACTTCTAATTTGCATTAGTTTGTTTGGTTTCTTTTATTCCTTTATTCCTCTCAATTCGCTTTAATTTATTGGTTAGATGCTTATGAGTAGGATCCGTTAGTTTAATTTAGTACTTTAATTGATTCGGTTGATTTGGTTCACTTTGCATTATTTTTAAGTTAGTTAAATAGAGTGACGTATCTCTCCTCGTGTTCGACCCGTAGCTACTATTGACCCGTACGCTTGCGGTTTTATTTTAACTCAAACAACCCTCTAAGTCCTTTATTGTTGTTTATAAACGACACAGCAAATCTGCTACCACTATATATCTAGATGGGTCTATCCACAAAATCTAAAATAGTCAACTACTTTATGAGATTCCTGAGTCAAATAACCTGAGTAGTGGTCCCATGGCATGCTACAAACTTTACCTGTATAGTCAAAATGGTTACCAATGTCTGTTTTGAACTGTTCCATGATACTGCCCTTCCTGCCATCAGGAAAACATAACTAGATGTGGACCTCCTATCATCCTCACAGCCAGCAAGATCAGAATCTGTATGACCCACTAGCTTGAGTTCAGGAACGTGTCCTTATATTGTAAATAATCTTTTGTCCCCTTCAAGTACCTCAATACTTTCTTGGCAGCAACCCAGTAGCTAAGGATCTTACTGATATCTGTCAAGAAGACCCGTCACAAAGGCAATATCCGGTCTGGTACAGACCTGAGCATCCATGATACTACCTAGTGTGCTAGCATAAGGCACCTCATTATTTCATCCTTCTCAGCTTCATTTTTTGGGCACTGTGTCGAGCTCAGTTTGCCACCCCTGAGAACAAGAACATTCCTAGGTTTGTAATCCAGCATACTGAACCTCTCCTGAATACGATCAACATAAGCCCTCTGAGAAAAATTTAGTAAACAACGAGAACGATCCCTATGGATCTCAATGTCAAGGACAAAAGAAACCTCACCAAGGTCCTTTATGTCAAATTCCTTAGATAATAGTTGCTTTCAGTTATGCAACATCCCTAGATCACTGCTAGCAAGCAGGATATCATCCACATAAAATATGAGGAGGCAGAATTTGCTCCCACTGACCTTGTGATATATACACTGATCCACTTTGTTTTCCACTAAATCGAATGAAGTCATGACACTATCGAACTTCAAATACCACTACTTGGAAGCTTGCTTAAGACCGTAAATAAACTTCTTGAGTCTACACAAGATGGTCTAAACCATCCACCGCAAAACCCTCAAGTTTAAATCAACAAGCTCCCAAACAACATTATGTCTCATCAATTGCACCTCATCTCTCATCACATCTAACCACAAATCTAACTAAGAACTAGAAACAACGCCCGAATAAGTAATTGGATCAACCACACAACCAATGTCGTAGTCATGTTCTCCCAGATAGACCTCATAGATAGATGGTATTTCTGAATTTCTCTCCCTGATGGATTTCCATAATGGTGCTACCACTGCCTCACCCTGGATCTGAGAAATCTCAGCTGGAACTGCATCAATGATAGGATTCTCAATCGCATCCTAACTAAGAGGAATCTCATCAGGTGCTACATGAATATCAAGGACCGTATCAATATCAGGCTCCTGAACTCCAGCAGGTGTAACTAATGGCGTAGTATGCCCCACATCCGTCTGAATAGATATAAGAACAGGTACTGATGTACCAACCATGTCACTATCTTGAACAGTCTGAGAACAATCACTTCTTTTGGCCACATCAAATTTCAGAAACTTCGCTGTCTATAAGTCCATAATCCTAGTGTCTCCGCAGGGATTATAAAATTTATATCCCTTCTAATGATCTGGGCAGCTAACAAAATAGTAACGAGTAGTCTTGGGATCCAACTTGTTCAAAGTCGGATAATAGTTTTACTTCTGCAGGGCACCCCCAAACTCTAAGATGGTTTAAACTGGGTTCTGTAGCTACATGGTTAAGGATATAAGGAGTAGTTTTCAAAACCTCTCACATAAGAACTTACGTAAATTTGAGTAGCATGTTTTCCATGATTTTGTTTTCTTTCACTTGAATTTTCATGATAATAACAATAACTTAGCCTTATCCCAACTAATTGAGATCAGCTACATGGAGCCTTGCACTCCATTGAATCTTCATAATAAGATTTCCATCTTTCTTAGATCTGTAGTCTATTTTTCTATATTATTCTAGGTTTTCTTGTGCACTAATTCATGCATCATGGCATCTTCGAAATTGAGGGTATTATTTCATGTAAAGTAATATTAGATTTTGTTTTTCGATGTTTTGATATCAATCATGCTAGAATAGGTTATTATTCAATTCCTTAAAATAATTTATTTTTTTTATTTTATCTTGCATCCTGGGTTAGACGAACATGTGGGGTATTTTGTTTTTGGGAGAATGTTTTCTACGTGGGACGCAGGGGCCACGCCCACGCACAACAAGGGCCGGAATGACTGCCATGCTCCCCATGTAAGGCGAAAATTCCGTCCCTTTTGTGCCATCGTGTGCACTCTTATTGGCTGGCACATGCGGCATGGCCCCTGTGTCCCACCCAGAAAACAGCACCCCTTTGTTTTTTTATAAACTTTAATTCAAATTTTGAAAAAAATGTATTTATTTTTTCTCGTGCTCATAGTATAGGATCATGTTGATTAGGTTTATTTTACATTTATTCCACACATTTTCATGCTTTAGGATTTCATAAATAGGAACAATGGCATTCTTTAAAAAATGTTGGTAGTTTCATGATAATTGTTTTCTATTTCTGACATCAGAATATTAGATGCTATTGTATAGCATTGCATTATACTAACTTTACTTTTAGCGTGTAGCTCATTCGCATCAGGTGCGTATCTTCCCTACTTTCTTTTTTAATTTTCAAATATAGATTTCTTTTATTTCTTAATTCAGGATTTGCTAGTATCATAGTATGTTGTGTTTGTTTTTCTAGAAATATTATTATTTAATAATATACCAAGTGAATATAAAAGATTGGTTCAATCAGATGAATTGAGGTGCCTAATACCTTTGTGGCTTTGTATGTCTACAACCTAACACAGAGTGATCTCTTGATCAGACCAACTGATCTAGAGTCAATTGTTTTTGTGAGTCTTATACCCTTGTTTAGGTGGTGACGTTCTCTCATTTAGATGAGGATCATAAAGACAACTTTTATGTTTTGAAGGAGCCTTTATTTAGATTGTATAAGTAAAACACCAATTTGAACACCGTTTTTTACTCCACAATGGATCTATATAGTCTGGTAATATTAATTACGGAAAAGATTCTCTAAGCCACTTGGGCAGAGTACCCTAACACCTCTGTGTCTATCTCTCTCTTACTCCACATTAAATGATCTCATTGCCCTCAAATATACGTTATTGTTTTGCTTCACCTCATTGATGAGTTCCTCTATAGTCTATTCTTCTTTTTTTTTTTTTTTTTGTGAAGTCTATAGTCTATTCCACTTACTTAGAGAACCCTCTCTCATTACTCAAATTATTGCCCAGACATGTATATTAAATGCCCTTTACCAACAATCCTTAGGAAACTAAGTTGACTCATTGTGGCGCGTAATCTATTTCCAAAATCATATTAAATCAGATGAAGGCTGTATCTAGATGCATGGGGAATATGATAACAATGTTCTCAAGGGATCTCTCTCTCTCTCTCTCTCATATGTCTAATGTATCCTATCCTTACAAGAATGATTTTAGCTATCGGCATTGCATCTGCCGATACTATTAGTACCAATGTTGGTCACATCGATTAAAAATAAAAATAAAACCTCAGTGCACGAGGCTCATGCTATTATCGGTCATGATTGATATCAATACTATACTGACATGATATTGGTGAAATGGCTATGAACCTTAGATTTTAGGTGAAAAAAATGAAATTTTGATCCCAAATCAGACCAATATGGATTGAAACCGATGACACGTAGTGGTATTGGTATTGGTATTGGTGGTGACCAATACCGTATACTAAAACCATGCTTATAAGAATTATTATCATGATATTGGTGAAATGGTTATGAACCTTAGATTTTAGGTGAAAAAAATGAAATTTGATCCCAAATCAGACCAATATGGATTGAAACCGATGATACGTAGTGGTATTGGTATTGGTATTGGTATTGGTCACCACCAATACCATATACTAAAACTATGCTTACAAGAATTATTATCATTCATCAACATCCAGAGATGAGATTAAATTAGTTTAAGGGAAAAATGATTCTTTTCGAGAGCATATATAGCTCCTCTGCCAGATACAATATGGGGGGAAATGACCACCTCACCTCCATGAAAGGTAAAAATCCGGCCACACTTGATACTTCTGAGCGTTCCTATTGACCCCATGCTGACTCAGGGACCACACTCCTGGACAAAGAATGCCTTCCCTTCATTTAAATATCATAAAGGCATGTGTTGTTTAAAAGTGAATTTCAAGGAATAATTAATTCAATGTATCATAAACAAAAATACCAACACAGAAACCATTTTAATTTCCAAACCATATATAAGTCACTACAAAATATGCCAAACTTCAGATACATTGACACCCAAATCCATGTATTAAATGCCCCTAAACCACTAGCCTTACTAAACTAATTCAATTCCAATACAACAATTCCTACCCAATTTCATTGAATCTACTTCTTTAAATAAAGATTACTGTGAGCTATATGATCTCAGGGATCTTCAAAACTCAAAATAAGATCTTCTTCTCTTTCTCTAATGTATATCCGATATGATTAATAAATAATCATATTAATTATCACTTTTTAAACATGAGATTATATGTAGTTTAATTATCATAAAAAAAAAAAAAAAAAAAAACCCATCTGAAATTTGCCCCAAAAAAATCAAGCATAAAGAACCTGAGTATTTGAAGGAACAAAATCATTGAATGCCTTGGGAGCCCTCATCACTTTCCATTCCACCACCCATTGCTTCTCTTCCTCACCTTCTCCTCCTCTTTCAAAAACACTACCAAGAGCCACATCTAATCCACTAGAAACCACATATATCTTCCCTTCAGCACCACACGCAGTAAATGGCCTCTTCAGTGTCTCTGTCTCACATGGAAACTCACCGTCCACATACTGCCACGTGTCCCTCTCAGGAACATACACCTTCATCCTACAACTTCCATGCTCTGTTATCACAAACAACTTATCACCCAACACAACACTAATTCCCGTCCACCCTTCCTTCATCCCAACGCTCATCTCCTCCCACGTGTCACTCTCCGCATCGTAAACCCCACCTCTCGGCGAAAAGCTGAACGGCCATGTCCACCCCTCCGTGACATACATCTTGTCACCAACAACTGCCGCATCGTACCGTGCCATCCCGTACCGCATCTTCGCAACCGATTCCCACGTGTCCTTCACCGGATCGTAACACTCCACCGTAGACACCATTTCCGATACGCTCGAACCGCTCCCACCCGCAGCAATTATTTTGCCGCTGATACTCCCTGCGGCGAAGAAAGACCTCGGGTACTGCATCGGACACGCTATGGACCACCGGTTTGTGCCGGTCCGATACGTAAGAAGTGTCGTCATGGAGTTTTCCGTATCGGACCTCATGCCACCGAGGACGAACAGCGAACCTTGCCGGGCAAGTGATGCGCAGGCGAAACCTGCCGGGCAGACCGGGCTCGCGCAAGGCATGGGTGGGAGAACAAACCACCGGCCCGATCGTGGGTCCAATGCTTGCCACTGGAGCTTTGCTGTTGATCTGTGGAAGGCGAAGACGAAGATGTATGGGAGAGACAGAGAGAGGGTTTTCTTGGAGAGAAAGAAGCTTGGATCAGTGATGGCTCGATTCCAAGACGACGATACGGACCGGACAAGAACCTGATTCGGGTAAGGCAGGTGGAGAAGGCAGTGCTCGGCGATTTCATCCGGTAAACCAGGGATCAACGGCTCCGAATTCTGGGTTTTCTCATCTGGGTTCTCTTCTTTGATCATCATCTTTGAGCCTGTCTCTGCAAATTCATCAGAGAGACTGAGATGAAGTAAAGAGAATCAAGAACAGTTTCAAATATCTGAACATATATATATATATACAGAGAGATCGAGAGAGAGAGAGATTGGAGTACTTGTTGATTGATTGAGTTTGTCGAGTAGTTTAAGGATTTGGGTATTCTAGAAGACGGATCTAATGGAGGGAAATCAGCAAAGAACCGCCAAATCTGAAGAACAGAGACCCATCTATCAGATTAAAGAAATGCTAAAAAACTGCCTTAGAATCAGGCGAGGCTGACGTTGGCAGATCCGAAACTTAATTTGGATCTGAAAAATCTTTCATGGCCGCGGCCTCCAAATAGCCAACTGCTACAGAGTCGAGCTCTTCTCTCCGACCAATCGCCTCAGCTTTCAGGCTTCCAAACCCATTCTTTCATTGTTCCGTCAACAACCCAACAGGAATTTATAGAACTTATAAGCGAAGAGAGAGAGAGAGAGGGGGGGTCATGTCAGCTGTCAGATCAGATTCCGGCACAGCTATCTGGGAAATGATAGTGGTCGTAGCAGGCCTTGTAAGGGATCTGGAGGGCAATTTTGTGAGATAAGTCTTCTCTTCCCAATCTTATTTGATTTGTGACCGGCAAAGACACGCTATTACGGTGGGTCAAGACTTAGGAGCTTAATGCGATTAGGGACCCACTTGAAAAGAGGCACTGCCATGTGTCAACACCATGTAGTCGACTGACTCATCTACCCTTGGGAAGACGTCTGTGTCTAAAATCCAAATGTTAAAATTACCTTTTTTGTGTAGAACAGTTAATTTGGTACTACATTCACATTGGGGAGATAGATCTTTTCCCTTTGTTTATTTATTTTTTAAATGGAAGAGCGTTCATTTTAGAGAGTTAATTTGATAGACTAAGAATAATATGAGAGCCACGTGTCCCAAAGTGTTGAGAAATCCAATGTGGACATGAATATTGGATTTTAGCTGCATAATATCTTGTGGGAGCGTTTTTGTGGGGGAGTGCAGGGCCGCGTGCAGCAGCCAATGAGATAGCGCAGTGATATCTTAGGGGTTGGGATTTCTGCTTTTTATGAGTAGTGGAGTGGTTATTTCGATTCCTGCTGGGTTTCGTTGTGGCATGCAATCCTCGCACAACAAATTTTCTCATATCTTTATGGGGAAAGGGTTTCCTACATTGCCAGCATAGAAAAGAATTTACATGTTGCACAAATAGCTTGTCTTAAAAAGGGTTTCCTACATTGCCAGCATGAAAAAGAATTTACATGTTCATATGAGCCCACATAAAAAATAAAAATAAAATATGGAGAAAAGAATAGAATTTGGTCATGTGATTTGCATTGTTCTTGTGTCCTGTGCTAAACACAGAAACATGCAAAAATATCGCACTGTCCCATGGAAAAGCAGAAATCCCACCCAAGAAAAAAAGAAAGCAGCTTTAGACGGACCTAAAGCGTATCTATGTGGATCAAGATGTAGGTGTAATAAGGAATAAAGAATTGAACATCAGATTCGGTGTGATCGGATCCAGTTCATGCCAACAATCAGAATCTCACAATAAGCTAGAAAGTGCTATTAAATGCATTTGCACAAAAATAGCTTTGCCATCATGTTTAAGGATTCCTTTAATTAAGAAAATAAGATTAAATGTTAGGTAAGAGTAGAACTGTGAAGTTAGACTTGATCTATTTCAGTCTTCTAAGAAATGTTAATTAACTACCATACAACTCAACTTGACTTAATAGGATAATGCAATTATGAATCTTATTTTATCATTCCACTATGTTTAAAGTTATGTTTGTGGTCAACCCAAAAGTATTCATATTCTTTATCTATCATTTCTTCACAAGTAATTTTTATCTACTCTTAGGTCTTTTAGTTCCTCTAATTAATCTGCATTATATCATTCCTCCAAAGTGATGCATTTAATAGTTTTCATTGCCCTAAATCACTCTCTTGAATTCAAGTTTTGAGACTTTATTATCTTTCCAAATTTAATCAGTACTAGATTAACGTATGTTCATAAATTGGTATACTATGAATGATTGGATCATAAAACTGTTTACTATAATAGCTTTAGAATCATGAACCTGTTTACTTTGAATTTGGAAAAGCTCAATGAAGGTTTGTGGCTAGTGGGATTTGGACTATATTGAGATGTCGGTTATGGTTATATGTTGAGCCCCATCCGAGACGTTGGTTGTGGGTATACTAAGCCCCATCCGAGACTCCGATAATGGGAATATGTTGAGCCTGTTGGACAAGTATGTGTCCATCAAATCCGATTCGGTCCGGTTCAACCCGGTTCACCTTCGTATTGAACATTTATACATTTTAGTTTAATATTGTCACATGCGATATAAATTTTTTAAGCATTATGTGTCCGTAAGTTATACTTAAAATGGTAGTCGCGACTAGGGTTTGGGCTGGGCACCCTTATCATATGGTCGTCGCATTGGGTATGCCTAGACATGTGATGTCAGGGTACGAATGCGAATGCTCACATGTTTGATGTGTGCATTGGCGAAGAATCTACTTTGTCGATTCCCTTATGTATTACTGCGAGATGTAGGAAGGGATAGACATATGTCACCGCCACCCTGTACCTAAAGGAACCTTATCACTGCAAAGTGTGATCGCATTCTTTGGTTCATCAATGACTGAGACTCAAGCGAGTCAAAGCCGATGTTCTGGGAATGCGTGAACACTTTGTGAGTGAAGGAGTTATCCAACACGGTCACCACTGTCCGATTGGGGAACACCAAGATAGAGACTGTCTGTGCATGGTCGGATCAGAATCTGGATCCAATGCCGTTTTGAAAATGGTTTTGCAAAAATCTATTTTACATAAAATGATACATTATTTATAACTATTTGAACAAAGTATTTTATCGAGTTTTGCGGGACCCGATCAGATGCACAGACGCTCGTATATGGACTTGTACTATGGATTGGGGTTTGGCAGTACATGTGTACATCCCCTAGATTCCATAATGATGGTGTTGATTAGTGAGGGGGTTGTATATGATAATAGTTATCATATAGGGAGTTATTTGAAATTTACTAATTTAATTGGCTCTTTATTTAATTAATGGAATTGGTGCTAATTATAATTATCCATTAATAATTAAATGAAGTAGCTAATTAATAATTTCCCTATTAGATTCTGCTTCTTCCTCTTTTAGAAGCACTTTGAGTTTAAACAGAACTGCCAAACTGAGAGAGAGAGAGAGAGAGAGACAGACTCTCATTGGGATTAAAGTAATCCATCCAGGGGTTAATTAAAACCCTAGATCTATAAAAGGACCAAAAAACGCTGGAGGGGGGCAGTGCTCCACGTTTCAGCCTGGCCCCCTCTCTCCTAAGTTTTGGTCACTCTCTCCCTCTTGTGATCTCTCTTCTTCTTCTTCTATTTTTCTCCCTACTACAATTGAGAGTTAGGGTTTATAAAACCCTAGATCTGTGCTGGAGAATTTGAGAGCATCTGCATTTGGCTTGAAGAACCTTGGTAGCATCATTGGAGGTTCAGATCTGTTTGCTTGGAGCGCTCACTGGAGGAAGAACCACTGTCTATTGGAGGAGCAACACTTGAGGCTCACCAGGTTAGCAGTTGAGTTAGTCTTTCTAGATCTCAATGTCCTCAGTCTCAGACAGACATTGAAGAGATGAAGAGGATTCCCTTTACCTCAGTAGTAGGGAGTCTTATATACGCTATGTTGTGTACGAGGCCAACCATTTACTATGCAGTAGGTATGGTAAGTCATTATCAATCTAACCCTGGACGTGAGCATTAGAGTGCTGTCAAGAATATCCTTAAGTACCTGAGAAGGACTAAGGAATATTTCTTGGTTTTTGGATCTAATCAGTTGTCAGTATTGGGGTACACAGATTCGAATTTTCAAACTGACAAGGATGACAAAAAATCCATGTCCAGGATGGTATATCTAATGGGTGGGGGTGCCATTGTATGGCGGAGTGCGAAACAAAAGTCTACAGCCGATTCTACTACCGAAGCAGAATACCTTGCAGCTTGTGATGCAACAAAAGAAGGTGTTTGGCTGAGGAAATTCCTATCAGATTTGGAGGTAGTCCCTGACCTTGTCAAGGGCCCTATTCCCTTGTTATGTGACAACAGAGGGGTCATTGCACAAGCTAAAGAGCCTAGGGATCATCAGAGGAACAAACACGTGCAGCGGAAGTATCACCTCATCAGAGAGATTATCCAGCAGGGCGACATGAGTATCTCTAAAGTGGACACAATTGAAAATGTGTCTAATGCCATGACAAAGGGTTTGTTACTAGGAGTGTTTGAGAAACACATGGAGGGCATGGGTTTAAAATGTATGGGGAATTGGCTTTGATGTACAAGTGGGAGACTGTTGGACAAGTGTGTGTCCATCAAACCCGGTTTGGTTTGGTTCAACCCGGTTCACCTTTGTATTGAACATTTATACATTTTAGTTTAATATTGTCACATGCGATATAAACTTTTTGAGCATTATGTGTCCGTAAGTTATACTTAAAATGGTAGTCGCGACTAGGGTTTGGGTTGGGCACCCTTATCATATGGTCGTCGCATTGGGTATGCCTAGACATGTGATGTCAGGGTACGAATGCAAATGCTCACATGTTTCATGTGTGCATTGGCGAAGAATTTACTTTGTCGATTCCCTCATGTATTACTGCCAGATGTAGAAAGGGATAGACATGTGTCACCGACACCCTGTACTTGAGGGAACCCTGTCACTGCAAAGTGTGATTGCATTCTTTGGTTCTTCAATGACTGAGACTCAAGCGAGTCAAAGCCAGTGTTCTGGGAATGCGTGAACACTTTGTGAGTGAAGGAGTTATCCAACACGGTCACCACTGCCCGATTGGGGAACACCAAGATAGAGACTATTTGTGCATGGTCGGATCAAAATCTGGATCCAGTGCCGTTTTGGAAATGGTTTTGCAAAAATCTATTTTACATAAAATGATACATTATTTATAATTATTTGAACAAAGTATTTTATCGAGTTTTACGGGACCCGATCAGATGCACAGACGCTCGTATATGGACTTGCACTATGGATTGGGGTTTGGCAGTACATGTGTACGTGCCCTAGATTCCATGATGATGCTGTTGATTAGTGGGGGGGGTTGTATATGATAATAGTTATCATATAGGGAGTTATTTAGAATTTGCTAATTTAATTGGCTCTTTATTTAATTAATGGAATTGGTGCTAATTGTAATTATCCATTAATAATTAAATAAAGTAGTTAATTAATACTTTCCCTATTAGATTCTGCTTCTTTCCCTTTTAGAAGCACTTTGAGTTTAAACAGAACTGCCAAACTGAGAGAGAGAGAGACAGACTCTCACTGGGATTAAAGTAATCCATCCAGGCTTTAATTAAACCCTAGATCTATAAAAGGATCAAAAAACATAGGAGGGGGGCAGTGCTCCACGTTTCAGCCTGGCCCCCTCTCTCCTGAGTTTTGGTCACTCTCTCCCTCTTGGGATCTCTCTTCTTCTTCTTCTATTTTTCTCTCTGCTGCGATTGAGAGTTAGGGCTTGTGAAACCCTAGATCTGTGCTAGAGAATTTGAGAGCATCTGCGTTTGGTTTGAAGAACCTTGGTAGCACCATTGGAGGTTTAGATCTGTTTGCTTGGAGCGCTGAATGGAGGAAGAACCACTGTCTATTGGAGGAGCAACACTTGAGGCTCACCAGGTTAGCAGTTCTTTATTAATTCCTTCAGTTTATTGATTATTAATATTTATGGGATGCGAAAGAAACTCAAATCGATTTATTTTTGCAGCGCATTCGAGTATGGGATGGATCCCTCTTGCCATGTGATGACTAGAGATGTATTTTTCTCTGTCCCTAATATGTTCTAAAATTGCATGGGACACATGAGGGAAGGAGAAACACTAATAGGGATGCACCAGGGTTCCCATGGGCAACCATGGGAAACCCTAAAATTAAAATGGGGCACCCATGGGACACCATGGGATAACCCAGGGTGTGCAAAACCCTAATTTTCAGTTAATTGGTTTTCCTAGGGAACCATGGTTTGATCCCTCGACCGTTGTTTGATCAACAGAGCCACACTCGAGACGTCGGTTGTGGGTATATTTACTGAGCCACATCCGAGATGTTGGTTATGGGTATACACATATACAGATTGATATTAAATCTCACTCGAGATGTCGATTGCGGGTATGATTGATTGAGCCACACATGAGACATAGTTTGTGGGTATGTTTTGTGCATCCAAGCAAATGTTGTTATTTAACCTTGTCTAACTTGTCGGTGGGGTGAGCAAGGGACTCGGGTCAACGACTGCAACGGGTGAGCCCCAAAAAGGGTCTTGGGCCCTCATTTGACTTATCAATAGGGATTATTGATTGGACCACATTGAGTATTTCAAATGGACTGAAATCTATGGAAAGAAACATAAATAATGTGAATCCTTTGGGAATGAATGAAAATGCATATTTGTAATTGAATATTTCCCCTTATTAGAGTTGGTATTTAGAAAATGGTATGGATCCTTTTGAAATATATGTTTGTTATTGGAACCTTTTCCCTTTTTTGGAATTGGGCATTTGTTAATAATGTAAATTATTAAATTTATGTGATTTTGTTTTGAATTGTTTCTCTTGTGTGAATGAAGTATATATTTGTATAATGAATGAATCTTTAAAATATGCATATATGTGAGCAGGTTTCAGATTTGTCCCTTATTGGAATTCCAAGTTAAAATCTTCCATTCTGATTTTGTAATACACTATTGATTTTATTCTTCCAAGGAATGTGATTAGCTACATACTGAGCTAGTTCACTCACCCCTAGTATTAGCAAATTTTCAGATTGATTAACTATAGTTCCAGGGTGTGGTTAAGCCTTCGGGTTGAAGCATTTGGGAGATTTAATTTGGGAGTGATATTTTGGAGATAGGCGCAAAGATGTTCTAGATATTTTGGACAACATTCTTTTGTGTATATTTTGAAGGTACTTTAATTCGTATGCATTATGTATGATTGTATGAATTAAACCTGCCCTAAATGGGTTACATTGATCTTGGGAACTTTTGGATGATTTAATTTTAGTTTCATGTTTTCCTTTGTAGGTATTAATGAGTGTGTTACACCGGTGGTTGTAGGCCCTGGTTAGGTTTTGGTGTGTGTGTGTATGTGTGTGTGTGTGTGTGTGTGAGAGAGAGAGAGAGAGAGAGAGAGAGAGAGAGAGAGAGAGGCAGCTGTGATGGGCAAAAGTGATGGAATGATAGTGGGAATAAATGGTTGAGATGTCTTCATCTTATTCAACAGTCAATAAAATGTTGATATGTAAGATGTCATTACACCTTGCTAATGTGTACATTATTTTTTCTAAATAAGTGGGAGCTGATAAACAATATACTTTGCATCAAGGATGATATATCGCAATGTAAATATAATTGGATAAGCATATTTTACTTTCATTGCATATTAGTTCCTACTGCTACACTCGTGCCCAAAATCCGGGGCTAATTTAAACTTTCATAGTGGGTGTTGCCCTGGTGACTATTGACACCATTGATTCGTGAGATGTTACAGTCAAGAAGTCAATTGGAAGTAAAGACATTTCCTCATGTACGTGCCATTGTGCGAAGGAGACAATATGAAATATCTGAAGCCCCTTTCGGATGAGCGATGGTAAGCAACTTCACCTAACCCTTCACGTTAAGTAATGACATGTGATGCATAGCATTCATACCTAAGTGTATGTACGAGTGTACTGGAGAAAATCTTGGGTCAATCGGAGTTGGAATGAGTCCTTGAGTACCATATCTTGGATACTTGAGGACCCTCCTCGAGTGAGCAGTGGATGGGTCCACCAGTCGTCCATCCTCCTCAAGAAATAAAATTGGGAAATCTGTCCATGGCTTATTTAAATGAATTATACTTTACAACATATGTATTTAGGTCATATAAACCTTTTAGACAAAATCTCCTTGCATATACGAAGACCTCGGAGAAAACCCCATTTCATTCGGGGTCAAATTCAACAAGTTTTGGCTTTTGCGGATGATGTTGATGACCCTGCAGATGATCAAATACATCATCCGCACAGACAGTCTGCACAAAGTATTTTTGCCCAAAAATCAGATTTTTTACCAAGGACACCTCATGCCTTTGACTTGAGGACCGACACATCACACTCCTATGTGGATTTAGATCTTACTAACCTATTTTAGCCATTCATACACTTAGATTAATACCCATTTGGCCATGGATGAGTTTTAAACACTTTTTAGGCATCAAACCCCATCCTAGCTTAATAGCCCTTAGCATCCTTTTCCCTAATTGGTAAAACCCTAGCCTCCACTTAATTTCTCACATGCTTCAGCCTAAGAAGAGGGGAGAAAACGTGGAGAGCAAGAAGGGAAAGAAGGAGGAGGAAGAAGAAGAAGAAGAAGAAGAAGGAGACTTCATAGTTGCCCCAACCTCCATTGGAGCTGCTCTCGAGCTCATCCTTCACTCCACCCGATTGGGAACCCATCCCCTAACTTGGAGCTCATGGAAATGAAGGAATTTTGATCCATTTCCAGCTTAGAAGACTCCATCTCCTACTATCCTAGGCTAACCCCATTGTAAGCTATCTCTTCTTGATTCTATTTGATTTCTCCTAGATTTCTTAAGGTAGATTGCTTAATTAGATCCCAGACCATAGGGCTTCTTATCCTAATTGCTTTATTCTTTTAATTGAGTGTTGGAAGCATCCATTGCAAGCACCAATTGATCCATTCTTAGACCCTTGGCCAATCTACCATTAATTCACCCAAATTTGGATTTAAAACCCAATGTAGGTGAAGGACCATGTTTGGAATTGAATCCCAAGGTTCTAAGTGACCATAGGAGTGTAGGAAGACCTCCCATACAACCCCCCTTGAGTTTTCCTAAGGTAGGATCATCAACAGCTCAAGCCATTGCTGGAATACTGCAAAAATGGCCTGAGCGAACTATGCAGACATCATCCATAGACACAGTCTGTAGGGACTAAAATGTTGTTGTTTCAGGGTTCGACCTCTGCCCACTATTTTGACCATAACTCGGTCGATACCTAAGAAAATTATACAATTCAAAATGCGTTGTAAACTAGACTTAAAGGACTACATTTATTATGAATAAATCTTTGACCCAACCACAGGGGAAGGCTCTCAAAAGTGAGTCCAAAGCTGGCTATTGTCTATTGATAGCTTTAGTAGAATTAAAAATACTCCAGTGATGCCTACTTCAAGGATATTTAAGTAGGGGTTGTGAGGGATTTTAATGAGGATTGTCTACAGATATTAACAACTTCTAAACATATTAAATTAGGCAACTACAACTATCCGAGGAAGTCGTATGGGTGCACGTGGGAATCAGATTTTGATTAGAATCACCGGTTCGAAGAACCAGGTGAGTGGATTAGATACTTGACTTTAATTTGGGAATGTTTCTCATTGATGAATGATATAGTCCATTCATGCATTGCTATGATAACATGCCTTGATGCTATATTCAACATGAATGTTTACTCAGATTATTTCTTGTCATGAATGTTAGTCTAAGGTTAGCAATGATAGGATGCTATCATGTTGAATGCTAGAGATTTAAGAGATATTATATGTTGAACTGTTATGATGAAATCAAGAATGTGGATATTAGATATGTGTTGTGAGACATGAATATGAGATGTGGTTTTATGATGGTTATACGATGAGATGTGGATGTGAATCATGGGTATGTGTCGGATATGCGATGTTTGTGATGAGTGTGAGAATTGGAATCCAAGTGCCATGAGTGGGCATCGGACTTGGGATCACCATGGGTTAATTAACGGGTTTGTGACTGACCAACTGTGATTTTGGTATCACATCCACCGTACCCTTGTATGTGTACATGTAAGCTAGAGGGGGCGAGAAAAAAGTTGGGCCGACTGTTATTTCAATACTATGGACTCGACCTCTGACCTATACGTATGCATGCACCTTCATTTATTTATTTAGATGCATATGGTTAGGATCATACCTCCCCAGTGCTACACCCCTTACCAACAGGGATAAAGTATTGGGTAATTGGTGGTGACTTCTGACGAATTGGGGTGCCATTCTCAACAGATGTGTGTCTGGCGGTCCCTGAGTGGGTATTGGAACCAGGTGAGAGCTAGGGTTATATCGGGGGTTTGCGGACAACCCATGGAGGGGTCCGGTACTACAGGCTTCTAATCGCAACTCGGGCTTGCTATTGCCAGATAATCATTATGTTTTGACTCTGGACGCCGGGGATACAACCTAGGGTATTGTAGTAGCACTTTACCCCCCAAAGACTTAGGCATTCTAATTGTTAGGTGGAGAATAATAAAATGAACTCATTGTACATTTATTGCATGACCTAATGAATATCAACCATTAGGTCCATTTTGATTTGGTGAATCTACATTATTAATCACCTATCTTAGGTATTCCAATTTAGGTCTTTAGGTAATTAAATGAACCTCGAGTAGGGGTTTAAGTTTGGCCTTGTCGGCCAGAACCCAAGCCCAAACAGGGTCTGGGCTGAGATATTTGGTCCTGAGGGCGGGTTAGGGCTGGAAATTTCTGACCTTGAGTCAGGGTCAGGTCGGACCAGGGTTGAGGCCTCGGGCTAAGTCTGGCCCGGACCATCCTCATTTTAAGTTATACTATAAAAGATATATTGATATAATATATATATTATAAACTTTATCACCCACATTTTGTTGTAAAATATATTATATATGAAGATAATAAGTGATATAACACATTTAATTATAGTGTTATTTTACGAAAAATTGATAATTTTTTCCACAGCCCATGAATTTCCATTCCCCTCCCCATGATCAGGGCCAATCAGGGTCAGCCAGGCTCGACCCTGAGGGTGGGTCAGGGTTGGATTTTTAAGGCCCTGACTCAGGGTTGGGTCGGATCTAAGCCCAGCTAAGGGGACTTAGGGTTGGGCCAGGGTTCTATAAAGCCCCGCTCAACCTGACCCTGTTGCAGCCCTAGCTTTGAGTACACAGGTCATTACATCCTAGAATTATCTATATAATCACAAAATACTTATCCTAGGAACACATTCAAAAAAACTTAAAATGTCTTCAAGTTATGGCTCAAGTTGCTCAAGTTGTACTCCACCACTCTATGATAAAAGTTTCTTGAGTAGCTTGATATCTCCATTTTGATATTTGGGATCAAGGACATGCTTCTGGTGCTTGAAACCTGATTACTCATTACAATACTTTGGATAAATAAAAAGCCTTTTTACACACACAAATATGGTGGGTGAGCTTTTTTACACACACGCAAAAAGGTCTATGGCTTATTCAATCAACAACCCATTCCTCAACATCGAATATGGCAAGATTGAAATCTTTGCAAATCTTCAAGTTCTTCTACGGTCTACCCTTCCCTTAGCAAGATTGAAGATTCAGAGCCAAGACCCTCGCCAAATCCAATGAACCTACGAAATTTTGGAACCCATCCACAAACTACCCTCAAGTTTCACGGGCTCTCAAAAAAGGAATTGTTATCCTCTTCTGTTACGGCACGGTGCAGTACTACATCATGCGGCACAGCAGAGGCCATATGGCATAATGAGCCCCACATGATGCACATGGCCTCTGCAACTGCTGCACGATAATGCAGCACTACATCGTACAGTAATTGCATAAGATAAAAATTCCTCAAAAGGATCGGTGTTCAGATCATAGTTGAGTTTTTGTTTTTTAAGGTAAAACACCCTATTTAATTTAACGAAAGCCCCTTCTGTCTTCTGATACATAAGGACTTTTTTTGTTTGTTAAATTGATACATAGGGACTCACAATCTTTAACAATGCATATAGCCAATAGGCAGCATGTAGCCACCTCTCCAAAGAATTAAAATTGGATCTTTTATATCGATTGCATCAAGTGTGAGTCTATCTCATCAAACTGATTATTACTTTGTTCTATTAATATGCAGTTTTTTATAGGGCAAGCACACACACACAAAAAAAAAAAAAAAAAAAAAAAAAAGATTTTATATAATAAGAGTTCTATTAAGTACTTTTGGGATTTATAGTTAAATCCAGGCTTCAGAGTTCAATGTGTGGATGCAATGAACCTCGAGTGAATACAAGTATATATATTCATACAGTTTCAATTTATTGGGTAGTGAAGTAGTGGTAGGGTAGGGATGGAGTCTATAAGCTTTTTCAAGTTCCAAAAGCTGCTGCAAAGAGTCTTAGAAGTACAAAAATTGAATATAAATTAGGGGTGTCAAAATTGGGATCGAATCAGGTAAATCGATCTGAACCAAATCGAAATGGCTTGGATTGAACCGAATTAAGGTTTTATTGGACAGGTTTTAGATTGAGATATTACAATCCCAAAATCAAACCAAACCACACCAGAAACCGAAAGAACCTGACAACAAAATCGGCTCAAAATGCGGATCGAAATCAATCTACCCTGATAATTAATTGAAACTTATTAAAAAATCAGATTTTTCTATAGTTTTGTATAAATATGTATATTAAATCGAACCTAAATCGGGTCGAAACTGAAGCCAACACAATAACAAATCGATATAAACCCAAAATCAAAACTAACTAAAACCGTATTTTTCCTATTGATTTGATTTTGGATTCACCATTCCCAACTTGAAACCGATTCAACCCAAATTGAAACTGGCCCAAATCGACTGATTGACACCTCTAAATATAATAAACTAATAAAAGGGATAACCTCTCTGTCTCTCCCTTGGGAAGGAGCCACACTTATTCTACATTGAAATAATGTGAGATAAGTTTGTTTAATGCAAAAGGTTGGAAATGGAAGTGCTTTGTGACTTTGTCACTGGTCTAGCTAACAAGGTTAAGCTTATCAGGATTATTTCTTTTTCCCCGCAGCTTTGTATGGCGACCAACACAGGGGCTGGCATGAATGAGCATAAAATGTGGGTAGAGAATCACGGCCGACAATAATCCTGTTTCAAACCAAATTATTGGTGATGCTGCTTACTTGTTATCCTATAAGAATTTAGTATTATGGATACTCAATGATTTTTTTTTTGGATTGAACATTATATACATTGTATCAAGATGTTAGGTTGATAGGTGACAAGATCGTATCTATAAAGTATGGTAACTGCAGCTAACAATACACAAGCATTGTGCAAATCTGATTAGGATTATAATATTGAGACTTTAATAGGAAACTTAATATTCTACGAGAGAGAGAGAGAGAGAGAGAGAGAGAGAGAGATCTTTATACCTAAAACTGTTCTCGATTAGGGATAAGACTGGACATTCTGTTCATATGGTCGTTACATTTATGTCACTAGAAATGATGATGTTTGGGCATAAATGTAGTTACAAATCTTGTATGTCTATAGAAAGAATCTGATACTGGTTTACCACTTTCTCGGTCTCAAGACAGTTGTTGATGCGCAAGCGTGGGTCTTTGTGACTCAAAGATATGCCTTGATCGAAGATTCCGCTTCAACTTTTCTCAAGCGATATGTGTTGCACTCCTACCTCGGTTGTTCCAAGGACTTTTCAATCTTCAGAGAACAAGGAAAGGAAAGAACACAAAGCAAATGATTGGAGATGACTGAAATTGTATGTGACCGTCCTGTCGAATTATGGAAAACACATAACAAGATCCTTCAAAGGAAAAGTTTACACTGAATGGATTGATCAATTCTAAATTACTCCTACTCCTAAGAAAAATAAAAATGCAAGTTTGTTTGATTTGATGAAAGGTCTCTCTTCCTTCTATTCTTCTATTTAAACTGTAGCAGTTTCTCTTTCGATCGGTTTCAAAATTGGTTACAACCAATTGTCCGATCATAACTAGCTACTCTAGATATGATTGTCATAATCCAGAAACAAACAATAAATGCCTAGGCATGTTTGAGATGAACCAGACAATTTTATTCCCTTCTTTAGGTCGCACCATATTTGGCCCAATTTTATAGACCGAGGAAAACTAGGGTGTAAACAATGCCCCTCACAATCTTCATGAACGAAGTCATAAAGTTCATGGGGATTGTGTATAACTCTGTCATGAAGCCAGTAGAAAATATGTCCCCGAAAAAGAGTTTTCGTAGTTGAAACGACGTATCTAATATAAACGCATCGCTAGTGCCACATTTCTTCTTCCTTTTTTCCATCTATGCTCCTTGACATCTTTTTCACCGCTTCCATAGGCTCAATTATGGTCCCCACTGTCAAAAAGCCTAAACTCTTGCGTTAAAACCCTTCCTCTGCTCAATCTCTTCATCTTCTTCATTCCTTCTGACTTCGTTCCAAACATCTAAACCATTGCCTCTCAAGCTCCCTTGTTCTTCCTTGGTGAATCAAGTATGAGTCAACCAATTGAAACTCCTGGAGGTTCAAAATTGATAGTAGAGTGTATGCATGAGAGACACACGATCATTCCTATTGGATTTATGTGTCCATCAAACCCAGTTCGGTCCGATTCGGTTCGGTTATTTGTATTGAATCTTTTATTCATTTTGGTTTAATATTATCACACGCGATATAAACTTTTTGAGCATTATGTGTCCGTAAGTTTTACTTAAAATGGTAAGCACGACTAGGGTTTGGGCTGGGCATCCTTATCATATGGTCGTCGCATTGGGTATTCCTAGACATGTGATGTTACGGTATGATTGCGAGTACTCGTATTTTTTATGTGTGTATTGGCGAAGAATCTACTTTGTCGATTCCCTCATGTATTACTGCCAGATGTAGGATGGGATAGACATGTGTCACCGAGACCCTGTACCTGAGAGGACCCTGTCACTACAAAATGTGACCGCATTCTTTGGTTCATCAATGATTGAGACTCAAGTGAGTCAAAGCCGGTGTTCTAGGAATGTACAAACATTTTATAAGTGAAGGAGTTACTCAACATGGTCTCCACTGCTCGATTGGAGAACACCAAGATTGAGGTTGTCTGTAAATGGTCGGATCAGAATTAGGATCCAGTGCCGTTTTGAAAATGGTTTTTGCAAAACCTATTTTACATGAAATGATAGATTATATGTA
This sequence comes from Telopea speciosissima, assembly GCF_018873765.1. Classification (NCBI taxonomy): domain Eukaryota; kingdom Viridiplantae; phylum Streptophyta; class Magnoliopsida; order Proteales; family Proteaceae; genus Telopea; species Telopea speciosissima. The sequence continues at coordinate 33,044,833 of NC_057919.1, read as the reverse complement.
GTTATTTAATTAAAATATTTTATCGAGTTTTGCGGGACCCGATCATATACACAGACACTCTTATATGGACATGTTCTATGGAATGGGGTTTGGCAGTACTAGTTTATATGCCCTAAATTCCATAACGATGGTGTTGATTAGTGGAGGGTTGGTACATAATGATTTATTATCATGTAGGGGTTTGTTTGAAATTTGCTAATATAATTGGTTATTTATTTAATTAATGGATATGATGCTAATTGTAATTATCCACAAATTAAAATAATAAATTAATTATATTATTCCCCATTAGATTATGCTTCTTCACCAATTAGAAGCACTTCAGGATTAAACAGGATCAAGCCAATGAGGAGAGAGAGTGTCTGACTCTCACTAGGATTTTCCAATCAGGGTTTTAGAAACCCTATCTTTATAAACACCAAAAACGTAGAGGGGGGCTGCTCCATGTGTTACCTAGGGCAGTGGTCCCCCCTTCCATGATTTTGGCTCTCCTCCTCTCTCTCTTGTGATCTCTTCTCTCTCCTTCTTGCTCTCTAGGTATTTTAGAGTTAGGATTTTGGAAACCCAGATCTGTGCTTGAAGAATTGAAGAGACTCTTGGATTGGCTTGGAGAACCTTGGCTGCGCATTGGAGGTTCAGATCTGTTTACCTGGTGTGCTCATTGGAGGAAGAACCACTTTCTATTGGAGGAGCAACACTTGAGGCTCATTAGGTTAGCAAATTTCTAGTAATTCCTCTTGTTTTGGTTATGTAATTATTCATGGGATGCGAAAGAAACCCAAATCGATCTCTTTCCATTGCGCATTCGGGTATGGGATGGATCCCTCTTTCCAAGGGATGGAAAAGAGATGGAATTTCTCTCTCTTGGGGATCCCATAATTTTATGGGACAAGAAAGAGAAGGATTTGGTAAAGAATTTTTATACCAAATACCATTAGGGTTCTCATGGGAGACCACACGAATCCTTAAAAATTAAATAGGGTGCCCTAGGGCAACCCTGGGGTGCCCTGGGAACAACCCTGGAGATCCCAAAAGTTGGGAACTCAAATAAAACATATGTCATTAGTTTCCATGGCAAGATGATCCCATGGACCGTAGTTTGACTTACAATTCCTTCTTCAATGAATATAGAGGTACTTGATCCTCACTACGATCATTTTACAGTAGTCCCAAATTTATAAGACTCTTCTGTAGTTGATTCTATCCCAAACTTTCCAATCCACCCTCGCGAGTCTGTTCTTTTTCGGAAAGAAAATCCTTCCTCTCCTAAAATCAAACTCAAGGCATTCAATCGATTATGGCCCTCTCGGTATGATGAATGTAATGCCTGGGTTAATAGGGTTTCATCTGTAAATGGTGAAACTTGGAAAGAGCTTGGTATCTACGATGCCATTTTAATGTCAACAATCTTTCTTCCTTGCAATACCAATCTTCTTCATAGTATCCTCCATTTTAGGTCTCGAATCACCAACTCATTTCATTTCAGTTGTGGGATGATGACTGATGAGTCCCACTCGCCAAGATATTTGTGCCCTTCTAGGTCTTAATCTTGATGGTGAGGAATTCAAAAGGAGGGTCCAAAGGCTCCAGAGAAGATTGGAGCCTAGATTTCTCAAAATGCTCAAGCTATACATCTTACCTGGACTATTTCATCTAGTTACAAAACAAGAATACATAGCCTTTCTTTTGTCTTGGATTCGTCATTACCTCATCTGTATTTGAGCAGATAAAATCACCAAAGCTTATCCCAAATTAGCTAACGCTCTGGCCTACGACAGACAAATTGATTTAGCATCTTTTATTTTATTTACCTTATACCGTGGTTGTAATGAGTTGGTTCAGTCTAATTTTTCCCATAGAGGAGGTCCTTTCTGGGTTCTTCAATTATGGTTAAGTGCGTACTTTCCTGAATTTAGTCCTCCTCCAGATGAAAGCACTACCCAGTTGCTCGCTTAAAAGTGCTTTGAGCCCTGGTTAATCAGTCCTTGAATGATTTTTTTTCTATTTTTCTTCCAACTTCCTGAAGACCTTTCTAGCAAATCTTTCATTCCTTTTCATTTTTCCAAAAGTATTCTTGTATGAATTGCCTCTGCTCTTCGTAACCAACTGCCCCTTTTGCCATTTCTGGCGTGCCCTATCGTGAAGATTTTGAAAATGCCAAGAATATATTCCATTCTATAGTTAGATATCATCAATACTTAGGTATTCCTTGTAGAAATTCAATCACTTTATATCAGTCTAATCCTTAATCTTCCTTTCTCTCTTCCAGATGCATTGCCACCAAAGAAACCCTTCTCTGAGGTTAAAGAATTCAAACATCTTTCTAGAGAGCAAGCCACTGGGAAACAATCCATATAGGTGAGTGAGGAATCTGATTCTCACGTCACCAAGAAGTCAAAGTGATCATCAACTAACCCTGCCACTAATCGGCCTCATTCCAAAAGCAAAAGACATGATCAGAACGATGATACGAATCCTTCCAAAAGTGGTGAGTCCGAATTACATGCCACTAAAAGATCAAAGAAATCATCTACAAGTTCAACTATTAATCGCCCCGCTCCAAAAGTATTTAGAGCAAGCAGAATGATGAGACCGATAAGGCTACCTTTCTAGGCTTTCCATTTCATGTCCTAGCAAATCAGTTTCTACCCCTATTGTAATTCATACTATCCTTTTTACAGACCAATCATAGTCTATAACTTTTGTTTGATATCGATAAAAGTTTTGCATAATATTAGCCCACTTGTTTGAATCCTACTTCATTATCTTGAGCCAATAAACTTCCTATAGAGTCTTCGGCCGTAGAAACTGTTGCGTCAAGAAATCGTCGAGCGGTCCTACGAGTGCCGTCACCTGTAAGTGGACTAAGGGGTCAACAGAGAGAACCGGTGTGGTTCCGGCCTAGGGCTCTCCGATGCCAAAGTTAGATCTCCTGGCGCAAATAGATGAATAGTGATTATTCAGTATGAGTTTAGATGTCCTCTGATGGGGTTGTGTACCTTGCCTTTTATAGTAGTGTATGGCGGTGTGGAGAGTCCCATTTTGATGGCGATTGTGCCGTTGAGTGGTTAGAGGCCCTGGATAACGGGGCTCTATCCTGATTGACCATCTCCCCGCGGGAGGGAGTGTCCTGGTGGTATCAAGATCCTTGGTGGATAGATACCTGTGTGTGGTGATAACGTCATTGGTGCTTGAATCCATCTAGGTGACGTGACTTCTAAGTGGTGGCCTAGAGTCCTGGTGGTGACACGAGTCTGTAGCGATACGATCGGGTCATAGGTGAGTAGCCTCGATGTTCATGCACCTCACATCTGTGCCCATGATGCTGTGCCTGGGTGCAGGCCGCGCCTGGGTGAGAGGTTGCGCCTGGGTGTGGCCACGCCTTGGTGAGGCCGCGCCTGAGTGGTGGCCGCGCCTTGGTGCAGGCCGTGCCTGGGTACAGGCCACGCTTGGGTGAGGCCACGCCTGGGTGTGGCCGCGCCTAGGTGGGGCCGCTCCTGGGTGAGAGGCCGCCTGGGTGTGGCCGCGCCCAAGTGGAGGCCGCCCCTGGGTGAGGCCGTGCCTGGTGCAGGCTGTGCCTGGGTGAGGCCACGCCTGGGTGCTGGCCGCGCCTAGGTGCTGGGACCCCGGTTCATTCCCCTTGGTTCTAGAGCGGATCGCCCTGTGACACGTGGCGGCCGCTGATTGGCCCGGTGAATATTGGATGTATCATTTGCCCCCCACTCTCTTGGGATAGGATGTCCAAGAGAGTAGATGCCTTTACATAGTGAGGGGTCCGCTGCAAATAGACTTTCCTTGCGGGGCTTACCTGTAAATCTAGTAATGAGGTAGGAGAGGTTGGGGGTTCAAACCTTTCCTCCTGCACTTTTTCATTTTTTGTTTTTTGTAGACATATGTCCCTCTCCTTCACTTTCTCTTCTTTCACTTCTCATTCCACTTTCTTGCTTTTTGTCCCCCATTTTGCACTTCTTTAACTTTTCCTTTGCATTCCACTTTTTGCCTTTTGTCCTCTTTTTGGTGCCCACCATGTGTTTGTCTTTGGGCTCACTTAGACTAGTATCCATTTTTGCTTGATTTTGGGTCCTTGTGTTTGCTTTGTGCTCACTTGGTGTCTTGTTTGTTGGGAGGGCTTGAGTGGTGCTTGGCTTGAGTGCTTTGCCTCTGGTGGTCTCTCTCACTTGATCATGCTAGTGGTGTGGCCTCGTCGTGTGCCTGCCTCCTCGTGCGATCGCCTTCCCCCTAAGGTAAGTTCGATCCCTTTTCTTTCTTTTCTTTTCTTTTTTTTTTTTTTTTTTTTTTTTTTTTTTTTTTGTAGGGCGGCGCCTAGGTGAGGCCGCCCCTAGGTGGCCGCGCCTAGGGTGGCCGCTCCTGGGGTGGTCACTCCATGCGGGTGTGGCCGCGCCTGAAGGTGGCCGCGACTGCGGGCGCGAGGCCGGGGTCGCGGCTCTTGTGGGGCGTGAGGCCGCCTGGTTGTCGCGCCCGGGTGGCCGCCGTCTGTGGGTGTGAGGCCGCGCCTATGGTGGCCGCGGCGTGGGTGTGATGGACCCTCACGCTTCTTCACTTTTCTTCTTCTTATATGTGATGGATCTGCTGTTTATATTTTGCAGGTAGCCTTCATTTCATTTTTTCTTGCTAGCTTCTGGGAGATCGCTTTCTCGAGTAAGTAGTTCATTCTTCTCTTATCCTTCATGTCGTTCCTGGGTGACCTTGGCCCTGCATCAGTCGGGGTTGGATCTTCAGAGGAGCGTTCCCTAGGATCGCCTTCTTCTGTGGGTACTCCATCCTCTATACCCTCCCCTAGTGCTATTGATGGAGGTGTGGGACCTTCTAGTGTCTCCGGTCCTAGTAGGGATCGTCGATCCTCTGGGGCGGCATCCTCAGCCGCCGGTCCTGTTGATAGGTTGGGCCTTGTTACTAGCATCTTGTCACCTTCTGACTTGGTCTCCCTCTGTGAGGAGTTCCATATTCCCGCTGAGGTCATGTTGTGTACTCCTGGGCCTGGCGAGTATGCCTTCTCTCACCGTGCGGATGAGATCTGTCTCTACCGTTCATTTTTTCTCCAGGGCCTTCGCCTTCCTATCCCTGGGCAGGTGTTGCCCAACTCTTGGAGGGTGATCTTGGGTTTCTATGTCTTCTTCGCCCGCCTGGGGCGTGCCGCCACTGTTCCCCTGTTCTCCCACTTTTATCTGTTGAAGAAGGGGAACCATGGATGTTATCACTTTGCTCGCCGCGTGCTCAAGGGGCCCTATGCCTCTGTGGAGCTTCTCACGGGGATCACTAGCCACGTGAAGTATTGGAGGGATAGCTTCTTTTTTGCCACGGTCCCCCGATGCCCACTACGGACTGTTAGGGAAGTTATTGACCTCAAGAGGGTCAATCAGGGGCTTGAGCTGAGTGATTTTGAGGGTGACTCCCTCAAGCTGTGCCTGGGTCGCGATCCGTTCCACGTCCAGGAGTTGGACTCGGAGGCCTTCCTGTCTCTTTGGAAGCTGAGTCCTGGTAAGAGCACTGTCTTTTGTACTTGATTGGCATGTTGGTATTTGAATGTATATGTCATTTGATTGGTTGGGAGGTCTATGCAGTGGATACGCGTCCGAACTTCAGTTTGCTCCGTGGCAATCTGCGGAGGAAGGCCGCTTCTCAGGGTGGTCCATCTGCTGGAGTGACCAATGTTGGTGGTGCTTCTGCGCCTGTGGTAGTTGGAGCGAAGTGGAAGGGTGGACCAGGACATGCCCACGTGACGAGCTCTGGTGTGCGTGTCCTCCTTCCCCGTACTTCTCTTGATGATGATGGCATTTCGGGCTCTGTGCCTCTGCCTCCCTCTGTCGCTCCTTTCGAGTCTTCTGTATTGCCCCTCTCCAAGGGGAAAGGTGTGAGTTCCTCTGGTGGTACTGCCACTGATCTTCCCACACTGGATGAGTCCCTGGTGATCACCTTGGGCGTGCCGGAGGGCTCGACCTTGGCCGGAGCCGACGTGTCACGGGAGTGGATGGACAGGGGCAGGCTCCCTACCGCGAGGGTGGCCTTGTAGAGGCTTAGCGATGCTTGTCTGGCCCAGACTCTCTACCATGATATGGCTTCGGTGAGTTAGCCCTTTTTTGTCTCATCATGTTCATTGCTCCAATTATTCTTAGATTGTTTTATCGCTTGCCATGTTGATTGTAGGTCCATCACCGTGTTGCTGAGGCGGTGCTTCGATTGGAGGGTCACGGTTCTCGTGAGGTGCAGATACAGCGCACCCTGCGTGACATGGAGAGGGAGCTCCAGGGACAGATTGATGCCCGTGAGAGGGCCGAGGCCGATGCGCAGAGGGCATCGAGGGAGCTCACGGTGGTGTCCGAGAAGCTCCTGGAGGTGTCTGAGGAGCTGCGTGTGACCTCTGCTGGTGAGGCCGAGAGCTCGGCTAGGGTTCTTGCCTTGGAGGAGGAGCTTCATTAGTTGAGGGGAAGGCATGAGGCGGAGCTGGCATCTGCAGGTGAACGAGCCGTGGCTGAGTTCCAGGCGTCCTCTGCGTTCTTGTCGCTGTATCAGGCGCAGCTTCAGCCCGCCTATGAGGGAGGGGTTCGGGACTTAGCCGCTTGTGTACTGGAGGTGACCCCCGATTATGACTTCTCTGTCTTGGGGTTCTCTGAGTTTGCTGCGGCGCTTTCGGGTGTAGCTATGGTGGAGAGTGTTCCAGTGTCAGAGGTGGAGGCTGCCCTGCCTGAGGGGGGTGCTACTGCACGTCTTCATGAGGTGGACATGATGTCTCCTACTGGGTCGGAGGTGACCCACCACTCTGTGGTCCCTTGACCCTACGGCCGTACCGATCCTGTAGACGTCTCAACCTTTTTCCTTTTTTGAACTTGAGTTGTAACTATTATGACTTTTCTATGTGATCGCTTTTGCTTCTCTTTGATTGCATTGTCTCCTGGTGATTGTTTGCGCGTTGATGCTCTCTGACCCTTGATAGTCATGGGATTTTGGTAGTGGCGTTGTGCCTTGGTGATCCTCGGACCTTGGTGGCTTAACGCCTTAGGCGTAGAGCCTCAGTGTTGGCATGACGCCTTAGGCATACAGCCTCAGTGGTGGCATGATGCCTTAGGCATGAAGCCTCAGTGGTGGCATAACGCCTTAGGCCTGAAGTCTCAGTGGTGGCATGACGCCTTAGGCATGAAGCTTCAGTGGTGGCATGATGCCTTAGGCATGAAGCCTCAGTGGTGGCATGACGCCTTAGGCATGAAGCGTCAGTGGTGGCATGATGCCTTAGGTTTGAAGCCTCAGTGGTGGCATGACGCCTTAGGCATGAAGCCTCAGTGGTGGCATGACGCCTTAGGCATGAAGCCTCAGTTGGTGGCATGACGCCTTAGGCATGAAGCCTCAGTGGTGGCATGTTGCCTTAGGCATAAAGCCTCAGTGGTGGTATGTTGCCTTTGGCATAAAGCCTCAGTGGTGGGATGACGCCTTAGGCCTGAAGCCTCAGTGGTGGCATCACGCCTTAGGCATGAAGCCTCAGTCAGTTGGTGGCATGACGCCTTAGGCATGAAGCCTCAGTGGTGGCATGATGCCTTAGGCATGAAGCCTCAGTTGGTGGCATGACGCCTTAGGCATGAAGCCTCAGTGGTGGCATGTTGCCTTAGGCATAAAGCCTCAGTGTTGGCATGTTGCCTTAGGCATAAAGCCTCAGTGGTGGCATGACGCCTTAGGCCTGAAGCCTCAGTGGTGGCATGTCGCCTTAGGCATGAAGCCTCAGTGGTGGCATGTTGCCTTAGGCATAAAGCCTCAGTGGTGGCATGTCGCCTTAGGCATGAAGCCTCAGTGGTGGCATGTTGCCTTAGGCATAAAGCCTCAGTTGGTGGCATGACGCCTTAGGCATGAAGCCTCAGTGGTGGCATGTTGCCTTAGGCATAAAGCCTCCTGGGTGGCGTGACGCCTTGATGTAGTGGTAGTGATTCGATTGAGTGGTAGAAGAAGACAAGTATTCCTGAAACATCTCTTTATTTTGAATAAAATTCAAATTGACCTTGGAACAGTGATGTCGTCTACTGCAACTGCTACTGCTACTGCTGCTGTTACCACTACCACTACTGCTACTACTTGACTGCTACCCTTGATGGAGCTATTTGCTTCTATTGGTAATACTTCTTCAGATGTTCTAAGTTTCAGGTATGGTCTACCTTCTTGCCCCTTGGAGTCTTCAAGTGGTAGGTCCCTGGACGAATCTGCTTGGAGACTATGTAGGGTCCTTCCCAGTTGCCTGACAGCTTCCCTGCCTTCTGTGGCTGTGATGCACTTGCCCTCCGTAGGACTAAATCTCCCTGGTGGAATAGCCTTTCCTTGACCTTGGCATTATAGTACCTGGCAGTACGTTGCTGGTAGGCGACGTTCCTTAGTAGTGCTCTCTCATGGACCTCATCTATAAAGTCTAGGTTCGCCCGTAGTCCGTCGATATAGGTACGTTCATTGAAGTACATAACCCTATGGGACATGGCGCAGACCTCTACTGGCGCCAATGCTTCAGTGCCATATGCTAGGCGGAATGGGCTCTCTCCTGTGGGTGTCCGTACTATAGTTCGGTATGCCCACAAGACGCTTGGTAGCTCTTCGACCCATTTTCCTTTGGCTCCCTCTAGCCTTTTCTTGACTCCTTCCAATAGTGTTCTGTTGGTGACCTCCACCTGACCATTGGCATGTGGGTATGCTACCGACATAGGCCGATAGTCGATGTTGTAGCTGTGACAGAATGCTTGGAATTTGGGGTTGTTGAATTGTCTACCATTGTCTGAGACGAGGATCTGTGGTACCCCGAAACTGTAGATGACGTCGTCGCGGACAAACTTCTCCATCTCTGTCTCTGTTATCTTGGCCAAGGGTTTAGCTTCGACCCACTTGGTGAAGTAGTCAATCGCGACGACCAAGTACTTTCTGTTTCCCGGTGCTGCGGTGAAGTTGCCTAGGATGTCTAGTCCCCACATGGCAAAAGGTATGGGGTTGAGGATTGATGTTAGCTTGGTGGCAGATAGATGGGGTACTGGGGCGAACAATTGACATTGCTCGCACTTCTTGGCATATTGGATGGCCTCCTCTTGCATTCGTGGCCAGTATAGTCCTTGGCGGAGGATTTTGTAGGCTAGGGCTCGTCCCCCCATGTGGCTTCCACATATCCCCTCATGGACTTCGGCTAGGGCGTACTCTGCCCCCTTGGGTCCTAGGCACCGGAGTAGTGGTGCTGTTGCCCCCCGCTTATACAGTACCCCATCTAGGACGGTGTACTTTGTAGCTCTCATCCTGATCTTCCTTGCCTCGGCCTTGTCTTCTGGTAAGACATCGTTCTGGAGGTAGTTGAGTAGAGGGTCCATCCAGCTAGGTCCCTCCTCGATTTCGTTAACCTGCTTTTCTTTATACGTTGGCTCATGCAGGATCTCAATATAGACTGCGCTAGCCAAATTTTGGAGTTCCTCATTGGCTAGCCTGGATAAGGCATCGGCGGCGGTGTTCTCATCCCTAGGAACTCGAACCATCTTGAACTTTACGGAACCCTCGATCAATGCTTGAGCACGTGCTAGGTATGATGCCATCTTATCATCTTTTGCCTCATACTCTCCATTCACCTGATTCACCACGAGCTGGGAGTCGCTCCGGGTGGATAGGTGTGTGACTTGGATGGCTCTGGCCACCCGGAGTCTAGCTAGTAATACCTCGTATTTTGCTTCATTATTGGATGCTTGGAAGGTGAATCGGAGAGCATATTGGATACGAAATCCTTCGGGGCTGGTTAATATGAGACCAGCGCCGCTTCACGCCACATTACTCGACCCGTCCACGAACATGTTCCACGGTCCATGATCCTTCTCTTCGGGCTCCCCTGTTTTTTATTCGATCTCAGATAGGGTACACTCTACAATGAAATCTGCAAGAGCCTGGCCTTTAATGGCTGTCCTTGGTTGGAACTTGATGTCATGCTCGCTTAACTCCACCGCCCATGCTATCAATCGCCCGGAGACGTCTGGCTTGTGCAGTATCTTCTTCAGAGGTAGGTCTGTGAGGACTATGATGGTATGGGCTTGGAAGTATGGTCGTAGCTTCCTGGAGGCTATTACCAATGCATAGGCTACCTTCTCGATCCTAATGTACCTGGCCTCTGCATCGATCAGAACATGGCTGACGTAGTAGATGGGCCTCTGGACTTTGTCTTCTTCCTTCAGCAGTAATGCGCTGACTGCGACAGGGGTGGCGGCTAGGTAGAGCTACAACTCTTCGTTAGGTTCTGGTCGCCCAAGCAGTGGTGGGCTCTCTAGGTACCCCTTCAATTCTCCGAACGCCTTCTGGCAATCTTCCGTCCATGTGAAATCTTTAGGGCTTCGGAGGTTCTTCAACGTTTTGAAGAACGGTAAGCACTTATCACTTGATCGTGACACGAACCTGGAAAGGGCGGCGACCCTTCCATTCAACCTCTGCACTTCCCTGACCGTCCGAGGAGGTGCCATCTCTTGGATGGCCTTGATCTTGGATGGGTTGGCTTCTATTCCACGGACTGAGACCATGAACCCCAGGAATTTTTCGGACGTTACATCGAAGGCGCCCTTTGCAGGGTTTAGCTTCATCTGGTTCCTCCTCAGTACTGTGAATGCTTCCCCTAGGTTGGTCAGGTGTTGGTTGGCGTGGATGCTTTTCACGAGCATGTCATCCATATATACCTCCATGTTGCACCCGATCTGCTCCTCGAACACCTTGTTGACCATCCTCTGATAGGTGGCCCCTGCATTCTTTAACCCGAATGGCATGACGTTGTAGCAGTAGTTCTCTTTGTCCGTCCGGAATGCGGTGTAAGACTCATCATCCTCATACATGAGGATCTGGTTGTATCCGGAGTAGGCATCCATGAAACTCAGCATCTCATGGCCGACGGTGGCGTCGATCAGTAGGTCGATCCTGGGCAGTGGGTACTCATCTTTTGGGCATGCCTTGTTCAGGTCGGTGTAGTCGACACACATCCTCCACTTCCCACTTGGCTTTGGTACCATGACCACGTTGGCGAGCCAGGTTGGGAACTTCTCCTTTCTGATGAACCCTGATTGGCTTAACTTGTCGACCTCCTCCTTGATTGCTGCTTGTCAGTCGAGGGTGAAGTTACGCCGCTTCTGTTGAACGGGCTTCCTGGTTGGGTAGACATGTAGTCAGTGTTCCGCTATGGAACGTGGTATTCCTGGCATGTCGGAGGTCGACCATGAGAAGACATCCATGTTCGCTTGGAGGAGGTGTCCAAGCCCTTCTTTCTGTTCCTTGCTTAGCAGCGAGCCGACCTGAATGACCTTGGAGGGGTCATCCCGGCTGAGGGGCCATGGGATGAGGTCTTCCACTGGCCTTCCCCTTCTCTCTATCAGTTCATCTCTCTGGTCACTGACCATGCTCTCTAGGCAGAGTGCCATTCCACAGGTGTTACCATTGTTCTTTTTCATGAAGGTGGCGTAGCACTCCCTTGCTTTCTTCTGATCTCCTCGGACTTCGCCAACCCAATTCTCGGTGGGGAACTTCATCTTCAGGTGAAGTGGCGATATGACTCCTCTAAGGGCTGTCAGTGATGGTCGCCCTAAGAGGCCATTGAAGGACACCACAGACTTGACTATCATGAAATTCACCATGATGGTTACTTGTTGAGGGTGTACCCCGAAGGTGACGGGTAGCTCTATGGTACCTCTGATGGAGGTGGTGGCACCTGAGAATCCACGAAGATAAGTGGGCTCTGGTTTGAGCTGGTCGTCCCCGAACCCAAACTGTCGATAGGCGTCCAAGGAGAGTATGTTAATAGACGCCCCTGTGTCTATCAGTACCCTGTGTACAGGTCGGTTGGCTACCTCCACCTGTACTACCAGGGCATCTTCATGCGGGAAGTTTAGTCCTTCCAGGTCTTCATCCGAGAAGGAGATCACCGCCTCGGTCCTAGCTATCTTGCTTGGCTTCTCTGCTACTCCCATGAACCTGGCATGAGCTTTAGCTTTTCTGGTGGACTCTTGCCCCGGTCCTCCAAGTATGGTGAGGATAGGAGGTCCCTTGGTGCCACTAGGTTTTGTTGCCTCTCTCCGCTCTTCTGGGCGGTCTCTCTCTCGATCTGTTCTTCTTTCTTCTCGTCTCGGTTCCACTCTATCTCCATCGCGACCTCTATCTCCTTGGCCTGAGCGATTGTCATGACTCCCCTTCACATACTTGTTCAAGCTTTCTGCTCTTACCAGTTATTCTATCTCTCTCTTCAATTGATAGCACTCCTCTGTGTTGTGCCCATTCTCTTTGTGGAAGAGATAATATTTGTTAGGGTTTCGCTTCTCTGGTCCTGCTAGCATGGGTCATGGCCAATGGAGTAGGTCACGGTCCTGGATCTGCATGAGTATCTGGGACCTGGTGGTGTTCAGTGGTGTGAACTCAGGGGTGCTTGCCCTCTCACTTCTCTCTGGGCGGCGGTCTGTCCTCCTAGATGGGCTGTCGCTCTTCTCTTGTCGACGCTCTGTCCTCGACCTCTTACCCTCTTTACGGTCATCAGGTGCTGACCTCTTGTTGTCCTGTGGCTTGACCTCAATTATTTTCGTTCTAGCTTGTAGTACCTCGGCCATATTTGCAAACTCGTTACACCGCTCCAGGAGCTCTTTCATAGTCCTGGTCTCATGACGTGCCAGGTCCTTGATCAGGTCCAGATCCCTAATGCCTCCTGCTAGGGCTGCATGTTGTGTCTGGTCATCCAAGTCTCGAACCTCCAGGGACTCCTTGGTGAACCTACTAACGTATTGCCTGAGAGATTCCCCAGGGTTTTGTACCACGTTCAGTAGATTGATGGTGGTCTTCTTCTGCTTGACACTGCTTTGGAAGCGGGTGACGAACTATTTGCATAGCTCTACGAACGAGCATATAGATCTCGGTCGTAGCCTGGAGAACCATGATGTGGCTGCTCCCTTGAGGGATGCAGGGAATGCCCGACAGGAGACCACGTCCGACCCACCATACAGCGTCATCATGCCATTAAAGTAATTGATGTGGTCATTAGGGTCAGTGGTACCGCTGTAAAGTTCAAAGGTGGGTAGTCAAAACCTAGAAGGTAGCGTGGCTGACATGATCTCCATCGAGAATGGGTATTGTACGGGTATAGAATGTGTCTCGCCTTTGGTCTGCTTCTTCAACCCTTCCAGTTTCTCATCCAGGTCGCGGAGTCTTTGATCGAGCTCCTTGTCCCGTGATTGTCCCTCACGCCTAGCTGGACGTTCGTTGCGACCCCATTCACGATCTCTCCTGGATGTCCCCTCCCGCCTTGAGTGTTGGCGGGATGGTGAATGGTCACGCCGTGATGAACCCTGTCGTGAAGGTGAGGGGCTTTCTTCTCTGTAGGTCTGGCTTCATCGTGGTATGTGACCTTCTTCAAGTCGTCCGTCGAACACAGATCTCCGGACCGATCTCTGCGGGCTTGACACTCTCGCCCTGGGCGTTGGCGTCCTCCCACATTCTGACCGTGGCGAGAGGTCTCTTGTTCTCCTGGGATGCTGGGAATGCTCCCCCCGCTGCGGAGTGGGGGTTGCCCGTTGTGCAAGTCTCTCTGATCTCATGCCCCTGGGAGATGATCTCCTAGGGTTCGACTCTTGTCGAGGTATGGACTCCACCCTTGCTGATGGTGAAGTCTTTCGACGGTGAGACGTCGCACGCTGTGTCAAGTATTCTCGAAAGAGTCGTTGTTCATCGAGGATCTATCGTTGCAGGTCGTTGATCTGACCCACAGTGGCTGGAGCATTGGGGTCAGGTATCACCTCCACCACCACATTGTCTGCCTCATCGTTGTCGGGCTCGTCGACCACAAACTGGTCATTACGGGGGATCTCTTCCTCCAGAGGGACATGGTCCTGGTCATTGGCTCAACGGCGAGAGCACTCTGGGGGTGGTGATCCATTCCTTGCTCCGTTGTTGGTGGTGGTAGTCTTCCTTCGTGCCATTGAATGAATATGGAAGCGAGCTAGTAGATGTAATGGCTAGCGTCGTTCCCACAGACGGTGCCAATCTGTTGCATTAAGAAATCATCGAGCGGTCCTGCGAATGCTGTCACCTGCAAGTGGACCAAGGGGTCAACAGAGAGAACATGTGTGGTTTCGGCCTAGGGCTCTCCGATGCCAAAGTTAGATCTTCTGGCGCAAATAGATGAATAGTGATTATTTAGTATGAGTTTAGATGTCCTCTGATGGGGTTGTGTACCTTGCCTTTTATAGTAGTGTATGGCAGTGTGGAGAGTCCCAGTTTGATGGCGATTGTGCCGTTGAGTGGATAGAGGCCCTGGGTAACGGGGCTCTATCCTGATTGACCATCTCCTTGTGGGAGGGAGTGTCCTGGTGGTATCAAGATCCTTGGTGGATAGATACTCGCGTGTGGTGATAACATCATTGGTGCTTGAATCCGTCTGGGTGACGTGACTTCTAAGCGGTGGCCTAGAGTCCTGGTGGTGACACGAGTCTGTAGCGATATGATCGGGTCATAGGTGAGTAGCCTCAATGTTCATACACCTCACGTCTATGCCCATGATGCCGTGCCTGGGTGTAGGCCGCGCCTGGGCGAGAGGCCGCGCCTGGGTGTGGCCACGCCTTGGTGAGGCCGAGCCTGAATGGTGGCCGCGCCTGGGTGCAGGCCACGCCTGGGTGAGGCCGCGCCTGGGTGTGGCCGCGCCTGGGTGGGGCTGCGCCTGGGTGAGAGGCCGCCTGGGTGTGGCCGCGCCTAGGTGAGGTCGCGCCCGAGTGGAGGCCGCGTCTGGGTGAGGTAGCGCCTGGGTGCTGGGACCCCGGTTCGTTCCCCTTGGTTCTGGAGCGGGTCGCCCTGTGACACGTGGCGGCCGTTGATTGGCCCGGTGAATATTGGATGTATCAGAAACATATAATTATGAGGAACACCTTTTCTTGGTGGCAACAGAACAGGTGGCCTAGTCAGATAATCCATGATTTGAACAAAATCTTTTTTCTGAACTTCATTGCAATAGAACTAATCCTCTGACCATAACTTAATAATGCTGAAAAAGCTTTGACACGACCAGCAAGATTAGAACCTTCTTAGAAAATTAACCTATCCTAAGAACTTTTGTAGTTCTTTCTTGTTCCTTGGTGCTGAAACTTGGATTGTCTCTTTAGTCTTGTTTTTATCCACTTTGATACCTTTTTGGTGAACTAGGAATCCCAGAACATTCCCAGCAAACACACCAAAGGCACATTTAAGCGGGTTCATTTTAAATCCATGGTGCCTCATTCTCTTAAATGATTTACACAGATGACCGAGATGTTCGGTCTCCTAAAACGATTTGATCACTACATCGTCTATTTACAACTCCATGAAGTTCCCTATTATATCGTGGAAAATCGTATCCATAACGTGTTGATACGTTGCTCTTGCATTCTTTAGACCGAATGACATGACTACCCATTCGTATGTCCCCAATGACCCTGGGCATCTGAGTGCAGTTTTAGGAATGTCCTCTTCTGCTATGAAGATCTGATTATATTCTGAATGACCATCAATGAAAGATAGGATTCAGTATTTGGAGGCCGAATCTATTAAGATGTACGCCATTGGCATAGGGTACTCATCTTTTGTTGTGGCAGAATTCCGATCCCTAAAGTCAATGCAAACTATGAGTTTACCATTCTTTTTATTGATTGGCACTACAATATAGGACAACCTATGTAATGGGTGGTTCTAATGAATCTTGCCCATAACAACCGTTCTATTTCGTCTTTAACCTTAATAACTACCTCAGAGGCCATAGCCTTGAGAATTTTTTGAACGATAAAAAACCATCTTTAATAGTTAAGTGGTGTTCAACTAGATTTCGGTCAAGATCAAGCATCTCAGGATAATCCCAAGTAAAATAATCTTTAAATTTGATCAATAATTCAATAAGTTTTGCACGGAATTCTGGGCTTAACAAGCCACTTACACAGGTCGGCCTCTTTTTACCTTGAGTTCCAAACTCAATCTCTTCTAAAGGATCTTGAAGTTCAGCCAACATCTTTTTCATTTTAAGTAGGGTAGGATGTAAATCCTTCATTCTGATGCTCCTCCAAGCCACATTACATTTAGCAGCACATTCGGCCATAGAAGTCAAAACTTAGATCATCTTCTGATCTAGATCAAATAGGGAAAGTCTTCTTACAATACTCTCTACGGTCTTATTCTTCAGAGTCTACTTAATCATACAAACTCTTGGTCTCAACACAAGGCTTGTCTACACAAGACGGCCTAAACAATTCACTCATTGGATACCCCAATTATTGAACACCCTCAATGATAGTTGTGACTATGCTCATAGACGTCGGTCTACTATATCCAACATTCCTAGTAAACTTGATTGGATCGATCTTTCCTTCATAGAATTTGGCTTCCGTATGGCTAGAATTTACCAAAAAGGTCTATTAGCAGTGGTTACCCAGTCAAATTTTCCTCCATCAGTCCAAAAACACTAAAATCTAATGAAGAGATGATGGGATACAACTATTTGCATGTAATCAGTCCCGTCCTAACAAAGCATTGTAATTGGCCATGGCATCCATAATGAAGAATACAGTCATAGAAACGTGGCCTCCTACTTTCAATTCCATTGGTAAAATTCCTTTCAGTCTACTTACTCCACCCAAGAAGTTTACGACCATGACATCTGCTATGACTAAATCGCTTTCATCCTTGTTTATCTTTCTTAGCATTTGTACTAGCAAAATATTGACAACTGCCCCATTGTCAACTAACACTCAAGACACAGGTTTTCAGTCCATTTGAGAGTTGATGTACAAAGATTTCAAGTGTTGAGTCATTTCCCTTGTGGGCTTTTCAAAATGATTCTTGGTTGACCCTTTGCAGAAAAATCGCTTTCTTCTCATTGTTGTGTACTAACTGGATGAACTACATCCGCTGACATCACTTGTTCACAACTATGTAGGATCTCTGACCAAACGCCTTTAAGCTGTTCTTCGGTCATCTGGTCGACTTTAACCCCCATGATTTCTGGTCCATCCATTTCTTCCTCTATTTCCCCATCCAACTCATAAACCTACCCCGGTTCTGACGGGAAAATCTTAAGAAGAACATAGACTATGTTGATTGGGATGTCAATTGGAACTTTCCCAATTAACATTTGCACATATTGGTTGAACTCAGTATCATCAGTATATTGTTGCTGTCAATAATCAGATGTTGTTAGATTTAAAATATATTTTATTTTATTTTAAGTTTCAAAATGTTTTGATTGCTTTGTTATGGTGTGGGACCCATGTGATCAAAGAAGTAATTCCAAAGGTTGTAACATTCTATGGGTACCCTAAAGTCTATTCATGGTCACTATCATGAGTGGGAAGGTGGGTCAAGGATATTGAATGAGATTAATTTCTCAATTCATGGCCATAGGTGATGTCTCTCCCTTTATGGGGTATTAAGGCCTTTATGGTCCTTAGTGGAGAATGACCCTTTATGGGGTTTTAAGGTCTTCATGGTCTTAGTGGAGAATGAATGAATTTTAAGGCCATTCATGACCCTTAGTGGGGAATGACCATGAATTTGGAATTAACCTCCAATTCATGTTCATATTCATGTCCATAAATCTAATTCTTCAATTTGGTCATAAGTGGATGGTTATTCTTGGGAATTCCAAGGGAGTGCAAGGATTGGTCTCTCTCTCTCTTTTCTTCTAAGTGTGTTAGAGGGTTGTTGTGTTGAAGCTCTTGGCTCCTTCCAGGGATTAGAAGGACTGTTTCATCTTCTAGTTGGAGGCTGTTTTATCTTGGGGTAGTGGTGCAGAACACTCCTTGGCAGTAGGAGGCATTAATTACCTTAAAGGTAGCACCACAAGTGTAACTCAACCTCAAGCTTGTTCAAGTTGTTACGGGTGTGGTTCTACATCAAATCCAAGCTTTGGTCTCCTCATTTCAGCCAAAGGTCAAGCCTAGTTTCTACTGCTTAATCTATTCAATTATTTGTAAGGAATTGTAATACAATTACCCAACAGATGTATCTCTGAAAGGCGACGACTCAGGATTAATCTTCTACTCAACCTCGAAACTCCTTTCTTTAGACTTCCCTTCATCTTGGTTGGTGCTACTCCTATCATTATATTCCTTTAGAATTTGGCCTTTTCATCAGTTAATTAGGGTTCAACCTGTGATTACTGAGCCTCCTTTTGAGTTTGGCTCTGCTCTCTTTCTTGTGCTTGATTTCCTCTTTAACGTTGAGCGGCAGCTTACTGTCTTTACCACCTTCTCTTTTGATTTTTCGTCATGGTAACTCCTCTGTCAAAAGGAAACTTGGGTGCCTCATAACATTCCAACGCCCCCCTCTGGACTCTTTAATTCTGGGTTGTATCATATGACGCCAGTTATACCAATCTTGTCTTTCAGGGCATTCTCTAATTGAACCCCTTTTAGTATAGTTATAACCAACTTTAAACGATCAGAAGACCTGGCCGATGGCCTTGCCATGAGATCCTTAACTGATGGTTGAATCGTCAGTTTATCCATACGTTCTCTTATCAGCAAATGAGAGGCTCTATTTTCTAATGGCCTCTGGTGCCGATACACTCGATCAAAGGACTCCAACTTCTTTAGAGACCATCTCTATGATTGTCTTCTTTGTTGATCACGAGGCCAAACAGGTGACCTTTGATCCGATCGCTCTCTATGTTAGGCCTAACTTGGATCAAAAGTCATGTTATCCTGCACCTTGGTCTTGTACTCTTTTTGGCCCTTGGTTGGATCATGGATCATGAACCATATTCTCCCACGACTTCTGATCTTTATAAAGTCATTTGCAATGGTTGCAAATGACCCATTGGAAAATTTTCTCTTGATTCAATTTTGGTCTTGCTGACTGTTATCTTTCCTTCTACATACTGTTGAAGGTGCTTCAAGGTAACAACTGGATTACCAATCTTTAACTGTTGCAACTCTGATAAGTCGGCATCGACCATGTTGACCGATGGGAAAGAGTCCTTGTCAACAGTCATAATCCATTTATCCTTGTTAGGGAACTTCAATCGTTCATCATTTATTGCTTTCTAATTGACTGGATTTGCCTGACCAGAAGCTGGGTTTCTTTCACACATTGGTCTGATCTACTGGAGGAGGGTTCTAGCCCAAGTAAGGCCATTCTTGTTCAGGTAGATTTGGTCACGGAACATTTGGTCTTTGATAAAAACTGTTATTCCTTCGTCCATCGACGTTTCAACTTGAATTTGGGTATCCTCCAACTAAGACCATGTTTGACCCTGAGGGAGTAGGGTTAATGGTTTGGGAAACAAATTGCCCTTTCGTACCATGAGCACTTGTTGTTAGTGACACTGGCGCAACGTATGGATCTTGGTGCGTCGTGCCCCAGGTTAATCAATTACTTCCATTTGGCTGGCTGGATATGCCAATATGGTCTGCCTGATTACTAGGTGGACCACTACTCTCCTCTACAATGCTGGAAGTTTGGACAACAAGAACCTGACTTATGTGAAGCTGGCTCCAATATTGCAGTTGAATTTGAGCCGCAAACAAAGGTATTACTGTTCAAATGGGCTTGTTTTCCATTGTAAGATTGTGTTACTACGGCAACTAATTTTCGTATGTCATCTGTCATGGGACAAAGACATCCTTGCAATGCTGTAACAAACTAGTGCGTGACGCCATTTGCTAATCCACTACTAGGCGACGTTGCCCCTTGTTGGTCGTCATCTTCATCTTCTGAATCAAAAACTTCAAGTCCATCAACATTATGTACAATTTTCCTTATGTTCACCACCATTTACACTTACTTGGAGTGTTCCACCGGGCATACCAAAAAAGTGTTTGCCACTTTCTCGGTCTCAAGACCATTGTTGATGCGCAAGTGTACCAAAGTCTTTATGACTCAGAGATATGCCTTGATCGAGGACTCTGTTTCAACTTTTCTTAGGAGTTAATGCATTGCACTCCTAGCTCGGTTGCTCCTAGGACTTTTCAATGTTTAGAGAACAGGTAGAAATGAAAGAATGCATAGCAATGATTGGAGACGACTAAAATTGTAACTAATAGTCCTGTCGAACAATAGAAAATACATAACAAGATCCCTTAAAGGGGAAGTTTACACTGAATGGACTAATCTAGTCTAAATTACTCCTACTCATAAGAAAGATAAGAATGCAGGTTTGTTTGATTTGATGAAAGGTCTTTCTCTTCCTTCTGTTCATTTATTTTAATTGGAGCAGTTTCTCTTTTGATCGGTTTCAAATTTGGTTATAACCAATTGTCTGATCATAACTACCTACTTTGGATATGATTGTCATAATGTAGAAATAAACAATAACCGCCTAGCCACGTATGAGACAAACCAAGCAATTTTATTCCCCTCTTTAGGCTGCACCATATTTGGCCCAATTTTATAGATGGAGGAAAACTAGGGTGTAAATAGGTACAAATTCTCATGTGTTACTGTCTGTCGTATTAAGGAGAGATATTTACCTGTCACTAGTTGACCCTTTGACATGAAAGATCCTTATTGTTACGGTGTTACGTTCCGAGTTTTGGTACACCAATTGTTGATGCCATGTGAGCTATATATCAGTGTATTGGATTCGTAATTACGCATCGTGAATGAAAGAGTTGCTCAACATGAAATCCACTACCCTTGATTGAAAAATATCAAGTAGAGAAAAAGTCTATGATCAATCGGATTGGAATCTAGATCTAGTGGTGTTTTTGTAACTTGTTTACAAAAGTTATTTTTATATTAGAAAATATATTATTATATTATTTCAATGATGTTTGATCATGTTTTTGTGCATCCGATTATGATAGCAAAATCTCTAATTAAGGACATGTACAATGGATTGGAGTTTGGCAGTATTTAATTACATGTCGTATTGTCCATCATGAGATATTGTTTAGTGGAGGGTCCTATACAAAAATTAAAGAGTTTAACAATACATGACATTTAATTGGGAAATTAAAATAGGTTGATGATATTTTAAGTATAGTATATTCTTTGATAAAATTATCAACTATAGTTATAGAGATCACAAAATCCATTTTAGATTCTACCTCTTCCCTCCTTAGAAGCAAGATGGATTGCAAATCAAGTTATTTCACCAACAAGTCTCCCAATCACTTTAGGAAAGTGGGAATTGGAATCCACCTCAACCCTAATGGATTGAAGATTATAAATACACACCAGAAGGGACGAGGGGCAGCTTTTCTAGCTCAAATTGCACCCTTCCTTACCCGAACTCTCTCTTTCTCTCTCTTTGAGATTTGTGGCGTGAGGTTTGGGTTTGTGAAACCCTAATTCATTGCTAAATAGCTTGTGTTTATTTTGCATTGGATTGAAGCATCAAGAGTTGGTGATCACCAATCCCCTTCGTTACTTAAGTGTGGAAGAATTATTATCTAGAGGAGGAACTACACTTGTAGTTTGAAGGTAACCTATGTTTCCCATTTATTTGTTGTTGTTATAAGAAGAGATCTCAAACTTGGATGCAAAGGTTTATACCTGATCCGATTCCGTTGTGCATGTGGGTAACCCGATTGTTTATTTCCAACATTCTTACCTATCAATAACACTAGAGAAACATGTGCTTGTTGAATAAAAGTATTTAGAATGACAGAGAAGGGATTCTAGTCTTATGGTGACGATAAGGATCCTCAAACTTCTACGTGCAGAAATCTATTTATGAAAGATGATTCTAATGTTAGCAGTGTGAAATGGATTCTTGATTGGAAGTTAGCTTTGTAGGATCTTCGTCAATTGAGTTCTGAACTTAACAGATGCTTTAGCGCTTTCATGGCTCGATTAAAGGAAGAAAGGGAATTGCATGTCTCCAAAGATCTTTCTCTCCCTCTTCCTGGTTATAATATTGGTAAAAAGGCTAAGTAGTCTGATGCTCAAGAGACAATGGTGCAACATATGGTCACTAGGTCCGTGGGACCCATTTTCCCCATTACTTTATAGTTTTGATGATTGTTCTTTTTTGGAACATTCGTGAATTGGGAAATAAGCCATCTATTAGGCATTTGAAATCAATTATTAAAACCTCTCAGGTGGATATGGTGGTTGTAGACGTTGGATTTTGCCACCCCCCAGCGATGACGACAACTAGACGCGAAAGACTGGCAATGCCCTTTAAATCCTTTCCTTCAGGGTGACTCGAACACCCCCTGTTCCATCTTGTTTCCACCCATGGTCCCCCGCATCCCCGGAATGACCCCCCACGATGCCCTCGCTTGAAGCCCTGACTCAGTGGCATCGCGCTCAGCACTACCCACTAGCACCGCGCCCGGCTACGGCACCGTGGAGCCTGATAGCGACACCACCCGGCAGCACCGCGCTCGACCGCGGCACCGACGCAGCCAAGAAATTTTCCCCCTCAGCGGCACCGCCGGGTACCCCAAGTGTAATTTTTTTTATCCAGCGGAGCCGCCAGATGGATTTTTACCTATAAATAGCCCCCCACCTCTCATTTCAATAAGTCTCAAGTTGAGGAGAGGGGGGACCCCAAAGGTCCAGTTTTTTAGTTTTTTCATTTTTTCCTAGTTTCAAGGTCTTGCCCCTGTCCGATTTCGAGCCTTCGAGCCTAGTCCCTCTGTCTGGAGTCCGAGTCCTCTGGACCCGCCTTTCTTAACCCGGTTCTGTCCAAAACCCTGAAGCCTCCCATGGCCTAGTCACCTTGCTCAATGTCCTAATCCCTAGTTTCTAAAGCGTTTTTCAATGCCGTTATTCTATCCGAGGTCCTAGTATCTGACACCCGTGCGTCGTTACTCTGCCCGATATTTGAAGAAGCCTAGTTTTCGAAGCTCTCAGACGCCATTGTTCGGTTGGAGGTCTCAGCACCCGACACCCGTACGCTGTTACGCTGCCCGACATCCGGGTAAGTACTCCCCAAATATTTTTTCGATGCCGTTATTTTGCCTGATATCTAGGTAATTACTTTCCAATGCCGTTACTCTGTCTGATGAAGGAAAAAACCAGTCTTTTGCCTCCACCTGAGCTAGGGGACGCTATTCGTCCCATATAACTGCATTAGTTTAAATGTATACATGTATTTAATTCTTTCATCGCACTTTAATTTTGTAGCAATGTAGACTTTTAAATTATGACCGTATAGTGTACAGTAGTTAATTTAATTAAGCAGTTTGCACATCATTTTAGCTGTACATGTGGAAATAGGACATTATGAAGGAACAATATTCAAAAACCAACATCTAGTAGAAAGACCGGTTTTACTGGGCGAAGTGGATACCTAACACCTTCCCACTCTCGTAACCTGACCACTTATCCCGAATCTCTGACCAGACCAAACGAAGTCCCATAACCATTCACAAGGCTACACCAATGGGTCCTAGCCCTAATCCTAGGTGGCAATTCCATTTCATTTAATTGTATGACCCCCATCCCTTGATAAATCATAACCATTTGAGAAGACACATTTCTTCTCTCTCTCCAACCAAGGAGCATAACCCCAAACCCATCGAGCCAAGTGCAGGGGAAAGCCAAAACCCCCTCACTGCGCGGTTCCTAGAACGGATCCTCACAGTAGTATTAACAGAACCTAAAATCCAATTTGTGAATGCGTTACGCATTTTGAGGAAAATTGGGATGGATGTTGTTTGTTCTAATGGAGTGAATAATGGAGAGAGGATTTGGGTTTTCTGGAAAAGCAAGATCCAAGTTACAGTGGTCAAAGAGCACATGCAGTTTATCTCTTTGGAATGCCTCACTCATTCTTCAACCAAAATTATTATTACCTTTGTTCATGCTTTATATTCGAACGGTGAGCGTAGGGATCTTTAGGCAAAGCTGCGGGAAGAAGCCATCTCAACCTTGCTACCTTGGTCTACTGGGGGAGATTTTAATGCCATTTTGAATCTAGACGAGAAGGCTGGAGGAAGGCCAGCTTATTCCACTTCTTTGGAGGATTTTGGTAAGTTTGTGAATGATGTTGCTTTGATTGATGGAGGTTTTGAAGGAAATTCTTTTACTTGGTCTAACAACAAAGAGGGAGGTGGGAAAATTTAGCTCATTTGCATCAGTTCTTGTTTAATGGGCTTTGGGCAAACACCTTTGCTTTGAATAGGTGTTGCACCTAAATAGAATTTGTTCTGATCATGCTCCCATTCAGCTAGAGTGCATGTTACACGCTGCTTCAAAATTTTTTTCGTTCAAATTTCAACAAATGTGGACATCCTGGTTTTATGGATTGTATTAGGTAGTGTTGGTCTACGCCTGTGCTTGGATCGCCACTTTATACTGTTTCATTGAAGTTGAAGTTGCTTCGAACTCACCTTCAATCATGGAATAAATCAGTCTTTGGTAATGTTCAACAAAATTCCAGGAATGCAGAAGATAGGGTGAGTAGTGCAAAGATTGAGTTTGATCAAAACCCCTGTGATGTGATTCGTGATGCGCTAGCGGAGGCGAGAAAAGGTCTTCACGATATTCTTCTGCAAGAAGAAATTTTTTGGAAGCAAAAATCTAGAGTCCGGTGGCTCAAAGAGGAGGAAAGAAACACTAAATTTTTCCATGCTATGATTGATGTTCGAAGAAGAAAAAAAGGCCCGGAAAAAATAAAAGATAGCAATGGTGATTAGATTTCGGGTGAAGCAAGGGTGTCGGTAGAGACAAATAGATATTTCTCTGATATGTTCTCTTCTCAAAGCATTCAAAGAGACAATGATTTGTTACAAATGATACCTTGTTTGATTACAGAAGAAGCTAATACTTTTCTTGACTTCACCGTCATTAGAGGAGGTCAAGAAAGCGGTTTTTGAGTTATCCATGGATAGTGCTCCTAATCCTGATGGCTTCTCATGCTATTTCTTCATGGCATGCTGGGAGATTGTTGGCAATGATGTACGAGAGGTGGTCAAGGATTTTTTTTGCAAGTAGTTTCATGCCAAGGAGTTACACGTCAGCTCACCTGGTGCTAATACCCAAAAAAGAAAGCACTGAGGTAATGTCTCGCCCTATTAGCTTGTATAATTTTTCTTATAAATTATTGCAAAATTTATATAATCTAAACTGGCTTCAATTCTTCCATCCATTATATTGGAGGAGATGGGTAGTTTTGTTCAAGGTCGTTGAATTCATTATAACATCGCCTTAGTTCAAAATAGGAAATCTCGTGATGATAATGTGGTCCTAAAGTTGGACATGGCTACAATATATGATTGTCTAGAATGGGAAATTTTGTATCAAGTTTTGGCCAGATTTGTTTTGCTGAGGGGTGGATTAATTTGATCAAAAAAATGGTGGAAAATTGTTGGTTCTCGATTGTGTAGAACGGGGCTCCTACTGGTTTCTTCAAGTCATCAAGGGGAGTGAACCAGGGAGATCCCCTCTCATCTTCTCTCTTTATTATAGCGGAAGAAGTCCTTAGTAGAGGATTAAGAACTCTTTTTGTGGAAGGGTGGAATATTATCAGCTGTCGTGGGGTTGTCTAGGAATATCCCATAGCCTCTTTGCGGATGACACAATAATTTTTTCAAAGTGCCTAAAATATTCCCTTAAACAAATTATTGGGCTTATTAATAGGTATGAAGGCTTCTCAGGGAAGCTAGTAAACAAGCAAAAAAGATGCTTTGTTTTGGGGAATAAAGCTGATGACAAAAAACGTCATATGGTTGAGATTGTTATAGGTTTTACCAGGAAAAATCTGCCGATTACATATCTTGGTGCTCATCTTTATGCAGGGCACCTCCGAATCAGCTTCTTTGATGAGTTTTTGGCTAAAATGCAAAAGAAAGTGGCTCTATGGAAAGGAAAATTATTATCTACAGGCAGAAGAGTCATTCTCCCAAGTACATCCTTGCATATATGTCAATCCATATTAAAAACGAGCACATCACTTTGGCTGATTTGAGGGTTGTAGGCTTGATTTCATGGAGAAGATTTTTAATACCTAGAGATGTACTACTTTCAAGATCAAGTAGTTGGATCGAGGGAGGTCAATTTTTGGCTTGATAATTGGTCGGGTTGGGGTCCTCTTATGGATCATGTTGATGGAGAACTCTGTCTTGATCTAAGATTGCATTAACGAAGTGTTCTTAATGTAGAAGGGATTCAGAACCAGGACTTTCTTATGCAAATTGACTCTCGGGAAGTGCACGACAGCATCCTTGGTATCAA
This sequence comes from Telopea speciosissima, assembly GCF_018873765.1. NCBI lineage: Eukaryota > Viridiplantae > Streptophyta > Magnoliopsida > Proteales > Proteaceae > Telopea > Telopea speciosissima. Next base: position 33,018,721 of record NC_057919.1, on the reverse strand, counting down.
TTATTGTTTAACCAATAAAGAAGATAGATTAATTTGGACGCCTGCGAATGATGGGAAACTCTCTACCAAATCTCTCTGGAATGAAATCAGATTTGCAAAGGAGAAAAAACTTTTTCAAAATGGTTTTGGGACCGGACGATTCCTTCAAAAATTGGCTTCTTCTCATGGCAAGTAATGTGTGGAGACATTCCCACCGACGATGCCTTGAAGGATTTGGGTGTGCCTCTTGCATCCAAATGCTACTGTTGTGCTGACCCTAGAGGTGAGTCGGCATCCCATTGTTTGGTGGAGGGTAGTACAACTTCAAAGGTGTGGGGCTTCTTTTCTAGACTTTTTGAGATGGAAGTGGTTCCTTCACAAGGTGTCAAAAACAGAATTTTGTTCTGGAAAATTCACGCTAATGGAAGGAACCTATGTGGGCTGATTACAGGGTTTATTCCTTTGCTTATCATATGGGAGCTTCATAGGGAGAGAAACAATAGGAGACATGATGAGAGGGCCCGTTCAGCTAGTTTCATTGTAGAGGCTATTAAAAATTGGGTTAAGGAGCTCCCCTACTTTACCTCTTTCTCAAAACCCTCATCGTTGAAGGAGGCTCTTATCCTTCAAGTTCTTAACCTTTCTCATCCACCAATTATTCACAAGCTGCCTATTCTACTGTATTGGTGCCCTCCCTTTAATGCGGTTAAGCTCAATGTGGATGGGGCGTGGAAGGGGAATCCTGGAATGGGAGGAGGAGGGGGCATTATAACAGATAAGGATGGGCAAGTCTTGGCTGCATTTGCCAACTTCTATGGGGAGTGTACTAACTCTATAGTGGAGTTTAGAGCGATGAGGGATGGTCTCAAACTTTGTGCGGAGATGGGATTCTCAGTTTTTCATATGAATTCAGACTCTTCCATGGTTGTTCATTGTATTCCCAAGAAATGGTGCAATATTTGGAAAGTTTGGTATTGGTTCCACGAAAATTTTGGTCTTGATTGATGCACTTCGTCTGACAATTTCTTTTTCTTTTAGACAAGGCAGCAGGGCGGCGGACTAGTTGGCAAATTATGCATGTGATTCGGCAGCTAACACTTTATTTTGTTCTGATTTAAATATTCTTTTGGATCTCGGGTGGATAATGTGTAAGGATGTGGCTGGTATTCCAATTTTGAGAAAGCAGTAGGTGCCTTTTAGGGATTTGTATGGGAGAGAGGTCCTTATTCAAGTGTGTGATTGTGATTGTTTCCCTATTCGGATTGGGGTAAGGCCGGAATGTCCTCCCCCCCCCCCCCCTGTTGTATTTGTTCTTTTTGATTGATTATGTTTTTGATAAATTCCTAAGTGCCAATCCAGGTCCTAGAGAATATTCGGGTTAAAAAAAAGTGTATATTCCCATTATAGACCTACATTTGGCTAAGTTCAACTATGGGATTCACCATTTCATTAGGCCTCCGATTGAAGAAATCCAGCCGTAGGATCCCCTCTCAATAAATTTTCAATGGAGCAATCCATTCGTAGAATCCTTTCATTAGACCTTCGATTGAAGACATCTAACTGTAGGATTCAATCCTCTTTTGTAGACCTACGTTTGGTAAAATCGAACTGTAGGATTCATTCTTCTTTTATAGACCTACTTTTGGTAGAACACAATTGTGGGATCAATTCCTCTTTTGCAGACCTACATTTACTAAAATCCAACTGTAGGATCATTCTTTTCCTATATAGATGTACGTTTGGTAAAATTTAACTGTAGGATCATTTCCTTTAAATCCATCCAGTTGGGAAAAATCAAGTGTAGGATTCCTCCTTTACAGACCTACATTTGGTAAAATCCAACTGAGGATCCTTTCCTTTGTATCATTCCAGTTGGGAAAAGCCAACTGTAGGATTTCTCCTCCTTTCTAGACCTACATTTGATAAAATTCAGCTGTAGGATTCCGTTGAAAAACTTCCCCATCTCGGCGGCACCGCCAAGGGGTTGGGCGGTGCTACCGAGTAGATGGGTAGCGATACCAAGCATTTGGTGGTGCCACTGACCCCCCGTGGCTCCGTTTGGCAAAACTAGTATTTTTTTCTCATTTTTGGGTGTATTTTATGGGTTTATGGTAACTCGAGAGAGATGCCATTTGTCCGTTTCATGTTGTCATTATTATTGGGGGTTGAAAAAATTTATAATCGGTCGTTCCCGGTGTGGGGTCCTAGCTCATTGGGCGCCCAATCAGACTAACTGACTCCAGGCCTGACCTAGCCCGCCCAGTTATAAACCGACCTAGTCTGACCCTTTAATATTGTGGGGCCTACCCATGTTTAAGGTAATTGCTTTAGTAAGGGTACAAATGGAAATACACTAATGTTGGGACCACTACTTTCACACCCAAAATCAGCAACACTTGAAAAAAATCGATAAAGAAGTGTATAATGCATAAAAAATAAAAAATCGGTAAAGTAGTGAAATAGGTGGTGTTGAGGAAAGGACCTCACGCACTCCTTTGTGGTTTTGATGATAACAAATAAAACCTTGTGTACTAACTCTTGCTCTAGATGCTTAATAAGTCTAGATGATTAAGAAGTCCTCTACAAGAGCATGACAACAAGCGAGGGGGAGAGACTAAGCTCGAGAGTACGTACTTATAAGCAACACAAGCACTTCAATTCATGCTTGGAAGGAATTCAAACTAAGATATGACATATTCAAGAGATGAAGCACTCAAGACTTTAAGACTTGAAGAAGTGTTGAAATTGTATTCATATTGTAAAAAGATGTATTAAGGTTTAAATCAATGAATCGAACACACACACACACATGCATGTATGAAGAAGGACCTTAGGAGGTGAAAAATAACCCAATCCTATGTGCCCATGCCAATTGGACATCACCCCATATTAGTCCTTTAAAGGACTTGCATAAATCACACAAATCTGCTGATTTAGTATACCGAATCTGAATCGGGCATACCGGATCATATTAACTTTCAGATGTAAGGTCACAGAGAGCAAACGGCATGCTCTGGATTGAATCTAGCATACTGAATCATGATCCGGCATACCGAATCATGATCCAGCATACCGAATCCAATTATGACCATTGAGGCAAAGTCTTTAATTAGGTAATTTGGTAATCCGGCATACCGGATTAGCTCTATCTTCTGAAATCCGATCTTAAAATAGATTCCTAATTAGATTAAGCCACCTAGCCTATAAATAGACTATTGTTTAAGGCTCTAATCACTATTACTAATCACAATTAAGAGCCTTCAATACAAGATCATTGCAATAGCTTCAAGTGAGAATTCAAGCATTCATTCAAAGCACAATCTCGCACAAGCTCCTTCATTACACTTAGCATTAAGCTTCAAAGTTGAAAGGTAGCAAACACTACTAAAGTTGAGGTAACTCTAATCTTTAGTACTCTTTATTTTATATGGTAGTTTGAGTCCTCTTACTCAGAATCAAGAGTAGTTTGAGTCCTCTTGCTCAAAAATCAAGATTAGCTGGTTGGTTGAGTCCTCTTGCTCTTAACCAAGATTTGTACGAGTTCTCTTACTCATACTTAAGATTCATTTTAGTGGAATTCTCTCTAAGATGAGAGGAGTGGACGTAGGCAAGTTTTGGTCGAACCACTATAAATTTTGTGTATTACCTTTATCATTTGCTTGTCTCTCATTGATAATTTTTTAATTTCGCATTTTTTGTTATATTCCACTACATTCACCTATTCACCCCCCCCTCTAGGTGAATTCACATTTGGTATCAGAGCGGGAGCTTAAGACCTTGATTGTTTTCAATCTAATTAACAATTAAAGACCATGGGATCCTCTGCCAATCGTATGATTGAAGGATACAACATTACTCGACCACCCTTCTTTGAAGGTGAAGGATTTTTCTATTGTAAAAATCGCTTCAAGAACTTTGTTTGTGCAAATAACATTGATCCGTGGGAAGTTATTGAAAATGGACCAAACACAATAGATAAACCCAAAGAAGAATGGACTCCAGCTGATAAAGCAAAAGTCCAACTCTATTATGTAGTAATAAATTACATTCAATGTGCCTTGGGAGAAAAGGAGTACAATACAACTTATATGTGTGACTCCATTAAGGAGATGTTTGATAAACTTGTTGTAACTTATGAAGGTACTTTGGAGATCAAACAATCTAAGATAGACATGCTTGTTAATGAATATGAATTATTTAAGATGAAAAATGATGAGGATATATATTCTATGTTTACACGTTTCACTAACATTGTAAACAAGTTGAAAGGCTTAGGTAAGATATATTCGAACGGAGAAAATATTCGAAAGATCTTGAGATCACTTTCAAAAGAATTGAGACCCAAAACTATAGCAATCAAAGAATCCAAAGATATTGACAAGTTAAGCCTAGATGAGCTGTTGGGATCACTCCAAACCCACGAGATAGAACTCAAACTGGACATCAAGGAAGATGAATCAAAAGAACCTAAGAAGAAGGTCGTAGCGTTCAAATCATATGAAATCAGTGATGATGAAGAAGAACTTTCTGATGACGAGATCGCTTATCTCTCCAAGAAGTTTTCAAAATTCTTGAAAAACAAAGGCAAAACCTTATTCAACAAGAAGAGATTTTCAAGAGACCAAAAATGTAAGAATGCTCTTAAAGAAAATAATGACTCTTCTTCAAAAGACATTGTGTGCTATGAGTACAGGAAACCAGGACACTACAGGTGAGACTGTCCGAAGATAAAGAAATACAAAAAGGCATACAAAGTCAAACACTCTTTTGACTCAAGTGATGAAGAAGAGGAAGACGAAGAATCTCAAGAAGAAGAGCAAACTAACCTCGCACTTATGGCTCTTGGAGATGAAGAAAGTCAAAATGAGGTAACCCCCACATCTCCATCTCATAAGGATAAGGATTTTCTAGAAATAGAAGAAGCCTTTGAAGACCTTTATCAAAGTAACATGGAATTAGCTACTACCAAAAAAGAATCTCTTAAAGGAGATAAATACCCTCAAAGACCAAAACATGACTTTAACTTCTCAAGTTAATAACTTGGAAGAAGAAAAAGAGAAGTTGTATAAAGCTTTAGAATCTTTTACTAATGGTAAAAAAAACTCTTGACATTTTACTTGGAACTGCATCCAAAGCACCTTTCAACAAGGAAGGAGTAGGCTATGATGTGAACAAAAGTTTAAATCAAACCAAAGAGCCAAGTACAAGTAAAATGACAAGTAATAAAGTAAAGAAGAACAAGTACTGTAACTAATGTAGAAAGAAAGGACATTCTATTGAGGAATGCTATTCCAAGAAGAAAAGTTCTCAAGTTCATAAACCCAATTCCAAAGGGAAGATTCCTTATGCCCCTCAAATTGTTGTATGCAATAATTGCAATAAAAAGGGACATACAATTTAAGAATGTTATCACATGAACCTATCTTTCCATCATCTTAGAAGACCTTACAATGGTCAAAATAGGAGGAGTCATCCAAAGATGCAAAGACCAACTAGAACTCCACCTAAGGTGCAAAGACCACCAAAAAACCAAGGATCATATAGAGTATCCCAAAACCAAAGACCTTGGAAGCCCCAATCATACCCAAATTGGTATGAAAATCAAAAGACAAATGGTAACCAAATGGTTTGGAGACCAAAAGAAAGGTATGATACTAACAATGACGGACCCAACATACAATGGGGACCAAAATTTTATTAAGTATCTTTGTTTTGTAGGTGCACATGAGCAACATGGAATGGTTCATCGATAGTGGCTGCTCAAAGCACATGACATCCAATCCAAAGTTGTTTTCAGAACTCAAGAAGCAAAAAGGAGGATGGGTATCCTTTGGAGACAACAGCAAAGGAAGAATCATTGAAAACGGATCTATAAAATTTAGAGGTACAGTAATTTTCAACATTAGCCTAGTTGATAACCTTAAGTATAATCTACTTAGCGTAAGTCAATTATGCAATAATGGATACTTTGTTTACTTCAATGCCTCGAAGTGTGTAATTAAAGATTCTAATGATAATATGATTCTTGAAAGATGTAGAAGAAATAATGTTTATACTCATATTTAGTGTAAACTCATATGATGCATGCCTTATTTTAAAATTTGATGATGCTATCTTGTGGCATAGAAAATTGGGACATATTAATTCTAAAACAATTAGATCTCTATCCTCAAAGAATTTGGTGAGAAATCTACCTAAGTTGAAATTTGATAAGCAACACACTTGTGGAGCATGTCAAAGAAGCAAACTTACTAAGGCTTCTCACAAGGCCATTAATTCTGTTGCTACTTCTAGACCCTTGTAACTACTCCATCTTGACTTGTTTGGACTTATCCAAACCACAAGCCTAGGAGGAAAGAAGTATACCTTCATGACTACTCCCGATTCACTTGGACTCTCTTTCTCAAGCATAAAAATGATGCATCTGAGGAATTTGTGACTTTTTGTAAGAGAATACAAAATCAAAAGAGTTACTTGATCACTTCTATCAAAAGTGACAATGGTGGTGAATTTGATAAAATAGAAGAATTTGAAGATCTTTGTAAAAAATAAGGTATTACCCATAACTTTTCGGTTCCTAGAACACCACAATCAAATGGTGTGGTTGAAAGGAAAAATAGAACCATCCAATAAACTGTAAGGACAATGCTCAATGAGTATTCTTTGTCAAAGTACTTTTGAGTCGAAGCTGTTCATACGACATGTTATGTGTTAAACCGAGTTTTGATAAAACCTATACTTTTGAAAACTCCTTGTGAATTCTTTCATAATAAGCTTCCTAAAGTTGATTATTTTAAAGTTTTTGATTGTGCATGCTTTATTCTTAATACTAAGGACAACCTAGGAAAGTTTGAAGAAAAGGTCGATGATGGTATATTTTTAGGCTACTCTACAAATAGTAGAACTTATAGAGTATTCAATAAAAGAACTCCAGTTGTGGAAGAGTCTATGAACGTTAAGTTTGATGAATCTATGGCCAATGATAAGTACAAAGACTTAGAAGAAGATGATGAAGATGAAGTACTTGAGATTAGGAAAAGAGTTGAAAATGTTTCTTTAGAAGAACCTAATGATCAAGTACATCAACTTCCAAAAGAGATAAGGATGGTTAAAGATCACCCTCTTGACCTTGTCATTGGTAACATAGAGAAAGGCATATAAACTAGAACTAAAGTTCAAAATGTTTGTTCTAATATAGCCTTCATCTCTACAATTGAACCCAAGAACATAAAGGAAGCCCTTTTAGATAGTAATTGGATAATTGTTATGCAAGAAGAGCTTAATCAGTTTGAAAGAAACCAAATTTGGGACTTAGTGCCAAAACCCTCGAACATCAAAATTATTGGGATTAGATGGGTATTTAGGAATAAACTTGATGAAGATGGTAACATAACTAGCAACAAGGCTAGATTGGTTGCTCAAGGCTACAACCAACAGGAAGGCATAGACTTTGATGAATCATATGCACCTGTAGCTAGACTTGAATCTATTAGAATGTTGCTTGTTTTTGCTTGTCATAAGAATTTCAGGCTATATCAAATGGACTTGAAAAATGCATTCTTAAATGGTTTCATCAATGAAGAAGTGTATGTCATTCAACCCCCTGGATTTAAAGACTCAAAGTACCCTAACCATGTCTACAAGCTGAAGAAGGCCCTATATGGCTTGAAACAAGCCCCAAGAGCTTGGTACGACAGGTTAAGTAAGTTTCTTGTTGATAATGGCTTGTCAATGGGTAAGATACTACTTTGTCTGTTAAGCATAAGAAAAATGATTTAATTATAGTTCAAATTTATGTTGATGATATAATTTTTTGTTCTACCAATGAATCTTTTTGTCATGATTTTAGTAAATCCAGGAGTAATGAATTTGAAATGAGTCTAATGGGAGAATTAAATTTCTTTCTAAGACTTCAAATAAAATAGACCCCTAATGGGATTTTCATCAGTTAAACTAAGTACCTTAAGGAACTTTTAAAGAAGTTTGACATCAATGGACAAAAATCTTCTAGTACTCTAATGAGTACATCAGTAACCTTGTCCAAAGATGAAGATGGAACTCCTGTTGATCCTACCAAATATAGAGGCATGATAGATAGTTTACTTTACCTAACAACTAGTAGACCTGACATAATGTTTAGTGTCTGTGCTTGTGCTAGGTTTCAAACCTAACCTATGCAATCCCATTTGAGTACTCTAAAGAGAATCTTTAAGTACTTAAAAGGAACTCCAAGCATTGGCCTCTGGTACCCTATAGACAATGACTTTGACCTTATTAGCTTCTCCGATGCCGACTATGCCGGGTGTCATGTTGATCGAAAGAGTACAAGTGGAACTTGTCACTTCCTAGGATCATATTTGGTTTCATGGTTTAGTAAAAAGTAAAACCCAATTGCTTTGTCTACCACCGAGGCCGAATATATTGCAACTGGACGGTGTTGTGCACAAGTATTATAGATGAGGCAAACTCTCCAAGATTACGAAGTTACGTTTGACACTTCCTCAATCCAGTGTGATAATACCAGTGCAATTAACTTAAGTAAAAACCCGATTTTACATTCAAGAGCAACACATATTGATATTCGCCACCACTTTTTGCGCGATACTGCTCAAAGAGGTGACATCAGACTTGACTTTATTGAGACCGAGAAGCAACTCGCAGATATTTTTACAAAACCCCTAAGTGAGGAGAGATTTTGTATGCTAAGAAGAGAACTAGGGCTTTGTAATCCCTTTAACTAATAGTTTTCTTTTGTTAACACTTTTGATAATGTCAAAAGGGGGAGAAAAAGTGGAAAATAATTGTAGTAATGTAAATGTAATCTTGAAAGTTTTTACTATCTATGCAATCATCTCTTATTTATGAATTTCAATCAAGATATGCATTTTGGATTTAAAATTGTGATTGTGTGCAGGATTATTTTATATTTTCCTTACTTTGATATGGTATTTGTCATCATCAAAAAGGGGGAGATTGTTGAGGAAAGGACCTCACACACTCCTTTGTGGTTTTGATGATAACAAATAAAACCTTATGTACTAACTCTTGCTTTAGATGCTTAATAAGTCTAGATGATTAAGAAGCCCTCTACATGAGCATGGCAACAAGTGAGGGGGAGAGACTAAGCTCGAGAGTACGTACTTACAAGCAACACAAGCACTTCAATTCATGCTTGGAAGGAATTCAAACTAAGATATGACATATTCAAGACATGAAGCACTCAAGACTTTAAGACTTGAAGAAGTGTTGAAATTGTATTCATATTGTAAAAAGATGTATTAAGGTTTAAATCAATGAATCGCACGCACACGCACACATGCATGCATGAAGAAGGACCTTAGGAGGTGAAAAATAATCCAATCCTATGTGCCCATGCCAATTGGACATCATCCCATATTAATTCTTTAAAGGACCTACAGAAATCACACAAATCTGCTGATTCGATATACCGAATCCGAATCCGGCATACCGGATCATATTAACTTTCAGATGTAAGGTCACAGAGAGCAAACGACATGCTCCAGATTGAATCCAGCATACCGAATCCAATTATAACCATTTGTTTTGACCGTTGAGGCAAAGGCTTTAATTAGGTAATTTGGTAATCTGGCATACCGGATTGGGATCCATCATATCGGATTAGCTCTATCTTCTGAAATCCGATCTTAAAATAGATTCCTAATTAGATTAAGCCACCTAGCCTATAAATAGACTATTGTTTAAGGCTCTAATCACCATTACTAATCACAATTAAAAGCCTTCAATACAAGATCATTGCAATAGCTTCAAGTGAGAATTCAAGCATTTATTCAAAGCACAATCTCACTCAAGCTCCTTCATTACACTTAGCATTAAGCTTCAAAGTTGAAAGATAGCAAATACTACTAAAGTTAAGGCAACTCTAATCTTTAGTACTCTTTATTCTATATGGTTGTTTGAGTCCTCCTGCTCGAAATCAAGAGTAGTTTGAGTCCTCTTGCTCAAAAATCAAGATTAGCTGGTTAGTTGAGTTCTCTTGCTCTTAATCAAGATTTGTACGAGTTCTCTTACCCATACTCAAGATTCGTTTTAGTATAATTCTCTCTAAGATGAGAGGAGTGGACGTAGGCAAGTTTTGGCAGAACCACTATAAATTTTGTGTGCTATCTTTATCATTTGCTTGTCTCTCATTGATAACTTTTTAATTTCGCATTTTTTGTTATATTCCACTACATTTACCTATTCACCCCCTAGGTGAATTCACAGGTGGAACCCACTCATGGAATCCATTGTCTTTTCTGTCACACCCCAAACCACCCCCTGGGAGGATTAGGTAGGTGATCCGAATTGCATGCCAGCAATCCGCCAAATCCCACAGATTTAGAAGCAGTTAATCCATTCACAAACACACATCCACCGTAATACAACATGTAAAACTCAAAGTGCTGCAGAAATCTATATTTACATTAAAATATAAAAGAAGCGTAGTAGTACAGGAAATGGTAATACATATACATTAATGTGTCTGATCATTCCCTCGCTCCCTGCCACAGAAAGAATAGTAGAAACTACCATATACAACTTCTAAAATAAAAGAAAATATATATACAGGGCAAGATAACTTGAGCCCCAAAAAGAAGAAAAGAAAACTAAAAGCAGAAACGGGGATAAACTCCTGTCAAAAACAAAAAGGAGTCCCCAAGATAAAAAGCATCAATAGCAACACCCTTCACGGGTCATCATCAGTAGTCACGGAGAACACTCGTATCATCGGTACGACCTCCGTTGGGGTCCACACCAATATGGTCATAACCACCATGGCTCTCCTCCGTGTAATAAGCCTCCCCGCCACAGTGACATCTACCTGCAGAATCATTTAACAGAAAACATGTATAATAGAGTGTGAGCTCCACCGAGCCCGTGAATGAAACATATCATCATGCATGCATATGCAATCACAACTATATGGATCCTACATTAAGTGCAGTCTAATTATTTATTAGCCACCAAACATCACAACTAAGGCAGGTTAGTGCTACTACAATCCCCAATACATGTATCCCTGGTACGGGCTTTAACCTCTTCCAGCGATACACCCATTGAGTTGTCAGAGAGGACAAGTAAATTCTGCATTTGGTCACCAAGGTCAGCCCGACCAACCCTCTGTGATTAACCTGTGAGGCATCCATCCCTTTTTCTTTTCTTTTCTTTTATTTTCTGGCTTATAGCCTGGCATATAGCCCATATTCACCTTTCCGGTGCAATCATATTTCTTTTCGTTTATTTTCTTTTCTCATATATATGGTCACTCCCACAGGCATCTAACACCTTAACCCGTGCTGGCAAGGGCGCGTAGCACGGGTGATGAAACTCTAACCCCATGTCTATATGGCATCATATGAGTCGGGCAGTGTCAACCATATCCCATTCTACAGGCTACCACAGGCCTCATTTCCAAGCCGACGATGGCATCTAATCTAGCGTTCACATTCAGCATACAGTGTTCAACCATAATTTCTAGCAGTCAACACAATGTTGTTTTGAGTTTTCAAGATTCATGAATTAAATATGTAACACAGTATAATTAAGATAATATTCAATTCAGCATATTAATTATGTTACATCTACACACACGATGACATTCCACTCACCTTGGTCTTGTCCTATAGGTTCTGTTGCTGGTTCAGTTCCGATCGGAGCCTGGCAGTGCACCTCGAGCGCGGGATCAAACCCTAAAGTAATAAATCAGAAACGTATTATTTAACTAATCAAACTGTTTTGGAGGTCCTAGTACTGATCTAGGCTCACTGGTCTGACTCGGTGCTTAGCCTAGTATCACTTAGAATTCTCCGGGTCTTACACTAGGCCTTTGGGTCCCATGTCCCAGTGCATCATCTGAAGATGTGGATCAGGGTCAAGTCTGGTATTTTACCAGTGTAATAAATTATACATGGTCCCGATAGTCTCACAAATCAGTCCTCAGGTCAGCAGCGTAGCTGGACCATTACTGGTAGGGTTGCCCGGCTCTGTGGGGCCTACTTGGGTACCCAAGGTATAAATATTAATGGACAGATGTGAGGAGGGGTATTTTGGTCATTTACCACCTCCTTACACTGTTCATGGCCCACTAATGAAGGCCCACAGAGTCAGGACACCAAATCAGCCCATTTCCATTCCCTGGGCAATTCTCTGGGCGATAGGGCCATCGCCCAGAGCCTGTTTGAAGCGTGAACAGGCTCCAAAACTGGGATTTTTCTGCATGGGCAGTGCCTAGGTCGATCCACAATACATGTAGGGTTGTTGTGGACCCCATGAGGAGTGGATTTCAGTGGTCCACATGGATCATGGCCTGGGCCCACCATTTAGCACCTAGGAGTTGTCCAGCCAGCTCAGAGAACAGCAGCCCAGCTGTGTTCCAGCTTAAGGCCACGGTTTGGGCTATATGCAAGGATGATTCCACATGAAATATGGTGGTGGGAAGCTATTACAACACAGGGCTAGGCAAGAGCAGCATGTGTGCACAGATCCAAGCCCAGACTACCTGTTCTGTGTGCAATAAGGCAATGCAGTCTGGCACAGAGACTGATCTCAGTCTCAGGTATGAAACAGCATATTAAATACATGAAAAATACTTAGATCTTCCATGCAATAGGTTTGCATGTTAGATCTGAGGCACTGCAAGGCAGCCCCCAGGTGTTCTGGGCTATCCTTGACCAGTTTCATTCCAAAAGGCAGAGATCCATAGGAGAGAACAGAGAACAGTAGTAGCAGCATATACGGGCATGGATTTATACCTGAGATGGTCTAGGTATGCTGGATGCAAGGCTGCCTAGCTGATCCTCCTTCCTTTCTCTTCTTCTCCCTTCCTTCTCCTTCCTTTCTCTCTCCTTTCCTTCTCTTTTCTCTCTTTTCTCCCCCTCCATAGTTTAAACAGTGTAAGGATCTTATGTTGGGCTGGGTTTGCCTATTTATAAACTAGCCCAACTTAGGGCCTATTTGGCAGCCAACCCCCCCCCCCTCAGAGTGCATTCTCAAATCAGATTCTGGCCACTCAGGTGGGGTCCACAGGGGTCTAAGGGTAGGTAATGGTTCCCAAGACTCCCATGTACCCCTAGAGGATGTCCATGGTCTGTATGGGTGGTCCCCACTTATCTGGAGTTTAAAATAATCAATTTAACCACTCTGCGCGATTCACTAGGTGATAGGTGGATCGCCCAGTGCATCACCCAGAGAATACAACAAGGTTGTAATCTCACTGTGCTTGCACAAGGGCTTAGCCCAGGGCTTAGGCTTTGCACCTATATCTCATCCAGGGTCCAATACACATCTTTCCAGGTGTGGGCCCCACATTTATGGAGAGGAGAGAGAATATTTGGGATCCAAGCTGTACATTATGCAGTGTGCAGTACAGCAGCATGGAGCTGCAATCCACCTTCTGGCAGGTATGTAGGAGGTCATCCTCAATGGTTTAGCTACTGGGGTGATGCTCCACAGGGTGTTTGGATGATTGACCAGAGGTCCCTGTCCTTCATTCAAAATTCCCAGCCAGTTAGGGACAGGTTTGACATTTTCTACCGTGATTTCTTCCTCTTTAATCTTCATATAGTAGGGCCCACTACCTTTCAAGTTTCAAAACAACAAAACGTTATTCCTCTTTTAAACTTCTCTTCCCCCTTCCCTTCCCTCTCTCTTGTGTGGCTATGTCAATTTTTCTGGGGCTAGCCCAACCCCATAAAGTTGTTTTTTTTTTTTTTTTTTGTTTGAGAAATGGATTAATGGATAGAAAGAAAGGAAAAAATTATGGAAGAATGAACTTATCTTCTTTTTTTTTTCCTAATTTTCCAATAATTTTTTTTCTGGGGCTAGCCCAAGACTTCAAGGCTTCACTGTTTAGAGCTTGTTTAAAGACCTTTTAGAGTTAAATAGCACCCAATTATAGTTCAAGACCGACTGAGCCCAACTGAACCCGTCTAAGCCCGAGCCAATTAGCTAAACGAGTGGTCACGGTGCAAGGCTTGAACTTGGTTAAGCCCGGTTAGGCCCGATCAAGTCCAATCAAGCCTGATCGGTTGACACTCCTAATTGCTAGAAAAGTTCAAGAATTCTCCAGAAATCACCTAGTAAGCCCATTTTGGGCCAATAATGTATTTTCTCTCCTTCATTTTTACATGCATTTACTCATTTTTTGTTTAGATCAAGGATATGTAATCATTTGTGTCTAATTGCATACCCGGGTTAGGGTTTTTTGTTTTTTACCCTAACCAATGCTTTTTCTTGCATGATGTAATATGGTTGGAAGATTCTATTCATATATTATGTGTTTTGGTTATGAAAACCATTGTGTGAGTTATATTTAGGTGTACTAACATGTGTACTGATGTGATTAAGTATTTGATGTTACCCAAGCTGCTAAAGAGGTATAGTTGAAGGAAGAACACGACATGTTGATTGAATGAAGAACTTGTTAAGACGGTCTTTGATGTACAGGGAACGATGTTTTGTGATTTGAAAGATCAATGAGATGAAAGTTACATCAAGTTGAAAGCATCTTTCAAAGAACAAGATTAGGATTAGATTATTATTATCATATCTTTATAATCCTAATGTAAATGATCAACAAGATGTAAAAAGCCCATAGAGTTATATAAAAAAAGACGTAAATGGGAAAAACAAAGAAATTAGGTAGTTTGATTTAGAAAGATGTCTAAGTCTACTATCCACGGTCTTCCGTGAACAAGGACGGACAACCAAGCTTAATTGACAGACCAAAAATATTCTAAGTCTAATACTAGAATACATGATTGTGTTCAACTCCTCAAGTATTCCGTCATCAAACATGGTACTCATGGTCATACTATCAAGATAAATATTTAACTTACATTGATTCTTTAAGAGTGCAAATAGTTTTAAACAAATCATTCAAAGTATGCATTTGAATCATATTCTTAAATGCACATTCTTAAAGATTTTATATAAAAAAATTTGTTAAACATATATAACTCATTATATGACAAACTATCATTATCATCTAATAATCTATTTATCTCATAATCACAATCATGACAACATTCATCATTCAAACCAGATGCAGTATGTGATTTAACACAACAATCATTATAATAAGCATTACTTAAATCTAAATAGAAATACAAATTTAAACATTTTATCTACTTCAATAGCAACATTAACACCAAACACAGAGAGACTTTCATTTTCTAAGTCTTCATGAATTAAATCAACATCATTATTTAAAACATCAGAGGGAATGTCATCATTTGCAAAATCAAACAAGGATTCATCTAAAATAGGCATTGATGTATTGTTTACTAAAAAATCAACAACATGTATCATTTCATTACAAATTGGTCTATTATCCAACAGATGGTTGCAATCTACTCTTTCGAGTTGTTAAATACTTTATGAAAAAACGTTACTTTGATACCACTTGCAGGATCAAATGCAATCCAAGAGGGGGTGAATTGGGTTGTAATCAAATTAAACAAAATATAACAAATAAAACTTAAACTCAAAACTAATCCTATCAACATCACAAAATAACAAATCATAGAAAACAAATAAGAAACAAACAAGGAAAGTGCCATGAAAGATATTATCAGTAGCTGGATGTAGACTAAGTGCAAGAGGGAGACTAATAGAGAATGAAACAACAATGCACACAAGGATTTAGAGTGGTTTGGACCCAATTGTCCTACGTCCACTAACTTGATCACTGATTGAGGATTTTTACACTATCTGATTCTTTTTCCAGGCAATAATCAAACCCTTACACCAGCTCAATCATTATTTCAAATTGAGCACCCGGACTACCTTAGTAAAGGATTTCCACCTAGGCCACCTAAGCCAAGGATTTTCTTTTCAAAGCTACACATTCTTACTTTAACAGTAAAGATGGCTTCTTTTTCAAGCCTGATATTGTAACACTTTTAAGCACATTTTTTTATCAGCACAATATGATTTTCGTATTTTACATTTTGCATGTTCAAGCATTTGTTCTTCAGCCCTTCTCACGATGATATAACACTTGGGAACAGTCACAAGAACTACTTTCTGAAGAACATATACACGATAAAGCACAATAGCACTTTCTCAAAATGATTCTCGAATGAAGTTTTGCACATGCTATTTTTTATTAATTTTTTTATTGATTCATGACATCAAGTAACTGCACCTTTTTATAGGTAAAATGAACTAGCCATTAGAACCAAGCTCTTCTCCTTTGAACATTTGAATCCCACTTTCATTCCAAAGGAAACTACACGTAGAAGAACTACTTAAACTTCAAAATAGTTGAAACCATTAAATCATTTAGTTTCCAATATTGAGCTTATAATTTTCAAGAAAAATTAGTTGTTGGTGCTCCTCAACATCAGTGAAAATATTTAAGAGTTCCACTAAGTTGTTAGAGTCCAAATGGTTTTTAATAATCAGTCAAAGACTTTTTAACTTCTTAACCACGCAACACTAAACACTATCGCACGGAAGACTATATGACAATCATAGAAGACTGTGGCTGTAGGGACTCGAGATAGTCACTGTCGAACATGTACGAAAGATCGTGGCATCATTTGTTTGAGAAGACTTAATCTCATAACTCTCGGACATTCACGAAAAATCGCATGGAAGATTGCAATGGTCATCTGCGGACATTAACCTTTAAGCTTCAGTTGTCTATGAGTTCAAATATAGAATATTTTTGGTGTGCCAATTAAGGTTGATTGTCCGTCTTTGCTCACAGAAGACTATGGATAACAAAATTAGACATCTTTCTAAGTCAAACCACCTAATTTTTTGGCTTTTTCATTTAGGTTCGTTTTAATGCTATTCATTGGGCTTTTTACATCTTGTTGATCAATTACATTAGGATTACAAAGATATTCCAACTATAATCCAATCCTAATAATGTCCCTTAATAGAATCCTATAACTTGATGTAGCTTTCAACTCCTTGATTTTTCAAGACACGAAAGACCATCCCTTGTATGTAGAAGATTGTCTTCAACAGTTCTTCATTCACTCAACATGCCTTCTTCTTTCATCAATGGTATCTTTTCATCAGCTTGGGTTACATCAAATATTTATCACATTGACACACACACAAGTACATGCAACACACATCACACAAGGATTTTATATCCAAAACTCATAACATATAAATGCAACCTTTTAGGTCCAATAATTATTAGAGTATTCTGGAACCATGGTTTGAGGTATCAGATCAGATCGGCTGATATTGGCCGGATTGGATCGGTATCGATCAAGGCCGATCCCGAGATTTGACCGATACAATAAGGTTTGACTGTGTTAGTTTATTGGATCGCCCAACTTGGTTGGATTGGCTGTGTTAAACTTGTGCCCAAAAATACGGGCTAATTTGAATTTTTGTTGAAAGTCTGGAACCCGAGGTCAAAGCTACCAGTACACTGTGGTGTATTGAACCCGTGGTTGAACTTAATGAGATAGCCCCGTTGGTGAGGACCTACATACCCTTAAGAAGGCAAACGCCAACTCCTTCCAACTGTACAGCTCACCACCAAATGTACAGCCTAAGGAAGGTACCATCCCTTGATTCTAGGGCCCTTAGACTTAATCCTAGTTCTGGGTTAAACTAATGATGACCCTCATCACCTTGAATGTTTTAGATAAATCATTTTTAGACCCAAACATCAATTTTCATGATTGATTTGATGATGAGAACCCAATTCCATACATACATATTAAATCCCAACATAAATACCAAATTCTGCTACTTTGCAGATTGACCTTCTCTCAGTTAAAATGACATAACTCCACCACCCGAATCCATTTGTCTTGGTTCCAATTTTGTTAGAAACTAGACTTATAGGGCTGCATTTTGTTAGAAGACACCATTACCTAATTATGTCTCTAAGTTAGTTAAAAGTTCATTTCAAGTTGCTGTCAAAATCGGATCCTGCTGTTTTGACAGATTGACCTTTGTATAATAAAAATAACATAACTTCATAATCCAATCTTAATTTTCTTTGATTCCAATTTTTCTAGAAACTAGATTCATAGAGCTTCATTTCTGCAAATGAATTCTCTGGGCGATGCACCCAAACGCCCAGTGTAAAGCCTAGAGTTGCTAAAGCATGTGTTTTTCATTCTGGGACTTTGGGAACCAGTTCCTTAGTATGTAACCACCTCATACATGTGCCTTGGGATTTTAGGAACCATTCCCTACCTTTGGAATCATGTGGACCCCACCTAGATAGCTAGAATGAAGGAGAATTAGCTTAAAAATGTATTTTGAGCTTGGGACAGCAGGGCCAAATAGGCCTTAGTGAAGCCTAGCCTATAAATAGGAGGGCCCAGCCCTAATTTCATTTTCCCTACTGTTCCTAGCATTAGAGAGGAAAAAGAGAAAGAAAGACAGAGAGCGAGAAGGAAGGAGAAGAAGAAGGAGAAGGAAGAGAAGGAAGAGGAAAGAAGAAGGGATCGTGAGCTTGGAGCTTGGGATTGAATTCTCCACAACTTAGGTATCTGGGTTTGAACAGTCCTCTCAGCCTATTTCACTTCTGTATTTTGTGTTTTACCTCTGAAACTTGATCTCTGTGGCCTTGTCTCTGTGTGTTTGCTTAGGATTTAGCATGTAGAAGCTTTGTATAGCCATGGATCATCCATGCATGTTCTATAATTCATGTTTTGTTCATTATCTAGGCTAAATATAAATCGGTTAGACCATTATTTTATCTTTCAGTCATGTTAGATAGATGTTTCATACTCAATATGTATGTATACCATGTAAATGGTGAGCTAGAGACTTGGATCCTTACATGCATGCTAAATTTAGGATGTAATAGCTTAGGGTAGCTACTGTAATAGGTATTATGATCTGTTCCCATATGAATTATAGCAATCCGAGTAGTTGCATGCTTAATTTCAGCCATGCTTGATTGATCTCTATGATGTCTGAACCTAAACCAACACCTAAATGGTTAACCAAACCTTGAATCCTTTAATTCCATCCCATTCAGTTTTATTCAAGTGTTACAACCCCTTGAGATCATCCCTGATCGATTTGGGGCCAACCTAGCACCCAAAATCAGATTTAGAGCCTGAAAACCTGTGTTCTACAGGCACTGGGCGATTGACCCAAATGCCCAGTGCAAGGCCCAGTGATGCTGTTTTGGCTAGAATTGAAATCAGCCTTTTGGGACCATCACTCTTAAGCCTAGAACAGTGTGTACAACCCATAAATAACCTAAATACCCTACCCCCACTGCCCTTGCTGTCATCCACACTTTTGGTGTATAAGTGGGCCCCATAGAGCTAGGTACACACACCCAGACTGAGCCAAACATGAGCTGAAACCTTTGGCCCTATTTTGCATGCTTGGTGGGGCTGTGATTAAGTTAATCTTTCCCTAAAATTTATTAGAACATGGGTTCTGTATCTATGGGTGTTGCCCTGGGAATTTGACCTAAAGGCCCAGTGCAAGTCCCAGGGAATTATAACTTAATGTTTAAGTACTCAAATCTGAATCCAATCAAACCTAGACCAACCCTAGGACATTAACCTATTCTAAACCATGTTTGATATATTTTAATGGCCCGGTTAACATAGGTTATAACCTCGAGCACGTGACGTAGTGTTAGATACCGACGAGGACCGAGCCGACAGAAGAGCGAGCAAGAGCACTACAAGGTAAGTGGAATTACACCATGAGTGTGGGTGTAACATGACCGATGGGTCATGACAACAACAACAACAATATTTATTATCTTTAATTACTTTAAATTGCTTTATATTCTTATTTAAATTTTGAATCTTGTCTGATGGACATTGGAAGTGGATGATAATGCTTATATGTGAAAATGCTAGATTAGATGCCCTAACCGGCTTGGAAATGAGGTCTATGGTAGCCCGTAGAATGGGATACGATTGACACCACCCGACTCATACTATGTCATATAGAATGCATATGACTAGGAAATCATCACCCGTGCTACGAACCCTTGCCAACAGGGGTTTAGGTGTTGGATACCACAAAAGTGTGAGGCCAATGTCCTGAAAGGCATTGCTCGGTCAGTTGACCCATCATGATCATTAGGACGTGGTGGTAGTACAGAAATGTGTGAGGCCAATGTCTCAAGGAGACATTGCTCGGTCAGTAGGCCCACCAGTCAATAGGGCTAGTGGTAGCACAGTGGTAACCTAGAGGGCTGGTCGGGCTGACCTTGGGAAGGGATGCTGGAGCCGACTGGTTTTCTTAGACAACTCAATGGGTATATCGCGGGAAGGGGTTAAAAGCCTGCACCAGGGATACATGTATTGGGGATTGTAGTAGCACTTTTACCTGCCTTAGTTTTGCATGCTAGGTGGCTTAGTTTTGCATGCTAGGTGGCTTAATAATAATAAAGAACCTCATTTCATAAAGGATTCATTTGGTTGTGTTTGCATGTGCATGCATGGTTATGTTTCATTCAGGGGCTCGGTGGAGCTCACACTCTTGTATATTTCTTTTTAAATAATATTGCAGGTGGACTTATCGATAGCTGGGAGACTCATTTCGCTGACGAGGATGATGGTAATTATGACCTTTTGGGTTTGGACCTCGAGGGAGGTTATCCCTCTTGTGCGGATGACTAGGGTGGCACTTGAGGACAACCCTTAAGGGATGGGCAGCATACTAATCTAACCTTTTGGGGACTCTCTTTGGGTAGATAGGATATACTAACCCCCCCCTTTATCTTGTATAGCTTGCTTGGGCACTTGATGTGTAGCCCTCTTTTGTATTTTATAAAGCTATTGGTTAGAAAAGTATTGACTGCATAATCAATTGGTGAAATAGAGCAATAAACAATGTACTATTTATTTTGAATGATTAATGATAAGCTTTAGCTTCCGCAACACTCTGTATCTCTTTTATCGATTGTTATGGGTGTGTGTGTTTGTGAGTTATATTAACTGCTTTGGGGATTGACGGATGTCGTAGGGTATCCGGGTCACTTGCCTAAATCCTCCCAAGGGGTGGTTTGGGGCATGACAGACCGATCCGATCCGATCCTTGACCAATCCAATTGAATATTTTTTCAAAGTTTTTAAGTTTTTTTTTTAGTTTTTTATATTATCTAGACCGATACCGACCGATACCAACCAATTTTGACCGATCCGATCCAGATAATATCGGCCGATCTGATCTCGAGATCACAACACCCACCAACTCTGGCCGATACACGACCCAATCCATAAAAAAATGATTTTCGGGGGTTTTTTGACTGATCTTGACCGATTTGGACCGATCCAATCCCGATCCGGAAAGGTTTCGGCCATGATCGATTTCGAGTCTGATTCCTAGATTTTGAACCTTGTCTGGATCTCACTAAAACCCTAGGAGGGGTTTGTGAACCCTATGATGGTAGGTGAATCATCCTGTATGGGAGGAGAAAAACTTTGTCCTATTCTTAGAATTGAACTACCAAAGGGATTTCTTATTCTTGAAATATTTTAAATTGATGCAACCAAACAATTTAAATTTCTTGACCAAAAACTTTTTTATGGTGACTTATTGTAAGAAATCAATCTAAAATTTAAACAGAAATCCAAACAAAGAGAGTTTAAAAAAAGCATTCTATAATTTACTGTTATTTACATTAATTAGATGTTTCCTCCCCCCCCCCCCCCCCCTTGATGGATTCAAGCCTACCCTTGCATATATTATTCAGGCCTTCTGAAGGCATGAGCAGTAATGGGTTTGAGCAGAGGATCCTTTTGCCCTTCCCCTTAAAAACAAGATTGAAAGCAAACAAGGTAAAATTCCTTTTCCATCAGCTGTGGGAACATCATGACTTTCTAAAGTCTCCTTTATTAATATTTAATTGCACCCGAAATATTGCTACCAAGACAATTTGTCAATCTTGAGCCAAACATAGGCTGCTAGACTCTCTCTCACACTTGGTGTGCTCCACGGAATGTGTTTTCAAGTGGAAAACTTTTGGGTCTTATTTTTTCCGAAATAGATGGGTAAAGTTTCCTAGTATAGAAACTATTTAACATATGATAAAGCAGGCTAATTTAAACCATCAACTGTAGAATACAAACCAACAAGATTTCAGAGACACCTTATCAACAACGAATGAAAGTATATGATCGAGGAAGTTCCAAATAAAGAGAAGATATATTTTTGTACATGACCGTGCACGTTGTGTATGATTGTGCTTTCAACTACTAAATGAGTATGATCGTAAATAATATACGATTCCTCATCCTCATCTGACGGTTACTGATATGATCGTGCATCGTGCATCGTGCATCGTGTATGAAACCTTTTGCCAAAAAATAATAAGAAGATATCTTATCAAATGTGACAAAGATAGTGACTTACAATAATTGAGTCAAGTTCCCCAGCTACTTTATTTGCCAAGGTTGTCCATATTGCTAGTGGGTGATGCCGGGGCGGGTGGTGGCTAGTCATATCACATGTTATAAGGCATGGCAATGGTCAAAGTTTTAGACTGGAGTATGCAAAACATGTAAGATATACTATAGCTTATGTATATCTTAGTCTGTTTGTTAGATAGCCCCACCTACAAAATTTGGTGGAGGGTAATAACTAACTATATGACCCACCCATTTGTAGGGCTTTTGTCCTTCAAACCCTTCAAACATAAATTCAACTTTTCCAATTTGCATGATTCAAACACTATAGTGATCGATCATGTGGATAGCTTTGAATTGTCAAATTTTTTCTGAATGATAAAATAGGGTGGACAACATTTTTACAGAATTTAAGTCTTAATTGAACTGCCAGATGGCATTTCATAGTCAAAATGAAAGTATTCCTACTGGATGGATTCTAGAGTGTAGGAAAAGTAAGTCAAGAATTACAGATTATGTGTATGATCTAACACTTACATATGCAACCGAACTCCTAAATCCAACATTAATTTGATGTCATGTTTCTATACCAAAATAAGTTGTTGGTGCGAAGGTTACAGTGAAAAATAATAAAAATAAAATTTTAAAGAAAAAGGTTTTATACATGGCTGTGCATGATGCATGATCGTGTTTACAATTACTGGATAGACATGATTGTGTATAATACACGGCCTCTCATTCCTATCTAACGGTTGTGCACCATGCATGGTCCCTTTTGCCCTTTTTTTTTGTACATTGGACAGAAAAAATGTTAGAATAAATTCTATTTTTTCTGAAAGACCACATGCAATTGATAAGGACTGGCTGAGTAGTGAGCATTTGCTAAGATGGGTCCAACAAAACAGAGACTAATCCGTTTCCCAACCTTTCCCCTTACTTTTTTTCTTTTTCTTTTTCTTATATATCTGTTAGCGATTAAGCCCACCTTCTCTGACTTTATTGGGATTTTTTACTTTTCTTCTTTCCGATCTTATATTCTTATTCATTTGCTATTAAAAGGCTCTATTTGTTTCCTTAGAAAATTCACTTCAACAAATTTTAGATCTAAAATTTCAAATGTTGAAAAGTGTTCCAATGTGTGTTTTTTTATGAAAAAAAACATTAGAAAATTTTTCATCATGAAAATTTTATATTTACGAAGCAAAATTTGTCGCGTAAAATTTTACACCAAAACAAACGGTTTTTACAAGGAGAATTGCCAAGGAGTAAGGCCTCCAATCCATTCGGAGAATGGATTGCTATTTGATGCATAACTAGACCACAATGACTATATAGGAAACCCACCACCACCACCAAAGACATGGGCCTTTTTTTTTTTTTTTTTTTTTTTGGATGATAAAAAACCTCTATTAATTAAAAATAATAGGAATAGTACCAGATAGTTCTGAGGATAATAAACTCCTAAGTTTAGCATAATAAGAGAGATTATGGGCTGGCTGGATATGGAACCTCGGTTGTTTAAGAACAGCCACAAAAGAGAACAGAGTTAAATTAGATTTTACATCAAACAAAAAATGAAAAAGTGTCCATGGCCAAGGGTGTTCATCCGGATCCGATAACCACTATGAAATCTCCAACGAATCAGTCCAAATTTCTAATATTCGGCATCCCACAAGGAGTGCTTCTTTGATTCCTTATAAGAAAGAGTCCCCAGAGTTCTGTTTCCTGCGCTGTTCCTGCAGGGCCAAAGTTCTTTGAGGCTGCAATAAAAGTATTATTAGAAATTATAATTGAACCCCAACCTCCACTCTTTGTTCCTGAATCACAGATACCCTCAGAAATGAATATTGCAACTTCTTTTGAGTCCAAGTTCAAGAAAAAATAAGAGGGTAAGGGTTGGATTTGTGTAGAGTAGGGGGTGAATGGGAGGGAGAAATCGGATCATGGATTGAAAGATCCTTTTCCCATTGAAGGATAATTTGCAGAATTGCAAAAGGTTTCAAACTGTCTTTTAGGAAAACAGCTTTATTCTTGTTCAACCAGATGAAGTACATGGTTATAGCCATGGAACAAAGGATTCTATTTCCATCAGATTTAGAAAGACTAGGATCTGAAATGAGTTTGACTATAGCATCAACCTAATCATTCCCTTGAAGGAATTCAGTTCGCAGACCAAGAGAACCTGCTGCCCAAATCCTTTTAGAGCATGGACAAGAAAAGAAAAGATGCCAACTTAGTCCACATTCTTAGAAAAGTTATGGGCCATTGATTTGGATCATTAGTCCACATTCTTTGGAGTGAACCATGAATTGACTTTGCAATAAGATCATTTCTTATTGCCACATGACAGATTTGGATGAATGTGGATGGCTGCTGGTCAAGTTTCAGCCCCAAAACAAGCAGTGGAAGTGCTTATGGAGGAGGAGAGATGACGTCCAGCTGTGGCCTAAGAGGATGGTGTTCCTCGTGGGAGTGGCTCTCATAATGGTGGTTATCATGGTGGTGCTCAAGCTCCTCAGACCGGTGGTTCTCAGGCAGCGAGGGGAGGAGGTGCTCGTCGAGGTGCTGGATCCCGTGGTGGTGCTCAGGCAGTTCTGGGTGGTGCTCCGCCAGTTCTGGTCCCTCATGGTGGAAATGCCCCACGTGGTGAAGTTTCTATTTTGGAAATATTTCCCTCAAAATTCCTTCCGGTCTAGA
The DNA here is from genome assembly GCF_018873765.1 of Telopea speciosissima. Taxonomy (NCBI): domain Eukaryota; kingdom Viridiplantae; phylum Streptophyta; class Magnoliopsida; order Proteales; family Proteaceae; genus Telopea; species Telopea speciosissima. The sequence goes on along the minus strand of NC_057919.1, from coordinate 32,993,711 downwards.
GACCGTTACAGACTGAGGAAAATAATAAAGATCGTGTTCCAGGCGAAGATGGATTCTACTAGTGCCTTGGTAATCCAAGGACTTTTAAAAAATGCAAAGATTGCAATGCCAAGAAGGTGAAGAACAAATCAAATTACTTACTTTAACATGACATATTTGTTGAAGTCATTACAACTTGACAAATCCGAAACTGATGAGGCTTACAACTTGGTATTTACACTACCACTGCCTTACGACCAAATTACTAACAATATAGAAACGAATTTGTTGAAGTCTTCACAACTCTCCTAGCCACGAACTGTTGAAGCTTGCAACTTGATGATAATGAATGTCTTTTGAAGCAAGCCAAAAGATATATAGATGGATGAAAATCTGCATTACACTACTCCTAAAAAAGATAAAGACTTGTTTGATTGATTTGTTGGATCCCCTCCTTTGATTTGAATTTCTCTATTTATAGACATCCTTGACAGTTTTGGTGGTTTCTATAGCTATCACAACTCCCACTTATTTGAAATTAGGTTTAACCACCCTGGTGACTGTTTACCGGTCATTGCCAATCTATCAATCGTTGACCCTTTTTTGTCACTAATCATATTCGGTCACTGACTAACAACTCACTATTGATTGAAATAGATTTCGGTCTATTTTTATTGACCGAAATAGACCGAAAAATAGGGTATAAACAGGAAGGTTTGGAAAATCCTCTTCATGTTGTTTTGGAGAGAGATCATGCATCAAATCTGCCCAATGGAGATTGCGATCTCAGGAATATGACAACTGAATTCCCTCTCGGGTAGGAAATTTCCCATGTTGCTCTCAATCACGTGGAGGATGTGGGTAATTCTAAATCTTCAAATATCCAAAATTCAAATCTTGAATCTTCTAAGGATCTGGGGCGGTTTAATCTGGTTGTGCATCTGGGTGACCCGACTCTTTTGTTCTGGATGGTAATTTGAGTGGATCTGGGGCAGGTGAGAATCTGGGTGTGTGTGGTGATGAGGAGGACGGCTTAGATTCGAAAGCTGGCTCGTTGGTGGGCAGGGACCAGAGGTGCGACCAGGCTATGGATGATCCGTTGGTGTCTGGTGATGAGGACTTGGTCTTTCCTTGGTGATTCAGATGAGGTGAATGATTTTAGAGGGCATGGTGGGGGTAGGGCTATGGCTGCCCCTAGCCGTGGTGGTAGAGGTGCAGTGTCGCGTGGTGGTTTGGCTATGGCCGTTGAGTATGCGCATACGGTTAGAACCCAAAGTTCGTACTATGAAATTCAAGCTATTGATGCTCCGGCAAGGGGTATTCCTAATGCAAAGGAAGGTGGGGAGGCCATGCCTAAGAAATCTAAGAACAAAGGTCAGTATAAAAGGACTGACAAAGCTACCTCTTCTAGGTGTTGATGAAGATTCTCTTCTGAAACATCAGGGGGTTAAGAAGGTTGTTGGTAGAAGGGCCTTAAGTAAATTGTTGAAGCATTCTTCTCCGGATTTGGTCTGTTTGGCGGAGCCGAAGATTAATGTGGGTAAATTCCCCTCTCTGTGCAGTAGATGTTATTGCTAATCCTAGAAGTGCAGGTTGTCCTAATCTATGGATCATTTGGAAAGCTCATTTTCAATGCCCCTCAGTTTTTTCCTCTTCTGATCAACAACTCTCTGTTGAGTTGGATAGGTTGGGGCAGAGGGTTCTCATTTCTTTTATCCATGCAAATTGCTTTCCGGCCAATTAGAGGGAGCTTTGGTTAGATCTTGTGAACCTCACTTCTGTTCCAATTCCTTCGTGTGTGGTGGGGGACTTTAATGCAACTTTGTTTTCTAATGAAAAGAGAGGCCCAAGTCGCTTTAATCAGGGGTCGGCGGCTGAGTTCCAAGCCATGATTGACTATTGTTCTTTTATCAAAGCTCCATCTCAGGGTAATTTTTTGTTTTGGTCGAACAATAAGAGGAGGGGTAATGTTGCAGCGGTCCTGGATAGAGGGTTCTACTCTCAAAGATAGCTAGCGTTATTCCAAGATTGTGCCCAGAGGATGTTGCCTCGGATTGCTTTGGATGTTTCCCCTATTTTGATTTTTTCTGAGTGTAATCCTTGCCCTCTGAATTTCCCGTTTAGATCTCACAAGTTCTGGTCAGAGCATGAAGATTTTTTGAGGGTGGTGTCTGAGTACTGGTATGGAGCTGTTGTTGGAAATCCCATGCTTGGCTTTTGCAAAAATCTTAAAGGGCTCAAGCAAGCTCTTCTTTCCTGATCCAGGTTTGTTTTTCCTAATATTATCCTCGCTCTTGATGCTGTTGAAGCAAAGTTGAAGGAAGTGCAGGCGAGCATTGAGGTTCATGGCATGACCGACAGTCTTTTTAATCAAGAAGTTGATGCAAACACGGCGTTGATTAAAGCCACGGAGCTGCATGAGAAATTATGGGCGGAGAAGTCGAGAATTCGGTGGCTTAAAGAAGGGGACAGAAATTCAAAGTTTTTCCACCTTTCGACCCAAATCTGTAGAGAAAAAAGTCTCATTCGGTCTCTAAAAAAGGAGAATGGTGAGGTAGTTTCTAACCAGGCTGCTATTGTTGATTATGTGGTAGTTTTTATGAGTCTTTTCATAAAAAAAAATCCCCTCATTGCTCACTATGATCTCCTTCATTATATACCATGTGAGGTCGATGATGTGGATAATGTGTTTGGAGATGGTTCCCTCTTCGGAGGAAATAAAAAATGTGGCATGGCACCTTGACCCGGATAGCTCCCCAGGTCCAGATGGTTTTCTAGGGACCTTTTTAGGAAGTGTTGGGAGGTGGTGGCTGATGATTTTTGTGCTGCTATAAAATTCTTTTTCTCTTCTAGCAGGATGCCAAAGGGTGTCAATAATTGCTTTATTACTCTGATTCCAAAAATTGAAGGGGCTCAATCCTTGGTTAAGTTGAGGCCTATTTGTATGGGTAACTTTCTCAATAAAACGATCTCTAAAGTCATGGCCATGAGACTGGCGGTGAAACTCCCCAAGTTGGTGTCTGAAGAACAAGGAGCTTTTCAAAAGGAGAAGATTACTTCTGATAATATCATCTTGGCTTCGGAGTTGGTGAACCTTGTTTTCTACTACTAAAGAGGTGGAATGGATATTAAAGTGGACATCTAGAAGGCGTATGACATCTTGTCTTGGGATTTTTTGTTTGGTGTTCTCAGAAAAATGGGGTTCCCTGAGGTTTGGGTGGGGTGGATCCATCAGCTTCTTCTTTCCTCTAGAATCTCTATTTTATTGAATGGTGGTCCGATTGGCATCTTTGGAGTCGAAAAGGATCTTCGTTAGGGTGACCCTATTTCTCCTATGCTCTTTATTTTGGCGGAAGAAGTGCTTTGTAGAGGGCTACAATCTTTATTATCTTCCAAAAAGATAAAGGCTCTTCCGGGTCCAAGAGGGGTGCTCACTCCTACCCACCTTTTATTTGCTGGTCATATTTTATGAATGCTTCTAGTATTCATAACCTGAAGGCTTTCCTTGTAAAGTACAGGGAGTTTTTGGAGCAGAGGGTGAACTTGGAAAAAAACAAGTTGTTCTTTGGTAAAGTCCCTATTCAAAGGCGTAATAGGATTTCCAATGATCTTGGCATCCCTATTTTTTCGCTGTCTACAAGGTACTTGGGTGTGGAAATTTCAAAGGTCGTGTCAAGCGTGAGCATATTTTACCTCTTATGGACAAGATCAAGGCGCGGCTATCGGGTTGGAAAAGAATATTACTTTCTATGGTTGGGCATGTGTAGCTTGTCAAATCAGTGATTTCAAGTATCCCAGTTCATAATTTCTCCATCTATTGGTGGCCTGAATCTTTAGTGAAGACCCTTGGGAGGTGGATGTGGAATTTTATTTGGGCAGGGGATGCAGACTCCATGAAAAAAATTATGGTTAAATGGGAATTGGTGTGTAAACCCAAATCGGAGGGAGGCTTGAAAATTCAACGTATGAGAGATGTGAATAAGGCCCTTCTTTGCAAGCTTGTTTGGAAAATTAAGCATGGGCAATCAAGCTTAGGCCGTTTCATAAAAGCTAGATTCTTGAATAATGACGGATCGTTAAAGATCTGCTATAAATCCTCTTCTGTCTAGCCTAGGGTTAAAAGGCTTTGGGATGTGGTATCTAGTAATGAGAGATGGGTAGTGGAGCATCAATTAGTCGAAAAAGGATATGTATGCTTATCTATAGAGACCCTGATCTATTAATATAAAACCGCCCTTGGCAATCATTTCAGCAGTTGCCAGCCACTGGCCAAACCATAGACCGTCGAAGACTTCCATTGTCTATACAACCTCCAGCGACCCTTAGGTGTGGGTACTAAGGCCGGAGACACAAGGACGAACACTAGTGACCCTACAGTACAAAAACCATTCTCAATTATAGTGTAGCCTTTGTTCGGCGGCGTTGGCTCCCAGTGATGACCGCTGCCGGCAAAACCACCCGAAGATCTTGATCTTGGGTCCAAATGTCGAAGTTCCTTACTCCAGCGACCCACAAAGACATTGTTTTTTAGATTCTCGATTTGAAATGTTTTTTGTTATTTATTTTATTTTTAAGGCCATCAATACAACAACATGATCTCCATTTTTTTTTTTTTTAACAAAATTTGAGGCCAGAAAATTTAACTAGAATGAACAAAACATCCAAAGTTGGCTCTGATACCACATGATAACATTCAATCATTCATTGCGGCGGAATCAACTAGAGGATGATCACCTACCTCTATCTAGATTGTCGCCTCCAGACGCTGCTATCCAACTCTGATGATCCATACATGGATCTTCTTTCTCCAATCATCTCTATTCAAAGCCAAACTTGTTATTAATCCTAAGTACGTCCTTCCTCACAACTTTTCCTAGAGCTATTTAAGGCTTGATCCTGCCTTTTTTTAGTTCCTCCAATTTGAATCATTTCACCCTTCTTTATTGGACCATTCAAAGGCCTCCGTCGCACTTGTCCGTACAACCTCAAACAATTTTCTCAACTTATCATGCAATGGAGCTACTCCTCAATTAGCTCTAATTTGTTCATTCATTAATTTATCTTTCTAGTTTTACCACTCATCCATCTCAACATCCTCAATTCAGCTACACTCAGTTTGTTTATATGTTGTTTCTTCATTGTCCAACATTTAGCTCCACCGTCACTGCATCTGTTGCACATGACCGACTGCTGAGTGTATGCGAGACATAAATCCCTAACTCCATGTCATGTCATGTTGACATGGTTCTCTGACATTACATGAATTGTCTGGCTAACATATGCTAATGCAAAACCAAGTCCGAATTAGGATTGCATGGAAAGATCCTGATCCAAATCATTTCATGCTACAGTTAATACTTCCCACACTGCTGAATGTCTGTAGAAGATCTAGAAAAAAATAGAAACATGAAAAGTTAACATTCTTTTGCACTCAAGAAACCAAAATCACTATAGAAAATTATAGCAGCAATAAGCTCATTTTATGCAATAGCTGACTTACATCTCCAAATAGAGGATAGATAGACAATACCACAAGTTAATCCTCTTCTCCTCAAGTAACTCAAGTTACAACTCAAGCGAAACACTTTTCTAACATTTCATGTTGCTAGAGTTTCTCTCATCAAGCAACCATTGAAATGAAAATGTGAACAACCGAAGAGTCGAAGATGATATAATCCCATATTAAACTCACCTCCCTATGCCTAGAATTTTCTGCATTTTCAGCATCATTCTATTCCTTGGTCAGTTTCATGATCTCATCTAGGAATTTCTGCTCAAGACCTTCAAATGCTTGTGGCAAAGTGGTGTCCTCGTACCCAATTTCCATATCTTCCTCATGGTCTTGGCTTCTAGGATCCTTGTTGGATTGTTTCTCTAAACCTAGTTTAGCATCTGATCTCTCACCCTGGTAATAAGATCTAGACGGATCACCTCCTTGACCTACATAACATGTGTGGTCCACTTAAGAACAAAAGGTCCAAGAGATTCAAGAAATATCAATGTTATCGCAAAATTTGACTTTTATCAAAATATAAAATGAAAAAGTTAGTGGAAATCAAGTCATGTTTTCCTCGTGATTATAGGATAGTTTCCATGGCAAATAACATTTCACTAATTTAGGAAAAAAAGAATGATAGTTCTTACAGTAAAATGCCTACTTAATGCCAATGTACAAGAGCCTATAGGCTAATAGGGAGTTGTCATGGTGTCAATGCCTTCCTACAGGCTTTTTGTTTTATTAACCATTCTTTGCTTCTTTTCTTTTGATTTCAACAATAAACTCATTACCCAAAAAAAATGGACCATGGTTGCGGGGGCATAGAACATAATTTGTCATTCCCTGCCTCACAGCAACCAAGATTTACTGGCTGCTACATCTCACTTCCTAACCATTTCTTCTTCCTTGAACTACAGATTGAGCTGCAAAAAATGTTCCTGGTTGTCAGTCATAAGTCATAACAACCTTCCTCTCTTGCACCTACCATTATTACATGCAATCCTACACTTACCATCTTTACATGCAATCCCATGCAATCCTATCTTACCATTATATACCTTTCTATTATTGTATGTAATCTCTCTCAATCCCATTATTTTTTCAATCACATCTCTCTCTATATGGTAAAGGTGATTGAGTTTCCAATCTTGTGGATTCCTCTCACCTCTCCTATATATATGTACAACTATTGTAATCTCAAAGCTTAAGGCAATAATATCAAATTCACAATCCAATATGGTATCATGAGCACCTAAGCTCCAAAGAGCAAAATTCGATCCTCCCTCCCTCCCCAACGAATTTCTTTGGCCATGGCCTCTCCTCCCTCCTCTCCATCTCATAAGCCCTCCCTGAGTCAAATCCTATCTCATAAGTTAACACCTAAAAATTATGTCTATTGGAAGACTCAAATAGTTCCATACCTCAAAGGCCAAAGGCTCTATGGCCATGTTGATGGCTCTAACCCATGCCCTACTGATGCAACCAAAGTTGATGCCTGGCATAAAAAGGGTGCCTCAATCATGAGTATTATCATCTCCTCCCTCTCCGATGATGCAATGCCTTTCGCCGTTGGGCGTGACACAAGCAAATAAATATGGGATGCCCTTCATGCAGCCTTCGATTTTGCCTCTACCACACGCATGCTCTCCCTCAATGTGGCCCTCCAGAACCTTGTACAAAAACCCAAGGAGAATATCACTCAATTTCTCCATCGGACCAAGGCCCTTTTTGATGAGCTCAGTGCAGCAGGAAAACCCCTCCCCACATCCTGAGTTCGAATCTGTGGTCTCTGCAGTGATGGATCGCAGAGAACCAATCTCCTACACTGAACTTAATGGGCTGCTCCTTAGCCGTGAGTATCTGATTGCATCTCGCCAAGCCGTGCCCGATCCGACTACTACTGCTACTGCCAACATTGCATCTCAACAGTCTTGTGGCCCTCCCTCTCACCCTTACGGCCGTGGCTCTTCCACTGGTCGTGGTCGTGGTAGGGGAGGCCGTGGTGCTCCAAATGGCCCTAGTGGTTTTGGGCGTTCTAATGCTTATGCTCACAGTCCTTGTACAATCTGTGGTCGGACCAACCACCAAGCCCCAACGTGCTATTATCACAACAAACAACTTGGCCAACCCACCCAACCTGCGTTTCCCTCTACCAATCCATCATATACACAACCTTCCACCTATCTAACTGCGAATCAACCACCATTGCTGCCCAATCCACCCATGCAATACCCTCACCAACCGAATCAGCCCCATTACCCTCCACCGAATCAGCCCCATTACACCCAACCCCCACTACCACCTACACCATCCACCCTTCACCATTGGCTTCTCGATACTGGCGTTACACATCATGCAATGCCTGATCTGCAATCTTTGTCCTCTTATGCTCCGTACAATGGTAAGAACAGTCTTATGGTTGGTGATGGTTATTATGTCCCTATTTCACATGTTGGGTCTTCTTCTCTCCCTTCCCCCTCTCGTCCTTTAGTTCTTTTTAATATATTGCATGTTCCATCTCTCACCATTTCTTTCTTTCTGTCAATAAATTTGCTTCTGACAATAACGTGTTCTTTATATTTCATGCCTCTCATTTCCATGTGAAGGATCCGACTTCCAATCAAAATTTTCTTACGAGGCCTAGTCACAATGGTCTCTACTACCTGCCGTCGATCCAGCCATCTTCTCCATCAACCCACCTTGCACATCTCACATCTTATGATCATTGGCATCAACGGCTTGGCCATCCCAATGATTGTTCTCTTCGACTCATGCTTCGTGACATCAAGCCTCCTTCATTGCCTCACTTGTGCTCCGCCTGCCAGATTGGCAAATCTTGCCGTTTAAGTCTTTGTGAAACCAATAATCATAGCAATTTTCCTCTTGATTTGATATTTAGTGACATTTGGGGACCAGCCCCTACTGTTTCCTCTCTTGGACATCGCTATTTTATTATTTTTATAGATGATTTTACAAGGTTTATTTGGTTTTATCCATTAAAAGTTAAATCTAATGCATTTACCACTTTCAAGCAATTTCAAGCAATTCCAAGCCCTTGTTGAAAAGCAATTTTTTAGAAAAATAAAAAATGTCCAAACCGATTGGGGAGGGGAGTACCGCTCCCTCACCTCCTAGTTTGCCACTCTTGGCATCCATCATCGTATATCATGCCCTCATACCCATGAACAACAGGGCACTGTCGAAAGACATAATCACCACATTGCTGAAACTGGGCTCACTCTCTTGGCCCATAGTTCTGTCCCACAGGCTTATTGGGATTATGCCTTTGAAACGGCAGTGTACCTCATCAATCGGATGCCCTCTCCTACCATTGGCAATGTTTTTCCTTTTCAACTAGTCACAAATTATGCACCTGATTACAATTTTCTTAAAGTTTTTGGGTGTCTTTGTTTTCCCTTTCTTAGACCCTACAACAGTCATAAAATGGATCCAAGGTCTCCTCCTTCTTCTTAGGGTATAGTTACCATCACCATGGTTACCATTGTATGCATCTTGAGTCTAGGCGAATTTACATAGCTCGCCATGTTAGGTTTGATGAATCGTACTTTCCTTTTTGGGAAGCAGCCAACACACCGCCCCCCTCCCCATATTCACCCCCATCTTGGCTTTCCCTACCCCTCACCATTTATCCAGACCCACCCCCTCCCACACCCACGCCACCACCTCCTCTTACCCCTCCCCCCCCATCCAACGTGGACTCCACATCTCCCTTACCTAGGCCGTCCCCCACACCATCTTCAACCCCTCCAACCACCCCCCACTCCGTACACGCCTTCTAAGTGATCTTTATGATGACCCCTCCACTGCCTTACATACCCTTATTTCCCCTTCCCCAACCACATCACCTCACCCAATAGATGCCACTTGTTACACTCAGGCTGCTAAGGACCCTGGGTGAAGATTGGCCATGTCTGAAGAATTTGCAGCCCTATTACGGAATAGCACTTGGTCTTTAGTACCTCATCCTACTAATGTCAATGTGGTTGATTGTAAATGGGTGTACAGGATTAAGCGGAAAGCAGATGGCACGATCAAGCATTATAAGGCCCGCCTTATTGCTAAAGGGTTTCACTAGCAGCAAGGCCTTGATTATGATGAAACTTTTTGCCTGGTTATAAAGCCCACGACAATTTGGACTGTACTCACCATGGCCATATCCAATGGTTGGGCCGTTAGTCAGCTTGATGTTCAAAATGCCTTCCTATGTGGCATTCTTAATGAAGAAGTATACATGACCCAGCCTCAAGGTTTTGAAGATCCCAATCGGCCTAGCCATGTCTGTAAATTGCACAAGTCCTTATATGGGCTCAAACAGGCCCCCCCGGCTTGGTTTAGCCATCTCTCACAATTTTTACTTGGGACTGATTTTCGGGCATCACAGACTGATCCATCTTTGTTCATATATAAACAGGGCCACATGGTAACTTATGTTCTGGTCTATGTAGATGACATATTAGTTATAGGGAACCAGCCTACCCACATCACTACTTTACTCCAACAGCTTGCTTCGGAGTTCTCCATCAAGGATCTTGGTCGCTTGAATTTCTTTCTGGGTATTGAGGCCACATATCAGCCAGATGGGGTTATTCTGTCTCAAAGTTGTTACATTATCGATCTCCTACACCGAGCTGGCATAACTGATTGCAAACCAGTTCTCACACCGATGGCCACCACCATTAAAGCCTCCTCTGCAGGGGGTGTTGCACTCTCAGATGCAACTTAGTACAGGTCTATCGTTGGTGCACTTCAGTATATTACCCTCACACATCCTGATGTAGCCTTCTCAGTGAACTGGGTGTGCCAGTTTATGCACAACCCAACTAAAGACCATTGGTCCATGGTGAAAAGGATTCTACAGTATCTTAAGCACACTATTAAATATAGTCTACGCATCACAAAATCCTCTTCTCAGGATCTTCAGGCATTCACTAATGCTGACTGGGTGGGTGATGGTGATGATCGGAAATCTACTGTGGATATGCAATCTATATGGGCCCGAATTTGATCTCTTAGGCTTCGAAGAAACAGAAGACAGTTGCCCGATCCTCCACTGAATCAGAATATAAGGCTCTTGCCGATGCCTGTGCCAAGTTGACCTGGCTCCAGTCTCTGTTTGGCGAGCTCGGTCTGTCCACGACCTAGGCCCCAGTGTTATGGTGCAACAACATTGGGGCCACTTATCTCTCCGCCAATCCGATCTTTCATGCCCGCACCAAGCACATAGAGATCGACTTCCATTTTGTGCGTGATAAGGTTGTCAAAAAGGAACTCCAAGTCCAATTTATTTCCACAAAAGACCAGATTGGGGACATTATGACCAAAGGGCTCGGTATGACACGGTTTTCTTTCCTTCAGGACAAGCTAAAGATTAGATCTCTCAAATCTTCATCTTGAGGGGGTGTATCAGTCATAACAACTTTCCTCTCTTGCACCTACCATTATTACATGCAATCCTACACTTACTATCTTTACATGCAATCCCATGCAATCCTATCTTACCATTATTTACCTTTCTATTATTGTATGTAATCTCTCTCAATCCCATTATTCTTTCAATCACATCTCTCTCTATATGGTAAAGGTGATTGAGTTTCCAATCTTGTGGATTCCTCTCACCTCTCCTATATATATGTACAACTATTGTAATCTCAAAGCTTAAGGCATTAATATCAAATTCACAATCCAATACTGGTTAAGAAAAATTTGACTACAACAGGTTAGGTTAATAATCATGATCATTGTCAATTTTAACCCTTGCCTCGTTCACATTTCATCGCAACACTAAAATTTCAATATGACATTTGCATCATTAGCATTCAGTCACATCATAAGACCTCGATTTTCTTAGTCTTCATCATGAATTCGTGATAATACATGTTAAAAACACAAGAAGGGTCAAGGGGAAGGTGGCAAGTAATTTCATGATTTCATCGAACACTTGGGAGGTGCATTTTCAAGGAAATCAGGCCAGGAAGGGAGGGGATAAATGGGAGCATCAGTGTGAACATAAGGAAGGTATCTGATAGAGATTAAGGTACAGGTTGATAGCGTAGGATATGAAAATCAGAGGTAAAATTGAATTTCAGAGGAGGAAAGCTGGAGATTAGCCACAGATTCATGACTGGGTAGTTATGAATGTTTTAGGTAGATTATTTTCTAAAGCTTTGGATCGCAATTTGACAGAGGATTCATTGGTTGGTAGGATCGTAGAGACCTAATTGAGGTATCTCAACTGCATTGAGGATGATACCATCATTTTTGGTGAAGGAGGATTGGTGGATTACTAGACAAATTTGAAAATCTGTTCACCTAATTAATTGATGTATCTCAACTACAATGCAACTTAACATTCTCCAGCTCACACAACAGAGAAGTGGACTGTCAAAGTGCCATGATGAAAATTTCTGCACTTAATTGCCTTCACTGTATACATTAGATGACATTGAATTTGATGTTTTTGGTTCATCTATCTCTATCCCACTGCCATTGTCCCTCTGTTTTCGAAGACATATAATTATGCTCTTCTTCGATCAGAAGGTAAAGCGTCCGGACGTCCAGGAAAATGGTTCATTGTAGAGTATGTTGTGCTGCAATATTCTCTGTGCAGCCATGTGATGCATCTGTGCAAAAACATATGCATTGACCCCAGAATCGCCATAATGCCCAATTGATTGCCTCATTTTTGAATGCTTCACCAGCAGAAATTGATAAGCAAACCTACCAAACACAACGGCCAGAAAATCAAAACCCCAGTTTAGTATGGTACATATATAATGTAAAAATATTTTACACCAAACAAATATGATTGAAAGAATAAAATAAACATTAATTAACCATCCGGCCTCGAAAAGAAATACTGATAACATGGAAACGTATGATGGAAGCACAACATCTGCTTTGCACACACATCTTCTGGTACTATCCCTCAAGGACAGATTATCCACTAACGAGTGGTGAAGTACGAAGTTTTAATTTTAAGATTGTTCATATCAGTTGTGATTTCGAAGGCCATATATTCTGTAGTGGCTGTGATGTCCTGAGAAGCACTAGTTTGAAGAACCGAGACGCTTCTGGCGGAACATACCTCAATCTTACCCATATACCTATAAAGGACTATGATAAGACCATTAATGAATGGGCACAAACCTTTATCACATTGAGAAGAATGAGAGGTGAGTAATTTTAACTCAACAGGGCCAGTAGGGCGCTGGATCTGAAAGATACGAGGGAGAATGGTGATTGGAATGTAATTAAAAAGAAAATTAGTGCCTAAGATGAAATCACCATGCATAGAAGGAAAGCAAGTGATCTTGGGAATAAGAAATTCTTTGCTTCCTAAGATAATAGGGACATTTAGAGCTTTATACTCTAAAGTAGTGGAGGGTCCAGAGATGCCACTAACAAAGATGGGAGCATCCATCTTTTGCCAGTAATGGCCAGGTATTGCATTGTGTTTGTAACTACAGCCAGTGGTGCCTGTATCCATAAGGATATCAAGGGTATATGGCTTGAATCCAGGAAAAGAAAAATGTCCTTGGACATAAGTATCATTTTTTGGACTTTGATTAGTCGCAAAAATTATATCAGAACCATCAGAAATGTAATGGTGGAAGATAGTTACGACACCAACTGAATCAGTGTCTCTATCAGAAGGAGGGTAATCCTGATTTTGAGGTCCTTTAAAAAACCGTGGAGGAATATAGGCAGGAAAATAATTAGGCAAAGGGGGCCTAGGGTTTGAGGAGTATGAAGGGTAAGTAGCTACTGAGGTTCGAGATGATGTTGAACCTTGGCTAGACGTGGAATGTCTATTAGCCGATAGCATGCTAGGAGCAGGTGTTCGTCTTTTAAAGTAAAGATTGTTACCTGAAGATTGGAGTTCAAACGTTGGTGTTTGCACTTCTCTAATATTTTGAGGGGTATCCAAAATATCAGTAATTAACCATTCACTAGGTAACTTAATGTCATGCCAGTTAAGCACTCGAGGTTGTGTTTGCACTTCTCTAATATTTTGAGGGGTATCCAAAATATCAGTAATTAACCATTCACTAGGTAACTTAATGTCATGCCAGTTTGATAAAGGTTTGTGCCCATTCATTAATGGCCTTATCATAGTCCTTTATAGGTATATGGGTAAGATCGAGGTATGTTCCGCCAGATGCTAACCCATACTTGTGAAGGTCATCTTTGCGGGTATAGAAACCCTCTGTTTCTGTGGAAAAAACAGTGTCGTGACCAAAAGATTCGTGTTGGCCTATCTGAGGTTGGAAATCCTCATCAGTATCCAGATGGTCATCTGTGTCCATCTTACGCTTGGAACTTTCACCGACAGTGGGGGTACTGTGGGGAAGGGCTTCTAATTCTGAGTCTGTGGAAGAGTCAGAAGAGGAAGATGATTCTTTGTGAATCACATCTTCGTCATCAGAAAAGAGAACAAAGTTATGTGCTACAAAACTCTGTTGGTTGTCAACATAGAATTGTTGCATCATACCCAAGAGTCGGTCTTGGTCCTTTGGGTCCGTAGTAGTTTTATAACGGTCCTTCCAATGGTCCATAATTTCTTTGAGGTAAAGAAAATTATCATCTGAAACTAGGTTTTCAGTAAGGGTGCTAATACATAAGAACATCGCCCGGGGAGGGAGGTCAGGAGGTGTGATCGGTCGATCATCAACAAGATCAGATAGAAGAGTGATAGTATCATCTAATTTTTTTGAGAGTTTTTCTTGATTATCTAAAGACATATCAATTAAATAATTTAAAGCACCACTAATATCGTTTGGTAATGTGTGTGTGCCATGTAGATATGGAAGAGATGGATCACCATAACAAGGGGGAGGGTAAGTCATAATAGTGATTGTTAATAAAAAAGATACTTTTCGGGGGCTAAACCCGTTCTATAGTATCGTGGGGACAAGGGTCCAAACACTCTCGGTTCTTCAAACCAATGCTTCTCAAGACATCACCGCCACTACAGAATATATGGCCTTGGAAATCACAATTGATATGAACAATCTTAAAATTAAAACTTCGTACTTTACCACTCGTTAGCGGATAATCCGTCCTTGAGGGATAGTACCAGAAGATGTGTATGCAGAGCAGGTGTTGTTGATTCGAAAAGGATCCGTTTTCACACTCAGAGGGGGTAATCCTCAGTGATCTACCAATTTGCAGGTAGTCTTCTGCTGTGAGATATGTAGTTGCCGCTAACGATAAGGTCTAAATCAGGAAAAGAACATAATAAAAAGAAAATTCATATAACCATGAATACCTTGAAGTACAAGCAGTCGGAGATGAGTTCTCCTCTTTCACTCTGCTGTAGACCGGAGAATATAAACGACGATCAGGGGCAGATCTTCGGTGGTATTCAATGTTCATTAGCAAATTCTATTACTCTGGGTTAGAGTAAGATTACAAATGATCAAGAGCGTACTAAAGCTCTGATACCAAAATTAAAAGCAACTTCTTAAAGAGATAGACAAAATTAAACAAAATTAAAAGCAACTTCTTAAAGAGATAGACAAAATTAAAAGCAACTTCTTAAAGAGATAGAAAGACTAGAAAGACAAGGGAGAAGATAAGGGAGAGGGGAGCGGGGAAGAGAGATCTATCGGTCTTTTAAAGTAAAGATTGTTATCTGAAGATTGGAGTTCAAACGTTTGTGTTTGCACTTCTCTAATATTTTGAGGGGTATCCAAAATATCACACTACAACAAACTGGGTTTTTAGAGACGGAAAAATACTGTCCCAAAAATGTATTTTCCGTCGCTAAAACCATCTTGGGACAAAACAAATATCCGTCCCTATCCCGTCGCTATAAGAGGCATCGCATATGCTAGCGACGGCAATAAATATCCGTCTCTATATTACCTTATTAGCGACAGTAATCTTTCCATCGCTAAATAAAACTCAATTGGGACGGATTGTTTCTGTCTCCAATATAATGATTTTAGAGACGGAAATCTACTGTCCCTAAATATATTTTCTATTGGGACGGTAAGTTTCTGTCGCGTAAAAGTTTTTAGAGACGAATACGATCCGTCTCTACCCTTGTATGTGGGGACGGTTTTGCCGTCTCAAAAAATAACAATTTAGGAACAATTATTATCGCTCAGTATTCTTGTACTTTTTAGAGACGGAACATTTCTATCTCTATATTACATTATGGGACAATTCCCTCCGTCACTAAGGTTATATGTTGGGACAATAATACAATTTTAGGGATGGATATTTTCTGTCGTTAAAACTTAGAGACGGTTTTTCTCTGTCTCTAAAGATCCATGATTGGGACAATTATTTACTGTCTCTATGTTGATTACAGGTACAAAATCTATTTACCTTTTGGTAGGGACAAAAATATCCATCCCTAAAACACACTTTTATATATATTGTACATTAATATTTATCTATTTAAGAAAGATAAATAGAAATAAAATTAAATAAAAATACACAAAATTAATATTAACATAAACTATTCTGAACAAAAGATGATTCTATCCAATTTTTATATTTACATCCCAAAAAGTGTAGCATTTTGTCCAACTATATATTGTTCTTCTCTACCCCATCCCACCCTACTAGCTTCTTTCATTCTACCAAAAAAAACTTGTTTCTTTCCTTCTACCAAAACAAACTGGGTTCTTCTTTCCTTTTACCAAAACAAACCGGCTTCTTTCCTTCTACAAAGACAAACTGACTTCTTTCCTTGACATTCAGTAGCAATATGAACCTGAACAAGTTATATGGGATAAACATTAGTACAATATACTATAAATATTTGGGACTTAAGTAATTATAATTAAATACTCTTAAGTAAATAAATAAAATGCACACACCTTAAGCTTTGGATCAACATGATCGCATGATTACTACAACTGTGATGGACCATCTCCATGATTTGAAGCCTAAAAAAATAAAATTCTATCAAGATTTTATTTATAAATTGATTCTATTAAAGATTTCATAAGATGTAGAGAATCAGTATGAAAACACAAACCTCTGTGGACTGCATGCTTGCTGAAGTGTTTCCTCTCACAAATTGCATTAACTCATTAAAATCGGACCGCATCGAAGAGATTTCTTCACCTTGTTTTGCAAGCCTCTCTTTCAAATCTCTCACCTCACTCCGCAACTCGGCATTTTCCTGCATAAAGGCAGCAATGTTTTTATTTGATGTCCCTTTTGGACGAATTACAACTCCAGCTAAGCGCTCTCGACCATGTATATCATCTCCCATTTCATCGCTGAAGATCTCCTCATGCACTGCCATATCCCTTTGTTCTTCCTCAGGTTTCTCCTTGAGTTTGTCTGACATCCGTTTCTGTAAATCATATTAAGTAATAAAAAGTGAATGAGACATAAATGAGAGAATCATTTGAGAGGTAACATAAGCAATTTTCTAGCTTGTATTTCAGAAAGCAACCATGAGAAATTTATCCCTAAGAAATTTTTTGTTAGCAATCAAGACTAAATCTCACAAGTTCAATACAATACATTAACTAGATCCGTCCATGATAAATTCCTCATTCAAATTCAGTGTCACAAGGGCCCCTAATGGCAAATTGCCATTCAAATATATTTTTCTGAACATATTAAATCAAAATCAGCTGATTTTCGATAAAGAAGAGAAATAACTTCATTCATGAATTGGACTGCCACCACTAAAATTGCATGTAGACCAAGATATGAATGGAAAGTGCTGCGTTCTTGATCTCCCCATGCTTTTGTGGAAAACAAAATATAATTTCTTCAATTGTCTCAAAGAAAAAATAGCATACAATTACCAATACATCTCAAGCATGCATACAAAATTCATTATGGAAGCGACAAGACCTAGTTGATGGTGATAACTGAAAATAAAAGGGAAAATTACTTGGACACCCCCTATACTATAGCCATTTTGCTTAGACTCCCCAAAGTTTGAAACAATTACTTGAACACCCCGGTAAATAATAAGGTGCGAAACCATGAAGGGAGAGGAAAAAGGGAAAGAAAGGAAGAGAGAAAGAGAGAAAGCAAGGGAGATAGAGCAGTAATTCAGGCATTAATAGACTCTATAGGGGGTTTAGAATCATCCATTATAGCAAAGCAAAGTAGGTTTAGCATCAAGCATAGATCAGAATAAGGTCAAACCACAAGGCAGACCAAGAAAATAGCAGATAGATCCCATTCGCAGATTGTAAACAGACATGACCATATCTGTGACCATAAACAGCAACAATAACCAGCCAGAGGTAGCAGCTATATTGAAAATCAACTTAGAGTCAACACAAGCCATAACCAGAAGCTGCAGGGTAGAAGAACAAACCACACAAATCACAGATTGAAGCAGAAAATACCCAAATCACAAAGAAGTAAGGCTGTGAAATTGCATGGGGCAAGAGTTGTCTTATTGGCCTGAAATTTTGGTTGAGTATCTTTATGAGGAGAACGAATCTCCATTTTGCTCAGGTAAATCTAGAGGTTCCCTTATCAATGTGATAGTCTAGGTTTGCTCTGTGTTATGACTTTTGAAACCTATAGTAACAATATAGAAAGTTGTGTGTTTTGACAATACGAATATACCATAATGCTTCAAATAGAGTGGTGGCAGGGTAGGATTTGTGAAACCAACCCCATATAGTTGGGTTAAGGCTCGATGGATTCCATCATGCTACTCCCTATAACAGCCTTGTGATCCAAGTAAACATGTGGAATAGGCTCCATTCATTCATTTTTTTAAGCTTATTTTGAGGTCCATTCTACTAATTCAAGAAACATTCCATTCTACTAATTTAAAAAACAATTCATGTATGGACAGAGCTAGACACTCTTTTTTATGCTGCTGTGTGTCTTTTGCCTATAAGCTAGCTCAACATAGTCCTACTTGAATGTTACTTTTTATCTTAAATTTGTTATCAATTGTATCCCTTAACTTACTGTACTAACTTACATTCCTAATACACATTGGAACCAGCAATCTTGTTTGGGATTACTTCTATACGACAGCAGGTGTGAGCTTTGGGACATACAATCTTGCCATAGTCTCACGCTTCAGAAATCTTTGATGCAGATTGGAACTCTCCTTACATTCCAGTTGAACCATTAGATGGAGCCAAGGTTTATTCAAGTCAACTAACCCTTGAGGAGTCCATCTAAGCTAGCAACGAGAGAATTTTTACAGCAAATGGCTGCAAATGTGTTTCCAGCCATAGAGGTTTTAAGATAGGCATCGAATAGAGCATCATAAACTGACTAACTATATGTAATTTTGTTATCTCTACTATTATCCCATCTACTAATAAAATCAAAGCCTTAAAAAAGTTACTTTTAAGGTTAAGATTTTTCAAGTACGGGAGACAAAAAAAAGGCAATGTAGACCCATAAATGGAGGATTTATTATCTAAATGCCCGTATCCAAAGTTCAAAGCAACTATATTAGGCAATATAGACCCATAAATGGAGGATTTATTATCTAAATGCTCGTATCCAAAGTTCAAAGCAACTATATTATCAAGCATCTATTTCAAATTCCACATGTTATTCCAAATTCCACAACCCATATCAAATTTCAAAATTCAAGCACCATATATCAAAATATGTCAACTTCAATGACACATTCAAAGTAAACAAGATATTCAAATTAAGTAGGGCAAGGATATTTCTTAAACTTCTCTTTGTATCTCGATACAACCCGGTAGCTGTCTCTCTCTCTCTCTCTCTCTCAGACATAAGGCTATATTTTGGGCTTCGGTGGGTTAAGAATTGGGAGCACACAACATAACAAATAAAAAATAGTTTGCATCCCCCTTTTTTACTGAATTAGCACATATGTGCTTTTGTAGACTTGGTTATTACATTAAAAAATATATATATAATAGGGTGTTAAAGTAACCGATCTCATAATGTAAGGGGTACATGACCATATGTACCTTCAGATTGCCACTCAATCCCTGCCCCAACCCCTTCTCCCACTTTGCAAAACCTTCCTTGCTTCCTCCTCTACAAAACCATCCTTCCCCCCACCTCCACCCTTTAATTTTTCTTTGTGTTTATCCCCTGCCCTACCCTGTACCACAAAGAATTTCAGCCTAGCATGAAGATGCAGGTTCAAGTTTGAGGAGCAGCCACTTCATGCAAAAATGTTAAAGGCTAGGACTGAGACAATTTCAAACCCCCCCTAAACAAAGACCCTACAAATATGAAATGAAAGCAGTTGTGATCCTACAAATATGACAAATATGAACTTAGCACATCATAACTGAAATGCGGGTTGAATAATCATACCATTTTCTCCTGTGATGCGCTGTCTACAGGAGATCCATCCTTTCTAGTATGTGTCTCCATGAAAAGCTCCAACCGAGAGGGAGGCACACCATCTGGGTTCTCTTTACGCTGAACAAAAGGTATATATATTCAACATTAAAAGTTTGATATTTGACTAAATATATTATATACTTGTGAATAACCCTCTTCTATATTAACTTCCTCTCTCGTATTTGTGCAAAACTCCTCTTTCCTGCAGTGTGGCCCATTTTAAGTTTGGACCTATTATCTTTATTACGCGTACACATGGCCTAACATATTTGAAACAAACACATACAAGTCTTAGTCATAGTTTGAGAAAATTATATATGCAAATCTCAACAAAATCTCGCATAATAACAAAAATATTTTTCCGTCTCTAAAAAGCGTCGCTAATACCCTTTTTTTTTGTAGTGTCAGTAATTAACCATTCATTAGGTAACTTAATGTCATGCCAGTTAAGCACTCGAGGTTGTATCTCGTGCTCATAGGGTCGCAATTCAAAAAGTTTCACGAATTTTTTATCAGGAGGTGGCAAAAGTTTAGTAGAGGTAACGTTGGTTAACTCATGTAAACATTTCTAACTAATTACGAGATTATGACAGTCAGCTTTCATGCCGGTCCATTGGGTTTTTATCTTTAAAATCACTGAATCACAAAGATTAGGGTCATGAATAGAGATAAAGAAATTGGGTTTGAGCTTGAACCAAACCCAACCATTAACTAGGTTGGATTCGATTCCACCAATAAGAGCGTTGAGTGGCTCTTGAAGGAATCTCTTATCGAAAATTACAACGACAACAAGGGTGTCAATACCTTGTCGAAAAATAGTAGTAAGTTCAACCTGGATGAGACCAATGTGTATGTATCTCAACTTGGGGTGTTTCTTAACCAATCGCTTGATTTGGTCAGGGTTAAACAAATAAATTTCAAGACTAGCGTTATCTGTAAACTGGGCGGTGGTATTACCACAAGCTTGGTCAAAATAACGTCGAGACCAGAGATTACTAAGCTTGGATAGCATGTAAACCTTGTCATGAGTAACCTCTTTAAGTTTGTTAAAGAGATTAGGGTCAAAAGAGACGTCTTCTCTCACAAGATCATTGAAAGCGACAGAGTCGAGTTCAGAGGCCGAAATGGGCATAATCTCGATATGGGTAGATGAGGCTGAAGGAGGGGGTTCCGTTGTCTCATTTTCCATGAAAACAAATTCTGAGTCGTCATCGAACGTTTGGTCGTCAGATTCAGAGACTAACTCATAAAGAAGTTCAGTTGGGTCCGAAACTTCAGAAAATAATAATACTTCATAATTAAATTCGTCTAAGAATTGAATCATTTTACCGGCATTCTTGGTTTTGTTTGGACATTCATTGGCAAAATGTCCTTTCCCATTACACAAATAACAAGTGCAATCAGCCTTATTCTGTTTTTGTTTTGTGTAAGAGGGTTTTTTCCTGATAAATCGTTTGTGGGTAAATGACTTTCTAGGTTTAGAGGGAAAATCTTTGGGATTGTAAGATTTCCATCGATACCGTTTGGTATGTTTAGGCTTAGGTTTAGAGTGCCTAGAACGATGATGAATTGGCTTTGTACCAAATTCAAATTCGTTGTTGAGCAGATCTTTACACAAACCAGGGGAGATCTTGTGTTTAAGAGCTTTGGCTGCTCGGGCTTTAAGGCAATGGTCCAGAATATGTTGAAAAACAAAATTGATTCTGTTTCCAAGTGTATCAGCACTTTTGGAGTCGTTGATAAAAGCTGGATAAGTAGTATGGCATAGTTCGTCCCATGGTGGTGGTAACTTAGGAAAAAACTGATCTTTCCAATATGCAGATTTTGAGGAATCTAACATGTGGTAAAGGCTCATATATTTTTTTGCAAAAGCTTCAAACTAGAGGAGATTGTTAAGCTTAATTTTAGTTAAATTAGAACTGCTATCTTCTGCAAGTTTGTTAGTAGCATGAAAACCATAAAATTCATTTTTTATGATTTTCTCCCAAGATCACTTGCTTTCCTTCTATGTATGGTGATTTCATCTTAGGACTCTATCGTAGGCTTTTTTTTTATCTATAAAGACCATATATAGTTCTTTCTTGGCCACTCTAAATCTTTCCATTAGTCTCCTCAGTAAGTAAATTGCCTCCATCGAGGATCTTCTTGGCATAAATCCGAATTGGTTTTCCAAAATAGTTTCCTTTCTCAAGCGAGTTTCAATAACCCTCTCCCATAGCTTCATCGTATAACTCATTTAACTTTATTCCCCAATAGTTATTACAGTTCTAAATATCTCCTTCACGTCTAGCTTAATGCCTAATGAGAAACATGCCGTAAAATAGTTCAAGTGTTCGATCCACTCACAGAAGTCCATGCTTAGGTGATAAGGGTTATGTGCAATGTACGTCCCTCCCACACGCGCATGTCAGCCTAACATGTCATAAAATGAGTGTGCAACAAGTGGGAGGTGGCTCAACTGAAGCCCCAAGGCTAGAACCACCAAAACAGAGCAATTTTGCCTTGGCGGACGATGCCCTGTATAACCTGGCGGATCATGCATCGTTTGTCAATTAAATCGTCCGCCAGACTCCGAGAGAGTTGTATTCAACTCGGATGGCATCCAAGCTGAGGCCAATGGCCAAGGGTTCTTCAGGGACAGCATGGGGGGTGTCAAGGGTCCCTAATGGAGCCATTAGGTCACCGGATATGACTCCAATTAGTACCCAATGGGCTGGAACTTGACCCAAGCACCCAACAACCCTGGAAATGGTGTTCCATTTGGGGTTTCCAAGCTATCTAAGCTAAGAACTGAGGGATTGGTCCCGTCTTAGGCATTAATTGGTGCAATCAAGCCTTAATCAGTGGGCTAGGTCCTTAGAAATGAAAAGCCCCTTGGTTGGAGTATAGATTGGACATCAATACATGAAATCTACATAAATTAGCATAAGACCTAGGTGGGAGTGATGGCTTACAATGAGTTCCAGCCAAGAGTAGCAAGAGAAGGAGTTCCTAAGCTGAGCTTGGGCCCCAAGACAACCTTTCCATGGACTCCTACTCCATTGGTGAGTGAAGGGATGGTTGGGGAAGAGATGTGAGCTCAAGGCTCGCTCAAATAGAGGTGGAGACCTTCTTCTCTCACTCCTTTTTTATAAATCGGCACCACAATGCTTCTTCTTCATTCATTAGGCATTTTCCTAGTGGTCATAATCTTGTCAAACAACTTGGTTAGCCAAGATAGACCACAAAACCTACGTTCTTCCACACCTCAATTGGGATGTCATCTAGGCTTGGAGTTTTGCCTATTGTCATCTTTCTTATCACTTCTTTCACTTTTGGAGTCCTAATTTTACGTATATATCTATGCAAAGAGCTGTCCCTCTGAATAATGTCGCCTTCTGCCGCTAGTGGAGTCTTCATTAAAAAGCCCGTAAAAGTAATCCTTCCATCTCTCTTAAATGTCCTCGTCCTTTATAAATACTCAGCCATCCATACTTTTGAGTTTTGATACATCGAACATGGTTTAAATCTCTGCTCATCCTTTCTCTCACTTTAGCTATCTTATAAATAGATGTTTCTCCATCTTTTGAATTCAAGTTATTATAGAGGTCATCATATTTCTTCGCCCTTGCTTTCCCCACAATCATCTTCGCTTCATTTCTGGCAAGCTTGTATCTTGTTAGATGTTCTACCTCTTTAGACCTTTGCCATGTTTTAAAACAAGCTTTCTTGGTCAAAATGGTTGTTTGGACTTCAACATCCCACCACTAGGTCTCTCTTGGGGCATGTTGTATACCTTTTATTTCCCCTAGAACCTCTTTAGCAACCTTCTTTATACAGGTCGTCATCTTGTCTCACATGGTATTGCGGTCTCCCTCAAGGTCCCACTTTTCTTGTTTGACCACTTTATCCGAAAATGTAATCAAGGACTCTCCTTTTAATCTCCCCCACTTTATCTTAGGGCAAATATGCTCACCTTTTCTACTTTTCTAAGAGGTGAGGCACATGTCCAAGACCACCATTCTATGTTGAGTGACTAGGCTCTCCAGGAATAATAGTCTTTACAGATCAGCCTATCGTGTCTTCTTGTTAAGAAGAAATCTATTTGGCTGGTATGATACCCGCTTTTGTAGGTAACTATATGTTCTTCTCTATTTTTGAAGAAGGTGTTCACAATGGAAAGGTGATAAGCTACTTCCATTTTTTAAAAACTGATACTCTGACTGGAACTCTGTCCTTTAAGTACTGATTCGATTTACTGGATTCTCTAGATTTATAGTATATAATCAGAATTGTTTACTCTACATATTCCTCTCTTCTGAAATTCTGTTTGAGTGGTGAAATTACTGTTCTACCCCTCCCCTAGTCCAAATAGGATTGCTTCATATCTTTTGATCCAGCCCTTGGATCGACCTAAGATTTGCAGTAAGTGTTCGTTGAGTTCCTATACTTGTTGAACTCGATTTGAGATTGGTGATCATCTGACCATCTGATTTGCTTCTATTTATTATTCTCCTAATCTAGATTCTATTCTCTGAGAAAAGGTCCTATTTTGGTACTGTTTTGATTATTCAAATACAGTACTAATGTATATACTCATAATGTAGCCCTAGATTGGCAAAGGACCAACTAAGAGCCAATCAACCAGGATATGTTATGAACAGGTGAATCGGCTAGGTCAAAATAAGGTTTTTTTTTGGTGAAATTAGGTTAGGGTTTGGTTAAGGTTAGGGTTTGATGTATGGGTTATGTCAAGTTGAGGTAGGGGAGTCTAACAGTGAAGTCCTGAGATGTAAATATGGATGGAAGTGTGTAAACTTGAATGGGCAACCAGTTAGCGTTAGGGTTTCGGGTTTTGGAAAAAAGGAAAAGATGGATTCCTAGGGTTTGGATGGACAGAAGTTAACTAAACTTGAATGGTTTTCTTAGGAAGGTATGAGGGATAATCGATCAGATTTGTAGACTGTTCTGACGGTTGATTTGGGCTGGGCAAAAATTAGGGTTTTGGGTTTTGATTTGAGAATTGAAGGTGGGATGTTAAGGTTTTAATCGGAGATGGTGGGTAGGCTTAGGATCGAGTGGAGCTTGTTGGTGGAGGAGTATGTGGTCTGAATTTGGGGTTTCGTGGATTAGTAGATAGGTCTGGTTCGATGGTTGGTGTAGTAAAAGTGAAAAATTAAAAAGTGGGATAGCTAGGTTGAGGTTGTAGAGGATTAGGAGAAGAAGGATGGGGATGGGGTCCTAGGGATGCTTCCAACTTACTTGTAGTTGCAGAATTGTCTAGGCAGCAACTTGTTGGCTAGAAAAACTTGAAAAAAAATTGAATCTAGAACTGAAACATGAACAAAAACCAGATCTTGGACAGAAAACTTGAATAAAGCTTCAATAAAACCACCGAGGCTTCACACCGTAAGGTGCCGATCGGATCAAACACCAATCCCACCGGATTTGATCAAACACAAAGCAACTCTTCAAAGAAGAAACATAGTTGCCGAGCAACAATACCAGATTTTCAAAAATTCAAAGGTGAGAATAACCCCCCCCCCCACCGAATCCTTTATTTATAGGGGCCTCCCGTATACAACCTATTTACCCCTACTTTAGGTCCATAAAAGTGACCTATTATATTGAAAACCCATGGGACCAAAAGGCCCAACATGTATATAACCTAACCCTAAACTTATTCCCATCAAAATAAGCGTCTTTTGGTGATGTATCTGCATCAACTCGTTAGCAAAGTCACAAAATAGAAAGAACTTACTAAAGACACTAACCAAGAATATCTATAGCACTTGTAGAAAGATTAAAAGCTACAACATAACTCTATTCAGCCAACTAAAAGCCTATAAAATATTAAGCTCGTAGAACCCAAAAATCTATTGAGCACAGGGCCAATAAACCCACTATTTTTTTTTTTTTTATGAAACCACCACCAACAACAACTCAGGCTTATCCCAACTAAATGGGGTCGGCTACATGTATCCTTTCAAGACAAAGTATGGAAAATTGAGATCCTCACAAAGGGAAAGGGAAGTAAGAGAAATGACGAATAAAAATGAAGAAATGAGATAAGTAAAGTGAGAAATAGAAAATGAAAAATGAAAGTAGGAGAAAAAAGGATAGCATAAGAAATTAGGAAAATCTTAGCTACATGGTGTCGACAACGTGGATCCTTGCCCACCAATAGGCTTTATCTGAGGTCATACTTGGCACAAGCCCCAGGTAATGCATGTCATTCTTCACAACCTCACCTGTGGTCATTTTAGGCCTGCCTCTAACTCTTTTAGCTCCTTCAATTGGGATCAGATCACTCCTCCTTACTGGGACATCACCAGGCCTCCATTGCACATTCTCAGAGCTTGTCGCTGATCGGAGCAACTCCCACATCAGCTCTAATGCGTTCATTCCTCACTTTATCCTTCCTAGAGGATAATTATATAATACTCTTTATACAAAGAAACAAACTTCGACCTGATGTAACTTCTATACTACTAAAGGAAATAACCTCCAAACGAGCCAACCTACTCTATGAACCCTACTTAGTGATACATACATCATCCTAAGGACCAAACCAACCCAAAAAAAAAAATTTGGCCTGCAATATTTTATGCGGGGCTTATGAATTTAACTCCAATTCTTTTTCCTTGCTTTTTCCAAAACTTTCAATCTCCATCAAATTTGATCCTTGATATCAGATATCTGAAGATCTCAGAATTCAAAAGTAGGAGTCACGAGAAAGGTTTCTCCTTTGCCTTCTCATGACCATTTGCAACAAGGCAGAATAGCTTTCAAACAATCCCTTATTTCTAGCCTTTCAACTGCTCCCAATAATATGCCTGAATCAAGAGCCACAGCCTTTTACCTCTTCTCTGCAAAGATTGAGAATAGTCGAATACTGAGGTTTGAATGAAAACAAAAAATCTGAATTTGCTACCCAGCTCCAGCTGCTCCACCAAAACCCCTGTAGCTTTCAACAACACTGTCCAGATCTCAGAAAAAAAGTTCAAGAGTATATAACAAGTGAGATATAGTTGCAGCAGCGTCGTCAACATGGCATATACACATTCGGAAGCACATGGTCACTGGAGATCAGGTGATCAATAGTCGGGACACCATCCTCCTACACAAACAACAACAAAAAAAAGGCACCTTGGGAGATAACCAGTATCAATCAATGATGCATAGAGCTGAGACTTAGTCGTCTAAGATCCCAAGCTTTCCCATTACAAGATTATCCTACCCTAATTTAAGAACACTGAACTATCTCAAGAAGACCCAAAAAAAGAAGTGAACTTAACTATTTCCCAGTTATTAAGGTTTCTACAAATTGAACCCTATATTAGTATCGCCTGGACAAAGGAGAGAATCAGCTACCCTGATTCTGTATCAGAAGCATTGTCAAAGATAATTTGAAATACATTACAAATTTGTTATTGGATTAGACTTTGGATTCAAAAACAAAATTGTTATTGTGCAAAAAATATATGGAGTTCACTATGCATTTTAACATAAACACAAAAATGTGCGCCATCTAACATAAAATAGGTGTCTCAAATTTCCAAAAGCATACCTCTAAAAATAAAAAGAATTAAGAAAAATAAAAGGTATAGTTAAGAGAGCTTACACTGAACTAAAGAAATGAAGCAACCTAGAACATCTTGATAATGACATATATAATCAGATCAAGATAGAAGCTAAATACCTAAAAATTCATCACTAGAAAACTATTTCAATATTGAAAATGTATCTTAAAACTATACAACTCAACTCAACCAACTAAATGGACCAGCAACATGAATTCTATTTATCCATACAAAAAAAAATGAATCCTATTTTTCCAATTGACCCTGTTTAAAGTTATATTTATTGTTAAAACCTAAGCAACCCATTTTTTCCTCACTACATCCTATTAACCTTTGGCCTAGCCCTGGTTCTTTTAACTCCTCTAATCTGCAAACTATCTCTCCTTACCAGTGCATTCAATGGCCCCAACTGTACATGCCCTAACCACTTCAAACAACTTCTAAATCACTTCTAGTGCATTTGTTTCTTATCTTACCTCTGGTTTGCAACTCAGCCACCTCAACATCTCCATCCCAGCAACACATTTAAGCATGCTTTTCTTTTTCCTTTATAAATAATATGTTGTTTCTTTGTTTCCCAATATTCGGTTCTGTACAACATTGTTGATCTTCCAAATATATATATATATATATATATCATATCATACTATTACATAAAAGCACGTTGTGGCAAATCTTTCAGTTACCTATTCTACCCTTCATTCTTATCTAAAAATCCATTCTTCAAATCTTAATCTTTATGTCATTCTTTCTTATAATTTCATAATCTTAGGTACCCTTAGTATTAATTAATGTTTTTAATTAATATTAATATTAATAATATTTATTATTATTTAAAGCAAATCTTTCAATTACCTCTTTTATCCTTCATTCTTACATAAAATTCCATTCTTCAAATCTTAATCTTTATGCCATTCTTTCTTATAATTTCATAATCTGAGGTACCCTTAGTATTAATTATTATTTTTAATTAGTGGCAAATCTTTCAGTTATCTATTCTACCCTTCATTCTTATCTAAAATTCCATTTTTCAAATCTTAATCTTTTTGTCATTTTTTCTTATAATTTCATAATCTTAGGTACCCATAGTATTAATTATTGTTTGCATATAGATTAGGAAGACCGCCATCTCCTCCGCCGTCTTTGTTTTTCTGTTTCATCTTCTTCCCTGGTTCTTCCCTATTGGTGCTACAGTCTCCCAAGGCTGGTGCTAATTTCTCTCCTAGCCTTCACTTTCAGCCTCAAACTTTGGTTTTTAATTAATATTAATATTAATAATACTTATTAGTATTTAAAGCAAATCTTTCAATTACCTCTTTTATCCTTCATTCTTATCTAAAATTCCATTCTTCAAATCTTAATCTTTATATCATTCTTTCTTATAATTTCATAATCTTAGGTACCCTTAGTATTAATTATTGTTTTTAATTAGTGGTAAATCTTTCGGTTACCTATTCTACCCTTCATTCTTATCTAAAATTCCATCCTTCAAATCTTAATCTTTATGTCATTCTTTCTTACAATTTCATAATCTTAGGTACCCTTAGTATTAATCATTGTTTGCATATAGATTCGGAAGACCGCCATCTCCACCGCCGTCTTTGTTTTTCGGTTTCATCTTTTTTCCTGGTTCTTCCCTATTGGTGCTACAGTCTCCCAAGGCTGGTGGTAATTTCTCTCCTAGCCTTCACTTTCAACCTCAAACTCTGGTTTTTAATTAATATTAATATTAATAATTATTATTTAAAGCAAATCTTTCAATTATCTCTTTTATCCTTCATTTTTATCTAAAATTCCATTATTCAAATCTTAATCTTTGTCATTCTTTCTTATAATTTCATAATCTTAGGTACCCTTAGTATTAATTATTATTTTTAATTGGTGGCAAATCTTTCAGTTACCTATTCTACCCTTCATTCTTATCTAAAATTCCATTCTTCAAATCTTAATCTTTATGTCATTCTTTCTTATAATTTCATAATCTTAGGTACCCTTAGTATTAATTACTGTTTTTAATTAATATTAATAATATTTATTATTATTTAAAGCAAATCTTTCAATTACCACTTTTATCCTTCATTCTTATCTAAAATTCCAATTTCTATTCTTAATCTATAGGTCATTCCTTTTTATAATTTCTTAATCTTGGGTACCCTTAGTATTAATAATTATTTTTAATTAATAATATTTATTATTATTTAAATTTAAAAATGTTCATTTTTATGTTTGTTTTTAATTAAAATTCATGGTTTCAAAATTGAAAAAAAAAAAATGGGAGAAAAAGCATAACTAAAACTATATCTATCTATCTATCTATTTCATCCACTGTGCTTTAATTCTATAAGCAACATCTTTGCTGATTTCCCCTTCTTTATTTATGATAGAAATTAAATATTGAAAAGTATCACCTTGGGTGTTTGGGTATCTACCTATCATCAATCTTAACAGTACCAATTACACACCAAAACCATAAAAAAGATTAAAAGGTATAGTTAAGACCTACACAGTCGACCACACTCTTCCTCCCCTGACCTCAACCCCTTAAATAAGCAAATTGATTGAGGATATGATATTCTGAGATAGTATTGCCGTAGTTAATATAAAAGGTAGCACTTGCTCAAAATTTAAAAAAAAATTATATAATAATAATAATAATAGAAAATAAAAAAATATAAATTTTTTCCCTCTCTCCCCTCCCTTTCAGCTGTAACGGGTTGTTCCATTCAGTAGAGAACAAAATGGGTAACTGTAAACCTCTTCCATGTTGTTCATAATTATAGTTCTAAATTTTTATAAAATCCAACATACATACAGGGGGAAGGAAGAGGCCATTGATGCAGGCTTCCCAAACACCAGTACTTCCCATCCCTAACTCTACAAATTAATCGAAACATGAACTAATGATGGAATTAGTGTATAAAATCTCAACGTCTTACCGAATGAATACACGAAACTGAAACCCTAACTGCTCTGCAGACACCACCACAAAAGAGAAGCAAAGGAAGAAAGAAATGAAGAAAAGGTTACAAAGGATAGAATAACAAAAATGAGGAGATCGAAGAGAGATCACAGAACCATGATGAGCATGATCAGAATCAAATAGATCGAATGAGAAAAGTAACACAACTGTAATTACAGACTTACCTGTGTCTGTGATACAATGATATTTCGGTCTTGGCTCTTACAATGATGAGGACATGAGGTTGTAACCAAAGTAACCAACCCTCTAGAGAGACGGCCCTGGATTCATATTTTGCATGATATACTGTCCGAGTATTGTAGTCCATAGTTACGGGCTGTAAGAAAAAGTTTTCTAACACGAATGGTCCTCGTGAGCAATTTGGATCCTAGCTGCCCGGCAGGACCGTGCTGCCTAGATATGGTGGGGCATGCAATGACTGCCTTACCCCCACTCGGGCAAGGCGTTCGGGCAGGGGTGAGGCGGTCATTGCACGCCTCGTCGTGTCTAGGCAGAACGGTCCTGCCGGGCAGCTCAGCAGTAGAGGATCTGGATCTGGTCCCTCGTGAGTCGTGACTCGTGAGTGAGTATTGTAGTTCTAAAAAACACTGGACCATGTAAAACTGAAAAAAGGGCCCGACCAGGTTTGATCTATTAACATGTGGTTAGAAAAATGAATGAAAAAAAAAAGGATTACCGAAAATAGTTCTTCTCCAATGATGTTAATCACCAGAGTCGATCTCACACCATCCATGGGATGTAGATCTGGACTCCGGGACTACCAAGTCTACCAGAATCATTATCCTCTCCTGTCCACTGCCCAGACAAGACCGTGTTGTCCCCTCACATTGGGCCGCGAAATGATGACCTAGCCCCCTGCCCAAACACACTGCTCGGGCGAGGTTAAGTCGTCATTTTATGCCCCCATGTGAGGGGACAGCACGGTCCTATCCGGGCGGCGGATAGGAGAGGAATAAAATTCAATCTACCATGCATCAAGTTTTTTTTTAGAGCAAATTACATGCATCCCCTTAGTGTTTGAAACAATAACAGAACGTCCCCCGTTGTTTGAACATTTACATTTTACGCTATTATGAAGCTTACAAGTAAGCCATGTCCGTTAAGTTGAAACCATTAGTTGATACTAAACATTCATAAATGGCCATATTACCCTTTAATAATGTACGTTGACCCTTTTACCCTTATGTTACATAACCCAAACCCATCTCCTCAACCATCGTTCCAACCTCCATCTCCCTCTATCACCTCTTTCATTGCCGGTGATCTACAAACCTCCATTGTCCTCTTCGACGATCTGCGAGGGAGGAGCTCCACTCTCAACTCCAACATTCAAGAGACAAAAAATGACGATCAAGAAGCCACCATGGTTCGCCTATCCAAATTGGGAACAGAGTCAACAGACATCGTCTTCAACCCAATGACTGCCCAGTTTTTAAGAGTACATCCTCAGCAGTTCTGGTCTATTCCATCTTTGAAGGTTTAGAGATTCACAAAATTTCAATTCCTGTCTCCCAAGAATCTCAAAGTCAAATGCTCTTTTTAGACGATTAAAGTTTGATCTGCAATGGAAAAGAAGAGTATTCAAATACAGATGCAGATACTAGCTAGTACAGCCAAGTCAAACAGTTTCTAATGGCTAAATAACAAGCCATTACACAGGTGTAAAAAACTCATGCACACACAGGAAATCAGGTCTGCAACAATGCTCTTGTTTTCCCAAAAATTTTAAAAGCAATGAAAATTCTTTCTCCGGCCACTACTTTGTTCCTAAGAAGGTGAAGACGTAGTGAAGGAATGAGCCTTATAAAAAAAAAAAAGTAGTGAAGGAATGAGCAAAAATAAACAGGCCACTAACCAAAAATCTGTTTCCCTCAAAATTTCTTCTTCGGTCTAATGACCATTGTTGGATGAGGAAACTATTAAAGATATAGTTCCAGGCTTATATAGTTGTTGCCTTCTCATTTTGAATTTGAATTTGAATTTGAACATCTTTAGGTGGTTACGTAACTGCCATAACCTCCTTCACCACCCTCCCACTTTGTTGTTCAAGTTTCAAAAAGGAACTCATTTCATGGCACGTGCAATGCACGGCCTTGAAGTATGCGTGGTCCTTCGATTAATGACCGAAAATGGGGTGTAAACATAATCTACAGTTTCAGAAACGCATGTGGCCAGAATTCCAATACTTTATTTTATATGCGGCAAATGCCAAGTTTGATTTCACAAAGATTGCAAAGCTAAGAAGCTCAACAGTGTAGCCAACCATGAGTCGCTGGAATCGTAGGTGGGGGTGTTTGAAATTTGTGATTTTATTTCACAAAAAACAATTGGGAAAGAGGGGCGGTGGAGAGATTAATCTTTGTCGGAGGGTTGCTGGGCAAGGGGAAGTCACCCGAAAATTTCTATTTTCTTCACCTAACCGGAGATGGTATGTAGCAAACCCTACTTGAAAATAGATTTGGGAATTTTGGGTTTGGAGAAGATGTAATAAGGGTAAAAATGGTATTTCATTTTAGTCACTGATGTAAAAAGGGTAAAACTGTCTTTTACCTTTCAAAACTAACACCTCACTAACACCGTCAGCCATCAGGGGAAATACGTAAATGTTGAAACTGGGGGGGTTCTATTACTGTTTCAAACACCAGGGGTGCACTTTTTTGAATTATTATTTTTTAATCACGACTAACCACCACTATTAGTGGGATCCCATAGATAGGGGTGGGATAGGGGGAATATCTAGGTGACAACCGAGTAGTGTGGTCAAGAGCTAAACTAGCGACCTCTGTAAGACTTAGGCCAGTGCTCTATTGTGTCTAGCTACCTCCACCACACCAAAGCCGCTCCCCCCCCCCCAATGCATCAAGGTCAAAGACTCTCACCAGGCTACATTTGACTGTTAGAAAATCCTTGGGTTTTGTCAAACCCGAATCCATCCCCATACAGAGATCTAGAACACGATTGAATAAATTAAAGAACAGGGAAATAAAGTATACCTGGCACCCACGTATGTTGGCGAAGAACAAATAAGAATACCTTGAAGAACAATAATGATCCGATGAAGAATGGTTGCGAATCCTCGAATAATCTTGGATAACCGCGATGGGGATCTTCCACAGTCTCCTAGACTCCCACAGAGCTCCCTTTCTTGTGGAAAAAAGAGAAAAGAGAATAACAAGCAGGGACCCCTCATCATTAGTATTTATAATATTCTCCAAACCCTAACCCACTTCCACAATGGGCCAGGCCGGTCCAGTCCATCTCAATAAAATAAGTAGCAAGCCACGTCAGCCCTTGTATTTCTTGATTCTCATTAATGATCGACCCGATAATTAATCAAGCCCACACATCGTCATTGAAAAATGTCTAACAATCTCCCACTTGGGCTAGATTAATTATAAAGTCATCATTATCAAATGTGGCCATGGAATCTCAATACAACTATAATGCTATTAAACCTTGATCCAGTTAGCAAATATATCAATGTCGAGCAACAAAAAAAATACACCTCAACATACGCCATACCATTTTCTGTCAACTACAAACAAAGATTTACTTACTAACATAAATCGCCTTGAGATAATTTTGTACAAGGAATGTCGCACACGCCTGTGATCACATAAATATCGTCATCATTCCTTGTGGGTCCTCGAATGTACCATGAGCATCATCATACTCATAGATTACCTTTGAACATCATCATATTCACAGGTAATCGAACATCCATGGCTAGAAATAGTCGAACGACTTGGCTCATCACCAATCGAACATCCTTAGCTAAAATAACCTTCAACACATCAAACAACATATACATGCATACAAATGCTATTCATCACATCAAGAAAAAGCGTAATGATTAAAATGAAACATATATCTTCTAAGTTCTCCCACTTAACAAGCATATCAATCAAGTAAAGAAGAACTCCCATTCAACAAACATATCAATCATGTAAAGAAGAACTCCTACTGATCAAAATAAACGAATGAACCAAATCAACTAAGTTTGAAGGTAAAGATTCAAACCATAAATTATGCATAAAGTAATCTAAACCATCAAACTACTCGAACTGATTACTTCCTTGTTCCCAGTTAAATCATCACTCTCAATGTTCTTCTTTTCCTTCTTGTGTATAAATAGATATCAACTCCTTTAAGGATATAATCATAGTTTGTTAAGTACATCAATTTTTCTTTAATATGTTCATCCTCTCATTCGTTCCTCTTTATTATTTCTTATTTTATTTCAGTGTTTAGCCTCATCATTCCATACAATCGGTATACTTTCAGCCCATACCTCCAAAGTGGCTTCCGTTAAATGGCTCAAGACGTATTATACGCCACAGATTCACATATTGATTTTTAATATAATTTTTCATCATTTCAGTCCTTATTGATGGAACATCTTGTTCATGGCTTATTATCTACGTTAGTTAACCGTTAATTACCATAATTCTCCCTCAACATATAGAAACACAACATCATAATATCAAGGTTTCTATATCATACAATATAATCAACATGTTCTTTCACCATTGCATATCCATTTATCATTTAAGCATGTATCAACACATTACCATAAAATTAGTTGTTCCATACCTTTTATCATCAACAACACACCAGATACATATATGTACGCATTCCAGATGATAAAAAACAATCAACAATACTTCTTTACAATATTACATTCTTGTCCTTTTGGGTCAAATGCACACATCTTTATCGCACTATAAGTACCGCGAGATGATAACAACTTTCAAAAATTTCCCTCCACCTTTGGGTGATAAGAAAACTCCAAGGTTGTGCACCTCAATTATAATAATTTTATCGCACTACAAATACCACGAGATGTCGATGAATTTCAAAAATTTTTCTCCACCTTTGGGTGATAAGAAAAACCCCTAGGTCATGCATCCCAAATTCTTTGAGTATGCCTTTTCGTGAAAAGATCAGTAGTTTTCAAAAATTCCATCACCTTTGGGCATCTGGAACCCTTAGATTACTATCCTTTCTAATCTATGTGCATATCACCTCGTCAATCTTTGGCAACATTGCCTTTGGGCTAATGTTACCTATTCTGCTGCTTTGATAGAATCATAAAAGGATTCAATGGGCCACTTTGGTGGATCACCATTTTACCCTCTCATAATTCCTCAACCTGATTTGCAGCAATATAAGTGGAAATAAACACATTAAACATCCATAATGTGTTGGGACATGCACATTCATCATCAAAAGTGGCAGTGGTCAACTCAAAATAGTCCAAATATGCTCAAAGTTGTATAATCGTCCAAAAACAGGTCCCTAGAAGTATTAGACGCGCTAAAACCAAGTACCAACAGATAGATCTTGAAATTACGAATAAAACAATACCAACCAGAGCCCAATCTGATGCTCCATGCGCCCCACGCACCACCCGAAGGTGACATAATCGTCATTAATGGGTTCCACAAGTTCATCAAAATTATTCAAATATGGTACCCAAAACGTCGGCTTTGAAAAATACAAGCAAAATGGGGCATCCCAGGACAAAATCCAATAAAAAAAATAGCATTCTAGAGCAAAATCTGAACTAAAACAGCATTCAAGAACAAGAAAAACAGCTTCTGGAACAATAAAAGCATTCCAAAACAATTTTGGGAACAAAAACCACAATCCCAGAACAGTTCCGGAACGGAAATAGTTGATTCAGTTCCCAAGATTATTAGAAAACTTAAAAACCACCAAAACCATGGTCTCTGTTTACCCAAGATATGTTGAATTGCATATCAAATCGAAGAGCACGAAAAAACAGACACACCAGAAAAAACCGCACCTCAAAATTCATCCAAACGAACCCACACGGGCCATTGGAAGTTTCTAGTCTTTTGTCCCCTTGTTTTTTGTTTAAGAAAGAACCGAACCAATTCAAGCCGAACCGGAGTGAACAAACCAAACCGACTTGATCCGGTTCACCCGAACCAAACCTCCGGTCCACCCCAATCAGGCTCTCGGGTCAAAAAAAAGGGTCTCAAGTCGGGTTAGTTGGCCGGGTCAAGAATCTTTGACTGGTCCCATTTGACTGGGTCGGGTCCATCTCTGACAGGGTCAAACATGACCCACAAGTAAGTCCGCTGACGTCATGATGATGTCAGCCCTATGATGTCATAATTGTTTCATTTTTTTTTTTTTTAAAACCTTATCGGCGAGTGGATTTCACTTGCCACTTTGGCAGGCGTGTGGTGGCGCGTCCGGCCGTCGACGGTGGCGATCCACCCACCGAAACGCTTATCTCTTGGAGCACTTCAACCCAGTATAAAAATATTAACTTTTCTCCAATGAAAAAATCCGGCAGTGGCCAAAAACAGTACGGGTTCACCATAAATCCAACCAAAAATCCGTTCTTCTCCTTTGAAAAATCGATTCAAGCTCTTAAACAAGTAACCAATCGATTCTAGGTCTGTATGGATGTCTCTGATACCACTTGTTAGAAAATCCTTGGATTTTTTCAAACCCGAATCCATCCCCATACAGAGATCTAGAACACGATTGAATAAAAGAACAGAGAAATAAATTGTACCTGGCACCCACGTATGTTGGCGAAGAATAGATAAGAATACCTCGAAGAACAATAATGATCCGATGAAGAGTGGTTGCGAATCCTCGAATAATCCTGGATAACCGTGATGGGAATCTTCCACAGTCTCCTAGACTCCCACAGAGCTATCTTTCTTGTGGAGAAAAGAGAAAAGTGAATAGTAACTACAGGGATCCCTCATCATTAGTATTTATAATACTCCCCAAACCCTAACCCACTTCCATAATGGATCAGGCCGGTCCAGTCCATCTCAATAAAATAAGTAGCAAGCCACGTCAGCCCTTGTATTTCTTGATTCCCATCAATGATCGACCCGATAATTAATCAAGTCCACACATCGTCATTGGAAAATGTCTAACATTGACCTCATGACATGTGGGGCATTAAGTGGTAATCATTTGAAATATGTGATAATGTTGTATATTCAATTTTTTTTGACAAAGTTTTCCTCTATCCATAGAGGATGGTTCATCCACCATCCTAGGGTTCACAAACCCCTTCTAGGGTTTCAGTATGTTCCAAAATACCCTCCCAATACCCATTCCCGCCCTCTCCCACCCCTCGGTGAATGGGATCCCATTCACCGTGGGTGGAGGGAAACTCGGTCTTTTTTTTGTATAAGATATATACTTGTATTAAAGAAAGATTAGATACAAAATGTGGAATAGAAGTTCCGCTAGCATCAGTATATAATAAAAGAGACAAAGAAGGGGGTGAGATGTGATCACAAATAAAAAAAAAGTCTCTAACCAAAGGAGGCAAGAGCATCCGCTACACCATTCCCTTGTCAATAGACATGTTTAAAACTAACTACAGACAATTGAGAGACCAATTTATGGCAGTCAGTGATGATATGAACTATTCGCCAAAGGGGGAATAAGAATAAGATTTCAAGTGAAAAATAACTCTTAGGTTATCACTTCTATAATAAGATTTTGATAGTTGTGAGAAACCGCCAAAAAATGAGCTTGTCTAATCGCTAAAGCTTTAACTACATATGCAAAGGTGATGCCAACATGTTCCACAAAAGCTGAGATGAATCACTCTTAGTGATCCCTGAAAGTGCCACCAATACTTACAGGCCCAAGAGCTCCAAGTCATGAGCCATCCCCATTGACTTTAAGATAATTATGTGGAGGAGGTTGCCAAGAAATGTGAATATCGGTGCAAGATGAACCAAATTGAGTCTGTACAAGTAAATATGAATCTACAAATGAGGAGAGACATCTCAACAACGACAATGCATTAGGGGAATCCTGATGAAAAGATGCATCAATATATGCGAGCCAAATATGCTAAAGAGTGCTAGCCATAAGACTGATGATTTTGTCTTTAAATATGAGATTACCTTGAACACCATATACATTTTCCACCCAATCCTGATAAAGATATTGCTTGTTGCATTAGGATTTAATCCTTTGGTCATCCATAAAGCTCGAGCCAGAGCACAGTATAGGAAGTGATGATTAGAGGAAGAGCACAAAGGGCATAAGCTATTAAGATTAAAACTCATGCTGATTAGAAGCCCAACATGAAGAACTTTGTCCCACATCAGTTGCCATAGAAAGAATCTAACTTTTGGTGTTGTCTTTATATGCCAATACATTGCCATAATGGATTTATGGTAGTAGGGTAATTCGGGAGAGCAAGGTGATATGCTAATGAGACAGTGAAGAGGCCATTGGCGATAGGAGCCCATATATATTTGTCATTAGAGGGGATACAAAAGAATTAGAATTAATAATATAGCCTTAGCTACTTCTTGAGGCTGCCAGAGATGCACTAGATCAGCTTTCCAGCATTGAGGATTAGCATTAATTAACTCAACTATTGTATGTGGAGCATCAATAGAAAAAGAGAAAGCGGCTTCTAAAGGAGAGAAATGGGGGATCCATGGGTCGATCCACGGATTGATACTTCGACCATGGCCAACATGAATAAACAAGCCCTTTAAGAGAATGTTTCTTGAATTGAAGATGAATTTCCAACCCCCATGAAATAGAAGATGGGCAAGGGGTATGAAGAAAGTCAGTGTTGGGGAAGTACTTAGATTTCGTTAACCTGCTCCATAGAGATATTTTTAGGAGAGAGGAGTTCTCACGCCTTCTTACATAGTAAAGCTTCATTCATAGGAGTAAGTAATTTGATATTGAGTCAACTAGATTTTTTGGAACGTGATGAGGCATAAAACACCCCACCAATCAGAGGTTGCCACGTGGCTGACCTGACCACAGTCCGAGAACCGAATTGAGCCGAGCTGGAGACCGGGCCGACCCTATCTCCGATAAGTCACCTAACAGAGCCGGACTCACACAAGTTAGCCGGTGGCTGAGGCCGAGCTCACACAGGTCAGCCGTAAACTCCTGGCCGAGCTGACTGCCGAGACCAACCTCTCGGGCCAACCTCCCAGGCCGAGGTGACTGCCAAGGCCCACCGACTAGGCCGACCTCCCAGGATGAGCCCTCCTACACGGAAGCTACCATAGAGCCCCACCGGGGATCTCGGGGCCACGTCAGCGCATCTCGAGAATCACAGGATAAGAATCAAGTCACGATCCCAGCACGATACGAAGTCACACTCTACATGGACTCTTACCTTAATAAGAGCTCGGCCCCAAAAATAGCTCTCCACTCCGCCCTACACGAGAAAATCTTTCGAAAGAAGGACTCCTACCATACTAGGGCTCTCCCAACCGCCTCATCTCATCCTCACTCTATAAATACCCAGGTATGGAGTATCATTCCCCATCTCGCTTTCACTACGCAGTTACGCTATTGCATTGGAGACCTGACTTGAGCGTCGGAGAGTCCTTGGCCAGAGCCACACCGGCTCTCTT
Source organism: Telopea speciosissima (assembly GCF_018873765.1). Classification (NCBI taxonomy): domain Eukaryota; kingdom Viridiplantae; phylum Streptophyta; class Magnoliopsida; order Proteales; family Proteaceae; genus Telopea; species Telopea speciosissima. Next base: position 32,953,973 of record NC_057919.1, on the reverse strand, counting down.
GTGCTCATCGCTTGGTTTTTGCAGGCTCATCTGTGGGCGAACCGAGCATCAGAGGTTTTCACCCGCAAGCCGGAGGGCACCTCACTTCATGGGTTCTCGGGAGCTGCCGCGACCATTAAGGGTTCAATCGACCTGCTGGTCACGATCGGGCAAGCTCCATGCCAGGCGATAATCCAGGTCAAATTCATGGTAGTACGATCGATAGTGGCTTTCAACGCCATACTAGGCCGCCCTTCACTGACCGCTCTCCAAGCCCTCATCTCCCCAATGCACATGAAGATGAAGTTCCCTACCGAGAACGGAATTGACGAAGTCCGAGGCGACCAGAAGAAGGCACAGGAGTGCTATGCTACTTTTGTCAAGCAAAACAAAGGCAATGTCTGAGGAATGGCAATGTGCGTCAAACACCTCCCCGAGGATCAGCGGGATGAGCTCATCGAGAGGAGAGGACGACCTGTGGAAGACCTGACCCCGTTCCCCCTCAGCGATGAGGACCCAGCAAAGGTGGTCCAGCTCAGATCATTGCTGAATGAAGATCAGAGGAATCAGCTCAGAATTTTCTTAAGGGCGAACGCCGATGTCTTTGCCTGGTCGGCTACCGACATGATGGGCATACCCAGGCATATAGCTGAACACCAGCTCCACGTAGATCCAGGTCAAAAACCAATTCGGCAAAAGAGAAGGAACTACGTACTTGATCGACAAACTGCGATCAAAGAAGAGGTAGAGAAGCTCCTCCGATCAGGGTTCATCCGAGAAGAAAAATTCCTGACCTGGTTGGCTAACGTTGTCATGGTCCCCAAGCCGAACAGGAAGTGGAGAATGTGTGTCGACTACACCGACCTCAACAAGGCTTGTCCAAAAGATGAGTACCCGCTACCTCGGATCGACCTCTTGATCGACGCCACGGTAGGTCACGAGATGCTGAGTTTCATGGACGTATATTCTGGTTACAACCAAATCATGATGCATGAGGAGGACGAGCCATACACGGCATTCTGAACTGACCAAGAAAACTTTTGCTACAAGGTCATGCCGTTCAGATTGAAAAACGTCGGAGCGACGTACCAGTGGCTCGTGAACTATATGTTTCGTGAGCAGATCGGAAGAAACATGGAAGTCTACGTGGATGACATGTTAGTGAAGAGCTTAAAAACCAAACACCACTTGGCCGACCTGGAAGAAGCCTTTGGCGTATTGAGGAAGAATCAAATGAAGGTGAACCCCGCCAAGTGTGCATTCGGCGTGCCCTCGGGAAAGTTCCCCGGCTTCATGGTCTCTGTCAGAGGCATCAAAGCCAATCCGGTAAAAATCAGGGCCATCCAAGAGATGAGCCCTCCAAGGACGATCCGAGAAGTATAGAGGCTAAACGGACTAGAGGCGGCGTTGGCACGATTCATGTCGAGATCGGGCGACAAGTGCCTACCATTCTTTAAGGCCCTCAAGAATATCCAGAACCCGAAGGACTTTATCTGGTCGGACGAATGCCAGCAAGCTTTTGAAAAGCTAAAGAAATATTTGGAGAACCCGCCTCTTCTCAGCCGACCCGAGCCAAAAGAGGAGCTTCAAGTTTACTTAGCCGCTACCCCTGTAGCGGTCAGCCCGGTGTTGATTAGGGAAGAAAGTCGAACTCAAAGACCCATATACTACATCAGCCACGTTCTTGTCGATGCCGAGATAAGATATTCTGGGTTCAAGAAAGTAGCATTCGCTCTTGTTAAGGCTGCAAGGAAACTAAGGCGGTACTTCCAAGCCACTCAAGAAGATATTGCACAAACCCGACGTTTCAGGACGGCTGATCACCTGGGCGGTTGAGCTGAGTGAATACGATATAAGCTATCGTCCGAGGATGGCGATAAAAGGACAAGCCCTTGCCGACTTCATCGCCGAATGCACAGGGCCCGACCTTGAAGTCGAGGAAGAAAAGACAGTAGAAGAGGTTGGGGCTACGGCCGACCCTACTTGGACCATGAATGTCGATGGCTCAAGCAACTCTGGAGGAAGCGGGGCCGGCCTAATCTTGGTGAGCCCTGAGGGGTTTCTGATCCAATATGCCCTGAGGTTCAAGTTTCCCGCCTCGAACAATGAGGCCAAGTATGAAGCCCTCCTAGCCGGACTTCGAGTCAGCAAGGTAATGGGCGTAAAGCGGTTGAAGGTGCGAGGAGACTCCCAACTCATGGTCGACCAGGTCAATGGAGACTATGAGGCGAAAGACGAAAGGATGATAGCTTACCTGAGCCAAGCACGAGATCTGATTTTTGAACTCAAGCACTTTGAGATGACTTGAATATCGAGAAAAGAGAATGCCGTGGCTGACTCCTTGTCAAAGTTGGCCATGGCCGACCTCCAATATCTGAGCCGATCAGTGTACATAGAAATCTTGGAGAAGCCCTCCTTACAAGAAGAAAGCGTAAAACACATTGAAGAGGACGGGCCGACCTGGTTGGACCCCATTGTCAACTACTTGGAGAATAACCTGCTCCCGGAGAACCGAGATGAAGCAAGAAAGGTCAAGATCTGAGCTACCAAGTACACCATGATAGACGGAGTGCTCTACAAAAGAGGAATCTCGACTCCTCTTCTCCGATGCCTTGGACCGAAGGGAGCCGAGTATGCCTTGGCCGAGGTGCATGAGGGAATATGCGGGAGTCACATGGGTGGCCGAGCTCTTGCATACAAGATACTTCGACAAGGATTCTATTGGCCAAGAATGTAAGAAGAGGCCATGAGGTATGTGAAGTTGTGCGAGAAGTGCTAGCTGTTTGCACCAATCCCGAGCCGACCAGCAACAAAGCTGACCTCAATGCTGAGCCCAATCCCTTTCGCTATGTGGGGAATGGATATTCTCGAAGATTTCACCCCGGCATTGGGAAACAGGAAGTACGTGGTAGTGGCGATTGATTACTTCACCAAATGGGTCGAGGTCGAGCCCCTTGCAACCATCACCAAGAAGAACATGGATAAATTCTTTCGAGATAAGGTCATCTACCGGTTCGGGCTACCGAAAGTGCTCATCACAGATAATGGCACGCAATTCAACAACCCGGCCTTCCGAGAGTTCTGCGAACACTTCTAAATTGACTTTCGACCCATCTTAGTAGCTCATCCACAAGCAAATGGACAAGTAGAAGTGTCCAACCGAACATTACTCGCCGGCATTAAGAGAAGGTTAGATGAGGCCAAAGGAAGATGGGTGGAAGAGCTCCCAAGTGTCCTATGGGCATATAGGACAACAGTAAGAACACCAACCGGGGAGAGCCCTTTTCGCCTCGCTTATGGGATCGAAGCCCTCGCCCCGGTTGAAATTATGGCATTGTCGTACCGAGTGCTCAACTTCAATGAGAAGACCTATGAAGATGGGCTGAGAGCCAACCTTGAATTCCTCGACGAAGTTCGAGAAAATGCCCTACTCCGAAACACGGCATACCAACAGAGGACGGCAAAGTACTATAACTCAAGAGTAAAAGAGCGGCACTTCCGTCAAGGGGACCTTGTCCTCAGAAAGCTTAGTGCATCCCAGCCAAGGCAGCAAGGAAAGTTAGTACCAAACTGGGAAGGCTCGTACATAGTCTCCAAGCAAATTCCCCCCGGGACGTATCGCTTGCAGACTCCGGGGGCAAAAAGGTATCGAGACCTTGGAACTCAAAAAATTTGAAGAAATTTTTTCAATAACTGAGCATGCTTGTATTCGGCTTCAGCCCCGACGTTTGATTCAATTAAATAAAGTCTTTCTCCACCTCTTAACGTATTGGCAAGCTCCTAAATCAAAGTCGTAAGACCGGTCCTCATAGACCTGGCCGACCTTGAAGACCGATCCTCATAGGTCGATAACCAAGTCGTAAGACCGGTCCTCATAGACCTAGCCGACCTCAAAGACCGGCCCTCATAGGTCGGCAACCAAGTCGTAAGACCGGTCCTCATAGACCTGGCCGACCTCGAAGACCGACCCTCATAGGTCAGCAACCAAGTAGTAAGACTGGTCCTCATAGACCTGGCCGACCTCAAAAATCGACCCTCATAGGTCGGCAACCAAGTTATAAGACCAGTCCTCATAGACCTGGCTGGCCTCGAAGACCAACCCTCATAGGTCGACAACCAAATTGTAACACCGGTCCTCATAGACCTGGCTGACCTCTCAAGAGCAAACTCCCCCCTTGGCCGAGCCTAACAAAGTTTGAAACTAAGTTAAGGCATTACGCTCGGCCAGGAAGGCTGCTCGGCCATGTGTCCGCTTATATGATAGCCGATCCGATCAGACAGATGGGAATGGCGAAGTAACTAACCAAAGCAAAAGTCACCTTAACCTCGGGCATGGCATGGCCGAACCGACGACCACGTGAAGCATGGGTAAAAAACAGACAAGTCCCTAAGCTCGGCTGGCGGAATGGTTCGTTAGTTCGGCCACAACCTCAAATGGAACAACATACACAAGGAAAAGAAGGCTAAGAATGCCAAGCTAAAACACTTGGACAAATTCTGGCAAAAATAGATTTTTTATTCAGTACAGGCCGACCGCTCGGCATGGTTACAATGAGGGCCGTTCGACCCCAAAAAACAAAAAAACAAAAAAAACAAATAAAGAAATGTTTACATCTTAATCTCCTCAATGGTGGACTTGGAGGCGACCTCGGCAACATCCGCGGTGGTAGGCTCGGCAAGGGGGTCTTGGGGTTCAGCGTCAAGGGTGAAGAGGTCGGCCTGCGTAGGTTCCTCAATGGGCAGAGCCTGGGTGACCTCGGCTCCCTCCTCATCTCCCAACTCCCCGGTAAAAGTAGTCACGTCGTCGTCAAAACGAGAGAGATTGAGATCAGGATAGACCGCCTTGATCTCGGCCAAGAGATCAGCCCGGCCTGCCTCAAAACCTTTGGCATAGGGAGGCTTCCTGATCTCATGGCACACATCAGCGTACTCCTTCGATTGGAGATAGTCGCTGATCGCCTCATCCCTAGCCAGGGCCAGATCTTCCTTGGCCTTCTCCCTCGCCTCGGCGAGCTGAGCCTGCAGAGCCCGGACCTTCTCTTTCTGCCTAATCACCTCGGCATTAGAGCTCTCCACTTCGGCCTCGGCCGCAGTAAGCTTCTCTTGGGTCTCCCGACGCCTCTGAACGGCATCCTGGGCATCTTGGTAGGCTTTCTTGCACTGGACGCCCAAGGAGTGGTTCTCGGTCAAGAGCCGCTCAAAGCGAAGCATAGTCTCCACTGCCTTGGCGAAGCCCTGCAAAAAAGCATGAGAACAAAAGTCAAGACGGATTACATAGGTCAGACCTAAGCATAAGACCCAAGCATAAAACTTACCATGTTGAAATCCTGAAACAGGGTGGAGAGGAGCTCGGGGTCAGACAGCGCCTCGAGTTTCTCCCTGTCGACCGGGAGCCGACCTGCATCCAGCCATTCATTGGCATGCGCAGTTGGCATCAATATCGAGTCCCCTGGGAAGAGGCGCCAGGTCTGCCTCACCGAAACGTTGCTGGCCGAGGCCCTCCCCAAGACATATCGAGAAATGTTGGGGGGAGAAGCCACGGGCGGAAGGCCACCACTCGTCAGATTGACCGAGAGCTTCTGACGCTTGGTATCTTTCGGCAGGCTCCTCTCGCCTTTTCGGCCCTTCCCTTTCCTCGGAGACCCCATTGGGCCCGTACTCTTCTCGACTTCAAGGCCGACCACAGCGTCTGGTGGGCTCGGCAACACGGCCTTGCCCTTGGGGGCCTTGGAGGACTCGCCCCGGGACTTCTTCTTAGAATTTTTCTTGCTTCGGTCCGTAAGGGTCTCGGCCCTTAGCAGAGCTGTATCCATAGGGGGAATATGGCCGACCACTGCAAGAGAAACCAAACGTCAAAAACAAATTAAAAAAGAAACGAAGCCTAAATAAAGAGGTCAGCTCGAGAACAGAAACGGGCTCGGCTCGGGCTCCTACCAGGGGTCATGTACCACCTTTGAAGAAACCCCTCGTCCTGAAGCCGAACGACGTCAAAGGGCGGACGCTGGGGGATTAAGTCAAGCGAGGTCAGCTCATTCTCGGTTAGGGGCAGTATCCTATTGACGTAGTTCAAGTTCATCTCCTTCCACTCGGTTCAGAGAGGGCTATTTGGAATGGAAGCAAAGAAAAAATGAGGCTTCCAATACTTATTGAAGGTCGGCGTGCCGACCAAAAATTTGTGGCTGCCCAGGGTCGCACTCTTCCCAGATCGACGATTGAAATAGTACCACCCCTTCTCTGGAGACTTCTTCAAGAAAAAGGGCCGAGAGAAAAGGGCCACACTTGCACCTCGGCCCATCTCACAAAATAAGGCGTAGAAGCCATACACGTCCAGCCAAGAGTTCGGCACCAGCTGACCAAGGGATAGGTGGAAGTGGTCCAAGATCTGGTCGACCAACCCGAGGACGAGGAGCCTGAACGCGTACTTCAAAGGCGTCTCGTACAAAGCCACCTCACCGGGCCTGATGAAGTAGGCCATCTCCCCGGGGTTAGGAGCTCGGAGCTGAATGTCCTCGGGGATGGCAAAAGTCATCCTCAGATAGTCGAGGTCGGCATCCATGATCGTGCTTGAAAAGGTGCCGATACTCCCTTCTTTGAGCTCAGGGGCGTCAGCGGACGAGCTGACCGAACCAACCCCCACTTTGGAAGAATCTCCCTCACTTGACTCCTCATCGGATGAGGATGACCCAGAGTTCTCGGCCCTGTCCGTGGCAATTGGTTGGACCGCATGGTCAAACTCCAGGAGCAACGGAGGCTCGGCCACCTTGGCCTGACGAGGCTCCACTACATCGGGCTCATCCAAAGTCAAGCCCAACAAGTCTATGGTGGGAGAACGAGCGGGGAGCTCTCGGCTTGGACTCGCGCCCTCTGTCGCCCCGACGAATAGCTCACCCATGGGACTACTACCAACTGACATACTGGGAGGAGAAGACTTACTGGTTGAAGAAGAGCTAAGGATGAGCTGAGCGCGAACAAAGCAAAGGCTGAGCTGATCACGAACCAGAAAGCACCGAGCACTACAGAGCTGAAGAATCCGAGCTTGCCGAGAAGTCAATAACTTGGAGCAGTGAAGAATGAATAGTTAGGAGTCGCCTATTTATAACTCTTGGGTTGAACTGATCCAACGGCCGAGCAGAGCTCAGTATAATTCAATGGCCCAGATCAAAGGACGTTTCGAATTCCCGAGCCTGCCATAATGACTCTGCTGATGTGGCACTGACGCCCAACCGTCAGACCGTGCAACGTCAAATCCATGACAAAAATAAGCTCGGCTCGATCGTAAAAATCTTTCAGACAAGCAGACCTAGAAACTTCACTCATCAGTGCCAAGCCGACCCCTGATGAGTGGGGGGCCTATGATGAGGCGTAAAACACCCCACCAATCAGAGGCTACCACGTGGCCGACCTGACCTCAGTTCGAGAACTGAATTGAGCTGAGGTGGAGACCGGGCCGACCCTATCTCTGATAAGTCACCTAACAAAGCCGAACTCACACAAGTTAGCCGGTGGCTGAGGCCGAGCTCACACAGGTCAGCCATAAACTCCTGGCCAAGCTGACTGCTGAGACCAACCTCTCGGGCCGACCTCCCAGGCTGAGGTGACTGCCAAGGCCGACCTCCCAGGCCTAGCCCTCCTACACGGAAGCTACCATAGCGCCCCACCGGGGATCGCGGGGCCACATCAGCGCATCTCGAGAATCACGGGATAAGAATCGAGTCACGATCCGAGCGCGATACGAAGTCACACTCTACATGGACTCTTACCTTAATAAGAGCCCGGCCCCGAAAATAGCTCTCCACTCTGCCCTACATGAGAAAATCTTCCGAAAGAAGGACTCCTACCATACTAGGGTTCTCCCAACCGCCTCATCTCATCCTCACTCTATAAATACCCAGGTATGGAGTATCATTCCCCATCTCGCTTTCACTACGCAGTTACGCTGTTGCATTGGAGACCTGACTTGAGCGTCGGAGAGTCCTTGGCCGGAGCCACACCGGCTCTCTTGTGCTCATCGCTTGATTTTTGCAGGCTCATCCGTGGACGAACCGAGCATCAAAGGTTTTCACCCTCAACAGAAAGATAGATGATTGACCACTTCACTATAGGGACTAAAGATTTATTACCATTACTCCAAAACCTTTTCTAATGTAGGAATCAAGATCCTTGAGAATAGAGTGGAGCTATTAGAAACATGACATAAAGTATTGAGGTAAAGTAGCCAAAGTGGATTGAATAAGAGGGTGTTTACTGGTTATGCTCAATAACTTAGATTTTCAACCACTCAATTTAGAATTAACTCTAGATTGAATCTTATTCAAATGACCAGATACTAAAAGAATTCCCAAGTAAGAATCTAGTGAGTTAATGGGAGAGAGCACAAAACGAGTTTTGATATAATTTTTAAGATCGGACGGGACATTTGGAGAAAAAATAGACACTAGATTTAGCAGCATTGATGGATTGACCAAAAAAGTGATAATATTTTTCTAGAATAGCTTGAAAAACATAGGTTTCTACAAATGGATGCTCTTCGAAAATGAATAAATCATCAACGAAAGCCATACTGGAAATAGCTTTGCAATTCTGAGAGATTTTGATCTCATGAATACCTTTTTGAATTAGTAATGGATAGATGAGAAGATAGAACTTCATCACATAGGATGAAAAGGTAGGATGAAAGGTGATCTCCTTGACAGAGTCCACGGGAAGGAGTGAAAAAAGTGAGAGGAGAGTCATTCAATAAAATAGAAAACTCAGGAGATTGAACATGACATGAATAGCTTTATCCAATAAAGGTTGAAGCCATAATTGTGAAGCAACCAAGGAGGGGATGTGGTTGATAATGTTTTTATCTAACCTCGTAGAACACCACATATCCCTATTATGTGATAACAGAGGAATAATTGCTTAAGCTAAGGAACCTAGAGCTCGGAGCCTAGAGCTCATCAAAGGAATAAGCACGTGGAGTGCAAATATCATCTCATTCATGAGATCATACAACAAAAATGATGTCATCATTGCCAAAATTGATTCTACAAATAATTTGTTTGACCCTATGATGAAGGGACTCACAACGGTTCTATTTAATAAGCATATTGAGAACATGGATGTTAGTTTTAATATACAAGTGAGAGATTATTGGATTTTATGACATATGATGTATGTTTATCAAACCCAATTGAATTTAGTTAAATTAATTAATTATAGTTTATTATCATCTTATGTGCAACAGTCAAAAAATTACTATTAATTGATTTACAACTATGGACAAATTTGAGCAGTCTATTCTATGGTTACCGCATTGTATATTTAGCCAATAAGGATTTGTATGGAAATATAGATGTGGGCGCACATGTGTGTTGAACATTGATCTATTGAGATTCTTAAATGCTTTAGCACCAGTTGGGCATTCTGTTGCGATTCTTAAATGGATAGATTTGGGCAGTCTATTCTATGGTTGTTGCATTGTATATTTCCCCAATAAGGATTATATGGAAATATAGAGGTGGGCACATATGTGTCTTGAACATTGATACTGTTGAGATTCTTAAATAGTTTAGCACCAGTTGTGTTTGGCAATATGAATCTTTGGTAGTTGTCTTTTCCCTAACCTAAGAGACACTTATTGTTGTATTAATGCATTGTGTGTCTATTGTGTGTCAATGGTTGATGTCTACTGAAAGGACTGACTATATATCGATTTGCTCAGAATGTAGAGTGTGAATGTGAATGGGGGTGATGCTCAATATGGTTTCCATTGCCCTGTTAGAAGAACACTCAAGATAGTGAGTTGTCTAGCTATGACTAACCAAAATCTATGGCCTGGTATTTGTAGACACCTCATCTTATCACCCACCGGAGGCCCCCGTGATGATAATGATGAGCATCCTTCAAGGTGTAAAGTCTAGGTATCTGCAGATGTAGAGCAAGTGTCCACTTCCCTGAATTCGTCCACAAATTGTTCACCCAAAAATACCCCTAAGAGGAAAAAATCCTGAAACCCCTTCACATGACCCTTCACTTGAATACGAAATATGAGTCTAGACATTCCAAACCACCCTTGGAAGGTCTATACCCAACCTAGTTCAATTTGGAACCAGCCTGGTCCAACACAGAACTGGCCCAAGCAACTCAAAATGCACCATCGATACCCAAACTGTGGTCGACAATTAAAAGGCCCAAACCGACATTAAGTTGAATCGGAGTCGACATCAATTATCCCTTTTGATACTATCTAAGTGCTTTCTGAATGCCGACATTGATCTAACATTATAAAATCATTCACCGATAGTGAACAAGCCTGAGCAGACATCGGGGCTTGTTCATCAATATCATGTTGATGTCCCCCCATATCAAAGTCGATTTTATTGTAAGCCAAGACATCCAAAATTGATCATGAATGGTTGAGATTTTGGTTTCTTATGTGACCAAGCTCCATTTTGGCAACTTGGATCCGTATTTTGGCTTCCATAGACCCCAAAAAACTTTCCTTTTTGCAACAAAACACATGCTCACACCCCATTGGCTAAGTTTGTGGGAAAAATACCTACCATTGATGCAAAATCACACCACAAGATATTCCACCAATGATAGGGATCGATTCTTTGGTCATGGATGAATTTGAGACATCACCTACAACTATAAATACACTCTCATGTTGAGGAGGGTCCATGGTTCTTAGTCTCTTTGTTAGAAGTTTAGAATCACTACTTTTAGTGAGTTCTGAGTGCTACAATGAAGTGCTGTCCAAGGGAGAACCGGGGCAACCCCTTTCCAAGCGGTGACATCACTTACAAGCTTTCTCTCCTGAGTTGAAAGGGAGGCATCCGACCCATTATCTTCATGTCTCTTTCACTAGGTAAGGCTCTCCCCCTTTTTATTTGCCTTAATCATATTTTTTGTGCTCTCTTCTATCTCCTTACTTTGCATCTTCCAAGGAGATGTGTGATCATATCTCTCTATATGGTGATCACACAACATCTATCCTTGTCTTTTTTAGTTTTTTTTTTTCTTTTCTCCATGCATGTTTTCTCCATTTTCTTAGGATAGACCGATTCACGTATGTTCCCTCCCATCTTGTCTTATCATTTCTTAGGTTCAGCTTGCATGCTTTGATGTTTGCTCATTCATATTTGAATATATTGTTACTCTTGTAATGCTTAGTTTGTCTACTCAACATTCATGATATTGGGATTCAATAGTTATCCATGAGTAACATGCACATGTTTTCATTCATGCATGCATGAAGCTTAGGCTTTTTCTCTTGTTTTCACTGCTATTGCCCCACTTGCTGCATTGTTTTGGCATCTTCGATTTCTCAACTCACCTCTCATATATTTATGTACTAGATCAAGGTTTGCATCATGTACAATGTACTTGCGTGTTTGTCATATTTTATTTCCCTTTATTTGCTTGTACGCTAACCTTGTTTTACAGCCAGACCTTCGGGTATGTCTTCCCCAAACTCACCTTTTGTACTTTCACTTCCTCTTTACCGTGCTTTAACTTCTTCTTATGCATGTTACATCTAATTTGGCTATGTAATAGGAAGACCGGCTTGACTGGGGTACCTAATACCTTCCCTACACTGTAACATGACTCGTACCCAGACTGATAGACCAATCAGTCCCCAGCAGGCTATCTTAGATTTAATTTTTCTTTTGCGGGTCCTAGATCCCTATTCTAGGTGACGACTCCTAACATTCAATTCACCTTCTCATCTACCAAAAGAGGGGTGAGGTGGAGGAGACTTGACGATTATCTACTGCCATGTCATTGTCCTCACAACACTTGTTTTATAAAGTATTTACAAAAAAAGAATTTTAAATATTAATATATTAAATAAATATTATTTGAAAAGTGTCTTCAAATCTTTTTGGGCCTAATCACTGTTCATGATACCTCAATATTAATATGCAATAGATTATGATTTTATGGAGGCAAATTTAATTCCATACCTATAAGGTCCAATGTGGATGTTGGTTGTGTGAGTAGAAAACGTAATAAAAGTTCTCTATCATTGGAGCTTTTCAAGTTGTCATTATAGGAATGTCCTTTTGTGTAATTAAGGATAATTAAAGACTATCCTTTATCACCACTTGGGATGATTGGAACTGTTAGATTGTAATCTCCACCATTAATTTTGTTTTAAAAGCTAAGACCAAAATCCTAATTACAATAACGAGATAACATAACACTTAAGGAGAAGAGAGAATCTTATTGTCTTCAAGCTTGGGTCGAGGCCATTGGAGACGGAGTAATCGACAAAGATCGTCATCGAGTGCTACATTCCTTTGGAGGAATTCACCATTAGTGAATTATAAGTAGCCTTCTTTCCCATGTTATTCGTTTTTATGGTTGTGTTTGTCGAGATCCTTTGCTAGAATTTTTTATTCTGCATCTTTAATGCCTAATCGCTTTTGCCGCGACCATCGATAATATACTTGATGTTTAAAAAAGCATTCTTACAACCTAGGATAGCAAGAGGTTGAGAACAATACAATCATTCAATATGAACAAACATAGATACAATCGGAACAACATGTCCATCAGATGTGTGTGCTTGAGATACACATGGATAATCTGAAGAAAGACAAAGGGGAGTTATGGGCTGGGTAGTACAATTTGAAAATATTATAGAGTTATAATCTTATCTCGATTTGTCTAGTTTTTTGATACCTTCTAAGGATCTCTCTTCACTTTATACCTGTAGGTTGGATCCTTCAATATGGCATTAAAACAAGGTTCAATGTTGTCTTCCTTAAGTTGTTTGTCCATGTGTGTAGTCAAGTTTGTCGAAACTACACGTAAGGGGGAAGTATTAAAATGTTGGGAATTTTAGAGTTGTAATCCTACATAGATTATTTTAGATCTTCATAAACCATTAGGCTATCTCCACCTAATAACTTAATTTTTTTTGTCGGTTAACCTTTTGGGATTGGTGTGTTGTTTGTGTGATTACACTTTCATAAATAAAATAAAAAAAATTTAATTTTTTTTGGAATTCCTTGTGGTATTACGTGGGCTATCTCCACCTAATTGCTTGATCGCTTTAAGTATACGAAGGCACCATGGATCAGAACAAATTGATGTGGTAGTATAACTCTATAACTCCCAGAATTTAACATTCCTCCTCATGTGTAGCTTTAGAATACCAGCATCTCAACATTCCCCATCTCAACATTTCCCCTCACACGTAGCTCCTCATATATGGTTTCGACATACGAGTATCTCAACATTCCCCATCTCACCATTGCCCCTCACACAGTAGCTTCGACATATCAACATTCCTCCTCACATGTAGCTTCCACATACCTAGCTCTACACATGGACATAAAACTTATGGAGGATAACAAATAAATCTGAGTTCTGATACCACATTAATTAGAGTGAGATAGCTCACAAAAAACCACTAAGAGGTCTAACTCAAAAGCATGAAATACCACTTAGGGGTCCAACCTAAAAGCTTAAGTTATTAGGTGGAATTACCCAATAGTAAGGGATATGGACTCTGATACCAAGTTGAATAGTGGGATAGACAATAAAATACTACTCTGATAAATGAATATAGAGGTTGGAAATACAAAGATGGATTTAGTTGTTTTTTTTTTTTTGGTAACTCACAGATGGATTTAGTTGAAGTAGACAATTATCTTATGGTATACACTGTTTCTTTGTTTGGCCTTGGGTTATTTTGGATCTTTTTATTTTATTTGAAACATTAAACTTATTTAAATATTTAGGGTAAATTTCACGAACACCCCCTCTAAGTATTCAATATGTCACGGACTTACCAAACTTTGGAAAAATATCACAAACTACCCTTATTTTATGATTTTATTTCAACTTAGTCCAGTCCGTTAGGTCTCTGCAGTTAAATCGTCGTTAGTTCTTTTATAATGGCGAAGTTACCCTTACCATAGGGTGAACTTCCCATAATACCCTGAAGGGTAAAACACAAACACAACATCGTTTTCGCTGCGCACACCATTATCTTTCATCGTTTTCCCTGCTCTAAAGGAGGAAGGAGGAAGAACCAAAAACAGGATCTTGTCCAGGCAATCGACGCCATATTCTATGGACCAAGAATAATATATAATCTCTGTGTCTTAAAAGTGGTATTTAGGTGGGAAGGGGGCATGGGTTCTTCTCCACTTGTCTGACCTCCTTTCTTGGAACCCGATAGACGGCGGTGATTTCTGTTCTCCACGACGAACACCTGAACCCAACACACGATCATACCTTTTCCCTTCTCTCTCTCTCTCTCTCTCTCTCTCTCTCTCTCTCTCTCTCTCTCTCGCTGTTAAATGCATATCTGTGGACTAGGGTTCTCTCTCCATCACTTCGTTTTCTTCCCTGTGTGAGGTCTCCGACTGTTGCAGACGGGGTATCTTGTTTCACTCGATCTTCTTCCCCCTACGATTGGCTTTTTCTGTTTTTCTCTTCTGATAAGCTTTCCTCTTTGTCTTGGTTCTACTTTTCTCTGTTGAAATCTAATTACACAAATATCACTAGCTACTATAAGTATGATGGTCAATGATACACTTATTTACAGCTATATTTTTTCCCATGGGGGATTAGTAAATCAGATTAACTTGACCAATATACCATCAGAATAGTATTATTTATAAGAACATTGAGCTAATTAACTCCTTATCTGATGTCCTTATTTCACCTAATGAGCGGACCATAGGATCTGGACTCTTAGGAGTGATGGAACTTATTCTTCCTTTTAAGTTAATCTGGAAACTTCAGGCCCCTAGGGCCCTCTGAAGTTCAAGATTCTGGCTTGGAAGCCGAATCATGAGAGTGTGAAACCTATAATTCCATATGTGCATAGTGAAAAATTGCAAATTTCGGATTCCAAGAAATCCCTAATTCCTAGATGCAATCTCGTTCATGAAATATACTACCTAAATCCTAATCGATTGAAAGCATAAACATTTCATTTAATGAAAAGCACACGAAAGAATGCAGGAAGCTGTGACAAGGAATTGGAGAAGAATTACGTAAGGATAAGAGAGAGAATTAGTTTTATGGGAATAACACCGTCAAATTTTCCTAATTTAGGGGTGTAATTTGAAGCAGTGAAATTAAGAATGGATGGAGAAGGTTTCCGCTTGATTGTCTGCTTTTTAACTTTTGATCGTTTCCCACTACTTGAATTTTTGGATCCGATCGATCCATTTCCTCACTTTCATCTGTAATTTTCTCTGAGCAGAGAGATCGCATAAGTAAATGCCTTGTAAAGGGCTGAGGTTTCTACAAGCCCAAACGCCAATGCTCTGTAGAAACCTCTTTGTTTTTTTCTTGCCGAAACCTTTACCGGCTCTGGCTCTTCTTTCACAGATAGAACCCACTTTCTGGAATCTTCAAAGCCAAAACAGAAAATCAGAAATAGAAAGAAGGGACTCTCACGAATTTATAGGAGTTATGCTGGATCTTAATGTTGTTTCGGCTGATTCAACCTACGTTGAAGATGAGATGATGGTGGACAAGCTTCATGATGGTTTCGGAAGACAATTGGACGACTCCAGGACTTCAAATTCTTCTATCGTTAATGCTGAAGATTCCAGCAATGGAGGCGACGATGACTCTTGCTCCACTCACGTCAGGCGTCGTGGCGGTGGCAGTGACCTCTTCGCTTTCAGCTTCGATATCCTTAAGAAGTAAATGACGCCACCGACATCGTTGAAGTTGAAGATGATGACGATGTCGATGGTGATGAGGTTGAGAACATCAGGGGAAGGTAAAATAGACATTTTAACTTTAGAGTTTTTTATTAAAATTACTAAGGGGGTAAAATGAACATTTTGACTTTGGATGCTAACCCAGCTTAATGTCAAGGGGAAGGTTGATATTTTGCTCAAGTTTGACATGTTTGTGACAGTTTGCATATTTAGAGAGAGTGTCCGTGAAATTTTGCCAAATATTTAAAATATATCTATCTTATCCGATTGTGAATGTCGAAGGCAACGAACAGACTTATATATCTAAGTTTGCTACGCAAGACTAGCAAGAGAGTGAAATCATACACTCCCGAGTCTTGATATGGATTTGGTCTCTCGTGTCTTCTAGTTCTGATGACTACTAATAAGTTAAGATAATTATAATAGTCTTCTATTGCTTTGCCACCACCCTCTCCAAAAAAAAATGGAATAAGATTTCCATTTTTTATTCTATTTTATATAAGCTTTGCTATACTCCAACTACTTTTTTAGGGTAAGTCCAACTCATTCTCTATGACATATTACAAATTCATAAAGAAAAAAAGGGAAAAACTTCCCCATGATGCTAGAGTGCAATTTTTCGTATATAGATATTTATATTATTTTATTTCTCCTACTCTGAATATACGGGCCCCATATGAATGATACATTTTCAGTACAACCATTGGTGTGGAGTGCAGATTCATCTCCGACGTCACGGGAACCCTCTTCTAAAGAAAAAATAAAACATACGAAAGTATATAATATAGGAAAAATGTATCTAAGCTGGCGACATAGGATATGCTAGCACTCTTTCTGTTTCTCTCCTCGTAACATTCTCTCTCTTCCCCGCCTCTATTGACAAATCCGATTGTCCTTTGATTGGTGTACTCCCCCCACCTCACCAACTCAAAGAACATGAGCCCATATAATATTATAAATACAGTTTGAGGAATCAAAATCAGATTGCCAATTCCAACCACTTCGAATCCACTAATTCATATTGAATTTCTAGAGTTCATATTGATTCCTGACCAATTCTAGCTGAATTAGAATCTATAGAGGCCAATTCTGCTTACTTGAACCATGATTACAACTACTATAAGAAATTACAAATCATATCTAACAATCATTTTACAAGGGGAGTATTGCAAAGCGGGGGAGGATAAAATTAGAGAGAGAAGGGGGTGGGATAGAGTGAGGGACATTTGTAGTGCCGCCAGTTGCAAGAGAGAGAGAGAGAGAGAGAGAGAGAGAGAGATGCAATGGTTGGGTTGAAAAACATGATGTTATGGCAATTTTACCATATTACCCTCACCGCATGTGCCAATGAATCTTTCAATGCAAGATGCAAGAATAGATTTCTAAGAATTCTATACTTAGGAAGATAAATAGGGGCCTAGAAATGATACAACTATTTTTAGGCTCAGAGCAGTTTTTGTTGTTGTCTAGGCGCATTTCGTCAGCCCACTCAAGTGGGTGTTTAAGTGGTCATGCGACCACTTAGTTTTATAAAAAAAGAACAAAGACAAAGATAAGGTAAGACAAGTAGTTCGTGGGTTTTGGGAGAAAAGCTCAGTTTTAGGGAAAAAGAGAGGGTTTTCTCTTGGTGAGCATTTTCTTTAGGGTTTTCTTCTCAAGGGTGAAGAGAAACTCAAGAAATAAGAAGAAGCAAGGCTAAAGTCTCTTGAATCTCAACAAGGTTGTTTAAGAACAAGGGTTTTTGAAGATTTACTTCAATCTTTATCACATCATCAACCATTGTAAAAGCTAGTTGTCTCTACAAGGTTGGAAATTCTCCATAGTCTTTGGGAATGGGTTTTGGTGGTGAGGTTGAAGATTTTTTATTGAGACTTGAGAGAGGAAAACTTGTATGTTCCCCCATTGACTTTATTTCTCAAGTTTTGGGCAAAAAGTTTGAGAGACTTTGTTATATTTTCTCCATATTTGATAGAGGAAGTTGGTTTTGATTTTACCTTGTGGTTTTTCCTTCTTCATCGGAAAGTTTTCTATGTAAACCTCTTGTGTTGTTTGTGTTGCTCTTGTGGTATTTGATTATTTTACCTCACTTGGATTTCATATATATTTTGTTCACTTGTTGCCTTGGTGCTTATTTGATTATCACATAACCATGTCAAGAAGTGGGTTCTAACCCAACAGAGTAGTATCAGAGCATGGTTGCTTTGGGTTGTTGTAGTGGTTGTGTGAGAATTAAAATGGAGAATAGTACTTGTCACACACATATCCCTCGACTCAGGGAAATGTGACGGGAATACCCCAGTATTCCACACCAAACAACAGGATTAACATACTTTGTTGTGTCATGTATACTACCCGGCTTCTCATTCAATGAATAAGAAAAAATCAGAGTTATGGCGGAAGAACATAACCATAGTGATCACAATTGATAAGGAGTTCTATGTGATATCCTATAAGTAAAATAAATAGTTTAACTCAAATATCTCAATTCACAAGTAGAACGCCAGTACTAATCACCATATAAGAGTAAGGAAGGAAGTCAAGTAATATGTCATTATTACATCCATCCTCAAACCCAAAGTGCGAAATATCAAATCCAAAGTTCAAGCCCCAGGCTCAAACTAATAACCCTCATGGGTGCACTCATCGCAAAGATAACCCAACGCCGGCTCCGACTCTGGCTGAGCGCTCCAAGCCTCAAAGTCCTCGCCCAAGGGTAACGTCGAATCTCCCTCAACTGTGTCTGCTGCCCTTGTATCCACATCTAAAAAAAAGATTCCAGAGGGATGAACTTACAAAGCCCAACGAGCGATCAAACCACCCGCAATATACAACAATAGATACACCATCAATGCATGCTAAGGATTGCACATCACATATGATGCATGAATATTTTTACCCAATTTCCCACCTAGCAATAAGATTCTAAGTCAAGTCAAGTACTACAATAACACAAGCAGCATCGTCCGCAAACGGTACCATAGACAGATGACAAATAACAGTGCCATAGAAACGAATGGTATTCTGACCATGTCAACCCCATGTTACCAAGGAAACCCGTGAGACCGGACCCACTCACCAAATTGTCCGCGAGCCCCAAATACAAATCCCGTCCTGGCATCACCAAAATATGGTGATGACTTCGCGGTGGGCTACCCCAAAATACGATCGGGACCCATGGGTTTGTCCGACACCTACACCCCTGTCGGAAGAGTCGTAGTACTAGGTACAACACCCCCTAGCCAGTAAATAACTATTGAATGTAATATTTATATTTACAATTCCACACTGTGCGATGTAGTTTGGAGACCGAGTCCATAGTGCCTAATCCGGAGGTCACTACCCTCTCGTCTCTCCAGCTTATACCCACACCCAAATAACAGTACGGTGGGTGTGATACCGAGATAACGGTCGGCCGATCACCACCCGAATCAATTCAATAAACCAATCAATATGAAGAATTATATATATAAAACATCCTACAATATACATATCTCCTTCTCAATATTACCAACATGCAAAGCTACTCATGTCTCCTTTCATATAGAGTCTGATTCCATTAACTTAGACATATTAAAGATAAAGCAATATGTGTAACATACTCACAGCCAATCATCATGCACGCCTAGCTTAATGCCTAATGAGAAACATGCCATAAAATAGTTCAAGTGTTCGATCCACTCACAGAAATCCACACGTAGGTGATAAGGATTTCGTGCAATGTACGTCCCTTCCACACACGCACGTTAGACTAACATGTCATAAAATGAGTGTGCAACAAGTGAGAGGTGGGTCAACTGAAGCCCCAAGGCTGGAACCACCAAAACAGAGCAATTTGGCCTTGGCGGACGATGCCATGTATAACTTGGCAGATCATGCATTGTCCGTCAGACTCCGAGAGAGCTGTATTCAGCTCGGATGGCATCCAAGCTGAGGCCAATGGCCAAGGATTCTTCGGGGACAGCATGGGGGGTGTTAAGGGTCCCTAATGGAGCCATTAGGTCAGCGGATATGACTCCAATTAATACCCAATGGGCTGGAACTTGACCCAAGCAACCAACATCCCTGGAAATGGTGTTCCAATTGGGGTTTCCAAGCTATCTAAGCTAAGAACTGAGGGATTGGTCCCATCTTGGGCATTAATTGATGCAATCAAGCCTTAATCAGTGGACTAGGTCCTTAGAAATGAAAAGCCCCTTAGTTGGAGCATGGATTGGACATCAATACATGAAATCTACATAAATTAGCATAAGAACTAGGTGGAAGTGATGGCTTACAATGAGTTCCAGCCAAGAGTAGCAAGAGAAGGAGTTCCTAAGCTGAGCTTGGGCTCTAAGACAACCTTTCCACGGACTCCTACTCCATTGGTGAGTAAAGGGATGGTTGGGGAAGAGATGTGACCTCAAGGCTAACTCAAATGGAGGTGGAGACCTTTGTCTCTTACTCCTTCTTCTCCCTTTTTCCTCCTTGGCTTGCTCTCCACGTTTTCAGCTCTCTCAAGGGTTGTGAGATGAGTGAAATGAGGAGGGATAGGGTTTTGGTTAGGTTATATAAGTGGTCTAGGTCTTATTTGGCTTGGGGATGGGTTTAAGGTCCAAAATGGGTTTACTTTAAGGTGTAGCCCAAACGGTCCATAGGCTCATGGCTTGTAGTTCAAAATGGGTCCCTTGGGTCCCAAATAATCTAAATTAAACATTGGCTAAGCCCTGGGTCAAGGCAAGGTCGAACCAAGTTGCCCTTAGTATCACAGAGACAAATCTGACATCTGGCGGATCATGGGATGGTGGCTCATGCATGATCTGGCAGTTTTCCTGCTGCATGATCTGCCAGTCCCAAATGACAATTCAGAGGCCCCAAAGTATTAAGACCTTTATGAGTAGGTCCCAACCAGAGAGGGGGTATTAATGGGCATCAATGGAGGAGGTTGGTACACCAGTTTCCCCAGGGGTATAATTAGAATTAAAACAATGTGAATTGTACATACCATTATTCCTCTAAGGGGGTAGCCTCGGGGGAAGGTTGACATGTGCAGAGTTGATGATGAACCTCCTTTGATCCCTATCGAGAAATCTCTGCTCAACAGGCTCACCATTCGATATATTGAAGATCTTATCAATTGGTTTCATGGTAATGTTCCAGAGATCCCCAACATAATAGAGCTCCACCCCTACACACAAGTTTAAATTAGTAGAGGTGTGGGTTTGGGTGTAACATTCTCCCCACCTTATCAAAAATTTTTCCCTCAAAATTTGACAATCCTGATAGTCCAAACAATTTTGGATGTCACGCGCCCTTAGCTCTCTCTCGAGCTCCTAGGATGCCTCCTGATCGCGTGGTTACTCCAACGCACCCAAACATAAGGGATAGAGTGGTTCCAAAGGTTATACTCCTTCCGTTCCAATATTGCCACAGGCCGCTCTTCATATGTCAAATCTCCATTTATCTCCAGTAACTCTTGGGAAAGAATATGGGTTGGGTCCAGGACATATTTCTTCAACATGGACACGTGGAACACGTCGTGAACCCCCGCCAAGGTAGGAGGTAGGGCCAACATATATGCCACCTGCCCAATGTGAGCTAAGATCTCATACGGCCCGATGTATCTTGGACTCAACTTCCCTTTCTTCCCAAATCTCATCACCCCTTTCGTTGGCGAAACCTGGAGGTACACTTTCTCCCCTACCTCGAATTCAAGGTCCTTCCATTTGACATTGGCATAACTCTTCTGTCTTGCTTAAGCGGTCTTCAACCGTTCCTGAATCAGATCTACCACCTCACATGTCTCCTGAATCAAGTCCAGTCCTAAGATGCGTCGTTCGCCAACTTCATCCCAATATAATGGCATCCGACACTTCCTCCCATACTGGGCCTCGAAAGGTGCCATGCCAATGGATGCCTGATAGCTATTGTTGTAAGCAAATTCGATGAGAGCAATGTACTTGTCCCAGCTACATGTCAATAGTGCATACCCTAAGCATGTCTTCCAATGTCTGGATGGTACGCTCCGACTGTCTGTCGGTTTGAGGATGAAAAGTTGTGCTGAAGTTTAGTAATGAGCCCATGGCTTTCTGAAATCCACCCCAAAATCTCAATGTAAACCTTGGGTCCCGATCTGAAACAATGCCAACCGGCACACCATGTAAGCGAACCACATTGTCGATGTAAAGCTTGGCCAGCCGGTCCATACTATATGTCATCTTCATAGGAATGAAGTGTGCTGCCTTGGTCAACCGGTCCACAATGACCCAAATGGAGTCTACCCCTCTAGTTGTGTGAGGTAAACCAGTGACAAAATCCATTGTGATGTTATCCCACTTCCAATCCGGGATAGGCATCGACTGTAGTAACCCATGGGGTCATTGCCTCTCGACCTTTACCTGCTAACAGGTTAGGCATCGGGAGACATAAACTGCTACATCTACCTTCATACCGTACCACCAATATCTCTGCTTCAAATCCTTGTACATCTTGGTGCTACCTGGATGTACCAAGTATGGTGAATAGTGAGCCTCGCTTAACACCTCTTTCTTTAATTCGTCATCATTAGGTATACAAACCTTTCCCCAAAATCCAAGTATGCCATCCTCAAATACGGTGAAGTCTGTATCGGAGTCGTGTCCACCCTGAGCCCTCTTTATCAACTCTTGAAATTCTGGGTCGTTGGGCTGAGCCTCCTTGACCCTTTTGAGCAAGGATGATTGCATGGTGAGAGTTGCTAAGGACACCATTGCATCATCAATCATACATTGCTTAAGTAGGGTGGCTACTAACATTGACTCTCCCTCCACCAGCACCTCAAGCTCCATTTGGCGAGCTTCCTCAACCAACTGCTCATAAGTGGTCAATGCCGCCAAGGACGTAGTTTGGAATTTCCAACTGAGGGCATCCGGTACCACATTTGCCTTGCCTGAGTGAGAGTGAATTATGCAGTCGTAGTCCTTCATCAGTTCCAGCCATCGCCTCTGCCTCACATTTAGCTCCTTCTGTATAAAGAAGTATTTCAAACTCTTGTGATCACTGTAGATCTCACTTCTCTCACCATGCAAGTAGTGGCGCCACATCTTCAATGCAAAAATGACCGCCACCAACTCAAGGTCGTGAGTGGGGTAGTTCTTCTCGTAATCCTTCAACTGTCTCAAAGCATAGGCCACCACCTTTCCATTTTACATCAATACACATCCCAATCCTAGTCCTGAAGCATCACTGTAGATAGTCATTCCACCTATGCCATCTGGTAATGTCAAGACCGGTGTAGTACTCAACTTCCCCTTCAATTCCTAGAAACTGTTCTCACATTCATCAGACCAAATGAATTTTACCCCCTTTCAGGTTAATTTGGTCATGGGGGCAGATATACGTGAGAAGTTCTCAATAAAATGCCGATAGTAACCGGCCAACCCCAAAAAGCTACGGATCTCCCCCACATTCTTTAGTGCTTCCCACTCCATAACAGCCTTTACCTTCCCTGGATCATCCTTGATCCCTTCATCTGAGACCGCATGACCTAGGAAGGCCACTTGTGAGAGCCAAAACTCACACTTGCTATACTTTGCATACAATTTCTTCTCCCTTAGCCACTGTAATACCATCCTCAGATGTACTGCATGTTCCTCCTCCAATTTTGAGTAAATCAGGATGTCATCAATAAATACAATCACACACTTGTCTAGCACATCTTGAAATACCTGGTTCATCAATTCCATGAACGCCGTTGGGGCATTAGTCAAGCCAAACGACATCACCAAAAATTCATAATGATCGTAGCGTGATCAGAATGTTATCTTGCTAATGTCACTCTCTTTAATCTTCAGTTGGTGATACGCAAACCTCAAGACTATCTTGGAGAACACCCTAGCCCCTTGTAGCTGGTCGAACAAATCATCGATCCTAGGTAGAGGATACTTGTTCTTGATTGTGAGCTTGTTGAGCTTCCTATAGTCGGTGCACATTCTCATGCTCCCATCCTTCTTGACAAAGAGGACCGGTGCTCCCCATGGGGACACACTAGGACGGATAAAACCCTTCTTCAATTAATCTTGCAATTGCTCTTACAATTCCTTCAATTCAATTGGAGCCATCCTGTAAGGGGCTTTGGACATCGGTGCTGCTCAAGGTAGTAAATCAATGGCAAACTCAGTCTCCCTGTCAAGGGGTAATTCGGTCAAGTCATCTGGAAAAACATCCAGAAAGTCTTTCACAATCTCTAACTCTCCTAATGGTTTCACCTTGGCTTCCGTGTTAATTACCAAAGCTAGGTAACATTCACACCCTTGATCCATAAGCTTCTTAGCTTGAAGAGCCGAAATCACAAGCTTCTTGGATTGCTTCTTCTTGTCCCCCTAGAATACAAATTCTTCTCCGTCTGTGGGTTTGAAAGCAATTTGTTACTCCGCACAAGCTAGATTCGCCTTATAGGCAGCCAACCAGTCAATACCCAAGATCGCATCAAATCCCTCATGTCTAACTCCATCAGATGTGCAATCATATCATGACCACAGATCCGTACGGGGCAGGGCTCATAAATTGTCTAAGCCAACCACACCTCCCGTAGGCGTACTAACTGCTAATCCTTGCGCTAGGCCCTTCGGACTAATACCCAACTTCTTGGCAAAAGAAGAGGATACAAAAGAATGTGACGCCTCTGAGTCAAAGAGAACGTACGCTGGGATGGAAGCAATAGAAATGGTACCTATTACAGTTATACCATACAACCATGCATACATGAAATGACATGATGCAACACGATAGCTTCAAATAAGTCAAGGGTAGAGTAATACCTATCAACACTCCAGGTGTTGCCTCTGCTTCAGCATCAGTTAAAATATAGGCCTGGTTTGAGATTCTACTCCCCTGGGTTGGCACGGGGGCCTTGCCGGCCGGTTTGGAATGAGACACCTGCGAAGCTAAGGGCTGAGCTACAAGCCACGGTGCCCAAGGCTTGGGTTACCCTGGAGATATACCCATGCTTGTTACAATTATAACACCACACCACACCTCTTGTAGGTAAGGATGAAGCTGAAAACTGAGTAAGTTGTGTGGGTTGAGTTGAATCCGCACGCTTGAAAAAGGTGGGGGTATAGCTTGAGTACTGTGCTCGAGGAAACTTGCTTGGTTCACAGCTAAATGATGTTGTGGCTGCCATCTTTCCTTGACCGGACTGAGCAAAGTATGAACCCCTTTGCCTGTCTTCAATAGTCTTGGCTACCTGGACCATCTTAGCCTAGGTCTGGGGCCCATGGGATGACAAAATCGAGCTAATCCCCAGCCTTAAGCCCTTCTCAAATCTCTTCCCTTTCTCAATATCCATCCTCAAGTGGGGAAGAGTGAAATAATTCCTCGAATTTTTGTTGATATTCGAGAACAGATTTGGCCCTTTACGAAACATCCATGAATTCCGTCGCCTTCCTCTCTCGAAAGCTCTCCAGAAAGTAATTCTCAAAGAATGCCTCTTTGAACTGTTCCCACGTGAGGTTAGGATGGACAACAAGTAGGTTAGGCTCCATAGATCTCCACCAATCATCCGCTTCGCCTTTCAACATATAGGTGGCACACCAAATCTTGCAATCTTCGGTGCAATCAATCATAGTGAAGGTCTTCTCCATTTCCCGGATCCACACCGTCGGGTGCAATGGATCTTTGTTAAGACCATTAAATTCCATAGGCCTCATCTTTTGGAACCTCTCTGTGATCTTTGTAATTTTGGCTTGCACTTGAGCCGGCTGAGCCGCCACCTCCAGTGTCAGAGGTGGAGGGGATGGAACATGGGCTGCTGCCCTAACCCTCTCGTCGGCCTCATACTGACCGGTTAAGTAATCCATAAACTCCCTTTGTTGCTGTTGGAAAGTGCAGCTCATTTCCTCCAAGTAGTCCGTTTGTTGGACCTAGAATTCCCTCATCATATCTCCGACCATTTGGCTCACATCATGAGCCATAGCATACCTAGGGGCATCCAAAAATGGGTCGCTAGAAGTACCAGCCATGTCCCAATCATAGCCCCGACCAGGTGTAGGTGCCCTAGGACCACGTCCACGTCGCCCGCGCGCCATGACTAACCTCCTAGAAGGAAGGAAAGGAAACCACAAAATGTTAGCCTTACAATTAAACATATTACGAAAGATCACCATAAATGCAAAGATCATACAACTATATCCATAAAGTCATGCTTGAAGGGTCTATAGCTTGTACGCCTAATGGGGCGGCCAAATACAACAAAAATATGCCCAAATTACACCTGGCGGACGATGTGCCTGGCGGATCATGCATCATCCGCTAGTTCTGGCTGCTCTTGCAGGCAGTAGCTGGCCCGGTTTTTCCAGGCAAACGCTGATTGGCGGCTCATGTGAACAGTAGTGGCGGACGATGGATCGTCCACTACGACGGAATCAGGTTTTTTAAAACAGAATCGCGATCCTTCAGTCCTCATTTTCTATTCCCCATCAGCCAAGGCAGCGTAAGGGCGACCAAGATAGGCCTATTCCCCCTCCAAGCTTCATCCCTAAGGCTCCAAACATCGCGCCTTCGTCGCCCCCATGTTACTTGAGGTGAGTTTCTTAACTCTAAACCCTCTTTTCCCTCTTCCTTCTTCCCCCATCGATCCATGCTTATGGTTTAGGGTTTCCATTAAAATTTCTTGTTCCCCTTTACTTGATTGATTATATTCTTGTATTAACAAACTCCAAATGCATCCATGTCCGATATAAATGGTCGCAATGGTTGTTGATTCCATGTTTTGACATGGCCTCTATAGCCCTATTTTAGGGTTTTTTATGGATTTTGCCTAAAAATCAAATCCTATAGCCTAGATTAGGGTAAAATCCATGACACATTGGTTGTTTGAAATTAACACTTCGAACACACACCACCACACGCGTTTGTTTGTATGCTTTCATGGATTTACCTCTTATTGTGCTCCGGAATCGAAGTTGTTACTAGTTTGGTATGGTTGAATGTGTCCAAATAGGGATTCCCCTCATACGTATGTGGATGTAGAATTATTTCGTACTAGTTTTGGGTTTTCCTACGCCATTCTAATCGTTAGAGCTTGATCTAGGGTTTTAGAAATCTTCGCTTCTTTGTTAGATTTATCTCAATTAATTATTGCCCTTTATTTGTCACACAGATCGTACACCATATGTTTGTGTTTTAGCCTCAATGGATATTATTTTATTGTTTGCCCTAACCGAGGTATTCTTGGCCGTGTTTTCTCTTCCCGTGTAGGTATTCCATGGCATTCGATGAGCACTTATTCTGTGATCCAGCCTATGCAGAGTTGTGGGGTGACCAACAACATGCCTCCGTCCTACCAGAGAGACAGGTCATGACCGAGGACTTCTGCTCCTTCCGTGTGGCGAAGAGGTTTGCCCACCTAGGGTGGTCAAACATACTTGAACCGGAGAACGACTACAACCCTTTGCTTGTCTGATACTTTTACACCAACCTGGAGTTGGAGGATATTGGCGCTGTAGGGCACCGACTCACCACCCAAGTCATCGGGGTGGATATTGCCATTACTACAGCCGAGTTGGGCGAGCTGTTGGGTGTGTTTATGGCCAGTTCTCAGAAATACGGAACCCCGGGGAGTGATGACACATCCTTCCTTACTGATGATGAGTGCACTGCTATGGTCAAGCTCCTACGTCTGAAGGGAATCACCACTTGTCTCCTTATCAAGGATTACTTCCCTTCCTTCACATCCTCGCGCGTCTTGCGTAACTTATCTTCCTCCCATCGGGTGGTCACAAGGATCAGGTAGGAATTTTATTTGTTTATATTTATGTAATCCCTTTGTTTTGTATGTATATAGTTGTACTTTGGCCTGGTTCAAACTTATTAAATTTTTCCCCTAACTCTCGCTTTCTATTCTTGACAGGTATCCAATATGTAGAGCTACTGCGCTTACTGCCTGTACAAGGGGATACCACTGTGTCTCCCTAATGTGATTATCCGGACTATAGGACATTGTGGTGAGTACCCACTCGATGGTAACTTGCCCTACGCCAAGCTGATCACTTGTATCCTTCACCGGTTTAATGTTCCCGTGAGTAATGACTGGCTGGGCAAGAGTATCACCCCTATCAGCAGAACCACTCTATCGAAGATGAAGATGATGATGCGGGATGGGAGCCTGGAGTTATCCCCGGAGAGGCCAGTAGGGGGTGGTGATGGTGATGACAGTTCTGATAGTTCTGACGGAGGTGGTGATGGTGGTGCAATGGTTCCTCTAGTTGTTAGCGAGGCCAGGGTTACCCAAGCTTCGGCACGCTCTTCAGCATGGGGTTGTGGATGGAGAGGTGGTACCACTACAGGCCAAGGTGCCATTGTTGTAGGTCGAGATGTTGGGCTTCTAGTTCCCAGGTCCCTGAGAGGTCACCTCCACCAGGGGAAGAGAGAGACGTAGCAAATGCACCAGACTGGGGGTACCCGATGCTGAGGTTTGCATCCATGGAGTAGGTGTCGTAGCAGAGGCTTTCTTCCATAGAGAAGAAATCTGAGGCCCAGTACAATGACATAGTGGCCCTAGTGAATGCGGGGTTTGATGACATCGATCAGAGGTTGGCTGACATTGAGTCCCGCTTGATGATGGATAGAGCTGCCACTAAGAAGACAGGGCCAGCGTCGGCACAGGACAAGGGAAAGGGGAAAGCAGCAAATCTGTCTTAGGATCTGTTTATTGCCTATGTTATTATGCTTTTTAGTTTTATTTCAGTTTAGTATCTACTGTTCTAGGTGGTAGAGAAAGTGAACGGGGACATTGTACTTTTCTCTTTTCTTTTTTTTTTTAATTTTTTATTTTGACTATCCCTTGAGTTATGTTAGCCTTGGATGGCCTATCTATATGTAATTAAGCTCTACCTAGTGTAATTTCTATTTTAAAGCATCAATAGGTCTTTACCTTAATCTTCTTAATTGTACTTGTTAAGATTTTTATCATTCGAACCCTAGCATAGAGTGGATCAAGATAGAGTAGGTCTAGTTGTATACATGACAGGGCAAAAAGCCGCTCTAATATCATATTATCACACCCCCATCCCTCGACTCAGGGAAATGTGATGAGAATACTCTTGTATTCCACACCAAACAACAGGATCAACATACTTTGCTGTGTCATGTATACTACTTAGCTTCTCATTCAATGAATAAGAAGAAATCAGAGTTATGGCGGGAGAGCATAAACGTAGTGATCAAAATTGATAAGGAGTTCTATGTGATATCTTATAAGTAAAATAAACAGTTTAACTCAAATATCTCAATTCACAAGTAGAACGCCAGTACAAATCACCATATAAGAGTAAGGAAGGAAGTCAAGTAATATGTCATTATTACATCCATCCTCAAATCCAAAGTGCGAAATATAAAATCCAAAGTTCAAGCCCCAGGCTCAAACTAATAACCCTCATAGGTGCACTCATCGCAAAGATAACCCGACGTCAGCTCTGACTTTGGCTGAGGGCCCTAAGCCTCAAAGTCCTCGCCCAAGGATAATGTCGAATCTCCCTCAACTATGTCCGCTGCCCCTGTATCCATATCTAAAAATAAGATTCCCGAGGGATGAGCTTACAAAGCCCAACGAGCGATTAAACCACCCATAATATACAACAATAGATATACCATCAATGCATGCTAAGGATTGCACATCACATATGATGCATGAATGCTTTTATCCAATTTCCCACCTAGCAACAAGATTCTAAGTCAGGTCAAGTACAATAATAACATAGGCAGCATCATCGGCAAATGGTACCATAAACAGATGACAATTAACGGTGCCATAGACGAATAACAAATAATGGTGTCATAGAAACGGATGGTATTCCGACCATGTCAACCCCATGTTACCAAGGAAACCGAAACACGACGATGACTTCGCAGTGGCCTACCCCAAAATACGGTCGGGACCCATGGGTTTGCCCAACACCTACACCCCTGTCGGAAGGGTCGTAGTACTGGGTACAGCACCCCCTAGCTAGCAAACAACTATTGAATGCAATATTTATATTTACAATTCCATACTGTGCGAGTGTAGTCTGGAGGCCGAGTTCATAGTGCCTAATCCGGAGGTTACTACCCTCTCACCTTTCCATCTTACACCCACACCCAAATAACAATACGGCGGATGTGATACCGAGATAACGGTCGACCAGTCACCACCTGAATCAATTCAATAAACCAATCAATATGAAGAATTATATATATAAAACATCCTACAATATGCATGTCTCCTTCTCAATATTACCAACATGCATAGTTGATCATGTCTCCTTTCATATAGAGTCCAATTCCATTAACTTAGATATATTAAAGATAAAGCAATATGTGTAACATACTCACAGCCAATCATCATGCACGCCTAGCTTAATGCCTAATGAGAAACATATTGTAAAATAGTTCAAGTGTTCGATCCACTCACAGAAGTCCACGCGTAGGTGATAAAGGTTATGTGCAATGTACGTCCCTCCCACACACGCACGTCAGCCTAACATGTCATAAAATGAGTGTGCAACAAGTGAGAGGTGGCTCAACTGAAGCCCCAAGGCTGGAACCACCAAAACAGAGCAATTTGGCCTTGGCGGACGATGCTCTGTATAACCTAGCAGATCATGCATCGTTCGCCAATTGCATCATCCGCCAGATTCTGAGAGAGCTGTATTCAACTCGAATGGCATCCAAGCTGAGGCCAATGGCCAAGGGTTCTTCGGGGACAGCATGGGGGCTGTCAAGGGTCCCTAATGGAGCCATTAGGTCAGCGGATATAACTCCAATTAGTACCCAATGGGCTGGAACTTGACCCAAGCACCCAACATCCCTGGAAATGGTGTTCCAATTGGGGTTTCCAAGCTATCTAAGCTAAGAACTGAGGGATTGGTTCCGTCTTAGGCATTAATTGGTGCAATCAGGCCTTAATCAGTGGGCTAGGTCCTTAGAAATGAAAAGCCCCTTGGTTGGAGCATGGATTGGACATCAATACATGAAATCTACATAAATTAGCATAAGAACTAGGTGGAAGTGATGGCTTACAATGATTTCTAGCCAAGAGTAGCAAGAGAAGGAGTTCCTAAGCTGAGCTTAGGCTCCAAGACAACCTTTCCACGGACTCCTACTCCATTGGTGAGTGAAGGGATGGTTGGGGAAGAGATGTGACCTCAAGGCTAGCTCAAATGGAGGTGGAGACCTTCTTCTCTCACTCCTTCTTCTCCCTTCTGCCTCCATGGCTTGCTCTCCACGTTTTCAACTCTCTCAAGGGTTGTGAGATGAGTGAAATGAGGAGGGATAGGGTTTTGGTTAGGTTATATAAGTGGTCTAGGTCTTGTTTGGCTTGGGGATGGGTTTAAGGTCCAAAATGGGTTTACTTTAAGGTGTAGCCCAAACGGTCCATAGGCTCATAGCTTGTATTTCAAAATGGGTCCCTTGGGTCCCAAATAATCTAAGTTAAACATTGGCTAAGCCCTGGGTCAAGGTAAGGTCGAACTAAGTTGCCCTTAGTCTCATAGAGACAAATCTGACATCTGGCGGATCATGGGCTGGTGGAAAAATTTGAATGAACTGGAAACCCAAAATGGAGGATTTCTTTTATTATAAGGATTTATATGAACCCATTGAAGGTGAGGAGGCTAAGCGTAAAGACATGGCTGACAAAGATTGGTACAATCTAAATAGGAAGGCTATTGGACATATTAGACAATGGTTAGATGATAGTGTATTCTACTTTGTGTCTAATGAAACATCTGCTCACCCTCTTTGGAAGAAGTTGGAGGCTCTCTATGAGAGAAACTACTAGGAACAAGGCTTTCTTGATTAGAAAGCTGGTGAAATTGAAATATAAAGATTGTGGTTCCATTGTAGGACACCTGAATGAAAAACCAAAGTATAGTAAACCAATTGTCTGCCATGAAAATGGTTCTAAATGATGGACTACAAGCTTTGTTTCTACTTAGCTATTTACCCGATAGTTGGGAGACTTTGGTTGTATCACTTAGTAACTTGGCTTCAAATGGTATGCTTACCATGGGTCAAGCTACTAGTAGTTTGCTCAATAAAGAAACCAGAAGAAGTTCAGTGGATGTTGAGAATTGACAAGCATTTGTCACTGAAAATAGGGGAGAAGCAGAAAACCACAAGGCCGTGACAAATCTAAAGGAAGGTCAAAATCTAGAGACAAAGTAAAGTGCTACCATTGTGGTAAGCAAGGTCATATGAAAAGTTGTTGGCATTTGAAACGGAAAAAGAAAAAAGGCAAAGACCAAAATAAGAATGATGATAAAAATTTCACAGTTGCTTTATGTAATGAAGAAATTGTGGTGCTTTCTTTCGGAGAAGATCATGTTTACATGTTGCAGGTCAAGAAATTGAATGGATTGTTGATACATGTGCTTCTTTCCATGCTACTTCTAAGAAAGAAATTTTTACATCATACAAAACAGGAGATTTTGGCAATGTAAAGTGGGGAATTGCAGTTATTCTAAGGTTATAGGAGTGGGTGATGTGTGCCTAAAAACTAATGTGGGTTGCACCTTGCCCCTAAAGGATGTGCGATATTTACCCGATTTTTGTCTCAATTTAATTTATGGGCTTGCATTGGACTAACAAAGATACGGAAATTATTTTAACAATGAAAATTAGAAACTTACCAAGGGTGCACTTGTTGTTGCAAAGGGAAAGGCATGTTGTACTCTATACAAGACTCAAGCAAAGGTTGGCAATAATGACTTGAATATTGTTGAAGATGATTTCTCTCCAAATTTGTAGTATAAAAGGCATGACCACATGAGTGAGAAAGACATGCAGGTCTTGGCAAAGAAAGAGCTTATCTCATCCACTTAAGGTATATCTTTTGACCCTTGTGATCATTGCCTAGTTGGTAAACATCATAGAGTTTCATTCCATAAATCATCAATAAGAAAATCTAATCTATTGCACTGGTTTACTCTGATGTTTGTGGTCCAATTGAAGTAAAATCTCTTGGTGGTAAATTCTTGTTTTGTGAGCTTTTATTGATGATGCAACTAGGAGGTTGTAGATTTATTTGTTAGAAACTAAAGATCAAGTGTTTCAATTTTTTCCAACAATTCGATGCCAAGATGGAAAGGGAGACAGGTAAATTATTGGAGGCTATTGTACTAGTCATGACATTCGACATGAGAACACAATACCCCGTACTCCTCAACATAATGGTATTGCAGAAAGAATGAATTAGACCACTATTGAAAAAGTCAGATGCATATTACACACTGCCAAGTTGCCTAGGTCATTTTGGGGAGAAGCTATCCGGACAACATGCTACTTAATTAACAAATCTCATTCAACTCCTTTAGAGTGAGATATCCTAGAAAGGGTATGGACAAATAAGAATTTGTTTTACTCTCATTTGAAGGTGTAAGTACCGTGGTCCTCGGGACGAGGGTTCCTCAGCCTTATGGCGACAAAGATTGGCTTTGATGAATAACGGCGTATCATTCTGATATATCATCATGGGGATTGGGATCATGCTTTATAAAGAAATGGAGTCGCCACCTAGGGTTAGGGCCTAGGACCCAATGGGTGTAGCCCCATCCGGGGTTAGCGGAAAGGGCTACGTGATTCCATATGGTCTGGTCAAAGATTAAGGGTAAGTAGTCAGGTTACGAGGGTGGGAAGGTATTACGCACCCACCTCGCCCGGATAAACCGGTCTTTCTACTAGATGCTGGTTTTTGAATATTGTCCCTTAATAATATATCTTATACTAACATGTAAGGCTAAGTTATGATGCACTAATCATGATAAAGAAAGAAAAATTATTTACTATGTACACTAAAACGAGTTATTTTAATTGTCTACATTATGCCAAAAATAATGAGAGGGGAAAGAGACAGATACCTATCTAGAAATGCAAGAAATAAATGAAAGCACACTGAGGGCAAAATATGTGATGTCCCACGGCCCAAGTGGAGACGGACGATTGGCTTGTCTCTCTCTTTTCGGACAGAATGAGGCTATATGAGATGAGTTTTGTCACTCAAACTTCGGGCAGAGTAACTACTATATAAGAGATTTTTGTTATCTGTATACAGACAGAATAATGGCTGTGAAGGGGGTTTTTCGTTATCCGTACACTGACGGGATAACAATACCTAAGAGTATAATCGCTCTATGTTTGGATGGGTAACCGAAGGATCTACCCACGTCGAAGAACTCCACTCACTCACATACTCATGAGGGAAAGACGGAGGAAAAGAGGGTGAAAAGGAGGCAAAACAAGCCCTGGAGGATCTCTTTGCCCGAGAAAAGCTTGTCAAATGAGGGAGGGGTCCCCTCTCTCTCCTAGCCAGATAAGTCCTCCACGGCACCGTGGAGACGTCCACGGTGCCGTGGGGGACTTTTCCACTGTACCGTGGGTGACGTCAGCAAGCTAATGTCACACCCCCTCGTGGCGCCATGGAAATCCGGTACACATCCCCACGGTGTCGTGGGAAGGAGCCTACGGTGCCGTGGAAGGATCATATGGCACTGTGGGAAGGAGTCCACGACGCCATGGGGGCGCAGTGCCATTTTTCCTTATTTTTTGGGTTTTTGGCTCCCTTCTAACTCTTCAGAAAATTTTCTGTCGGGGGAGGGTGAGCAGTACTTCCTTCAGCATTTGGTAAAAGGGTCTTATAAGTCATTTTAGGGATGTTAGGGTGATTTGGTTTAGATGTAGGGACAAGAGTCCTTCTTGAGAGAGATACCGATGTCTGTCCATGTCCTGTTGTCATCATCATCGGGGGGTGACAAAATTCAGTGTCTACAGTTTGCCCCTCTTTGGCCGAGGCCTATGCCAACAGCCGAAGGGTAAAGACAAAAGACCAACTAATTTTGTCACCAAGAGCATGTACTGCTGACGCTTTGCTCAAAGGCGACAGAGTTGCTAAAAATAGACGGTTAATCACGATGAAATCTTTCGATAATTCTCAAAAGAAAAACTCAAAAAAACCAAATCTCTATCTTGTGAGCATTGCTCAATCAAATTTCAAGGGTGATAAGGCACCGCTCGACCGAAGATCTAGGTAAGGCACCACTCGGCCCAAAGATCAAATTTGAGGGTGATAAGGCACCACTTGACCAAAGATTTAAATAAGGCACCACTCGCCCCAAATTTCAAGATAAGGCACCACTCGCCCCAAAAGATCAAATATGAGGGGCTCCACTAGGGATAGAATTTTGAGGGTGATAAGGCACCACTCGGCCCAAAGATCAAATTTGAGGGTGATAAGGTACCGCTCGACCAAAGATCTAGATAAGGCACCACTCGACCAGAGTTGCCAAATAGGCGGTTAACCACGATGAAATCTTTTGATAAACCAATTGATCTTGATTGGGAGCAAGAGGACTCGACTGATCTCGATTGAAAGGACTCGATTGATCTTGGTTGGGACCAAGAGGACTCGATTGATCTTGATTGGGAGCAAGAGGACTCGATTGATCTTGATTGGGAGCAAGAGAACTCGATTGATCTTGGTTGGGAGCAAGAGGACTCGATTGACCTTGATTGGGAGAAAGAGGACTCGATGGATGTTGAAAGCAAGAGGACTTGATTGATCTTGGTTGGGAGCAAGAGGACTCGATTGATCTTGATTGGGAGCAAGAGGACTCGACTGATCTTGATTGAGAGCAAGAGGACTCGATTGATCTTGATTGGGAGCAAGAGGACTCGATTGATCTTGATTGGGAGCAAGAGGACTCGATTGATCTTGATTGGGAACAAGACGACTCGATTGATCTTGATTGAGAGCAAGAGGACTCGATTGATCTTGATTGGGAGCAAGAGGACTCGATTGATCTTGATTGAGAGCAAGAGGACTAGATTGATCTTGATTGAGAGCAAGAGGACTCGATTGATCTTGATTGGGAGCAAGAGGACTCGATTGATCTTGGTTGAGAGCAAGAGGACTCGATTGATCTTGATTGGGACCAAGAGGACTCGATTGATCTTGGCGCTAACATCTTGAACAAGAGTTAGTATGATTCATGATAGATGATTGGAGTTTATGTATGAGGACTTTTCCTCAACATTTAGGGTTTTTCCCCTTTTCAGGGCCTTTCTTGAAAATATTTTTCTTTTAGGTTTTTGTTTTTTTCTTTGTTTTACAAGGTAAGACCCTCCTGATGCCGAAGAAGTATTGTGTCACAGAGAAGGTGCTTGCATGGTATAGACATCATTCTGTCGATGATGGCATGTGGAAAGCCACTCTTCAGTCAATCTGAGACAATGGTATGACGTACTTATAGTCGATCTGGCTGACCTGTGGAACGACACACTCCAGTCATTCCGAGGGAAAGATATGGTTTCAGTGAGGGACGGGTCTCATCTAAAATGCTTGCTGGGGAATGAGCCATTCACAAGTTTTGACAATGGTTAGATGACAAGATTATGCGCAAGTGCAGAAGTGGTCAAGAGATCACAACGAACAGACCATACATGAGTCCAGTAGTGGCCAGATAAAATAATGATTTGGATGATAAATTGTCCATGGGTTTAGACTAAAAAGGATTAATTTGTACATGAGTACAATGGAGCCCGAAAGATTAATGGGATGATCGAACTACACTCGAGTATGGAGAGGATCAGAAAGTTCAATGACTAATTTGTACATGAGTATAAGGAGGATCAGATAATGGATCAATCTTGTACATGAGTACAATGAGGATCAAATGATGGATCAATCTGTACACTAGTACAATGGAGACCGAAGATTCATGGGATGATCGAACTACACACGAATATAGTTAAGATCAAAAATGTTAATGACTAACTTGTACACGAGTACAAGGAAAATCGGATAATGGATCAATCTTGTACATGAGTACAAAGAGGATCAAGATGATGGGTCAATCTGTACATGAGTACAATAGAGACCAAAGATTCACTGGATGATCGAACTACACACAAGTATAGTGAAGATAAAAAAATATTACTGATTAACTTGTACACGAGTATGAGGAAAATCAAATAATGGATCAATCTTGTACACGAATACAAAGAGGATCAGGATGATGGGTCAATCTGTACTCAAGTACAATGGAGACCGAAAGATTTATAGATTAATTGAACTACACGCGAGTATAGGGAGGATCAGAAAGTTCAATGATTAATTTGTACCTGAGTACAAAGAGGATCAGATAATGGATCAATTTTGTACATGAGTACAATGAGGATCAAATGATGGGTCCATTTGCACACGAGTACAATAGAGATTGAAGATTCATGAGATGTTTGAACTACATGCGAGTATAGTGAGGATCAGAAAGTTGAATGATTAATTTATACACGAGTACAAGGAGGATCATTTAATGGATCAATCTTGTACGTGAGTACAATGAGACCGAAGATTTATGGGATGATTGAACTATACGTGAGTATAGCGAGGATTAGAAATGTCAATGATTAACTTGCACACGAGTGTAAAGGGGGATCAGATACTGGATCAATCTTGTGCACGAGTACAATGAGGATCGAATGATGGGTCAATTTGCACACGAGTACAATAGAGACTGAAGATTCATGGTATGATTGAACTATACATGCAAGTAGAGTGAAGGTCAGAAAGTTCAACAATTAACTTGCATGTAAGTACGAGAAGGATCAAATGATGGATCAATCCATACACGAGTCCAACAGAGATCGAAAGATTAATGAGATGATCAAACTATACACAAACATAGCAAGGATCAGAAAGGTCACAGAGTGATCAAACTATACGTGAGTATAGTGGGATCGAAAAAATCAATGAATGATCCGACTATACACAAGCATAGCAGGGTTCAATAGGGTCAAAGGTTCAATCAATTTGTACGCGAGTACAGCTAGGACCAGAAGATTCAAATGGTAATCGAACTATACACGATTATAGCAGGGATCAAAAGGATCAAATTGCAAGAGAGTGTGGAACCATACGTGAATCTGGTATAATCGAAAGATCAAACTAACAGTGATCCAAAAAACCAAATGCACATGAGTGCAGAAGTGGTTAAGGACTTGGTCAAACTGTACATGGGGCCAAATCATTGGACATCGAGTTGTACATGAATTCAACAGTGATCAGATAGTCCAACTGCACGTGAGTGCAGGAAGTACGAGGGTCCAATGGAACTAAATGATCAGAGCCCAGACTGTATATGAATTTTGCCATGATCAGCTAAGTAGGTTGCACGCAAGTGCAACGGAAATGAAAATTCGGATGGCATATGATCAAGACATTGGTCAGGAAAATGCAATCATATGCATGTGTAGCCATGATGAAAATGGAAAAGCAATCCAAAATGTATACCATTAGATGCCAAGTAGTGCATGGGCATTATGATGATGAAAATAGGATAGCACATGAGTGCTATCATGATCGGATTACTGGAATGCTTAAAGAAAAATGCAATCTTATGCATACGGATCCATAATGACAATGGCAAAGAAGTCTATCACTAAAACTCAGGTAGTTTGCATTATGATCCAAAATGCAACAAAAAACAATCTTATGCAAGTAATCTTTTTTTTTTTTTTTTTTTTTTTTTGCATGCAAAGGGAATCACAGTCCTAATGCAAATTATGTCATGCAAAAAGGAAAACACAACCCTATGCAAGTAATCAATTCTATTTAAATGTTTATGACACAAATACAAGCAAGTGAAAAGTAATCACATACAACCATAGACACTTACCAGATATTCTCCATTTTTGTGTTGCACAACACTTGTCCTTCACAAAAGCTTAGTACACAATTATACGTTACCAAAAAATATATTTTGGCAGAGAAATCTGAGATTCACTCAAACCCCTCTTTTTTTTTCTTTTTTTTTTTTTAGAAACAATCTTATTTGTGAGAGAAATTTATTTTGAAAACTTATGGTTATTCACATTCTGACCTAGTAATGCACAATTCCACATAGACATATTATTCTCATCCCATTACACACGTAGAGTCGTCAAACATCGCTTGTCCAACATCGAACGGGTGTGGGGTTAATTTTTGACAAAGCGAGTCAAAGGGGTAAATTGAGAGAATGTGTATGAACAAGATGGGTGGATAGGTCATTCTTCCCTCCCTTCATGGAGAGTCATGGCAGTTTATCCCAGACAGTATCATCCTTCTCTGCTTGTACGGTCATTTTGTCTTTTAGGCTGAGACTCTTTATGATTGGGAGTCGATCCTCATGGACAACATGCCCCTTTAATTTCACATGCTCTTGCCTGGTGGATTGCCCCAAGGAAACAAATCATTTTTCCTTATGCTCCTTTGTCCTTCTTATCTTCGATAGAGGTTGCCTTAGTGACAAGTTAATTCTTCTGCTCGTCTTACTGGTTGAGAGGGTGAGTACAATGCTGCTGGCATTTAATCCCCTAATCATCTCTTCAAAAATCTTCATGATCTTGGTAGACGTGCTTCTTTTTCTTCACATCATCGGATCGCATCAAAGAGAGAGGGATATTAGTGGGAAAGGGAAAAAAGTAGAAATATGATAGATATGATGCAAGTGAGCACAAATGAAAAGTTGTACATGGACGAATGGAAAACTGTACATGTGGGAGGACCGAGCTTGATTAGTACTTCATCAAGTTGCCTACGTACCCCAAATAGGGATCAGGTCAAACGTAGTTCAGGACAAAGATGCCTTAATGTCAAAGCCTTGATGATTAAGTTCCATCATAGTCGGGTGAGCTCGAAGCTGTGGACGAGAATCTCATCACCATTTGGCTCGGGAGGGCTTTACTAGGTTGTAATGGGGCTTAGGACTGGGTTCTAAAGGATGGTAAAGGCTCAAATGTGCCCCTAGGGACTAACCATGACTCGACACTTCTGCTCCCAAAACTTTACCAAGATTCAGGTAACTGAACTTGCTGGGGAATTTCTTCTTTATTAATAATGTAATCAAGAAGTTTGGCAATCCCTCTCATGTCTCAATTTGAAGACTTTGGTAATTTTAACCCTGATAATTTTGACAATATTGTCTCTGAAGGGAAAGTGGTTATTTTTGTCCCATGGTCTAAGTGCTCCCAATTATTTGCAATGCCTTAAGCCAATGCATCCTCTCTTCTCTTTTTTTTTTTTTTTTTTTTTTTTTTTTTTTTTTGAACTCTCATTTTTTCTCTCTTTTTCTTTTGATTGTCTTTTTTTTTCTTTTTTCTTTTTTTCTTTTTTTTGAACCTTTTTCTCTTTTTTTTTTTTCTTTTTGAGATTGGCCCAATTTTGATTATGGAGACGAAGCTACTCTTTTTTTCTTTTTTTTAAATCCTTCGGAAACGTATTGCCCTTGTGACATCTTACTTCACCGAGAGACCTCTTCCGGTTAGACCCTAGAAGCTAATTGGACATTTTGATGAGCAAGAGGATATATGGATAATGAGGTGTGGGTGGCCAAAATGAGTTTTTTTTTTTTTTTTTTTTTCTTAAGGGAACGGCTAAGGCACAACTGGGGGACTAGCGGATTTTATTGTCTCAGGGTTTTTTTGAGATGACTAGCGACCAAAGGGGGCCTCCCTTAACAGGCTTTATGAGATGAAATCTTCATCCAGGCTTCCGACTCGTTGGAAGGGGATCAGATGTATGGAAAGCTCCAGATCTTCAACCATCAAGACTTTGACATTGGAAAGAAGGGTAGTAATTTTATTTTTTTTTTAAAACTAGCAATCATGAGATCATCATAAACTATTATTTGGATGAAAGAGAAAAGAAAGCAAACAAGTAGATGGACGAGAGAACATATTCATTGATGGCTAATGGAAAATACATGGTGGATGAGTTTACAGAAGGAAGTTTGACTTAATGAAAAGACCTAAAGAACTAAGGGATGCGAGACCCGATGATGTCTTCAGTGCGATCCTGTCTACACAAGAGTGAAATCACATCTTGCTTTGTCACGGGACTGTGCAGTTTGTACTAAAAAAAGTGCCCCTCTAACCAGAGCCGGGTGCTGGAACTATTTTCAGTCAGCAAGACTAATGCTTGTCAAGTGAATGACCATAGTTTAACGCCTTCGGGCGACAGTGATGTCCTCAATCAGTGTTTGCCCCTATTCCATCGGATGAATACGGAGAACTTTCTTCGGTTATTTTACCATTTTGCAGGCTGGCAATGTAAAAGAAGTATTCCCTTTTAAAACAGGTGGTAGCATCAAAAGGATTTTCCCATAAACTTGGAGGAATCTGCTCCTTAGGGACTCTGTTAACCGCACACAAATGAAACCTTATCTTCTCCCAATCATCTTTTTTTTATCCTCTATTAAAGAAATCCACCAAATTGAATGCTGTACCAAAATGAAAGGTGCAGTGAGGTTGATGCATGATCAGATTCGAATTTGGTTCTTCTCGCGACTCCTGTATCCAATAAGGGTTATGGAGGGTATAGAGGACATTCCATTTTGCACAACTGAATAATTGCTCGAGCCATTGAATCTGTGTCTGAAACCAAAGAAGAAATTTCATTGTGCTTGATCGAGGAGGAACAAATTCTGGATGCAATTCGTCCTGGCTCATATAGGTCAACAATTCTAGAACACGAAAGCTGAATGCTACCATGTACCTTTCGCAAAGGTACAAAAGGAAACAAATGGCTTTAGTAGACAACTGGTAGAGGTCTCTTATCCCAAAGATATTGAAGAAAGGATAATCTGGATGGACAGGAATTCCTCGGAGGTCGTCATTCCCACGGTTGATGAGAGTAATTTCATGAAACAAATCCAGGCAATCTTCACTCCTTGATTGTAAGACCTGATGCATGATCTGTTCTTGGAGATGGAAAGGTAAAAGGTCAATCCAATACTGCAATCCTGCCAAAACCTCTTTTTCCTTGGTCTCTTCATGGCCTTCAAAGCCATTCAGCTTGGTCATATCAGTTGTTGAAGGAAGAGAGGATTCATGAACATCCTGGGCGAACATCATTGATGGAGACTTTTGACCTGTCACTACCTCTTCTAAAGGAACCGGCAAAGCTTGGATCAAGGAGGTGGGATCAAACCCTTCTAAATCTTCTTCGAGGGCATTGATTGTCTGATTAACAGACTATTGTTTTGCCCCTGGCTTGAATTTTCCTGCTTTCAGCAGGTCTTGGATAGCATTCATCAGTGGGGTGCCCCTCTTGGGTGTGATAGTCATAGTATTGATCTGGATTATACCAAAATGGTGGAGGATCCCTGACTGGTCGCGGAGGAACCGTGCCCAGAAGTCCCAGTTTCTTTAATTCAGCATATATAAGAGACCTAGCCACACCCAAATCGGTGAACTCACATTGTCTTGAATTTGTCATATTTGCCTCCGAATTTTTGGCTCTGATATTGCATTGTGTGGCTATACTGACCATATGCTTTTATGAGCAATTTGTCTTCAATACGCTTCCCTACGGCCATTAGCTCTTCAAAAGTCTTGAGGTGTTGGTAGTAAAGGCAATCGTGATATTCTCCGTACAGATTCTCCAGGATCATCTCCACCTGTTCTGCTTCTGTCGGGCGATTCCACATCTTTACGGCTCTCTCTCTAAACCTCATAATGAAATTGTAGAACCCTTCAGTAGGGCCTTGCCTTAGTGTCTCCAACTCTCTCCGTGTGACATCCACTTCAGTGTTGTATGAGTACTGCTTTGTAAAGGCTCTCACCACCATTGACCAAGTCTGAGTCTGTGCCTAATCTAACTGTGTTAACCATCGCAAAGCAGGTCCAGCAAGCTAGTACAGAAAAGTCTGCCCCATTTGATTTTTCGTGAGGCCTCAAGATTTAGCCACTGTAGCAAAGATTTTGAGGTGAGCTTTAGGATCACCTGAACCATCAAATTTATCCAATTTCCATTTGAAGTCTTCGGGTATCTTTCCTTCAGGGAAGAACACCAAGTTATCTTCAGGCTCCTCGTGAACCGTGTCCTTGACAGCAATTTCAAGATTTTTAACTTTCTCCCTCATCATACGCTCCCTTTCAGTCTCGGGATACTCCTGAGTTACGTTGATCACGGCATCTTCTTCCTCCATCATAATCCTGGTGGGTACCCTAGGCACTGTCGGGACTACTCTGTGAGTCATAGGCTGAGCATGCTCCAGCTCCCTAAAAGTAGGTATTGTGCCTCCTTGGGACATGTCTCGTACTGTTTGCAAGATTTGCACCATAAATTGCTTCATCTCTGCCACCTCAGCCTGTAATTGGTCCATTTGTCGACCTAACCGTACTTCGGGTGGATCACTGCCTAACGAATCCATAGTGATTCTATCCGGGAAAAGCCTGATCGAACTCTGGCTCACGTTGTTGGGTGGAGAAGGGGAAGTCCTGAACACCTCTGGATTGGATCGAACCAATTTGGGTTAGCCTATTGTCATAACGGGCTCACGCAGGTAACAGGAAGTCTTTTAATGTGAATTGTGCTTTACATAAGTCAGAGAGAATTATTTCAGGTCACAAGGAATTTACTTGAGTATGTAAAATATTTTTTTATTTGAAATATTTTTTTGGTATTTTATTTTTATCATTTTATTTTATTTTATTTGGCTCAAGTAATCGAAGTCGTCATTGGAGCTTCTGATATTGTAGAAGTTCTCTCAGACCATACTTCAAATGCCATCGT
The DNA here is from genome assembly GCF_018873765.1 of Telopea speciosissima. Lineage (NCBI taxonomy): Eukaryota > Viridiplantae > Streptophyta > Magnoliopsida > Proteales > Proteaceae > Telopea > Telopea speciosissima. The sequence continues at coordinate 32,910,767 of NC_057919.1, read as the reverse complement.
CGCCCAAACATTTCTTAAAAAAGAAAAATAAACAAACAAAGAAGAAAGCCAAGCTTCAGGTTCCTGATGATTATATCTTGAATCAATACGAGGTGCCCCATTTTCGAGGGACATGTTGGAATCCATCATACGGGAGTGGGCTCCCATCTTTCTTCGAGGGACTATCGCGGGACTATGGAATTCCTTACTTTGGGCGGCGTCTCGTATTGAGGCCAGATTAATCATCAAGCGACCTTAAACTCGGTCTTTCTTACAGCTAACAAGGGTTAGTTTGTGTCGCACCCTAATCATATATGGTCTATTTTCCTACATGATGCATGTAAGGGGTAGGCTGATAGGACAGAAAAAGGTCACCCTTGACAAAACCGATATACCTATCGCTCGTGGTTGCGAATTGCGGGTACGTGGTTCTTTTAATATACTTGGAGAGTAGGTCACTCAATCTCAGAGTAATCATGCTAGTGCCTTTTTTGAATGGCTAAAGCATCCCACAGCACACTAGTGAATACCCTCGCTGGTGATTCTAAACTCGTATAGTAAATATCAAAGGCTGTAGCTTCGCCGCGAATTACCCATGACTACTCATGGGGTCCAACGACTAACTACGGGGATAAGAGTGTTCCCATGCAATGCGTGTGTGCACAAAAGTAGTACAGAAAGCGACTATCATCCGATCTCAGAGTACTTAGCATGACATACCTCACCTCCCCAGGGGTAGAGGTACGATAGGGAGTACCCTCGTCGTTTGATTTCACTTCGAGCACTATGCATGATGCAGTTAATACAAACAAAAGGGTTAGCCAAACATGTTATCATACAAACAATACATAAGGGAGAATATTCTTGCATTTAACGAGAGCATCTAGTGTTGAAAGTTTGACATAGCCCCAGTAGAGTCGCCACTGTAAGTACCGTGGTCCTCGGGACAAGGGTTCCTCATCCTTATGGCGACAAAGATTGGCTTCGATGAATAACGGCGTATCATTCTGATATATCATCATGGGGATTAGGATCATGCTTTATAAAGAAATGGAGTCGCTACCTAGGGTTAGGGCCTAGGACCCAATGGGTGTAGCCCCATCTGGGATTAGCGAAAAGGACTACGTGATTCCATATGGTCTGATCAGAGATTCAGGGTAAGTAGTCAGGTTACGAGGGTGGGAAGGTGTTAGGCACCCATCTCGCCCAGATAAACCGATCTTTCTACTAGATGCTGGTTTTTGAATATTCTCCCTTAATAATATATCTTATACTAACATGTAAGGCTAAGTTATGATGCACTAATCATGACAAAGAAAGAAAAATCATTTACTATGTACACTAAAACGAGTTACTTTAATTGTCTACATTATACAAAAAATAATGAGAGGGGAAAGAGACAGATACCTGTCTAGAAATGTAAGAAATAAATGAAAACGCACCGAGGGCAAAATATGTGATGTCCCACGGCTCAGGTGAAGACGGACGATCGGCTTGTCTCTCTCTTGTCGGACAGAATGAGGCTATATCTG